>NC_064645.1:341769948-342394948 GCF_023864345.2 Schistocerca serialis cubense
AGGCCAATATATACAGTGAGACGGAAGGATTCATGATTGCGGTACAGGATCAAACAATAGACACCAGATATTACAGCAAGCATATTATTAAAGATCCCAATACCACAACAGATAAATGCAGACTTTGCAAACAACAAATATAAACAGTACATCACATCACAAGCGGATGTATAATACTAGCAAATACAGAATACCCCAGAAGACATGACAATATAGCAAAAATAATACATCAACAACTTGCCAAACAACATAAACTAATAAAACAACACGTTCCCACATACAAGTATGCGCCACAAAATGTACTGGAGAATGATGAATACAAATTATACTGGAACAGAATCATTATAACAGATAAAACCACACCACATAACAAACCTGACATACCAATAAAAAGAAGAAATTAACACAACTAATCGAAATATCCATACCCAATACAACAAATATACAGAAGAAAAACGGAGAAAAAATTGAAAAATACATCCAACTGCCTGAGGAAGTCAAAGACATGTGGTATCAGGATAAAGTTGGCATCATACCAATTATACTATCAACTACAGGAGTCATACCACACAATATCCACCAGTACATCAACGCAATACAGCTACAACCAAACGTATACATACAACTACATAAATCTGTAATTATTGATACATGTTCAATTACCCGAAAGTTCCTAAATACAATGTAACATATACCGTACAGTTAAAAGGAAGTCACGCTTGATCAAGGTCCGCGTAACTTCAATTTTTAACCAGACATAACGTCTGAGACAGGAAAGACAAATAATAATAATGTGAAGCGCAACTTCTGGCCTTAACATAGGCAGCAGGGATTTCGACACTACTGTACTTCACTGTGTGCTTGCACAGAGGTGGAATATCCCACGGTATTTGAACAGGAGAGCTGAGGGAGCGCTACAAAAGCAGTTGAATCGATTAGACTGCAACAGCTCCCGTCAATCCGGCAGCAACTGAATAATTCCACAATTGGCTCGTTCCGCAGATAGCACAGCGCAGTGGGCCTCTGTTTGCCCGTGCAAAACGAATATATTAAAGGAAGAGGAGAGAGAGTCAAATTGGAATCCATTAAAGCACTTGACCCTGCCAGCTTATACAGAGCGGCCACAGAACAGAGGGCACCGCTTTGCACAGAGGGTATTGGGCAAACAAAGAAGACACGACCGCTTTGACGGAGGGGGCGGCAGGCGGCAGAGTCCAGCCCTGATTCAACAGATGTGTTTGCCCCGAGCTGTAATTAAATGCAAGGTCCGCGTCTCCAGCCGTCTTTAGACATTTGTATCTCCAAAGCTGCTGCCAGCGGAATCAGATGAAACTGCCCTGTGCCACTTAAAAACAAAAAAGAAGTTTCTAGGCACATCTTTGTAATACAGGAAAATTCAGCCTGAAAAACTCGAGAAGTAGTCGAATGGCAAGAAATTTCGATACAAATTTACATTCGAATAAGTGTATTATATATATACAAGGTGAGTCACTGACTTTTGCCACTAAGAATAGCTCCGAAAGTATGGCAGGAGCTGAAAAGTTTGTGGGACAAAAGTTGAATGGGGCAATGGGGGCCATAATATGAAGTTGGTTTTTTGTTGCTAGGTGGGATCGCTTCAGAGATATGAAGGTCAAAACTTTTTTTTTTTTTTAGTGGGATGCTATAGTTCGGTACTTATTTTCTGATAGCGGTTATCAAGACGAATCCAATGACGGGTGACAGTAAGGTCGTTGAAAGTCAACGAAGGTCAGAAAGGTGCCATGAACGTCCTTTCACATAAGCACATGCTCTGAAAATTCTCTCTCGCATATCTTCAGGTGTAGTTGGAACGTCTTTATAAATAATGTCTTTTACGAATCCCCACAATAAAAAATTCCAGAGTCGTCAAGTCTGGCGAACTAGCCGGCTACGACACATCTCCCCTGCGTGCAATCCAACGATTTGGGAGTTGTCTCTGCAACTCATTTCTAGCCATCAGCGAAAAATGTGCCGGAGACCCATCGTGTTGATACCACATTCCGTTCCTTGTTCCTAAAGGTATTTCTTCCGGTAACAGACCTAATGTTTCTTGCAGGAATGTGGTGTATTTCCTACCATTAAGATTTCCTCCGATGAAATATCCCACACCATACATTCACCGACCACGGTTTTTGGTGTGCAACTTGCCGCAGCCAACATGGATTTTCAGTTGCCCAATAATGCATGTTATGCAAATGAACGTTTTCCATGGTTCGTGAATGTAGCCTCGTCAGTAAATAAAATCAAATTAATAAATGTGTCATCCCTCTGACTCTGAAGTTGAGTCCATCGGCAGGATGCATACAATCCGTACCACGTGGCCAGGTACAGCTGATAATATAATTGTCAGAGGTAGACCTAACCTATTAACGCTCAATTTCTGTCGGTAAGTAGCGAGCGTTTTATAGCTGATTAAGCCATTTGCTACTTGACGGATGAAAGGGGTAGGCGATTAAAAGTGGACTGCAGACAGTGCCTCAAATTGGCGCCAGCATGCAACATTTTCGACGAGAAACAATGATCCTCTGCGATATCCAACTTTAAACTTTCAGATAACTTACGTGACAATATTATAACAACGTTTATTAATTGAAATACGATCATATGGAGTATCAAACAAATTTGTACTAGTTTCAGGATTTCTTGGCAGCGACGATACAGCGTATCGTCTCGGATGGAGTCATCACAAGATGTACAGTTCTGATTATCACCTCGACTACACTAAGATGCGCAATTATTTATTTTTTCAATGCCAGTTAAGTGTGTACAGACCAGATGTACAACGTAATCTCCAAGCCACGGTATACCAACAGAACAGTCAAAACAAAATATCGCACAGTAGTGAAGGACCGCTCCATTTCATTTCGGTCCCTATAGCGGCGTTCTACGGTACTATGACTTGGAGATTTCAATGCGCATCATTCTGCAAACACACACACACACACACACACACACACACACACACACACACACACACACACACACACAACCGCACCTTTACTTTTTTCAAGGTGATCAACTTTTTGACTGCCATCTCCTACACGTAACTTCAGGAGTACTGCTGGTAATTTGTTATCGACCCTTGTTGTTACGTCGTGTGCACTATATGAAAGAGAGTACAAATAGTAACCACAGGCTTCCTGAAAATGATACAGTTGCTTATAATGAAGTAATGCCTGAAGAAAAGCTGTCAAAATACTGAGGTAACTCGTGATAAGATTTGGAGTAGTTCACGTACTGACAGATCGCTTTACACAGTCAGAAATGTAAAATTATGCACTTCAAGAAACGAAAAATGAAGTACCTTACCAGAAGAGTATGAATGAGTCTCAAATGGAATAATCCAACCCATACAAATACCTGGGAATAAAAATTTGTAGGAATATGAAGTGGAACATAGACTCAGTAGTAGGTAAAGCAAGTGGCAGCCTTCAGTTTACTGATAGCATACTGGGAAAATCCAAGCAGTCTACAAATGAGGCTACTTACAAAACATTTGTAGGACCCACCTAGGAACATGAAGTATGTAACACCCATACGAAATAGGAGAAACGGAGGATACTCAACCAAGCCACACAAGTTTGACAATAAGGTGCGTATTAAGTTTAAATGACGCTAATCCCTGATATCCGATCTATATAATACCTGTAACTCAACATCTGTTGCTGATCGGTTTTAACACCGGAAATTTAAAAAGAAGCTCGCTTAGGAGATGTGATACTTATCGTCGTTCTTACTAACCAGCTCACTAACAAGGCTCCTCTCTACGACCCTTTACGTATGCAGATGGCACAGCCGTTCACAGCCCGCACCCATTTGGGTCTGCTATTGAAATCATTCCCAGGCTTCTTCACGACGTGACTACTTAAGAAGCAGCAGTGTGGCGAACGACTCTTCCAGGGGCCACAGCAGTGCATTAAGGCTACAGCGCCACGTGTTCTACACGCGTCACGGGGCAAAAACACCGGAAGGCGCAGCAGCACGTGATTGGTGGGCTGATGAGCCGCTCGGCGACACACGCTGCCTACCACAGGATCCCTCCCGGGACAAAGACGCTCTCGAATCTCTCTAAAACGAACCCGTCCACCTGCCTCAATGCGCAGAACCAATGGTGGCAAGCCCCGTCATCACGAAGTGCGTGCTGAGGAGCATTAAGCAAACGGCGACAATTGTCTGCTCGCCAGGAACTCTTCTGTGGACAAAATGAGTGTACACAGAAACCACGGCACGTGTTCCGAACATCGCCGCGCTAGGGCACTGACGCTGACACTACAGCCTCAACTGCCAACATTGGTCCACTTAACCACATTACTACTATGTAACGACTAGACTATTGATGTTTGCCTTAAGTACTACGCTCAATGTGTTCCGCATGTGCACAGGATTATTTTCTCTCAGCGTGCCAGTGGATATCTTGTAGTGCGGCTACAGTCGTTACTCCTACAGCCATCGTTCAAATAGTGGCAACTGGTTTTTGAAACTGACGTAATTCTACAAAATTTTGAAAAACACAGCCCTCAGTGGCGAACGCAATTAATTTATAACCTATGTTTCGGTGTCACAAGGGACACCTTCTTCGGACAAAATTAAATGTTACAGCATAACGTACCAAAAATACGAAAGCTGCGGTCATATCTGACAGCCTCAGATAGAATTAAAATAAAATGCAACAGAGGTGCAAGCCACTAGGGGCTGCCATGTGTCCTCTGCTACAGTCAACACAAACTGTTTCAGAAGAAACAGAAAACGCTATCTTTGGACTTCGTGGACAATTATATACAAAAGACAAGAGGTTTAACAGCAGAGATCTTAATTTGTCGCACAGAGGGAGATACGCCAGCGTTTGAAAAATTTTAATCTCAAGTATGTCTACGAGCCACAAAAAATTCGTTGAAAATGACAACAAACTTACATGTATTAAACTTATTTTAATTACGGAAAATATACTTTGGGCAAAACTTGTGGGCAATGGAATAACGTTGTAGAGCTCGTGAAACATGGAATTATCTACGTCATTCAGAAAAATTTACCTTGACGGAAACGCCATGGAAAATCCACACAACACTGTGACTAACGAAATCACAGTTTTGAAGGTGTTTTTGGTACATTATCAAAAATAACGACAAAGAAATAAAAAATGGAGATATGTGAACATGGATTGTTGCTTGCAGCTGAGTAATGCGTGGGACGTAGTGATAACAAAGACAATATTGCCTTACGAACAATAGTCGAAAATTTGATCACACGTGGTGGTGGCTCTGCGAACTCAAAGATGTAAGGACTGAGACTATCACTGCATGTCAGTCAGGCACAGAAAAATGGCTAAAAACAACTCTGCCTAAATATCTTGTGTTTCAACTACTCCCCACCGCTTACATCTGCAGTCTTATGAAGCGGTTTTCCATTACTTCTAAAGAAAGCGCTAAAGCGTTGCGTGACAGCTATTTTACTCACAATGGGTAGGAAAGAATTAGATAGAGGCAGTTTGTAGAAGACAGAGAAAATATAGACGCAATCACTGTTTTCATATACTTTAACAGAGTAACCCGGCGTTGCCCAGGTATTTATCTCTAGTCGTGTGTCCACGTCCGCATCAAGTAGCGTCTGGCATTGCTCTTTATGTTTATGGCGTCTTATCTCCTGAACGACGTATCGTGTAATTTTGAAGTTTCATTCAGTGGTATATGTGCATACTGTCTGCGAAATGTGTCGCGAGTACAGTTAATAGTAAACAAATAGTAAATTATGACGTCATGCGTCATACAGTGCTTTTCGTGCATGACCAACAGAAATCTAGTAAACGGTTAACTTTATTGCAAATCGCTAAGTGCTCTCATTCTCGAATAATGAGTGAATGAAGCCTGGGAATTCACGCATCGCGAGCTACGCTTCGTTTTCGCCACCATCCCCATCCCTTTGACAGGTAGGTAGGTTGGTGGTTCCTACCTCCACAGCCATTGTTCCCTGACAGTAATGTATAGGCGTATCAAGTTTGGATGAAATCGGTCTGGTGGTTTAGGTGATGTGGAACGTACATACATACATACACACACACACACACACACACACACACACACACACACCATTTTTTTAAAATATGTACGTATGGATGCACTACAGTCTAGGTGCTAGGCTCATGATTATTTCCTCGTTCGTCAGTCTCCGTTAAATGAAACCATGACGACCCAGTACTGCGTTTCTCTTCTGGATTCTTGGCGAACTTAGGGTCCCGTTTTGCTTTCTAAATGAGTAACCCTTCCAGAAGTCGATCACAAAACGGCGTATGTCAAAAGTGAACGTTGACACATTGAGAGATGGAGGAACTACTTACCATAAAAATGTAAATGAAGCACGGGTTCGACAGAGAGTTCACCATCATACTTCTAAAGTATACACACGCCAAATAGGTGAGAAAATAAAAAAAAAAAAACACTTGGAACTAATACTAATGCGGAACCAACAATTTATACAGCATTCCTCGTTTATGACTTTTCCCGCTTCAGCCACTTTTTTATTTTTGTGAATGTGCATCTGTCTGGAACACAAATCACAAGAATAAAGCCGGCCGCGGTGGTCTAGCGGTTCTGGCGCTGCAGTCCGGAACCGCGGGACTGCTACGGTCGCAGGTTCGAATCCTGCCTCGGGAATGGATGTGTGTGATGTCCTTAGGTCAGTTAGGTTTAAGTAGTTCTAAGTTCTAGGGGACTTATGACCTAAGATGTTGAGTCCCATAGTGCTCAGAGCCATTTGAACAAGAATAAACACACCATCACTTAACACTTCTACAGTACATTATTAAGTGATGTGGTTGCATTTATTCCACGTGCTGTGTGTGCCAGAAAAGACACACTCAAAAAAACTGTAAGTAATGACACCAATAAGACGATTTAAAGTTACAGCGCACACACTGAAATACATCTGTTTTTTGCACAGGGATAAATTTCGGTATACAGGGTGATTCAGTTGCCCCTACCGATTCGTTTTATGCAGCCCATACTACATTTGTATCAGGAACTGTATTTAGACAGGCGACAGGTAAGTAATCGATTGAAGTTCCCCCTCAGAGCTTTGTGCAACTGTTAGCAAACCGAATGACACTGTAAGAAATAGAATTAAGGACTGCCTATGAGTTACACGATACGTTTGGACCTAAAATATCTTACTTCTGCCATAGTTATAGAAGTGTTTCCAATCTTTCTGGTAAAGTCTCCATAACTCATGATTAGCATTGTAGTCACACATATTTTGATATCTCTTTAAGTTTATTCCATTTATAGTACTTAATCTTTCTTAAATTGTTCAGAGGTTATACACAGAAAAGTTGTTACTTCGACACTTCCCATTTTGATATCTCCTGCTAATTTCGTTATTTCCATTGGTGAAAGATACTTTACAAAGAAACGCTCCTGAGCCATTTGTGAAAGACTAAGTATAAACGGTATAAACGAACGGAGACATCCAAAAGCTGTATGAGTATACTGCTGATTACACAAAGAAAGATACGAGACACTTGGACAAATATGGTAGAAGTAACATACATCTTGCTTCAAAATACCGTGTAACTCATGGTCAATTCTCATTTCTATTTCTTACAGTATGATTCCGTTTGCCAACAGTTGCCCAAAGGTCTGAGAGTGAACTTACGTGAATTATGTGGCTGACGTTCGTCTGGATACTGTTCCTGATACATAGTCCGATTGCATAAAACGAATCTGTAGGGGTAGTTAAATCATCCTATTTAATGTCACTGCCACACCCAACAAATAAAACTCTTCACAACTGAAATGAATCCACAGTTTAGTTAAACATTAATGTATATTTAACTGTAAGGCACAAAATGATTGGTACATACAGTTGGAAAGTGTTGTGCCAAGAAGTGTTAGTAAAACCTGACATACATTGAAAAATTTTTTTTTTATAAATTTGATGATTCAGTCGCTAAGCAAATTTCATACAGCCAGGATAACTTTACATCTACAGCTACGTGATTACTCTGCTATTCACAATAAAGTGCCTGGCAGAGGGTTCAATGAACCACCTTCATGCTGTCTCTCTACCGCTCCACTCTCGAACGGCACGCGGGAAAAACGAGCACTTAATTTTTTCCGTGCGAGCCCTGATTTCTCTTATTTTATCGTGATGATCATTTCTCCCTACGTAGGTGGGTGCCAACAGAATGTTTTCGCAATCGGAGGAGAAAATTGGTGATTGAAATCTCATGAGAAGATCCCGTCGCAACGAAAAACGCCTTTGTTTTAATGATTGCCACTCCAATTCACGTATCATTTCTGTGACACTATCTCCCCTATTTCACGATATTACAAAACGAGTTGCCCCTCCTTGTACTTTTTCGATATCATCCGTCAGTCGCACCTGATGCCTATCCCACACCGCACAGCAATACTTCAGAATAGGGCGGACAAGCATAGTGTAAGCAATCTCTTTGGTAGACCTGTTGCACCTTCTAAGTCTGCGAATGAATGGCAGTCTTTGGTTTGCTGTAGCCTAATATTATCTATGTGATCGTTCCAATTTAGGTTATTTGGAATTGTAATCCCTAAGTATTTAGTTGAATTTTCTGTGACTTATCGCGTAATCGAAATTTAGCGGATTTCTTTTAGTACTCATGTGAATAAGTTCACACTTTTCTTTATTCAGGTTCAATTGCCACTTTTCGCACCATACATATAACTTATCTAAATCATTTTGCAAGTCGTTTTGATCATCTAAAGACTTTAAGAGACGGCAAATGACAGCATCATCTACAAACAATCTAAGACGGTTAATCAGATTGTCTCCTATGTCGTTAATATAGATCAGGAACAATAGAGGGCCTATAACACTTCCTTGGGGAACGCCGGATATTACTTCTGTTTTACTCGATGACTTTCCGTCTATTACTACGAACTGTGATCTTTCTGACAGGTCTTTACGTCAGCATTGCCTTGTTTAGGCTATCGTAAACAACTCCAAAGTCTTCTTTATTTACCAAGCGCTCACTTTTCAGCTGCAGGTTTTTTTTTTTCTCCTCTGCTCGATAGTGGAAATGCAGTCAGTTTACAACCACTTGCCATACTGATACGCGAAGGATGTATGGCGAAGCACCTAGATGTTTTTCGGTGTACTCAGAACAATAAGGAAGCAAAATTCAAATGTCGGGAAGTTTTGGATATAGCATGCACATTAGTTGTAGAAAATTAATGGATACGTCGTCTAGCTAACAAGATAACGAAATCGTCGTGCTATGTGCAGTACTCGCCAGTGCGGACCGTTGCTAGTGCGCAGACAGAGTGCAGGAGAGAATCTAGAGGCTGACTGGCGCTCAGCAGGCGGTATTCCAGGTAGCCGCTGTGGAGTGCGGCGGCGGCGGCGGCGTGGGCGGAAGCGGTCGCCGGCCGCGGAATGCCGAGAGGGCGGCGGGCGGCGTTCCGCGAACGCGCCGTCCAGCGACGCGGCCGCGGCGGCTCAAACGTCCGCCGTCTACTTCGCGCTACTCTCGCCTTGTGTCACGCAGTTATCTCGCTCCCCCCTGTCTTTGTGAGCCGCTGTGCCGAACGCGGGTGTGGTCTTCAAGAATTTCCTGTGCGAGCAACGGCCGCTCCGGCCGTTCCCGCCGCTCGTTTGCGTCCTTTTCCTCCTAATACAACTGCAAAATTCACGCCCCTGACCTTGTGACATCTCCAATACAAACCTAACGTCTTCCCTTTTACAATACTTCATAAGCTTTGAGTTGTGCTCTACCACAACTACAGTTCGGTATTTGTGGTACAGTATGTAATTGACGTAGTTCAAATGGCTCTAAGCACTATGGGAATTAAGATCTGAGGTCATCAGCCCCCTAGACTTAGAACTACGTAAACCTAACTAACCTAAGGACAGCACACACATCCATGCCCGAGCAGGATTCGAACCTGCGACCATAGAGGTCGCGTGGTTCCAGACTGAAGCGACTGGAACCGCTCGGCCACACCAGACGGCCATAAATGGGAAAGTTGTTTATGAATAACAGACACATTTTTATGGAGGTTCAATGAAATACTGAAACGCTGTTTGTCATATTGTTGTTTTGTGATTTTCTAACGTCACTGTTGAGGAAATTGGATGTTAGAGGACTATTTAATAAATCTGTGTTGTTTCCTTCATATTTACTACAACACACCTCAGTTTCATGTTGGAAAACAACAATTATCGAATAAAACCTGAATTAAACATTTACAATTTCAATTTTGCTAAAAATCCTGTTTATGTTTAAGTAACAGTAGGATAACTATGTAGAACAAAAATGTTCCCTGGATTATTCAGCTCTTTATATACTCTCACTCAGTTTCTAGAGTCTAGACAGTTCATCACCTATGGGAATCTATTAAGACACTAATCGCATGTATAAAGAAAGAGATCGTTATCAGGTAACGCCCGATACGTATGCAACACACCTGGCATGCAGGTAACGTGGGTACGACCTTAACTGACCATAGCTACTAGGAAAAGTACCGTAGTCTACGCTTACTTGTGATAGTAGCCTAAGGTAGTTTTACAACTCTACATAAGGCTCGTTACATCAGAAATAAGAATGTGCAATATGCTGTGTTATTAGGGCGCGTTTCTCCAGCTACGGCTACGACCTGCGACAGTGAGAGCTGACTGGGTGCTGCTCGGAAGTGTAATGCTGTGACGCGAGCCCCATTCGACTGCTGCATGCCGTGTATCCTGGTGAAGCTACCACCGTCGCGGCTAATACGGCTGGTTGTTAGGGACTAAATCTATTTTACTAAACTGTCATGTAGTTTCATGAAACCACTTGCACGTTACCTCAATGGCTTGTGGAGATAGCAAAAATTTGATTTTCAATATTTATACAATTACTGAATGAATTTAAAAATTTTAAACTGCTGTCGCAAATTGCTCATTAGGGGGTATAATCTTACATTAGTAATAAAGTTCCACACTGTGTGTATATACTGAGACAGCGTAACTCACGGCAAGCGAATTACCCAAACTATATTAATCCATTATTTGAGAATGAGAGCACTTAGCGACTTCCGCCGGCCGCTGTGGCCGAGCGGTTCTAGGCGCTTCAACCCGGAACCACGCGACTGCTCCGGTCGCAGGTTCGAATCCTCCCTCGGGCATGGATGTGTGTGATGTCCTTAGGTTGGTTAGGTTTATGTAGTTCTAAATTGTAAGGGACTGATGACCTCAGATGTCAAGTCCCATAGTGCTCAGAGCCATTTGAACCATTTTTTTACCAAATTCTAGCAAACTTTACACAACTTCAAACCTTGTCGAAACTTTTTCTCGCCAACATCCCCCATAAAATAGTGAAACGTAAAAAAGTCCATCGCTTACTACATGTTTGCTGCTCGCGCAGTAAATCTGACGCATTACGTGTGACCTTTTTTTGGTACTAACAGTATGCATGTATGTACCAACAAAATTATATCAATCTGCAACACATATTTCTCGAGATGTAACGTTATAAACACTCAGATGCGTGAAAAATTAACTATTCTCAAAATGGAACGTAAATTACCCGCACTATGTTCATCCAGTGTTTGATAATGAGTGCACGAAGCGAAGTGTAACAATTTTTAAACATGCTGCTTTATACAAGAAAGTTCGATTTTTTTCTTTTGAACAATCGGGGGCCGGGATTTGTGGTTTACTTCTGATAACTTTATGCATCTTATAAGAAGAAGGTGATGGTACCGTAATGTTATTGCGGCTCTCCAATAGGAGGGGAAAAAGGAAGTATATGACGGTGAACGTTGTTACATTTCATTTAACAGGTTCCATTTAAAAGACGACACAGAGTTTAGACTTTATTTTTGGTTATATGGTAACTGACGCCTGCTCTGTTACAAAAAAAATGGTTCAAATGGCTCTGAGCACTATGGGACGTAACATCTGAGGTCATCAGTCCCCTGGAACAACTTAAACCTAACTAACCTAAGGACATCACATACACCCATGCCCGAGGCAGGATTCGAAACTGGGACCGTAGCAGTCGCGCGGTTCCGGACTGAAGCGCGCAGAACCGCTCGGCCACCGTGGCCGGCTGCCCTGTTACAAAACATATTTGTTCAACGCAAAGAATACCGTGAAACGACCCCAAAAGGGCTGTTTATTTATACTCTGAAACTAATATTATTGCATTTTAGGACAGCCTCTTATACAAACAACTGTTTCTTTATGTAAACCCAGACATACTCGTATTTTAGCACCTTTGTGCCATCGCCATTGGGTACTCTTTTTTCAGTTCCGCAAAATGTAAACATATTTTAAGTAGTAATCATTTCGTGATCATTCTAACGAAGTCAGGCTCAAAAACAGTTATAGTCTGTTACTGCCATTGCCTTTCTCTTCCCTACACTGTTGAGTTATACAGACCCCCTTGTATATTACCGTCATCTGCAATTAAATGTTTTGACAACATAGTGCATGATTACAGAAATATTTATTGATAAATCATGTCAGTTTTTTATCAATCTGTAATTTTGTACCGCCTGAATAATCCTTGACAAGGTAGGACTTATTATTTCAGATGTTTAAGTATCGTACTTTATAAATACCTTAATGTTAGTTGTCTCTTCAATGTTCTTGGGTCATTTATTACACAATTTATTCTTTGGAAAATGTATTGTCCTTTGAGGTTTGTGATTGTGTTTTTCAATTTACTTATGACAAGATCCACAATAGTATTTCGCAATTGAGTAACCAGTTCCCACACGCCAGTGGTTTGATGGTGAATGACTGTTGTCATAAATAAGTACGAGAAGAGTATTTACTTTCCTGGTATGAACTGTTTTTCTTTTTGTTTCTTTTTCTGTCGACATATTAAAGTCAAGTGTGATCCATTATTACGAATGCTGCAGTCAATTTTATAACTACTACAGTTGATCTTATTGAGCACAACAGTTTGGTAGATGCACTTTGACGGTGCAGTTAGAATCGCCAGCTGCTCGAGCTTTACAGTGAGGCCAATTATTACGACCCGTAGCATCAATATCAAGCTTTCTCAATGAATTCTCTCTCGAACAGTGCTGCATATTTGCTACACCACTTCGTCACATAACTCGTATAAGGAGAGAAAAGAGCAGCTCAATGCAGCGGCAGCCGAGGGGAACAAGTCGAGAGGTCGTCGCCTTGTGGGCTTCCGGCCCTCGAGTAAGCAGCGGTGGGCGTCGCCATGACGTCACGCAGCGCTGCAGCTGCACGTGGTCCCAGTCGCAGCACAAAGGAGGCCTTCACACGCGTCCCAACTGTCCGTGGCGCACATTCCTTACTGTATCTACTCCGTGCATCATAACTTGAACACCTGTGTAAATAAACGCACGCACATTGGTGTTGTGGAGGCACTGAAAATAAGCCCTACTAAATATGTTCGAAGTTTAAATATCCACATTGCAATGCGATCGAAAGATCAAGCAAAACCCGAGACATTCCCCTTTATAGCTCATCCACTGAAGACGTCTGTTGATGGATTGCCGTAGTGTTGTACCTGAGCACGACTCCAACTGCTCCAGCAGTTTTCGTCGCAGCTGTAGAAGTCTCGGGTTCTGATTGATCTTTCGATCGATCCGCAATGAAGTGACTTCTATAGGTTTTATCTTCCACGATGTGCTCCGGCGTTATAATATACTTCGAATTTTAACAATAAAAAGAACAACGAAACAGGGATTGCAGTATCTTGCTGGGGGCAAGTCGTATTTAACACAGTAACGAATAAATAAATAAATAAATAAATAAAAGATAGCAATCCTGAGTCAGCCTAGTTCTAAAGTTTCCGTTCGTCCCGCGGTCTATTAACGTTTGTTGGCACTATCTCCACTACGGGTCACACCGCTGTAATTTATTCTCGCGAGAGCAATTATAGGCAGTTCAATATGATTTATATACGGATTTAACACTTCATTTACTTGGTTTAATCTGAATTTTTTTTTCGAGATGATTAAAAACTCGTAACGTTTTCACGTGTTAGTCTAAAATGTAAACAGGGATAGAAGCGCTCATTTGCAAACTACATGCTGAATCATTGACAGTTACTCGCAACCATATAAAATATGATACCGGTTTCAGAGTCAAGTAATATCTTTCGAAGGACAACATGTGCGCCTTTGACTGTTAGCTTTACATAAAAATCAGCATAAATTTCTGTATTTCCATAAATGCAGGTACCGCATGAGAAGTCTTATTGGAAATTTATTTATATACAAAAAGAGCTTGTACGATGGTGAGACTTAATACTGCACTGTCCAGACACATTAATGTGACCACCAGTCAACAGCCTTACTAAACACCTTTTGCAGCGCAGACTGCTGCGAGACGGGCAGGGCCGGCCGCTGTGGCCGAGCGATTCTAGGCGCTTCAGTCCGGAACCGTGCGGCTGCTAAGGTCGCAGGTTCGAATCCTGCCTCGGGCATGGATGTGTGTCATGTCCTTGGGTTAGTTAGGTTTAAGCAGTTTTAGGTCTAGGGGACTGATGACCTCAGATGTTAAGTGCCATAGTGCTTAGAGTCATCTGAACAATTTTTGAGACGGGCAGGAAGGGAGTCAGTGAGATTCTGGAAGGTACTGACAACGATGAGGCACCATGGAGACTCCAGAGCCGTGGACAGCTGCGCTGGGTTTTTCGCTTGCGGATCCATTGGGCGAACAGCCCAGTCGAGGTGGTCCCAGATTCTCGACTGGGTTTGAATGCGGGGAGTTTGGTGGCCAGGGTATTAGGGTCAACTCATCTTGGTGCTCTTCGAACCATCCACGTACGTTGCAAAATGTGTGACACGTTGCATTGTCCTACTGGTAGATGCCATCCAGGGGTGGGCATAGTCCCCAAGGATACAGCATACTTGTGTTGATGCCTTCGAGAATGACGAGGTCACCCAGACAATGCCACGAAAACATTCCCCAGACCATAACGCTCTCTCTTTGTTTGCTTTCATACGTTTAACGCCGTACACGCCAACGGCCATCTGCCCATTGGACCATTAAAACTGATTCATCTGAAAAGGTCGCCTGTCGCCACTCAGTGAAGGTCTACTTGCGGTACCGACGCGCAAACTCCAGCCTCCGACGCCGATGAACAGTGGTCAGCATGGGTGTATGAATCAGGTGCCTGTAGCGGAGTTCCATACGCAGCAACGTTCGCTGAACTGTCGTTGAGGAGATATAGTTGGAAGCACCTCGGTTCATCTGGGTGGTCAGTTGCTCAAGTTGCACGTCTCTTCGCCCGTACACGTCTCTGCAGCCGTAGATCACACCTGTCGTCTATGGTTCGTGCTGTGCACCGTAATTGCCTAGGCGCAGGTTTTGGATTGCGACTTTTTGCCATGCACGGTATATTTTAACGACGGCGAAACGCGAACAGCTTACAAACTAAGCCGTTTCGGAACTGCTTGCAACCTTGCCTCAAAAGCCAATTATCATGCCCTTCTAGACGTCAGATAAACTGCTCCGTTTCCACATCACGACAACTTCACTGTTGCCCGTGTCCCCACGACATGCTTTGTTGTTGTTGTGGTCTTCAGTCCTGAGACTGGTTTGATGCAGCTCTCCATGCTACTCTATCCTGTGCAAGCTTTTTCATCTCCCAGTACCTACTGCAACCTACATCCTTCTGAATCTGCTTAGTGTATTCATCTCTTGGTCTCCCTCTACGATTTTTACCCTCCACGCTGCCCTCCAATACTAAATTGGTGATCCCTTGATGCCTCAGAACATGTCCTACCAACCGATCCCTTCTTCTGGTCAAGTTGTGCCACAAACTTCTCTTCTCCCCAATCCTATTCAATACTTCCTCATTAGTTACGTGATCTACCCATCTAATCTTCAGCATTCTTCTGTAGCACCACATTTCGAAAGCTTCTATTCTCTTCTTGTCCAAACTATTTATCGTCCATGTTTCACTTCCATACATGGCTACACTCCATACGAATACTTTCAGAAATGACTTCCTGACACTTAAATCAATAGTGGATGTTAACAAATTTCTCTTCTTCAGAAACGCTTTCCTTGCCATTGCCAGCTTACATTTTATATCCTCTCTACTTCGACCATCATCAGTTATTTTGCTCCCCAAATAGCAAAACTCCTTTACTACTTTAAGTGCCTCATTTCCTAATCTAATTCCCTCAGCATCACCCGACTTAATTAGACTACATTCCATTATCCTTGTTTTGCTTTTGTTGATGTTCATCTTATATCCTCCTTTCAAGACACTGTCCATTCCATTCAACTGCTCTTCCAAGTCCTTTGCTGTCTCTGACAGAATTACAATGTCATCGGCGAACCTCAAGGTTTTTATTTCTTCTCCATGAATTTTAATACCATGCTTTATAGCGTTCCAAAAGATTGGAAAAGGGCACAGGTCATCCCTGTTTTCAAGAAGCGACGTCGAACAGATGTGCAGAACTATAGACCTATATCTCTAACGTGGATCAGTTGTAGAATTTTGGAACACGTATTATGTTCGAGAATAATGCCTTCTCTGGAGACTAGAAATCTGTAGGAATCAGCATGGGTTTCGAAAAAGACGATCGTGTGAAACCCAGCTCGCGCTATTCGCCCACGAGACTCAGAAGGCCAAAGACACGGGTTCCCAGGTAGATGCTGTGTTTCTTGACTTCCGCAAGGCGTTTGATACAGTTCCCCACAGTCGTTTAATGAACAAAGTAAGAGCATATGCACTATCAGACCAATCGTGTGATTGGATTGAAGAGTTCCTAGATAACAGAACGCAGCACGTCATTCTCAGTGGAGAGAAGTCTTCCGAAGTAAGAGTGATTTCAAGTGTGTGTCGTAGGACCGTTGCCATTCACAATATACATAAATGACCTTGTGGATAACATCGGAAGTTCACTGAGGCTTTTTGCGGATGATACTGTAGTATATCGAGTGGTTGTAACAATGGAACATTGTACTGAAATGCAGGAGCATCTGCAGAGAATTGACGCATGGTGCAGGGAATGGCAATTGAATCTCAATGTAGACAGGTGTAATGTGCTGCAAATACATAGAAAGAAAGATCTTTTATCATTTAACTATAATATAGCAGGTGAGCAACTGGAAGCAGTTAATTCCCTAAATTATCTGGGAGTAGGCATTAGGAGTGATTTAAAATGGAATGATCATATAAAATTAATCGTCGGTAAAGCAGATGCCAGACTGAGATTCATTGGTAGAATCCTAAGGTAATGCAATCCGAAAACGAAGAAAGTAGGCTACAGTACACTTGCTCGCCCACTGCTTGAATACTGCTCACCGGTGTGGGATCCGTACCACACAGGGTTGATAGAAGAGATAGAGAAGATCCAACGGAGAGCAGCGCGCTTCGTTACAGGATAATTTAGTAATCGCGAAAGCGTTAAGGAGATGATAGATAAACTCCAGTGGAAGACTCTGCAGGGGAGACGCTCAGTAGCTCGGTAAGGGCTTTGTTGAAGTTTCGAGAGCATACCTTCACCGAGGAGTCAAGCAGTATATTGCTTCCTCCCACGTATATCTCGCGAAGATATCACGAGGATAAAATCAGAGAGATTAGAGCCTACACAGAGGCATACCGACAATCTTTTCTTTCCACGAACAATACGACGCTGGAATAGAAGGGAGAACCGATAGAGGTACTCAAGGTACCCTCCGCCACACACCGTCAGGTGGCTTGCGGAGTATGGATGTAGATGTAGGTATACCCCCCACTGCTAGTGCTGCCGCTGGCCGTCTGTGGGTAGTTACTGCACGTTAACTTCTAACAGAGGCAGTGGTCACACTAATGTATGTCCTCCTGCATTTCATAAACTGTGAAACTGTGAGCACTGTTAAAACCTGTTATTTGGATTCTTGCGTATCCCTTGCACACTCGCCGCGCGTCTCAAATGCCATGGTGTTGTTCAAGCAGTGAGTACTGTTTGCCGAGCCCTTTTTCGTGGGACTGACATGCCGCCAGGCATAGTCCTGAAGCAGAATGGACTGGCATATCCGTATCTGCCCTCCAACCTCAGTTCGACTCTGATGCCCAGCATGTTACTGTTGTTTCCAGAGGTGGCCACCCTGTGTCGTAAATTTCGCATGATGTGTACCTCAAATTACCCAGAAACTAATGAACACGCACAGTAAGTTAAATGTCGTTACTTGCTATCGTCCCTGGTGTCGCTGTGCATTCCGCGGCCGTCGCCGCTGCAGCGCGCAGCCCCTGTCGCCGCCCACGGCCGACACAGTCGCTGTGCGACGCTGGTGGTGCACGGCCGTTATCAGTTATTTAAAACGTTCGACGCGGGACAGCAGCCGCCCTTTCCGTGCCACATTTGCGGAATGGATTCGCGCTGAATAATCCAGCGGCGGCAACGCCCGCCACTCCACGTGCTGCATGCTCTACCGCAGAGGGGCGGTCGCCCCGGCCATTATCCGGCAACGGCAGGGGGGCGGACGAGTGTCCGTCTGCGTCACCGGCGAGCAAAAGTTGCCAGTCCTGGATGCTCGCCTTGAAGCAGACGCGTACCGTGGACGTCGAACGTCTGTTTTTACCAAATAGCTAGTAGAGGTCGAAGGATCAAGGTAGTACATGTCATTCACGCCACCTGTCAGGTCACAGGATCTAGGTCTTCAATCACATTCATGGCAATTTTTCAGAAGGTGAAACCCGTTCCTAGTCGCATAGCTTGGACATGAGCACCATATGCTACTCACAGCTCTGACCTTGCTTACAGCATCGAATTCATCTCCTACTGCAGGCGTGGTTGCACTCAGATTCACCATTACAGTATTGTAGATCAGACTTGACGGTAGACAAAAGGGGTGGCACAACTCTACTTAAATAAGAATCGACAAAAGACTGAAGTAAGTATGGATAAATTGAAATAAGACCCCAAATACAACAATAACGAAGCTCGACTATTGAAGAGGATAAGAAGACACTGACCTAGGTGGTAAACGTTCCTGGATACGAGATAGTTACTGCTCCACCGCGAAACAACGCTCGGTCAATCAAGAGAAACCACGCACCTAAGTATGAAGACGACACGTACAAAGTGAAGAAATACTCCACGCGTCTTGACGGCAGAACATCTCGGACCCCAGTCAGGCACAGCTCTTGCTGTGTGAAACCTTGGCTTTGGAAGAAAACACCTGACTGCGCCAAGGGCTCTGCTGTTCATAGCCAACCTACGTAACTCTGCTCATTCGCACAGTTTTGGGCAGGCGCTCCGTTAAGTTAGGTTACCACATAATGGCTTCTCCTAATGGCCAGAACTGCTTCTCTGGCATCTCTCTGTCCTATTTATACGCGATGGACCGTTCAAACGTGGCACAAAGGGCTTCTTTTCAACGGTAATCGCCATCATGACGAAAATTACTAACTTCTGAATTAACTGCAATTATGACCAGTATGGACAGTGTCTCTATAACGAAGTATCATTAATGTCTATTTGACATCTCTGACCCCACATCGCATCACAAAATTAACAATCAAATTACTGTCAAATTTAACTAATTTAGGAATATGCAATTACTAGCCTCGAAGTCTTGTTAATTTCTAATTATCCCAATTCTGATGTGGCGATAATAATTTGCCATCCCTAGAGATTGTGGCATCACAAGTTAACTGTAGAGTGTATTCACCCTATGGTTTTCAGCTGCTGTAAGGGCAGCCGTATTTGAAGGACAAACAGTAGAATCAGATTCCGCCTCTTTAGCTAAACTCAAGCTCTTTTGTTACTTTTCTCACACAAACATGTTTCGGTATGTACATGCCATCATCAGGAGGTTCTTATTGTACTTAAATATTCTAGCAGGTGTTGTAGTGTGATGGGTAGCTGACTTCATTCGCCGGATTCGCTGGCAGTTCACAGGAGCAGTTCAATCGCACACTGGTAAAAAAAATGGTTCAAATGGCTCTGAGCACTATGGGACAACATCTGAGGTCATCAGTGCCCTAGACTTAGAACTACTTAAACCTAACTAACCTAAGGACATCACACACATCCATGCCCGAGGCAGGATTCGAACCTGCGACAGTAGCGGTCGCGCGGTTCCAGACTGTAGCGCCTAGAACCGCTCGGCCACAACGGCCGGCACACTGGTCAAACAACGGAGGTCTATAGAAGAATCCATTAACTGTCATTCCAACTTGCTTGAGATCACAGCTATTCTCGAGTAAAGCTCTTATTGGACTACGCTAGTATCAAGTGCATGAAGATGCACAGACAATGTTCTACACATTAATTTTCAGTTCCGGTAGTCTAGCATTTAATTTGCGTCTTATGTTAATTCACTTGGTCTTAAGCGGGATGTAGTAAAAAAGTACGATTCCTGTTACGAGGGAACTACTTTCACTTTATTTGAGTGTCTAAAGTTGAGAACTGCATGTTCTAAAAACCCATGATTTTAATCACGGTGCCTATTTACACATATGTCAAAAGACGTCAAATGCTATCATGTACTAATACCGGTCCGCCCCCGGTAGCTGAGTAGTCCCGGCTGGGTCGGAGATTTTCTCCGCTCAGGGACTGGGTGTTGTGTTGTCCTAATCATCATCATCATTTCATCCCCATCGACGCGCAAGTCGCCCAAGTGGCGTCAAATCGAAAGACTTGCACCAGGCCAACGGTCTAGCCGACGGGAGGCCCTCGTCACACGACATTTCATTTTTATGTACTAATACCTGACTCAAGATACAAGTTCTTGCTAGGTGCCAGAGTTAAACTACACCTTGCCATTTGTATTGCAGTTACATTCACGGTTATATGACTCCACCTCCAAAATGCTTCTTAACTTTTCAAACGTTTAACGAACTTTCTTGGTGCATGCTTGAGTACATTGTGCTTGAAGGACAGAGTCGTGAAATTCGATTTTTATTTAGGACCTGATTCACAAATTGAACAATGATCAGAATGGAAGTTCTTTTCACAGGGTATGATAAAGTACTAGCCTTGAGGAGGAAGCGTCCATATATCCTTGCACGCACCAGGAACGAAATAATTTTTTGGAGAGTTAGACAAACGTCAATTTAACTACAATACACATGCCAATAAATTGTTTAGCTCTGACAGCTCATAAAAAGATACGAGGGGCGTTGTAGACTGATTTGTACTTAATTTTTTCCCATCATTCATGGCGCGCCCTTTGACTCACGATTTATAGTTGCAAGTATTTAGTACTTAGGTGTCACCGTAGTGGCTATACAATCACTACAAGCTTGTCCCTGCACAATACAGCCCATTTTACCAACTGCTGGCATTACATGAGAGGACAACCGGGAGTTTGAGCTACAAAGACAGCCTTGAATGACGTGGTTTCTGTGGAAGGCGGGTGTAAACACTTCGAATATTCACATGTGATTGGTGGCAGTGTGTGGAAATTACGCACCGTCGCAAAAAGTGATCTTGCAGTGCGACAATGTTCGCTCCTATAAGTTTCCAAAAACCTCGGCTGCTATCGCTTGAAATGGGGTTCCAGGTACTACCACACCCACCGCATTCTACTGAATTAGTCGCTTCAGCTTGTGTGGGACCTTCTAGAACGTTTTCCGTCGTCTGTCGCAACCACCGCAGGAGAAATGCTCGCAGTTCCTGGAAGTCGGAGAAATGATGTTCACACAGAGGTTCTTTCAAGGCCCCGAATAGTTGCTGATAATCAGAAGGGGCTTAATCAGGAGAATGCGATTGGTGCGGCAGTATTTGGAACATCATTTCAGCCATGGCAGCCGTGGTTTACCGACTTTTATGAGAACGAGCGTTGTTTTCTAAGATCACTTTTCGTGAAGGTGCGCACGCTTCACAAACTGCAGCCAATCGCCTGTGAATATTCGCAGTGTTTACGCCCTCCATCCACAGAGACCACGTCGTCCTGCGCTACCCTTCATGATCCTACTCAATGTTGACCGATCACGTAATGACAGCAGTTGGGGAAAATGGATTGTACGGAGCAGGGATTACACTTGTAATGGCTGTCCTGCTGCCTAACATTAGACCAAAGTAGTACATACTTGCAAATTTAATGAAGAGCCAAATGAAGCACCATGAATTACAGGAAAAAATAAACTGTAAATTAATATGGAAAGTTCCTTGTACATAATTGGCAACGTGTTAGTACGTTATTTATGACTTGTTTTGATCTGTACCTACACATGGGTGCTTTGCGTGAAACAAGGAATTCTTGTGATGAAAGTCCTCTACAGTAAACACACAAATATTAAAGAATTTTGCTTCCAGCTTATCTCGCATGTCTCTCGCACTTTTTCACCATTCATTTTTTCCTTTTCTCTGCAAAGCTGGGAGAGAATATTTGCATAAAACTAACTCGCAGATATGCAGATTATTGCTAGAGATACGGCAGCGTCGTAGATTCTAGAAGGTTGCCTAACATACGCTGTGCTTATAATATAACCATTTTTCGGAAACGCAGCGTTTAAAATCCACTTGACTTCCTTATAGATGTATCTGAATCAACTTGTATGAGTAATTGGGCTGGGTGAGTTGAGATGGAGGATCACTACAATGATGTGGTGATCACTTTTCAAGAGTTATCGTATTTCAGTATTACGTACTGAAATACTGACTTATGGCCCCTCTTCTTCCCGTCTTAGACAACCACAGTCTCGAATAAAATCAAGGGATGTGTCAGTATAAACGTCCGTAAAAGACGGAAAGTTCACAATCAACAGTGTCGCATGCCTCACTCCATGGATCAGTATGAATGAGGTGTAACTCAGTTTAACGGCACGAGCATTCCTCCGAGGCATACCGGCAAATAGTTATGTAATTTTAAAGATTGCAGTACCTACTGAATGGAATGAATAGTTTACTTAGCACAGAAAATTAACTGATAGTACGAAAAGAAAGAGGTAAATATTGAGGAGGAACAGGTATGATATCTGCGACAATCTTCAAACTAAACTTCAGAACCACGAAGGAACTCTACTACATCGGACGAGAAAAAAAAAAAAAAAACATCGCATGACGGATTAAGCAAGAAGTGCGTAAAATACAGATCAGTACAGGCATGCGAAGCCTTCCTCGGCGAAATAAACCTTGTGACAAGAGACTGTTCGTATGGAGCACAGCATGAATGTAAGCGAATTATGAACTGTAGGAAAACCGGAAAAGAAGAGAATACAAGAGTTTGCGATTTGGCTTTACAGAAGGACGGCGAAAATTACGTTGACTGATAAGACGATGAGATCTCCGCATAGTACGTGGAAAGCAATGACTAGAAGAATGGACAAAACAATGACTAGAAGAATGAAGGGGAATACAGGAAGCGTTAAGATGCCAAACATTAACTTGTGTGAAACACGATAGAGCCATAAAGGGGGGAATATAAAGAATGATAGATACTGAAATACGAAGGTTTGCTGAAAACTAATGCCTCAGAATTTTTTATGTGGAAGTTCTTGAACCTTTTTAAATAAAGCAAACGTTATTAACATTGTACACCTTTATTATTAATGTCTACATATTTGCAGCTCTCTCCCGCTAGAAGGCTCCGAACTGCAGCGCGTGACATGTCGTGCGTGAGAAACAACAAACTGTAATAGAGTTTAAAATTTGAAGAATTTGTCCACACGTGGAGCACCCTCTCCTTCAGCGTGACAGTCCTGCACCACACACGAGTGCTGCTACAATCCGACACCTTCCGTTCGCTGTCGTCGATGAACCTGACCCATCAGATTTTCATCTGTTTCCAAAACTTAAAAGAAATTTTCGAAGAGTTTTCGCTGGAAGAGTAGTTGAAGGGAATGTACAGTTGCTTGAAAGAAGGATGTCAGATGAACGTCAACAAAAGCAAAAGAAGAATAATGGGATGTCGAATTAAATCACGTTATGCTGGGTCGATTATGTTAGGAAAAAAAGTTAAAGCAGAAGAATAGTTTTGCTATCTGGGCAGAAAAATAACTGATGATGGCCGACGTAGAGAGGATATAAAATGTAGATTGGCAATGGCAGGAAAAGCGTTTCTGGAGTGTAGCCGTGTATGGAAGTGAAACACGGACGATAAACAGTTTAGACAAGAAGAGAACAGAAGCTATAAGTGTGGTGTTAAAGAAGAATTTTGAAGATTAAATTTGTAGATCGCGTAACTAATGAGGTGGTACTGAATAGAACTGGGGAGAAAAGAAACTTGACGCACGACTTGACTAAAAGGATCGACCAGTTGACAGGACACATTCTGAGATATCAAGGTATCGCCAATTTAGTATTGGAAGGAAGGGTTGGGGGAGGGGTTAAAAATCGTAGAGAGAGACCAAGAGATGAATGCACTAAGCAGATTCGAAAGGATATACGAGTAGGTTGCAGGAGTCATTCGGAGATGAAGAGGCTTTCACAGGATATAGTAGCGTGGAGAGCTGCATCAACCCCGTCTTCCGAGTGAAGACCAGAACACGACGACGACGACGACGACCACCACCACCACCACCGCCACCACTACTACAGGAGTTTTCAGCACGCCCTCTTACTTACAACAAGTAACTGCCTTTGGTATTGATGCTACTGTGAGATGATGAGTATGGTAAAGGAGAGGAGAACACAGGAATCTATAGCCACCTCCCCCACCCCTCAACCCCACCGAAAAAACAGGAGAAAAAATTCAACGGCTGGGCTCGAATCGGCTACCCCTGGGTCAAGCGCCACACAACCGAACTGGGCTGCGGAGGCGTATGCAGATAGGTGTAATAAGGTGTTCATATCTGCGAGCTCGCATGGGCGGCAGTAACTCCAGCAGAGTTCCGTCAGTTTTCAGAGCGTTTCGCGCAAGCTGGCCTTAAGGCACGCTCTGGTTGGCGGCCGGTGTGCTGCCAGAACACCACGAGAAGCAGCAAGCGGCCGCCTGTGGCCCAGCTGTCTGCCGCACCGTCGCTGCGCAGCTATTACATCTGTGTGACGTAACTCTCTACATCTATATTCTGCCAGCAGCATATCAATGTCTAACATTTATTGTACTATGTATATGGCGTTCTTCCCGTTCTATCCACGAACAATATTTGTTGTTTCCACAAACTCCAACCTTGGAATTTCTTAACCAAGGTTACGCGAGATATCTATATCTACATACATACTCCGGAAGCCACTTTGCAATGGGTGGTGGTGGTGGTGGTGGTGGTGGTGGTGGTGGTGGTGGTGGTGGTGGTGGTGGAGGAGGAGGAAGAGGAAGAGGAGGAGGTGGAGGTTTAGGAGATTAGTGTTTGTAGTGTCACATCGACGAGGAGGTCATTAGAGACAGAGCGCGAACTCGGATTAGGGAAGGACATCGGACGTGCCCTTTCAAAGGGACCATCCTGGCATTTGCCTGAAGTGATTTAGAGAAATCACGGAAAATTTGAATTTGAATGTCCGGGAGCGGGTTAGCCACTGCGCCACCTCGCTCGGTAGATGGTGCAAGGTACTTCGTATTTATATTAGAGATTTTCTATCTGATCCCATTCCCGTATTCAATGACGGAAAAAACAGCTGTTTCCGTATAATTCTACGTGTCCTTCTCTTATTCCCATGATTCATGTGCGATTTGTACGATGATGGCAGCACAACGGTCGCACAGCCTTTCTCTTACCCTGGTTCTGTTAAAAGCTTTTCTTTCCAAAGAGATCCACTTCCCCGAGCAAGTCTGCTACAATTTAGTATGGGGTATACCGACCTGTTACGAACCTAGCAGCACGTATCTGAATTCGGTTCCATGTCTGTACTTGATACGGCCTCCAAACACCGCAGCAATACTCCAGGAATTGGTCATACTAATAGTGGACCTCATCTGAAACAGCAGTTATGGTGACGGACTGATCTGGAGCGCATCCCTAGGTTTAGGAGTTTAGGTCAGGTTCCAATTGTGATTTTGACGAAGCCAACGAATATGTATGCGAAATAAAGTTTGTGATAACAAATCTGTTGCCTAGCCTCAGGATTTAAAGTCGTTCTCAAAGCAGTATGATACGGCTAAGACCACGATGCTCTAACAAGATACATTGTTCAAGCCCATGCAACGAACGGTCAAACACAAACAAAAATTGTGGACGAGTGTGCGCTTTTAATGAACGCAAGACAGATACTTACACTGTACATCAGATGGGGTCTGGGACCCATACCGCTGCTTTTGGCAAGCACTGCACTAAAAATTGCGTTATGTTGCTCAGGTAGCACACTATCCGCGAAAACCAGCTAGCAGATTTCGGCAACCGATCTGGCAGGCAGTTTGATACTGCCGAACACGTCCAAAAGACCCTAGCTCTTTTGCTCTGCGACGTGCTACGTATCATCTTCCGTGACTGGTAAAATATCAAAGTAAACTCCGCATCCCGTTAGCAACGTAATGTGGTACCAATAGGTAGGAAAGAGAGACACCTACCGTTGATTTATCTGAGATTAATCGTGTTTGTGGAAGCTGTACTACGCCATGACTACCGCGCGGTATGTAAGATGTGATCGAGCAGTACCCATATTGGAGCACTCACAAATAAAAACCACGTATCTAGTGGATTTACATGTGAATTATCGTCCCTACTCAGAGATTGTGTCACCATGTCTTCCTTGACATTCTGCGGAGCATTTCGCGACTTGGGCTTCGCAACGGTTCGTCAACACTTCTGTGCAATTTTTCAAAAGTCCTGCAATGATATTCACAACTTCTAAGTATTTCCAGACCGTCATTACTTTACCAAAATGTGTTGTAAGGTTATACGTGCAAAGAGACAATTCCATCCGTACAGAAACATCGCTTCCAAAAAGTACAGGTAATCCGCAGAGGAAACTTTCTTTATCAGTTTTATTTTGTGTTTCGATAACGATTTAGCCTTTAATTAGCCTAAAAGGTTTTTATGTTTACACTTAGATCAAGACGGTATATCTCGCTGAACAACTCTGTGCAGAATTTAAGAGAGAAAATAGAAAAAATGAAAGAAATGAAATAGGATATGTATGTATTAACTCACAAAGGGAAAAAAGATCTCTGTGATCTAAGGGCAAAAAAGGATCATCGAGATGTTTCACTTGTTCATTACTGGTTTACCGCATAAAAATATTATCCACGTGGCGAATTTCTATTCGGTACTTCCTGAAGTATTACTCGCGCAAACGAAGTTGACACTCGGCGCGTTGGCTGATGGGAGCGACTGTAAATGGGAAATGCCTTTACAGTCGCTCCCATCAGCCACCGCGCCGTGTGTCAACTTTGTTTGCGCGAGTAATACTGTAATTCAATGCACTTCATTCTTGTGCAAGTTCAGTTGGGGCTACAAACTCGGTACCGTCTCGAATAGATAACGTCAGCACAGAAATTGCTCTTAACTGGAAAATTACGCATGACATGTAATCGACAGCGTCTTGCACAAATGAGATTTCGTAAGGTGATTGCGGATTCCATTTATGGAGCAGCGACGAATGGTCGCATACAAAGTATCACGGAAGTTGTAGTGGGGATGTGGGAGGGGGGGGGGGGGGCAGGGCGGGCGGAGAGAGGGGGGGGGGCGGGTGAGAGCGGAGAATTCAACTCAGACTTATCTTTCGAATTTATGTTGTATGCAATCGAAGATAAAATCTTCAAAAAGCTACAAAACAAATATACTTTTTTGTGCACAGTTCAGTCACATTTCTTGTCAACGTTCTCGTCTTAGAGCGTCCGTCTTCTATCCTGTCACCACGATTGCATTTTGATCGTAGGATCATTTTCAACTAGGAAATTTATTCCGAAAGAACACGTCAGACAAGTGAAACACATTTGAGCACGTGTACATGTTTAATGCCTTATTCGACACATTTTTTCGCCAACATTTTAGTGGCACATTTCGCAGTTGTCCATTTTAATTAATTCTCCTATTTATACACTGTGCAGTCCCACGGATGTGACCACCTGTCAAAAGCTTGAATAACCACCTTTTGGAGCGCGGACCGGTGCGAAACGTGCAGGGTGAGCGCCAGTGAGGTTCTCGAAGGTACCGACAGGGATGTGGAGCCATGCCGACTCCAGCGTCGTGGCCAGTTGCGCTAGGTTTCTCGGTTCAGGACCCACGGCACCAACAGCCCAATCGATGAGGTCCCATAGGTTCTTGAAATACGGGGAGTTTGGTGGCCAGGGCAGTACGGTAAACTCATCCTGGTGCTCTTCGAACCACGCACGTACACTGTGATCTGTGTGACCTGTTGCATTGTCATGCTGATAGCTAGCATCGTGCCGAGGAAAAACAAATTGCATGTAGGGGTGGACAAGTTCCCCAAGGACAGACATGTGTTGATCCATTGTGGCCTCCAGCATGACGAGATCAGCCAGGAAATGCCACGAAAACACTCCCCTGACCGGTAACGCTCCCTCCTACGGCCTTGACCCTTCCGACAACTGCTGCAGGGTGTTTGCTTTTAGACGTTTCACGTCGAACACTCGAACACACCAACGCCCATCTGTTCGATGAAGCATTCATCTGGAAAGGCCACCTGTCACCACTCAGTGGACGCCCAGTTGCGACACTGGTGTAAGTCCAGCCTTTGTCGGCGATGAACAGCAATCAGCAAGTGTGCCTGAAATAAGAGTCTGATACGGAGGTCCATACACAGCAACGTTTGCTGAACGGTCGTTGAGAGGAGGCTGTTGGTAGCCCCTTGGTTCATCTGGGCTGTCGGTTGCTCGGCAGCTGTACGTCGGCTCGTCAGTGCACTTCTCCGCAGGCGCCGTTCACCCCTGTTATCTGTGTCCCGTAGTGCACCACAGTTGCCTCGGCACCGGTTTCGAATAACGCGTTTTTGCCATGCACGGGATACTTTAACTACGGTGGCACGCGAACAGTTTACAGACGTAGTCGTTACGCTAATGTTTCCACCCCTGGCACGAAAGAAAATGGTTCTGCCTTTTTGGACGTCATATAAATCACTCCGTTTCCGAGTTACGACAATGTCTGCAACGTTTTGCGCGTCCCTCGGGCACGCTTCATACACCCTGCACTGCTAGTGCTGCCATCTGCTTTCTGTAAATGGTTATCTTACGTTGTCGTCTAACACAGGCGATGGTAATACTAATGTGAGTGGACCGTATAATTTCTGAACTCTTATGTTATAGGGTACACACATCCTACTTTGAACAGGTTAATCTCCGTACACTGGTAACGCAACACTTTCCCACGCATCTGACTTGGCGAGAGATCGAACATCTTTTCTTGGGCACGGACAAGAGTAGCGCTCTCTTCTACTGTTTGCCCGCTGTTTCCCATGAACTGGTAAATTTCTTTAACTTAGAGGGCGGGCGCCCCTCTTTTCACCACAATTGTAAGTGAAAGAAATGAAGTCGTGTGCGCCATCCGTCTATGAATCTGGTACACTTTGATCTGTATGATCTCGAATTTTAACTGCTTGTCCGTCGTATTTTTCTGCTGCAGAAGGAACCGGCCCAAATGAGCGTGGAAACTGCCTGAAAACCATTCTCAGGCTGGCCAGTGTACGTAATGTCAATCCGCCATGCGGGTTCGACCTGGGTCAGGCTCGCCCAGCGAGCGCGCTGCGCGTTAAGCTGTACAGGCAGGTGTCACTCGGTTTAGGGTCGGAAGACGAGCGTATCCGAGGGCAGTGCCTTCTTTCACATCAAGAGATTGTCACAGCCCACAAGCGCTTCCAGTGTTCCAGAATACAAGTTGGAAACGGCACATATCGCATTAATTTGCATTCTGCCGAAATCTTCTTAATCAACGACTTGAGCAACCCTCTAAAACACAGAGGAAACACTGATCCAAAAACTCTGTCCACTTATAGCGAGTGTCAAACTACGAAAACAAACAATGTTTGTGTGAGCGAACTATTTTAGCAACAAAAAGTAGTTCAACGAACAAAACAGGGAAAACAGAATACTAAACCAGGAGAAGAAAATATACTACAATCCATTGATATAATGATGAACCAAGACGTAAGCGTTAACCTCGTAACAAAATTCCTGAAGTCACTCCATGCTCCTGGGATTCCCCCGCAGATAAGTTTCCAAACAACACCATGGAAGCAGAAAACTGAAAGGCACTCCCTCTCGATACAACGAATTACACTTACTCCAAGTGACTTAACATTAACCTTTAAAAGGCTCTAATTTCCGATAAGATTAGCGTGAAGTATTACTATGAAGGGCAAACATTCCAATGTTGCACAGTGATTTAAGAGAATCGTGTTTCTCGCACGCATCGTATTCGAGTGTTGGAGAAACACGAAACTTATTCGTCATTGCACCCAGAAGCAAAACACCAAATGTTGTTTATATTAACACCCGTTACACCAACCCCGATCTCCTTTGTATAAAATAGCTTCAAATGTCGTGCTTCATGCTGAATTTTTACTGCATGAACGACGAAAGTGTACTAAGCGATAACTATTTTTTCCTGTCATTATTTCGTGGAGGGTGAGTTATCAAAAGGTGTGAAATTAAGTGTTAAGTTTTTTAAATGTCACTAACTGCTTTCATTTTCAAATACTGGAAGAATCTTATCTGGGTAATTTGTACAGAGTTACGGCTTCAAGATACACACGTAGTTTTTAACTTTAAAATTACCTATTGTGTTAAACTCTTACCGTAAGATTATTTAACGATGAAAAAGTTTCTGTTCGAAAGTCGTGCAGTCCAGAATCCGTACGCCAGTTACGCGAAATCGACGTGAGCACTAAGCAATTAGTTGAAGATTCCCATTTGGCGAAAGAACATGTCCTGCTACGTGAAGAAGTCCCTTAACTGCCTGCTGAGCAGTGTCGTTCGACGTCAATCATCGACCCGTCAAGGCCTTTTTTGAGGGACCGAAGGCATCGTAACAGCATGGGGAGAGACCAGGACTACAGGGCGGCTGTTCGATTGTCTCCCCCTCTCGTCCGCAATGGATGGGGCTGGCCCCTGCGTTCGACCGGCGTCTTGGCTCTGAGCACTATGGGACTTAACAAATGGTTCAAATGGCTCTGAGCACTATGGGACTCAACTGCTGAGGTCATTAGTCCCCTAGAACTTAGAACTAGTTAAACCTAACTAACCTAAGGACATCACAAACATCCATGCCCGAGGCAGGATTCGAACCTGCGACCGTAGCGGTCTTGCGGTTCCAGACTGTAGGGCCTTTAACCGCACGGCCACTTCGGCCGGCTGGGACTTAACATCTGAGGTCATCAGTCCCCTAGAATTTAGAACTACTTAAACCTAACTAACCTAAGGACATCACACACATCCATGCCCGAGGCAGGATTCGAACCTGCGATCGTAGCGGTCGCGCGGTTCCAGACTGTAGAGCCTAGAAAGGCTCGGCCACAGCGGCCGGCGTCTTGTGTCGCATTGGGGCCAGCACAGGACTTGGTGCACCACAACGGTGGTGTTCTCCCACAGATGTCTAACGGTGTTTGTCAAGAAAATAACAACAGCACGTTGGTCCTGTTTGGACGCATTTAGTGATAACTCCTCCATAGTTCACGCTTCGACATTTATCGCACGCACGTCGAAAAGACACGAATGCCACGTGTCGGTGCTTATATACTCGCATCAGAGTCGTGCTACATTGCTTATGCGTCGCAGCAGCGCCCCCAAACGGAACTTTTTGTTCTCCCCTTACATCTCTTTACGAATAGAGAAGCATTTCATATTTTCGAGGTCAGTCAATAATTATAGGAAGTAATAAAACTCAAATTTAATTTTCCCGAGGAAGCCGTTAGATAGGAAACCTGCAATTGGGACCACTTGACCGTTTTAGCCGTTTAATAATATACATGCGTTAAATGCTATACAAATACGATTAATAATACATCATTTTTTCCAGTTCACCAGAACAAATGGAAAAGGGTCAAGCGATGTGGATTCTTTTCAGCTGGTACTGAAATATTTTCACGGCGTCTCGGAGCCGTATTTGGGAGTCACTGGGATAACCTAGGCAGATAACATGAAAACATCGAAGCACGGGATCTCGCAGTGGGAGTGGAAGCGTTTGGCGTAGACTACGCGGACGTGGCTAGTGACTTGTTCAAGGCACGGGCACGGCAAGTGCTGGGGAGGCGGCGAAAGACAAGAGAGGAGAGGAGAGGCCAGCGGCAGCCATGTTTTATTCATGCGTTCAGCCGAGAGCTGGGAGAGTAGCGGCGCTCTGCCGTAGCGCCGGTGCGCCGTCCTTGACGTTGGCCGCCTCACATCTGCAAGCAGACGAGCCGCCGCGCCGGGGACGTCGTTCGTTCAGTCTGTCTCCTCGTCTTAAGCAGCGCTTGGAAGATATCATCCCCTACGTGTGTCGGGCTTGGTGGCCCATTGGTGTAGTGCGAGCTTGCAGACCCGAAGGTTGCGGAGTCGAATCCCGGTCATACACCGGAATTTTTCAGTGTGCCTTGCTCTAGCCTTCCCCTCTCTCAATCCAGGAACGACAAGAGATTAGGATTCCGCGTTAAACTATAGCTCTCCTTTTCCCAATAGGATTACTACGTCGCCGAAGTGGCGTCCAACTTGGAAAAAAAAGAAAAAAAACCGAACTTGCGAGCAGATGTCTGAACATACCTCTTGAGGGGCTGCCAGCCATTCACGATTCCAATTTACTGTACTTCATCCCCTACGGGTATATCACCTTTGTTCTTCCCGATACCACAATTCGAACCAGCTAATTTACTTTTCGAGGCGCATTCCATCTAGAATACCTCCGGTGTTTTTTTTTTTGTTTTTTTTTTTTTAAATTCAGGCTGGGAAGAGAAGGAAACAATCAGTTTGTTTTAAAATATGCGTGCCCTCGTTATGAAGGCGTGAAAGAGACGGCAGCACCGTGCGGCACAAAGAACTCTAGCGATCGCGTCGGGAATAAGGATTGAGTTTGATATTTAAAATGGCAAAGTTTTCGTTACAAGAACAGCGTGTACTCATTCGTTTTCTCCACATGCGTGGTGTGATACCGACTGAAATCCATCGCCAGTTGAGTGATAGGTGTGGTGGAGCTGTCATGCATGTGTGTAATGTGCGCTGGTGGGTGCAACAACTCAAAGAAAGCAGAATGTCGTGTGACAACAAACCAGGACAATCTCCGCTCAGGCGATACGATCGAGCGACTCGAGGAAGTTATTTTGGAGGCTCACCGAATGGGAATGGAATACATCGCCCGCATTTCCATGGGATCTGTGTACAAAACCCTGTATGGAGTCTTGAAAATACGAAAATCTGCGCGCGTGGAATGTTGCCAGGTAATGTTGACGCGTGATGACAGCATGAATATGGACTTTTTTTATCGACTGTGACTATGGATGAGACATGGGTGCCGTTTCTAGATTCTGAAACGAAGCGTCAGTCAACTTGATGATGTCACACACACTCATCGCCACCAAAAAAAATTCGGGTACGCGCCATTGCTCAAAAAATGGTGGTGGTCATGTTCTGGAATGGCGATGGTGCAATCATTTCGCATTGCGTTCCAATGGGCACTACGACGATAGGTACAGCCTACCAAGGCGTTTTGAAGAGCAATGTCGCTCCAGCATAGCGTGTAAAACGGCCACAAAAGGCTGCGTGGTGTGCTCTTTCAACATGACAACGCACCAACGCATCGAGCGAACGCCATGTTAAGTTGCATCGGGCGAACGCGACGCTTATGTTTCTTTGTGTCAACAACTGTGAAGTGATTTCTCACGTCCCCATTTACCCGACTTGGGTCATAAAGGCTTTTTGGTTGTCTACAACCATGAAAGACACACACTGTGGTCGTTCATTACCTAGCTGTGCCGTTATTGCATCAACGATTTTCCTGTGATCAAACCAGCGAACGCAGTGGGCATGGAAGCATGGCGTTGACGTTGTGAAGAGTGTGTATGGCTTCAGAACATTACGTTGAGAAGTGACACAAGTTTCACAGTTTCCTTGTGATTAGTTTGTGAGAAAAGAAAATAACTTGAATGCATCTCCCACTCGTAGACACAATTTTACTGCGAATAAAGGACACATTACTTCTGAATTCTAATATGGGCGACTATTTAATGTCTCTGACAACTTCTGGTTGCGTCTTAAGGGTATACGGATACACGCGTAGGGTTCTACGTACAAGCAGTTTTCATCTACATCTGTTCTCCTAATGGTGTGTGGCGGAGGTTATTCTAGTACCACTACCATTTCTCCCTCATCCCAGTTCGATTCGCGAATGGCGCTTGGGAAGAATTATTAACAGTAAGTATCCGCATGAGGTCTAATTTTGTCTTTGCTGTCACTTCGAGAGACGTATGTGGGATGAAGTTGTTCGTTGACCGACTCTTACCGGAACATACTCTCGGGGAATTCCAACAACAAACATCTCTGCGTCACACAATGCCTATTTCGTAGCGTCTGCCGCCGGAGTTCGTAGAGGAACGCTTCGTGAAGCGCGCTCTCGCCGATTAAATGATCCCATGACGACACGCGCCGCTCTTCGTCGAATCTTTTCTATTCCTCCTCTTAACGCAACCTGGTAAGCGTCTCAGCCTGATGAGTCATACTGAAGAACAGATCGCAAATATCTTGTAAGCTACTTCTTCCACGGCTCAATTACATTCCCTTAAGATTCTCCCACAGAATCCTAGCCTGTCATCTGCTTTTATGTCGGACGGCTGCTCGTTGGTATTTTACGGTAGTTAATGTACCCAGTGGTTAGTTACCCACGGCGTAGTAGAACAACAGTATATCTCTTCTCCTATTCAGAGGCGATACGTTAAACGTATTTTCATTCTAGGTCAACTGCTAGTTCCTGCCGTTGTTATTTTCCAATACATAAATGAATCGTCTGTGAGCAGCCTCGTTTATCTTCCAACATTACTCTCTAGATCACTTATGCATATTTTAATATGTTGCGGCCCTATAAACTTCCCTGAATTCTCCGGAAATTGCGTTTGCAGATGCCGATTTTTTCCGATAGGAACGGCGTTTTGCGTTGTACTTGTGAGAAAGTCCTTACCACTTCTCAAATCATGTCTCATATACGGTAAAGCTTGTAGTTTGTTGACTAAACGATAGTTTAGAACTGAATCAAATGCGTTCCGGAAGCAAGGGAAACGGAATATGCACTATGTGATCAAAAGTATCCGGACACTTAGCTGAAAATGACTTACGCGTTCGTGGCAACCTCCATCGGTAATGTTGGAATTCAATATGGTGTCGGCCCAACCTTAGCCTTGATGACAGCTTCCACTCGCAGGCATACGTTCAATCAGCTTTCACTGTCGCCCGCATTCGTTCAGTCAGGTGCTGGAAGGTTGCTTGGAGAATGGCTGCCCATTCTTCACGGAGTGCTGCACTGAGGAGATGTATCGATGTCGGTCGGTGAGGCCTGGCACGAAGTCGGCGTTCCAAAACATCCCAAATATGTTCTACAGCACTTAGGCCAGGATTCTGTGCAGGCCAGTCCATTACAAGGACGCTATTGTCGTGTAACCACACCGCCACAGGCCGTGTACTATGAACAAGTGCTCGATCGTGTTGAAAGATGCAATCGCCTTTTCCGAATTGCTCTTCAACAGTGGGTATCAAGAAGGTGCTTAAAACATCAATGTAAGCCTCTGCTGTGATAGTGCCACGCAAAACAACAAAGGGTGTTAGCCATTTCCATGAAAAACACGACCACACAATAACACCACCGCCTCCGAATTTTACTGTTGGCGCTACACACGCTGGCAGATGACGTTCACCGGGCATTCGCCATACCCACACCCTGCCATCGGTTCGTCACATTGTGTACCGTGATTTGTCACCCCACACAACGTTTTTCCACTGTTAAATCGTCCAATCTTTACCCTCCTTACACCAAGCGAGGCGTCGTTTGGCATTTACCGGCGTGATGTGTGGCTTATGAGCAGCCGCTCGACCATGAAATCCAAGTTTTATCATCTCGTATGTCTTCACGTTTCCACTTCACTATCACATCGGAAGCAGTGGACCTAGGGATGTTTAGGAGTGTGGAAATCTCGCGTACAGACGTATGACACAAGTGACACCCAGTCACCTGACCGTGTTCGAAGTCCGTGAGTTCCGTGCAGCGCCCCATTCTGCTCTGTCACGATGTCTAATGACTACTGAGATCGCTAATATGAAGTACCTGGCAGTAGGTGGTAGCACAATGTACCTAATACGAAAAACATACGTTTTTAGGGGTGCCCGGATACTTTTGATCACACAATGTAGTATTATCTAAAGCGGTCTGAATCTCGTGAGCATGAAATATGTTCCATAGTCCTGCAACGAACTGATGTCAGCTATGTATGTAGACCTGTAATTACATACACTAGTCCTAAGACACTAGTCAAAAAGGAAATCACTCCCCGTTTTTTTCCGTTGCTAGGTACCTCAAGTGGAAATGGTATGTGTTAGTGGGCAGAAGGAACCCAGAAGTTGGCAAAATCAACTTATTTATTACACTTATATTCCGCTGAAAGCAGCCCTATCAAGTGCTCCAGTTTACAAACATTTCAATATGTTCATGGAACGACTTATCAGTACGTATCTTCAGTTTTCCTGTTGTTTTTCCTCGTAATTTATGAAATGCTGTTCCTTTAGTTTCCATGTAACGAGCGGTAACAGGTGAAAACTGGAATGTGAAAAGTCGAGCAAGTCTGGCGAAGGTAGCTGAAAGTAGCTCTGCATTACAAACTGTACTGGAATTTCTTGCAAAAAGCTGCTTTCGCTCCGGAAAGACGATGAAAAGTGAAATAGATATTCCGCTTTCTGTTTTACAACCCGATGTCCCAGTTAATCCAGTTTCTAGTCTCTTCCCTGTTGAAATGCCGTGTAGTGTTTCGTAAGGTTGCTTCTTGGTCGATTCGTGTGTCCTCCGGGCTGCCTGCTATTTTCTGTGCCAACTTCCGTAATCGTCAGCTGTATTGTTTTCATATTTCAGGTTCACATTACCGTGGCGCGAAGCCTCACGCGAACGTTGGCTCAGCTCTACACGAGCGGCGTCGAAGCAGTTTCCGTAACTTGATTAGAAACCTCCAAGGTACGTTACCAATCGCCGTCCTCCTTCAATGCGAGAGGAGTTGATGTGAGTGAATACGGGAGAATAAACCGCCCATCACCGACAGTCAGGCGGGAACACTACTGATCAGAGTATCACCACATATATTCCGTTCGAAAATTTCTTTTGTAGTTTTTTTTCTTCTTGTAGGCAGACTTTTATGACTCTGACTGCCTGCCTTATTTCCATTCGCCGTAATTCTAATTTCGGGCACAGGGTCAATTTTCAGATGAAAATTTTGTGTGTAAGCACATTAAACAAATAATTATTCGAATAAAAAGCTTTGAAATGTAGCGTTCTTAAAACGGTCTAAAAAGTATGAACTAATTTCTCCTAGTCCCATACAGATTCCTAACCTTATACAAACAATCCTGAAAATCTAAGCTTGTGAATTTTTAATAGCTATGACAATACTTCCAAAATGTGTAACGAAAAACGAGGGGCGCTTGCAATGATTAGTTCAGCTAAGTAATAAACAATTTTACTGCACTGCAAATAATATGAACCGTCGTCTGGTTGTTCTCAGCGACGGCTAGTCTCTACCCTCCTTACTTATTACCCATTGAAAACGCCCCACGTTTTTAGTTTTAAATTTTAGAAGTATTGTCAAAACTATAAAAAATTCACACACAAAGTTTTTCACGACTATCCGTATGGAGTTAGGAATATGTATGAGACTAGGAGAAATTATTTTAAACTTTAAGTCCGTTTTAAAAACGTATTATATTAAAAAGGTTTTTATTCGAATAATTATTTTCTGATTTTTAGTCTTTAATATGTGAAAGTTTTCAGTCGATTTCAAACATCTGGTTAGATTATACAACAAAGAAATGTGGTAAGCTTCTGGTTTGTTCTAGTTTCTCTTCACCTGAGTTCTTCCCATGCATGTCTCGCGAAAAGATCGTGAAAGCAGAAATTACAGAAATACGAGCTCACACAGAGGCTTACTAGCAATCGTCCTTACCGCGAAACATTCGCAACTGGATCAGGAAAAGTGGTAAATGGTATACTTATAGAAAGTACCCTCCGCCACACATCAGACAACAGTGAGTTAATATTGCGCTGTCACCCAGGCCTCACCTATGTTTAAGTTTCAGCTCGCTAGCGTGTCGAGAAATTAGTTTAAAATCAATTAAAAAGTTTGTACCGAACAGAAAACGAACAAGAAAGGGACCAAATAAGAACATGTTAAAGAGGTGGGTAGTGCTTGGTTTATTTCCAAGCAGAAGAAAAGTTTCTGGTCTCTGTACACTTCAAAGCCCAAGAGGTGATTACTTGAGGAGTCTGCCACATACCACACAGCAGTCGGTATGCGTCGAGTATCCTCATTAAATAAGACACTCGGTCTGAGTGAGAAATAAGGTTTCCATTTTCTTGTCATTGCTGCGATTGCGTTTAAACTTTGACGTTTTTTCTCGCGCGCGTGAAACTGCACATTATAGTTTAGTTTGGGATTAGGAATGGTTCTACGCTGTGAGTTACCTACGGAATTTTTTTTTTTTTTATCGTCAAACTACACCAGTCCACTTTGAAGCTCACACAGCATACAGAAAGCTTCCTCAGCCGAGGTCGGTAAAGAAAGGTAGGGCAGTGGCGTTCGACTGGAAGGCTGGTTGTTGCCTAACAGATTCAACGGAAGAATTTTCAGGAAATGTAGTCCATTAACAAAGGAGGTGACTTAAAAAACCCACGTCGTGAGGCTGTGCGTGTATAGCCCAGTTGGTAGGGCCCTTGCCCGCCAAAGGCGAAGGTCCTGGGTTCGAGTCCTAGTCCGGTGCACAGTTCTAATGTCCCAGGAAGTTTCAACTCCACACGTCTTCTATGGTATTAAGATAGGGTGATTCAGCAGGCTAGTGAATGTACGACAGGATACTCGAGTACTGGCCAATCCTGGAACACCCAAGAACGTTCTTGTGAACACTACAGCCGTCGTCGTGGAGAGAGGAAGTATCCACAGCGCACTCATCACGATGACGGAGAAGCGACGGCAACGCTCGGTCAACGAGAGTGTTTATTTAAACATCCTGGTTCATGTTTACGGGAACGTGAATGAATGAGCCCAAGTCGCTATACGAAAAATAACCCCCCACCCCCTAAAAACATCAAAGAACCATCTTAGGCGGTTTGAACGTCACAGCGGACGGTCGGTGCACTCGACGGCTTGCATCATTTGAAAAGAGGCGACATCTCAGCTCGTCACATTACACAACACGCCTCCAGTCAGCTAATGCTCAGTTTGTGTGTTGTTTGCCCCACTGAAGACGCGTAGCTTTACGTTCCACTGTGAGCAACAATTTGTTGCGAGGTACCCCTCTCCAGAAGTACGAGAGCGTGCTGAAAAGTAACGCCTCCGAATTTTTTATGTGAAAACTCTTAAAGCTTTTTAAACAAACATTCTACATCTGTGTTCTTCATGTCTACTTTTTTATTTCTCTCGCTCTGGGGGCAAACACATTTCTCACTAGATACCAGTTTGTTGATACCGCCACTGTAGAGTCTCCCTTGTTTGACGGACCCACAATCTCTCCTCCACTTGCACGGCTTGATCACTAAGTCCTCGAAGGTACTGTTTGAATTTTGTAAACAGATGAAAATCGGATGGGATCAAGTCGGTACTGTATGGACGATGATTCTTGGGTTCACCTCAAGACGTCGCATTGCTGCAGATATAGCAGCGCTAGTGTGTCACCTAGCATTATCATGCTGAAGGGTAGGGTGCTCCACGTGTAGCAGACGTATTCTTCGAATTTTGAGCTCCATTACGGCACGCTGTTTCTCATGCACCGACATAGTTACGTTACACCCCGCCATGTTTCACGGTACAGCTCGGTGCTCTCTAGCGGCAGAAGGCTGCAAATATGTTCACATGAAGAATAAAGATGTAGAATATTAATCACGGTTATTTTATTTAAAAAGCGTTAAGAGCTTTCTCATAAAAAATTCGGAGGCATTACTTTTCAGCACGCCCTCGTTACTCCAGGCAGCTGCCTTCGTACTGTTAGCTCGCAAACTACGGGAAATTTCTCGTCCAATGTAAAATTGCCAAACGGGCCGGAAGTTTCTAAGCACAAACATACCATTCTTTGTCCGACGCACAGACTCCCGTATGGAGGACATCGTAGTAGGTGTCTCCCTGGCCCACAGAAGCAACTGGAAGAGTCCGGATGGAATCACAGTTCGGTTTTACAGCATTGTCCCTTACCTACCTTGTGTTTATTGCCAGTCTTGCCCAGCATAAAGTCCCAAGCGATTGGGAAACAACATAGGTGACACACGTATATAGGGGCGAAAGAAATAACCCGCAATATTACAGACCGATATCCTTAACATCGGTTTGCAGAAAAATTCTTGAACATTTTCCCACTTCGAATACAATAAATTTCCTTGAGACTGAAGACGTTCTATCCCAAAACCAGCACGGTCATACAAAGCATCGCTCGTGCGACACTCAGCTTGCCCCTTTCTCACATAATACCCTACAACTATGGGTGAAGGGCAACAGGCGGATTCCATATTCCTACATTCCACTGGACACCGTCTCCCTCGACAGAGTGTTAACAAAGGTACGAGCATACGGAATAGGCTACCAGACATGAGACTGGCCCGAAGCCTTCTTAAGTAATAGGACCCTAGTGAGTCGTTCTCGGCAGCCAGTGTTGATCAGTGGCAAGGGAGTACCTCAGGGAAGTGTGATGGGACAGCTATTACTTTTTATATACATAAATGATCTGCAAACAGAGTGGACAGCAATCTGCGTCTGTTTGTTGATGGTACTGTGGTGTACACGAAGATACCGTTGGTGAGTTACTATGGGAGAGACAAGGCGACTTAGACAAAGTTTCTAGGTGGCGTGATCAAACTCTAAATGTAGAAATATGCAAGTTTTGCAGAAGAATACGAAAACCAATCCCGTAATGTTCGAACACAGCATTAGTAGTTTGCTGCTTGACACGGTTGCGTTGAGTAAATATCTAGGCGTAGCGTTGCAAAGCTATGTGAAGTGGAACGAATACCTATGGACGGTATTAGGGCTCTAATGGTTCAAATGGCTCTGAGCACTATGGGACTTAACATCTAGGGTCATCAGTCCCCAAGAACTTAGAACTACTTAAACCTAACTAACCTAAGGAGATCACACACATCCATACCCGACGCAAGATTCGAACCTGCAACCGTAGCAGTCGCGCGGTTCCGGGCTGAAGCGCCTAGAACCGCTCAGCCACCGCGGCCGGCCGGTATTAGGGAAGCCGAATAGTCCACCTCGGTTTACTGGAAGAATTTTACGTAAATGTGGTTCATATGTAAAGGAGACTGCGTATAGAATACCCGTGTGATCCATTCTTTAACAACGCTCGAGTGTTAGGGATCCCCACCAGATCGCATTAAAGGAAGACATTGGAGCAATTCAAAGGTTGGCTGCTACAGATGTTACCGGTAGTTTTGAACACCACGCAAATATAATGCAGATGCTTTGGGGACTGAAATGGGAGTCCCCGAAGAAAACACGACGTTCATTTCGCGAAACACTACTGAGAAAATTTAGAGAACTGGCATTTGAAGCTGACTGCAAAACGATTCGACTGCCACCAACATTCCGCGTCAGGACCACGTAGATAAGAGAAATTTGGGCTCGTACGGAGGCACAAGACACTCGTTTTTCCCTCGCTCCAGGTGGAACAGGAAAGGAAATGACTAGTGATCGTACAAGGTACCCTCTGCCGTGCATCTTACGGTGACTTGCAGAACATGTCTGCAGATGTGGATCCGTTGTAGACAATACGTTGGGCAGTGCACACTGATACACCAATAAACCTGGGAACTTGTTTCACTGAGTGGTCACGGGCACGTCCGAACATGCTAGCTTTCCTCTCCCATACTGTTACGTCAATTTATTTTACTCCGTTGGGCGTAATATTATATCGGACTTCCTTCTGCCCAGCGCAGTGCAGGAACACGACGTTGTACGGACTGAACAAGTCGTTGGAGGACCCCTGCAGAAATATTGAGCCATGCTGCCTTCATAGCCGCCCATAATTGCGAAAGTGTTGCCGGTGCAGGATTCTGTACACGGACTGACCTCTCGATTATGTCCGATAGTGTTCGACAGGATTCATGTAGCGCGTTGTGAGTGGCCAAATACTTCGCTCGAACTGCCCGCAAGGTTCTTCAAACGATTCGCCAACTATTGTGGCCCAGTGACATGTCATCCAAAAAATTCCTTCGCTGTTTGGAAACATCAAATCTATGCATGGCTGCATAAGGTTTCCAGGTAGCCGAACATAACCATTTCCGGTCAATGATCGGTTGGAAGAGACGACCCATTCCATTCCATGCAAACACAACCCACACCATTATGGCGCCATCACCAGTTTGAACACTGCCTTGTTGACGACTTGGGTCCATGGCATTTGTGGCGTCTGCGCCACACTCGAACCATACCAACAGCTCTTGTCAACTCAAATCGGGAATCACCTGAACGGGCTATTGTTTTCCGGTCGTCCCGTGTCCAACCGATATGGTCATGAGCCCAAGAGAGGCGCTGCAGGCGAAGTCTTGCTGTTAGCAAAGGTAGTCGCATCTGTCGTCTGCTGCCAAGGCCATTAACGCCAAACTTCATCGCACTTTGATATCTGCGATTATTCACACAGAGTTGCTTGTCTGTTATCAACGGACAACTCTACGCAAAAGCCGTTGCTCTTGGTCGTTAAGTGGAGGCCGTCGGCCACTGCGTTATTCGTGGTGAGAGGTGATGCCTGAAATTTCGTATTCTCGGCACACTCTTGAAACTGTGGATCTCGGAACATCGAATTCCCTAAAGATTTTCTAAATGGAATATCCCAGATATCTAGTTCCAACTACCACTCCGCTTTCGATGTCTGTGAATTCCCGTCGTGCGGCCATAATCACGTCAGAAATCTTTTTGCGTGAATCACCTGAATACAAATGACATGCCCGCCAATGCACTGATCTTTTACACCTTGCGTAAGCGATACTACCGCCATTTGCATATAGCTATTCCACGTCTTTCGTCACCTCAGCAGAGTATACCAACGATCCTTTCTTTCTGTGCGAATGCTCATCATATCCCATGTCTAACGGGAATCAGGCACTGGGAGGAAGTGGTCCATGGGTGGGTGTAGCCACGTCAGTAGTAACAGGCTGGAAATTTGGGTAGGAAGGGAAGCATACTCGCCTCGGTCAGAGCAACCACTAGAGTCATGCGGAAAATACAGGGTCGAGACCCGGTCCGGCAAAAATTATCACATGTTACCTGTGACACATTTCATTGCTCATGTGTGGTTAACGTCATTAAAACCTTTGTACTAACATCAGTAGTAGATCACATTATCGTGTGGTATCTGTCGCAAACCATGTACAGGACTCCAAAGTGACCACAACGCTCTTTCAAATGGATCGTAATATTTTTTTCCGGTGAACTTTCTCGGTGGGACGAATCGGATCACTGATTCAATTTTGGATAGCCATGTAAATTCTGGCGGCACGCTCACACCGCTGAGAACATGTGGCCACCATACGGCGCGCCGGTGACCGCCCCCATCCCAGATCGGGCCGCCTCTATCAGACGCCATTATCGCTGTTTGCGTTTGCGGGCCCGCCGATAAAAGCGCGCCCTTTTACGTACGCGGCCTGTGTTGGCGCACATGTTTCATATGGGTGCGTCCGCGCTCCTCCCGTGATTAATGTGGAATATGCGGAAGCTGTCGCGCGGATTTGCGTTTCGTGCCGACTGTATGTAGCAACGGCGACTTTCGAAATGCGACTGGCAGAATATTTTATCACCAGAGTGTGGTGTGGCGCTAGACGTCAGTCTGTAGGCTACGGTACATCATCATTATTTAAAAAATCTATATACTACTGTGGAAAACCTATATGTAGGGGATTATATTTCACAAACATGATTTTGTTAAAATTGTCACAATCGCACTAAATATAAATGCAATAACTGCTGTTAAGTAGAAGTCGAAAAGTGCATAAACATGAAAAATTTACTATACTGGCTTATTACAAGGTAATGTGTGTCACAGCCATGGTGTGCACATCTCAGTCACATAATTCCTACCTCTAAGTCACGCTTATAGGAATAACTCTGAACAGAGCCCAAAGAAGCAAGCCTTGGCTTACGCATTTGATTATGAACGCGTGTATACTAATTAGAACATTAAAAATAAGGATACAAAATCATTATCTGTGAGCTTTGATTTACCTTTTTTGCGTACAGGTTGTATGAACAATTGACACAGTCACAGAACAGATTAACAAAATTGTGGAAATTCTCGGCGCCACAGTCATGCACGTGGTGATGGACTTCAAAATACCGGTTGATCAAAAAGTCAGTATAAATTTGAAAACTGAATAAATCACGTAATAATGTAGATAGAGAGGTACAAATTGACACACATGCTTAGAATGACTTGGGGTTTTATTAGAACCAAAAAAATACAAAAGTTCAAAAAATGTCCGACAGATGGCGCTTCATCTGATCAGAATAGCAATAATTAGCATAACAAAGTAAGACAAAGCAAAGATGATGTTCTTTACACGAAATGCTCAATATGTCCACCATCATTCCTCAACAATAGCTGTAGTCGAGGAATAATGTTGCGAACAGCATGTCCGGAGTTATGGTGAGGCATTGGCGTCGGATGTTGTCTTTCAGCATTCCTAGAGATGTCGGTCGATCACGATACACTTGCGACTTCAGGTAACCCCAAAGCCAACAATCGCACGGACCGAGGTACGCGCAAGAGATCTTTCACGCGTCTAGCAATATGGGGTGGCTCTAATAAAGCCCCATGTCATTCCAAGCATGTGCGTCAATTTTTACCTCTCTATCTACATTATTTCGTGGTTTATTAAGTTTTCAAATTTATACTGACTTTTTGATCACCCGATATAATTTGAAGACCCAAGTGATTACAACTTTTTATAAAACTGAAAGAATTTTTTGGGTGGAAAGCATTGTCGAAATAACAACGAACTTGAAGAGCACGTCAGTGACTGGTTCAACAATTCGGCGGCAACAATGCAGGATGCATACGAAATCTCGTAAAGCACTACGACAAACGTTCAAATTTGAACGCCAACTACGTAGAAAATAACTAGCATATCAAAACACGTTGTAAAATAAGTTTTCTTTTATTATTTTGAATAAAAATACCTGGAGTAACAAAGGTTCTTTACGTTTAGAATAACCCTCGCGTTTAACCAATACTACTTAAATAAGTGCGTATCATCACATTTCGGCGTGCTCACTTCTGAGCGTCGTGATCCCACGACCCAAGGGTCTCCGTCCAAGACGGTTACCAGCTTCTCTTACAACCTGCTGGAGAGGTAGACCCAAGATCATCTCGATTTGATCACCACCTGTTCGCTGCTCTTCCTCACGGTATCTTGCCCTCGATCTTTCCTTCAATGGTTATTTTCTATTGAGTTCCTCAATAATGGACAGATTCGTCGTTGTCCAGTTCATTTTATGCGCAACATCTTGAGCCAGCACCAAAGCTCAAATAGTTCGATGCGCTATTTGTCGGCAACCATAAAAGAAGACGGAAAACACGAGTGTTTCAACATGCCTAATCCTTGTGGTGTTCGTTACTGCTCTGTTCTGCCAGATCTTGGTAAGCTGCTTCATAGCCATTGGCCCTAGCGTCTTCATATCTCATTTTTATTGCTTCCCATGTCACATATGGTTGACCAAAGATAGATGAAAGAATGCACGACTTCCCGTTCCTTTAATCAATTTGTGAGCTGAACCTGTACTCGTGAATCAGTTATCGTGTGCTTGGACTTGCTGAGATTCAGGTCCAATCCATATGACAGAGTAATGTCCTTTACTTTTGCTTTAGCTCGGGAATTTCGTCTTTTCTGCCGGCTAAAAGCATAGTGTCATCAGCAAATCGGAGGTTGTTAATAGTACTACCACTAATTGAGATACCTGTAGTCCAGCCATCAAGAGGCTGCCTAATGACATGTTCTGCAGAGATGTTGTACAGTTGGAGGGATAGAACGCAACGCTGTGTGACACCTTTTGATACACGAAGAAATCAGACGTGCCCGCACTTGTCTTCACAGCTGCGAGGTGGTTACTGCATAGACTTTTGAACAGCACTGTGAACTGTGGTAGGACACCGAACTCTGTAAGCACCTGCCACGACTTTTCCCAGAAAACGCAGTCAAAGGCCTTCGTACAGTCAAAGAACTATCGTGATTTCTCAGTTATATGTCTATGTTGAGAACCTGTGCACGAGTTCCTTTCGCTTCAACAAAACCTGCTTGTTCTGTAGATATGTGAGGTTCAATGTATGGTTTCAAACGCTGGTTCAGGATATAGAGCAAGATTCTACTAGCGTGGGATAATAGAGCAAAGTTTCTGTAGATGGAGGAGGTTCTGATTGATCCTTTCTTATGTAGTGGGATAAAAAGAGACTTCGACCAGTCTTCTGACAATTCCCCAGTTTCCCATATTCTTGCACACGTTTAATGCAGAACATCAACACCTGCCTGCCCCATTTCTTTGATCACCTCAATAGATATATTGTCTAGGTCAGGGGATTTATGTTCCTTCTGATGTACTGCATTCCTATTTCGCTGTGTACGGTTGTAGGTTCCAAGGTAAGTTGGTTAACTGCTCGACTCTCCCTACTATTGTTTGCTTCAGAAAAGAGCCTTTCACAGTACTGTTTCCATCTCGCAACAGCTTCTTCCTTGTCTCCCATAGGGTGCCATTCTCATCGTCTACAACACCTGTACGAGGATAAAATTTACCGGTGATGCTTTTGAGTTTCTTGAAGACATGACGTACTTGATTGTGATTATGATGTTCTGTCTCATCACAGATACCGTCAATGAAGTTAATAAATACATGTATGGTGCAGAAAATCGGTGGAATGCAGTAGTAATCGCCATTTTTATTGTCCAAAAAGTTTCAACCTGTTAAACAAATAATAATGATAGAGCTGTAAAATACATTTCCCTCTTCTAGACTGATAGGCCTAGCTGCATTATTGGCTAAAATTTATGTTTTAGTGTTTTTCGTCCTCTCATACACGACAATTTACGCTTAATGCCCGACAGCCGAACTACCACTGAGACGCACACCAAATCCTAGAGTGAGACCTTACCGCTATGCCACACTTTCATGAGCACGTGTCAGATAGGTCAAAGCCGTGCAGGCTTTCGAGGTCACGATACTGACTCGGCGACCGCCACAAGTTTCAGCCATATTCGGTAAACACCGCCTATAAATCAACGACAACGGACACCACCTTAAAAGCAAATAGACTTCTATGGAAGAACGTGCGTATGTCGGTCCGAATACATGTGTATGGGCATATTGGGAAAGCCACTTCCTTCCGTCTGAACCACCTGCTACGTATATTCGAGAATATTTTTCCACGCATGTGCCATATCAATTTGTGCTCTTGCCGTCAGTTACGCTGTTCATTTATTTTATTTTGTATTCACTTTATGACAACCACATAACATTTCCTCATGAATAGTTTCACTTCACTTCCACCTCTCCTTCTAGGTACCTTCACCACCTCCTCATTCCTTAGCGCACCAGACAAAGCAAAGCAGTCTCTGCAGTTCACTTCGATAAAAACGGCTGAGATGCACAGTAAACACCACCTCTCGAAATAATTACTAGAGCAGCGGTTAAGCTTATTAAAAAAATTCTACAAGGGCGAAGTAAAACGCAAAAAAACACAACACGTGCCAACTTTTTAGATGTTGCCTCTTGCAGACAAGGTAATTACGGTTGAGAGCCAATTAAAATGAGTTATGCACTTTGCTGGGCAGAAATTTGTAAAATTAAATAAAAACTGGACTACGGCAAGGCTTAAGTAATCCAAAGTTTTCGTTTGCTCTCTCTCTCTCTCTCTCTCTCTCTCTCTCTCTCTCTCTCTCACACACACACACACACACACACACACACACACACACACACACACACACACACACACAACCAAGCAAGCAAGCAACGTAAACGTATCAGCAGGAAGTACGAAAGACAGAATTTTAGTGTATCCCCGGGTAAACGACTAGAATCGCGTTCTGTTAAAAGCAAATAAACAAAAGCAGTTGTCCGAAGAGTGCTCTCTCGTTGTTGAAAATAAACAAAATGGAGTTTCAAATGTTTTTACTGCTAATCAGATCGGTGCTACGTGTTCCTGTAATTTCAGGGAATACGTGGCTTCAGTGTTGCGAAGTACTGACACATCCTAAAAAATGATTTTAATAACCAAGACATGGTTTCGTCGGGGTGCCTGGATTTTGTTTCTACATTTCCGATAAACACGAGTGTTCCATAACCTATTATAATGCGTTCTCACAATTTTAGAGGTCAGAGTCGTGGTCCTCAATTGCACATCTAAAATTAATGGATGTTGTTACTAATGAAAATTCAGCAATTTTGACTGTCACTAATTTCAATGGAATCAAAACCACTGCATTGCCAGCGTAGGACTGTCTTCTAAGTAGGCAGTAACGTAATCGCCTGCAGGCCGTTGTGCTACATCCATATACACACTCTACAAACTAATGTACAATGCATTGTCCTACTGCCAGCCATTCACTTTCAGTTGGCACACGGAGCGAGAGAATCCTATATGCTACAATACGAGAACTGATTTCTCTTATGTTCTGTTCGTGGTCGTTATGTGAGATCTTGCAGTTTGTAGTAAATGATAGTTCGCAAAAATTCTTACATAAGTTTTAGCGAAAAAATCGTCGTCATCAGAGCAAGGATTCTTATCTAAGCTCACGGAGAATTTGCGTGCTCAGCACTATTGCACTGATCGAACTGACCGATAACGCATCTAGCAGTACGCCTCTGAATTGCTTCAATGTTTTCCTTTTATTGGATCTGTTGGGGATTCCTAACACGCTGACAAGTACTGAATAAAGAGTCACATAAGCGTCCTGTGCGCAGTCTTGTGGTCTTCTTCACACGTGCGCTACACTTTCCCTGAAGTCTCGCCATAAAATGTAGTCAGCCATTCGCCTTCCCTTCAATTGATCTTACGTGCTCGTTCCATTTCACATCATTTAGCAACATAAGGACTAGATGTTTAATTCACATAACTGAAAATGGCTCTGAACACTATGGGACTTAACATCGGAGGTCATCAGTCGCCTAGAACTTAAAACTACTTAAACCTAACTAACCTAAGGACATCTCACACATTCATGTCCGAGGCAGGATTCGAACCTGCGACCGTAGCGGGCGCGGTCCCAGACTGAAGCGCCTAGAACCGCTCGGCCACACCGGCCGGCGACATAACTGAATCAAGTAGCTGATCATGTATATTCAGTATATTTAAACATTACTGGATAGTACACTCTAACACATGCGGATCTCAATGGTGTTTCACTAAGAGCCCTTCAAGCAAAACGGGACATTATACAGACGAAAGAGATACATATCAAAATCTACAGCCATGACCATGGCGGGATAAGAACTCGCTATTATTTGGCTACCGATAATTCGCTCTACTGCATTTATCTCGTTTCAGAAAACAAAAAGAAGTACAATATCTATACTAACATAATTAGACAAATAAGGTATAAAAATACAAAACAGACGGCTAACACAACACTGAAACAATAAATATGTTTCCGGGTATTGTCACCAGTATTCTCACTTGAAGTGTCTTAACTGGATTCTCCAGGAGCTATGGGTGCTTTCTGTCTGTACGCCGGCCGCGGTAGCCGAGCGGTTCTAGGCGCTTCAGTCCGGAACCGCGCGACTGCTACGGTCACAGGTTGTAATCCTGCCTCGGGCATGGATGTGTGTGATGTCCTTAGGTTAGTCAGGTTTAAGTAGTTCTAAGGGACTGATGACCTCCGTTGTTAAGTCCCTTAGTGCTCAGAGCCATTTGAACCATCTGTCTGAACGATCATATTCGTCCGTCTTCTCTATATAATGTCTGAGATATGCAGTCTGCAACAATATTTAGTGTAATCCATTTTCTAACATCTCAGTAGTATTTGTCAAGACGTATTCGTGTTTCAGTGCAGCTTGCGTGGTAGAGACTGACAGGACTGGAGTGAGTGTTCTCGAGACCCACAATCACCGCACATACACTCAAGGCCCCTGGGCTTCCTGTACGACGTTCGTGCGATGTACACGAAACAGTCGCTGAAACGAAGTTCGCTCTCAACTTTGTCCGTCCAGCGCGCATCGTACAAGTATTCTGTGTTCATATAGGGCGCATGCCAGTGAACGAATGCGTAAAGGTCATTTCCGGGCGGTCGGGCTTACTCGATTTAGTAGTATCAGGGGATGGGAATGGGGGTTAGGGGGAGACTGACAGAAGCAAAGAGGAGAGGGAGAAAAGGGAGGCCTGTTATGTGGAAGGCGTGGGAAGAGAGGACGTGTATGTCCCTCAACTGCTCCCTGCCGACACTTCTCGAATTCACAAAACGGCGCCAGGGACAGACACCCGCGAACAAGTTTCCAAACTTTCGTGGCAGGCGACCCCAATATCGGAAATCTCTTGTAATAGCACCGACCTGTTTTTTTATTTAAGGAGTTCTGGACTAGAACATGGCAACAAAATTAGTTAAAACTGGATAGTCCGTAACACTACTTCTCACACTTTATGTGGCTGCCTGTTCAGTTAATTGTACTCCTGTGATTGCAGTTGGATGTTTCCTTCATTAATGGAAGCAGCATGTAGTCGAAATTGTGATTTAATATTGAAATATGCGATGAAAGAACTGTTATTTTAAAATCGTACAGCTTGAAATGGCTTTATTTCAGGCTGCCAGAATATGGCAACATAGCCCCTCAGACTCTACTTAGAAAGCGTCACGAGGAACGGCGTATATAAGAACAAACATTCGCAGTGAATCACAGCAAAAGCTTTATTTACAACAAATTGATGGTGCAAAGGAACTTCCAAAAAAGTTACAAGCATCTCTCTCTCCCTCTCTCTCTGAACAGGCACATTATACAACTACCTTGTTATAACGCCTTAGATGAGAGAGAAGACTTGAATAGTATTTGCAAGGTGGATTAGTTTTAAAACTGCAAGGTGAACCTAGCAGGTATCGCCATAATATTAGGGTGTCCTTCAAAATAATGTCTGGGTAAATTTATGATTACTAAATCAGACATGAACCACAATTATTTTGATTTACTCCGATATAATTAGGGGCAAAACAAATGACAAACAGTGACAACGTTATAATAAGGCCTTGGCATATCTGACATAGATGTCAGGGGGCAGGGAGGGGTATGGGGGAAGGATGATGATAATTCCACAAGGGGATTAATTGTGAAACTTCCTGGTAGATTAAAACTGTGTGCCGGACCGAGACTCGAACTCGAGGCCTTTGCCTTTCGCGGGCAAGTGCTCTACCGAGTTCGAGTCTCGGTCCGCCACACCGTTTTAATCTGCCAGGAAGTTTCATATCAGAGCACACACCGCTGCAGAGTGGAAATCTCATTCTGAATTAATTGTAATCGCAAAGTGCTCAGTGAGTGTCTTGATGGTAATTGAAAGAAAATAGTAAAACAGGAGGGAATGTGTAACACCTGTGTCAGAGCTGAAAGCACACTGTTGATTGCCGTTAACATGTAAGTCTTCAGAGCGAAGCTTGAAGTAATTGAATTACTATAAAATGACTTTAATGTCCCTAAACATCGTCTCGCAGTTGCGGATCAGCCTAACTACAGTGAAGCCGATAGAAACTAATATGGCTGCAGAATCAATCACCCTCGCCAACATCTGAAGAGCAGATCAGCCCGAAATTTTTCTGTCCTCACCCTCGGAACTTCCAAGCACAGAACGATAAAAATGTTCTGCAGAAAAACACTAATCCCATTCCTCTAGGTGGTTAACGAATAACGTTCATCCTACCATCTTGCACAGAAAAATTCGCTTCACTCACTCTGTATCTCTCTCTGTGATCAACGAGGCAGTTCGCCATCACCACCATCCCATTTCCCTCTCTAAATTGCAGTTTATTTAAACTAGCCAATGGTGGCAGTTCTTACATTGCGTAAACATTTTCTTTTTGCAGAGTCAATACATGCAGTGGCGTCTCATATTTTCAAAGGGCCAAAACTAATGGATCCCAATCAGTCTTCGAGACGTTTATCTCTCACATCTGGCCCTTTCTGGAGAAACTGTTAACTTTCTACATTTGGGGAGATAGTGCGTTCTGTTAAGAAGCGAACCTTTTCACTCGACTCCCAGGTTGTAAAATGTTTTCGCCAGGAGTTCGTGCCACAGGAGATACTATCTCTGTTTGTTCAGAACTAAGCCGGACGCCATGGCGCAGCACTACAAAAGCATGGCGCACGGCCAGTCGGCTACTGACGCTCGACTCTCTCTGACCAGTCCTCCTGCGCACTGGCTCTCGCGATGGGAGCTGACTCTACTGTGACTGCGCTTTTTCCACTAATCTCATTTCTACAAGGCGTGCAAATCCGAACCAAGAGCAGAAGATGAGTAAGGTTGCATTAATCAGTTACAATCACTACTGCTGTTTATAATATTCCTCGGCATCAATTAAATATTCTGGCAAATGGGTCCTTTATTACGAATTCGCATACATTATTTGGCTGTTTGTGGAAGAATGGTCGTGTAACGCATTCACTTCTGGCAAAATATGAAAGCGTCAGGATACCTGAAAACATGTACATTTTTCTCAGTCCAAAGAGTCATATTTACCAGAATTTGAATAAAATGACGCAAAAGAGCGAGGATGACAAATGATGGTGGTGGTGGTGGTGGTGGTGGTGGTGGTGGTGGTGGTGGTGGTGGTGGTGGCGGCGGCGTCGGCGGTAGTGGTACACTAGTGAAACCTCTAACTTGATTACGATATTTTGCTAATTAGGCGCGAGTTGCTGTTTACAGCTCTAAGTATTTCATGATGTCCATATATACGAACTTCCACTGCACAAAAATGTAAATAAATTGTTGGTTTTAGTAGCGCGCGAGGAAAACTTCATTCCCGTTTCTTTAAGACGTTATGTGAAATGGAGAAAGCTCATCTACATCGTTTCAAAAGTATCTGCCATCCATCCTGTCACCTACTGCACTTCCGTGTGTATGTGCACGACAGTGCTTCACACTGGAACACATCATGCCATGAACAGGTATTAAAGAGCAGTGCAGAGTTTCGCTGCAAAATATTTGCTACGTTGGGGTACGCAAACCTATGTAAATGTCACGCTTTTTCAGTACATTCATTTCAGTCACAAGTGAATTGACCCATTGTTGAAACTTTTCAACGCTCCTCCATGCTGTGAAGTTGTTAAAGGTGCACAATGCTGAATGTTGAAACAACAAAATGCGGGGCTGTAACTCCAAACTTGTTCTCCGTGTATTTTATTACTTGCTGCATTCGTAGCAATTCCCGCTCATTACCATTGCGCCAGTCGTCCTTCCACGTATACGTGCTTGTTTCGTAAATAATGTTTATGAAATTTCAGTGATATTTACAGTGAATTTAAAGGAACAGGCGCAATGGTTTCTACGTAAGAGGGGCTTCCCAAACATCCCGTAGGAACAAAATCATTTGTGAGATATAGTGCGTAGTACACGGTCACATTTACAGAGTACAATTTATTAAATATTCGGTTTCGCATGTCGAGCTCACGTTTCCAAGCCCAAGTAAGCAGCTACAGAGGAACTGTCAGTGTCTTCTCGCGCACCCCAGGAAGAAAACATGCTCACCAGCAGCCAAGTGCAGACAGGCGCCAATCATCGAAAAGCACGTAGTTCCTCAACAGCCTCGTTCCTACCCTCTCCCTCTCGTCATGATTAGCCTTTTGCATCCTAGGGCCAATTCTAGAAAAAACGACGTATTGACACTGATCGTTTATAATAAATAGGGCGCCTTTCCACTACCAAAACCAGTCTTCCCCCCGAGTAAGGCCGCTGTACTACGACTTAAACGTCGGTTTCAACAGTTTGTAAATTTTTTGCATTTTTTTATTTTATAGAATGACCAGTACAACATCCAGAAGAATTTTATTCGTCTTGACACCGGCTGCGCAAGTTTGCGAAGTTATGTATGTATTTACAAAAAGACTGTAGTGCAAATATGTATCTTAAATTATAAAAGTCGTAATATGTATCTTAAATTATAAAAGTTGTAATATGAAAAATTAGCTATTAAACATCACGGTTGTAAAAAAAATATTTTATTTTTATATTGTGCGATTGCCGTTTCGTGTACAACGTATGTTCGGGCAGCTAGAAGCAAACCATGTATCAGTTTCAGATAGTGGTTCACAAAAATATGGGAAATACCAGAAAGAAGATTGGGTGATCGGATACTGACAAATCTCAAACAAGCATAAATATAGCTGCTAGACCATAGTCGAAACGGCTGTAAATGAGACAATGTATTTCTCTTAACAGGATATCAAATATCTAGTTATCGCTACTGATGAGAACTAATTGTGGCCTATTTTGACAATAAAGATACTAGCACAAGGCAATAGCCAGCACTAAATATTCTGTTACGATTTGCAATAACGAAACCATTTGCGAGATTGTAAAATTGGTAGTTAATGTGTGACAGATGGGTTTCCTTTTGTTATATGGGCGTCTTGTAATAATATACCGAAATCTCGTACTGATCTGGCAGTTTCTTGCTTCAGACTCTGCTACAGGCATTCAGATAGGTTCATAAGCAGAAATAAATAAATAAAACATGATTACGTACGTACAGCTTGAAACTTTTTAACTAACTACAAGATGTGGAAGATGCAGAGTAAAGGAGTCTGCGAAGAGCCCTATCCGCAGAGACCAGAGTTACACATGCATGCTGTGTAGAGGTCACTGATAACAGGCGTAAGACACTGGTTGACAACAATGATAATGGTATCGATATGTTGTCGAAAACAGAAAATATACAACAGTTCTGTTTCACTGTGATGTGGGGCAGGAATTCTTCGTTCTGTCTGCCGCCAGTTGTGTTAGTTCATTTAGGATATCCTAATGGCGAACCAAGAGGCAATCGACTATTTATTATCTAAGCTGGACGTCTGCTTGTGATTGCTCTTCTGTGAGTATAAATTTACAATTAGCGGTGTCCTTATATACAAACTGTTATTTATTGCTCTGTTTATACATATGTGATTTCTTTTTAAATAGTGTTGTTTCTGTAATTTTTACTGTGATGTTATGAGCCATACGCTAAATAAATACAACAGTTGTAATAAGCAACAAACTAATTTACGTCAAAATGTGCGAGCCTCCGTAACTGAGTAGTGAGTGTATACAGATCTACATCTACATCTACATCAAATGGCTCTGAGCACTATGGGACTCAACTGCTGAGGTCATTAGTCCCCTAGAACTTAGAACTAGTTAAACCTAACTAACCTAAGGGCATCACAAACATCCATGCCCGAGGCAGGATTCGAACCTGCGACCGTAGCGGTCTTGCGGTTCCAGACTGCAGCGCCTTTAACCGCACGGCCACTTCGGCCGGCTACATCTACATCCATTCTCCGCAAGCCACCTGACGGTGTGTGGCGGAGGGTACCTTGAGTACCTCTATCGGTTCTCCCTTCTATTCCAGTCTCGTATTGTTCGTGGAAAGAAGGATTGTCGGTATGCCTCTGTGTGGGCTCTAATCTCTCTGATTTTATCCTCATGGTCTCTTCGCGAGATATACGTAGGAGGGAGCAACATACTGCTTGACTCTTCGGTGAAGGTATGTTCTCGAAACTTCAACAAAAGCCCGTACCGAGCTACTGAGCGTTTCTCCTGCAGAATCTTCCACTGGAGTTTATCTATCATCTCCGTAACGCTTCCGCGATTACTAAATGATCCTGTAACGCAGCGCGCTGCTCTCCGTTGGATCTTCTCTCTCTCTTCTATCAACCCTATCTGGTACGGATCCCACACTGCTGAGCAGTATTCAAGCAGTGGGCGAACAAGCGTACTGTAACCTACTTCCTTTGTTTTCGGATTGCATTTCCTTAGGATTCTTCCAATTAATCTCAGTCTGGCATCTGCTTTACCGACGATCAACTTTATATGGTCATTCCATTTTAAATCACTCCTAATGCGTACGCCCAGATAATTTATGGAATTAACTGCTTCCAGTTGCTGACCTGCTATACTGTAGCTAAATGATAAGGGATCTTTCTTTCAGATGGCTGTCATGAGAAAGACCCTGGTGCGATTCCCGGTACTGTCAATGATTTTTCCTCGGTGGGAGTACGGGTACGGAGTGCACTCAGCCTCTTGATGCCAACTGAGCAGTTACTTGATTGAGAAGCAGTCAATCAGCGGTTCCACGGTCGGGGAAGTCTGCAAAACGGACGGGAGAGCGGTGTTATGGCCACATCCCCCTCCGTTCCGCATGCGTATGACGCAGCAAGGCACAGGACAACACGGCGGCCGGTGGGTCTTCAAGGCCTGAACCCGGAGCTCGTTACAAGGGCAACATTTCTGAAATAAGTTTCATCAGTATCTGTTGGTCACTGCATTATACATTTGCTGTTGTTGACAATATGTAACATCTATATGTACATACTCGGCAAACCACTGCGAAGTGCACGGCAGAGGGTTACACACGTACAGCTACGTCAGCGTTTCTTCGCGTTCCAGCTGAGCATACAGTGCGGGAATGGTCACTGTCCAACTGCAGCTGTACGCGCAGTGAATTAATCTTGTTTTCACGATCCCGACGGAAGCGCCATGTAGCAAAAGGTTATAATTAAAGCGCAACTATTCACACAGATCCAGTGTGGGCTGTAATTATCGTATGGCAGCTAAATGCCTTAATGCCGAACCGATCTACACTGGAAAAAGTTCCAATTTTGGCCGCCAGGTGCAAATATGGCGCTGTGAATGCAAGAAAGACGTACAGAAAAGTTTCCATAAGTTGTGGATTAGTGATGGGACGTGGATAGACAAGGTCCAACAAACGAGGAACGCATAATGTTGATGTTTTTATTAACCGCTGCTTACAAATCTTTTTCCAATATGAGCACAAGAGACGTCATCAAAATGCTGTACAGAGCTCTATTTGCACGTGATGGCCAAAACTGGAACTAATTTTCTTCCAGAGTAAATCGGTTCCGCATTAACGCATGTAACAAGTTTCACTGCCATACTTTAATTACATCCGACACTGGACCTCCGTGAGTAGCTGCATCTGAATGGTATAATGCCTGATTCTTCACTTAATAGTGGTTCTTGAAAGTTTGTGAATAGGTTTTCGGGTATAACTACTGTCTATCTTCTACCCATCTACCGGTTGAAATTTTCTACATTTCTGTGCCGCATATATACGTTCCAACATCCCCAGATGTTTCGTAAACCGTATCTTTTCTAAAGTGATTGCATTTTCCCAGTGTCACTCCAATTAACCTAAGTTTACCACCCGCTTCTATCAGATAAATACTTCCAGAGTGAGATTTTCACTCTGAAGCGGAGTGTGCGCTGATATTAAACTTCCTGGAAGATTAAAACTGCCCGCGAAAGGCGCAACTATTCACACAGATCCAGTGTGGGCTGTAATTATCGTATGGCAGCTAAATGCGTTAATGCCGAACCGATCTACACTGGAAAAAGTTCCAATTTTGGCCGCCAGGTGCAAATATGGCGCTGTGAATGCAAGAAAGACGTACAGAAAAGTTTCCATAAGTTGTGGATTAGTGATGGGACGTGGATAGACAAGGTCCAACAAACGAGGAACGCATAATGTTGATGTTTTTATTAACCGCTGCTTACAAATCTTTTTCCAATATGAGCACAAGAGACGTCATCAAAATGCTGTACAGAGCTCTATTTGCACGTGATGGCCAAAACTGGAACTAATTTTCTTCCAGAGTAAATCGGTTCCGCATTAACGCATGTAACAAGTTTCACTGCCATACTTTAATTACATCCGACACTGGACCTCCGTGAGTAGCTGCATCTGAATGGTATAATGCCTGATTCTTCACTTAATAGTGGTTCTTGAAAGTTTGTGAATAGGTTTTCGGGTATAACTACTGTCTATCTTCTACCCATCTACCGGTTGAAATTTTCTACATTTCTGTGCCGCATATATACGTTCCAACATCCCCAGATGTTTCGTAAACCGTATCTTTTCTAAAGTGATTGCATTTTCCCAGTGTCACTCCAATTAACCTAAGTTTACCACCCGCTTCTATCAGATAAATACTTCCAGAGTGAGATTTTCACTCTGAAGCGGAGTGTGCGCTGATATTAAACTTCCTGGAAGATTAAAACTGCCCGCGAAAGGCAAAGGTCCCGAGTTCGAGTCTCGGTTCGGCACACAGTTTTAATCCGCCAGGAAGTTTCAGATAAATACTTCATTATACAGGAGGTCGGCGAAAATATGGAAAGACTAAAAACGTAACACTTTACCATGCCTAATACTGCGTAGGAAAATCGTTGGGATTCAAAACATGTTCCAGTCGTATCGAAGTGGATATGTACAGGTCCAGTAGAGTTTTCAAGAAAATCATATACCATTCTTCCTGCAAAATAATAGCAAGTTCGGGTAATGATGATGGAGGTAGATAGCGATCACGCACCCTTCTCTCCAAAGCACACCACAAAGGCTCAATAATACTGATATCTTGTGATTATGGTGGCCACCACGGGAGATGCGACAATTCATCCTGGTGCTCACAAAACCGGTCCAAGCTGTGTGAGCAGGGGTCCTGTCGTGTTGGAACACAGCATCAACATTAGGGAACAAACGCTACACCATGGAATGGTTCCGATCAGTCAAAATGGTCACATAATCGATGGCAGTAATGCCATCTTCCAGAGTAACCATTCACTGAACGGCCGCCATGTTTCACTTCAGGGATGTTAACTCCGCCAGAAGTTGGAAACAGTACGATACCGTACTCATCCAACCAAATGACTTCCTTCCATTGCTCTACAGTCCACGTTTTATAGCTTTGGCACCCCTTTTCCCCGTTACAGCAGAACTGATGAGTGGATTTGGAATTCCAGCTCGCGCTGCATTTCCCTGCTTATGGAATTCCCTTTGTGTTGTTTTCGTGTTGACAGAGTTCACGAGTGAAACGTTCAATTCCGCAGTGACTTTTTGCAGCTGTCGTCGCCCCATTTTTAGTCACAATCATCTTCAATGAGCGTGTGTCACGATCACTGAACACACACACACACACACACACACACACACACACACACACACTTTCGCCCACGTTATGAGTTAGCGGATAACGCTTTTCCGCTCTCCCTTTCTGCAGTATAAATCTTCGATCGGTGCCTCCTGAAACACCAAACACTTCGGCTACCTCAGTTACTGAAGCATCCACCTCATGTGCACACGTCCGACCGACACGGAACACCGTTTTGGTCATTTTACGTATTGAGGACATTTCACAAGTACCGTCTGTGGTCATATACAACATCGCAATCTGCGGGCTTAGCTAGCACCTGTATTTATTTTCAAGCAAGCATTTTTCACGGTGTTGGCTATCGTAGCTGCATCAACTGTGAAAAGTCTGAGGTTACTACTTAAATTCTCAGCAATGTCATTAATACGTAACATAAACAACACAGTTTCCTGAGACTCGTCTGTAGTTGCTTCCGCATCTGTCGATGGATCTCCATCGAGACAAACATGTCATGTCATGCCACGTCATGCCATGTCATGTCCTGCCTACATAGAAATAATCAACCTAGTCAAAATTTTTCTTTGATATCATACATGACCGTACTTCTGTTAATGAGCGTTGGTGTTATACCAGCTGAAATGCTTTTCGAATGTCAATAAATACAGCATCTATCTGATTGCCTTGATCTATGGCTGTCAGGACGTCATGCGTGAAAAGCGCAAGTTGGGTCCGTATGAGTGATGTTTTCGAAATCAATTGTGACTGGCATGGAGGTCATTCCGTTCCAGATACCTTGCCACGTTAGAGTTCAGGATATCTTCTAGGACTGTGCAACAAGATGGTCATCAATGAGATCAGACCTAAGTTTTGCGTATCACTATTTCTACCCTTCTTGAACACGGATATAAACTATGTTTTCTTCCAACCAGTGGCCACAGTTTTTTGTTCGACTGTTCTTATTGTTAATTTCATACACTCTGTCAATATGTATGTAAAGCCTAATGGTTTGTAGCTCCTCTTTGTGGTATGGCTTCATGTTAAAACACATGGCGTTCCTGTGAGATGAGGCTGACTGAGTATAGCCCACTGTGGAGTGAAGAAAGCGCCATAGGTGGATGTGGGCAGGCGTTGAGTTTCCGCTCTTGGTGGAGCCTCTGGAAGCTTTGTCTGCAGCTGCAGCTGCCAGACGCCACCTGGAACACCGGCAGCTGCTCGCTGAGCACAAAGAAGCCGCGGACTGCCCAGACTCCTCGTTTCTTCCTTCACGCACCCAAGCAGCTGCTCCTCGCGATACGACTAGCTCCAGTAATCCAGTGAAAGATACCTGTCCTCGTACACAAAGAAACATACCGGACATGGCTACTGGCTTAAGGTACCGTCCAATAGATTTCATTTCATTTCTAAAGAATATCTGACATATAATAGTCTGGAACAGAAGAAAACCTTTTATAATTGATTGTGGAAAAAGTGCGACAGTAGACAGTAGAATATGAGAAGATAGTGTATTTCGTCATCGTCGTCTCTCTCTCTCTCTCTCTCTCTCTCTCTCTCTCTCTCTCTCTCTCTCTCTCTCTCTCTCTCGCACGCACAATATCAATATTTTATATTTATCCCTCCACTTTATCCTTATTTGGCAGAGGCGAGGGCTGATGCAATAAGAAGCACTCCTCTGAAAAGCTCTGTGGATTTGTATCACTATATTGGAAGAAGAAACACAGCTGATGATAATGTGACGTTCCACATTCTAAAATCGAAATTTCGATTAGCGGAATAATGCAAAATTATGATGATGATGATGAGAGACAGAAGAATGGAGGGGAGGGGAGGCAGCGGAGTATGATCTTTCGAATATCGGTACCGGCTGTCAACACTATTCGGTTAGTCCGTGCAGCTGTTACTTACACTGCTTCGGTAGTGCAATGGATAGCACAACTGCCTAGTAAGCTATTCATAAATGCTTAGCTTAGCAAAATTACACCATTGAATGCCGTCAGTTACAAAGTAATCGCATGTTATAATCATTTAAGTCGCAGACCGCAGACGTGAAACTAGGCGCCAGTTTCGGCTGCTTTCGCTTCGTCCATCACTGCTTCGCTGGTCACGTAACACAATTCGTGAGCAGAATGTAGCTGATTGTCGATTTTTTGCGTGAAAACCTCTACTTTATACACGCGAAGTACGTTCTTTCTTTATCTTGTATTTTGTCCTCCTGTGATTTCCAAGATACAGCACGTTCTCTAACATTTCAGCACGTAGGATGATTGGTACAAAGGCACGGAGTCTAGAAGAGCCATAAATATAATATTTTGGGAAGTTTTCACTTAAGGCAAAATCCGGTAACAAATATTCGTGGCCGCCGCTGCTCCTCTGCGTTCTCCCGGGCACGAGGTCTCTCTTAAGCAAATCGCGATTCTCGGCGGCACAGTAAGATAATGATATCATATTTTACTGATCATCATTTCATAATTTTCTCAGCTAATTGCTCCCTGGAAGTTCTACCAGGTCCGAGGTAACAAATGTTCATCAGCGATGACTGTTTTCTATAGTAGAAAAAATAATTTCAATCCACTTGCATTGTTATTTTTAATCTTCAGAGGTTTTCCTTCACTTTTTCACGATAAAATATGCATTGGATTCGTTCAAGAGAATGTTCCAAGAACTATTTCTCTCAACACCAGTTTTTAAGTGCTTCTAAATTTTTCCACACATGGAAGTTTTTATGGTGGATATTTTCAGTGTTAGGTCCATCTAGTTACAAGTGCATAAAACGAATGTTTTGCTTTTTCTTGTTTCTTTAAAGACATCCCTAGTGGTTTAAAATATATACATATTTGTGCTTATGCTATTTGTTTTACGTAAGACATTATGCATTGAGATTAGAAACAGTTCTGGCACACTCTGGTTTCCTACAGGTGAAGTAATAGTTTAAATTTCGATTTACAATGTTTGCAGATGCTGCTCTAAATGTGTTCTTCTTCCGGTTTTAGAGCTGTTGGCATTAACATTGAACAGAATGAGATTTTCACTCTGCAGCGGAGTGTGCGCTGATATGAAACTTCCTGGCAGATTAAAACTATGTGCCGGATCAAGACTCGAACTCGGGACCTTTACTTTTCGAGGACAAGTGCTCTACCAATTGTGCCACCTAAGCACGACTCACGACCTGTCCTCACAGCCCCAGGCTTGGCAAAGCCGTCTCCGCAATATTCTTTGTTCCGGGAGTGCTAGTTCTGCAAGGCTCGCAGAAGAGCTTCTGTGAAGTTTGGAAGGTAGGCTTGGTAGTTCAGTTGGTAGAGCACTTGCCCGCGGAAGGCAAAGGTCCCGAGTTCGAGTCTCGGTCACGCGCACAGTTTTAACCTGCCAGTAGTCAATATTGAACAGTTCATAATAACAGCGAAACAATAATTTGTCAGTCTCCTTTTTCCCCCTCTCTGTCTGTCCATCTCTTACTCTCCCCTTCTCTCTTCGCGTCGTTATCCACACCCAAATAGGAGGCTGCTGATTCACACTCCCACAGTATTTCTTTCCAGATAGTAAGTAAACTACGTGCCAAGTTTGGTCAATTTCGATCCAGGGGATTTTTTTTATCTATATTGGTTTGCCAGCAAAAGCACAAGTGAAAAATATTTCACATGTATTTTACATATTTCACACTTATTTCTATACATATTTCACCAGTATATCTAGCGAATTTCGGCCGACAGTTTCGGTTTCGATTTCGTGCAGCTCACTGTTTATGACGTCATATCTCCCGAACTATGTGTCGTACAACGATAGAATTTTGCAGGTATATTCGGCCGCACATGTGGATACTGTCTGCAAAATGTGTTGCGAATAGAGCTACTAATAATGAAGTACATTTAAACATATGTTTATGATGTCGTAACTTCTCAACTATGTGTCACACAACGATCTAATTTTGCAGGTGCATTCAGTGGTACATTTGAATACCGTCTGCAAAGTGTGCCGCCAATACATTTTTCGTAAAGGATTAAAAAATTAAAATGTTATGAGCGAAGCGACAGTTTTAATACACGAGCAGTGAAAATACAGTAAGCGATATTTTATCTTTTCATCATTTCGACGGTGTGTCACCGAGGAAAAGTTTCGTATTGGTTTGAAATTATCTGGAATGTCTGTTACACGTCACTAAGGCTCTCATTCTCAAATACCGGATGAGTAGAGTCTGGTTACTCGCGCGTCGTGGGCTACACTTTTTCTTTCACTCCCACCTCCACGCATTTGATAGGAAGATGGTTCTTACCACCACAGTGATTCTTTCCAAGCAGTAAGTGATATGTACAGCACGTTTGGTTGAAGTCGGTCCAGTGGTTTAGGAGGGGATGTGGAACATTCATTTTTATAAAATGTGTGGATTTCAGGTCACTGATGATGCCTGGTCAGTGCGTCTGCCTTTGCCTTCCACGTAAGCTGGCACCATGTAACTGCGGTTATGGTGGCGCCATCTATTGGTCGAAAGACTGACGCGTGCGCACCGTTTGATGTTGCGTAGCGCCACTGTGGTTCCACGCCGAAGAGAAGGTGGTCACGCATGTTATCGTCCACTACCGAACATGCAGTCGAGTAATCAGGAACAACGAGGAGTGATTCGATTTTGCCGGAGGAGGTAAGTTGGAGGCCGTGAAATGTATCGGCGGATGACAGGGCTGTTTACGTTGAGTACAGTCTGAGAAGCTCCAGTGTTGTGGAATGGCGCAAGCAATTCCTCGAGGGACGCCAGTCACTGGAAGACGATGCTCGTCCTGGAGAGGCTTAGCTTCTTATCACACCGGAAATGGTTGCGGAAGTGAATGCTCGGACAACCGCAGAAACACCGTGGACGAGATCCATCGCTTACTGGGTATTAGCGCGGGCACCGCCTACACCATAATACATCATCAACAGTTGAACTTTCGAAACATCTGTGCGCAGTGGATTCCCCACCAACTGATAGCCGAATACTCGAAAGCGCCGTCTTTGAGCGATATGCAACGTTATCATGCGGAGGAATACGGCTTTCTGTCACATATTGTCATAGGTGACGAAACATGGTGTCACCATTCTGAACCGGAAAGCAAGCGTCAGAGCAAGCATTGGAAACATACTTCACCACCTCCAAAGAAATCAAAGATCGTGCACACCAATTCTGGTAAGATCATGATGTCCTCCTTTTTTGACTACGAGGGTTCACTGCTTGTCGAGTTCCTGGAACGGGGAACTACTATCAATACCCAGCGTTATCAAGCTACTTTACACAACCTTAGACAAGCCATCAAGTCGAAACGCCGAGGAATGCTGTCGAATGGCTTTATCCTTCTGCATGATAATGCCCGTCCACACATGGGCAATGTGGCGAAGACGACATTGCAGCAGTTTCGGTGGGAACCAATGGAACAATCACCGTACAGTCCCAACCTTTCACCGTGTGACTTTGATGTGTCTGGACCTCTAAAACAAGCTATTCGCGGACATCGATTCGCAACGGACGACGAAGAGTGTGACTGGGTCCAGGCCTGGATCCGACAGCAGCCTACTACTAGCTTCTTCAATTATGGAATCGACCGGCTAATGTCGCCATGGGATAAATGTGGCAACAGTTTTGGCGACTATTTTTGAGTATGTGTACAACTACATTTTTTAGTTAATAAGATCTTTCGTTACTTTTCACTGGTGATCGGGTTTCATTTGAATACCCCTTATAATAAGGCAGACTTAACATGGAAACCATCAACATAATATTGCACACAACTGAGACTGCAAAAGTTAAACAGTCTTTTTCTTTCCCGGATTGCTTGCGCAACATTTTTATTTTTATTTTTCGTAACAGCTACCAAAGAATTTCTATTCGGATACATATTCCACACAACAAATTGTGACGACAGATTATTTTCGGGATCGCATATTTGCAACGCTGAAAGGAGGCGATGTGACCTCAACTTGACAACTCTTGTGACACGCACACGAGAACATGCAGAACGGGAAATGACTCAGCTGAGGATATGCAGGACTGTAAAAGGAACGTTACGTGAAAGCGTCTCCTTCCATTCTGTGGTCGACGGAAGCAGCGCAAGGACGCGTGTGAGTCACCCATCAGACCAGTACTGTACGCCCAATTACACGCACCGGGCTCCACACAACCCAGCAATGTCATTTTCTTCTCAACGGGAGTCGCCTATATCTCTGAATCACCCAAGAGTAACTGGTGGACGAAGTTAACGGCTAAATGCCGCTTGCTACCAAAGGAAACAGTGAGTAGTTCACCACGACGAAAACGACTTATTGTGCTCAGGCATCAGTAAACTGATGTCTTTAGTGCAGCATTTATGTAACGTGTGAATGTCACTCAACTGTTTATGACTGTTTGCAACACAGGTATCACAAAACCACAATTCCGATCCGTGACCAACATTATATGACTGTCGACGTATTTGAGAGTGAATAAATCATACTTCCTCACGGAGTACGCACGGAGAACACTCAGCCAACAAACTGCACAAACCACCCTGACATTCGTCTCTGGTAACAGCCACCTAAATGGCAATTGCAAATTTAAATCCTGACACTACGTTCACAGTAAACAGATAGACAATGGCGAGTGCGAAAAGCAAATATGTGTAAAATGTCACTCGCCAGGGTTAAGACCTCCGACGCAGCGGAGAGATGATTCAGTTTCGTAACACGGATACGATCTCGAAACGTTGCACCACCGAACGTAAACACATTACACTGGCTTATAGTATGTACCTTCGCCAAATCCAAGCTAGTCACAATGATTTATTTCAAAAAGTCAACTCTAAAACGCGACAACTGCGCTTTTTTTCCTTTCTCTCTCTTTTGAAGAAACATATGACATGTCTATAGCAAAACTATGAAACGAAATTTTGTTCTTTTTCATAAAATATCGCAGTTTATTTTGCGCCTACATGCATCACATTTTTCGCCAGAGAATTTGCGTAGGTCTCGAGTTTCGGATGTTTCTTTTTCTGCACATCACCGCCTTGCTGGCGCAGGTAGTTTCCTGTTTGAAATAAATTCACATTGTGGAGGTAAGTCCAGCAATAATTACAAGTATTCGTACATTTTCACGAATTTATTGTCTCATTTTGAAGAATTTTATTGTGTTTTTAATTCCCTGGTTCACCACACGTGAATTCCTGCTACTGGCCTATACTGTTTTAAAATCAAATTTTTGTTTATGTCGTTTTCGAAGGCAACTTCTCTAGTAAATTGTCGAGGTGAGTATTTTTCGGTCACGTATAACAAACAAACTACAAACGTCACCGCATTTTATCGAAGATTGTAATTTCACTTATTTACTTTCAGTTTGTTTGTCCATGTTTTTACTGACGGAAGACTTTTGGGTCTGCTTAAAACGTATTGTTTGCCTGTAAGATTATGTACTCTAGTATGACAGCAGCAGCAAAATTGCGTTGAACGGCACAAGATATTTGCTTTTGTGACTTCATTAATGTGAGAGCTAAATATTGCTTTCCTGACATTTACGTCTTTCATCGCATGTCCTGTTTCAGGATTTAGGAAAACCTCTTCGTCACTTAACGACAGCATTATAAATTGAATACGGAACCAAAGACATCTATAACTGATGTGTAAGACATAGCACGATTTAAAAAAAAAAAAAAAAATCTGGCTATGAAACAGAAGTACACTGCATCAACAGTATACGGTGTACCCGAAGATGACCTCGCTTTTCGTCAGCAGTTTATGTACACAGGTATCCTCAATTAACAGATTCCTGCTGTGGAAAACTGGAGAAGCTGACATCACCACAGATGCACTGGAGACATTATATATTTAGCGGTGTTTAAATTTTTGTTGATTAATGTTCTGCCTTACTCCCGGAACATGAAGCTGAACCTCTCATGAACCTCACTGCATCTCTAAGATGAAATACGGTCTCCAACAAAATCTACGAAATCTCCACAGTAGAGTTCCCACTCTGCAATGCGTAACAGTTGTAATGCCCAACTAGTTGGTTTCACAACTATCACAGCTTATAACGATCTAGTATGCCTAAAGCTACATGTACTCACCATATGATAACTTCAGCAGCGTTAATTTACTTTTCGTACAATGAAACGGGGACTACTTCGAAGATTTTTATTTCTGCCAATATGATTCGTTCGTAGCTGTAGCACACTAAATTAACACGGAAGAGCCAAAACCCATCGATATCGAACAGCTTCGGTGGACTCGCCTTAGGTTACTGAAAAAGGGTATGAAAGAGCTTAGGTTTCTATACGTCAGTGTTGGAGGGAGGGAGAGAGAGGGAGGGAGGGAGGGAGGGAGGGAGGGAGGGAGAGAGAGAGAGAGAGAGAGAGAGAGAGAGAGAGAGAGAGAATCGGTTGCAGATATTCTTGAGGAGAAAATTCCTTGTTAACTGGGCAGTGACCAAGTATTATACACTGAGGTACCGAGCGAGGTGGCGCAGTGGTTAGCACACTCGACTCGCATTCGGGAGGACGACGGTTCGATCCCGTCTCCAGCCATCCTGATTTAGGTTTTCCGTGATTTCCCTAAATCGTTTCAGGCAAATGCCGGGATGGTTCCTTTGAAAGGGCACGGCCGATTTCCTTCCCCATCCTTCCTTAACCCGAGCTTGCGCTCCGTCTCTAATGACCTCGTTGTCGACGGGACGTTAAAACAACACTAACCTAACCTAACCTACACTGAGGTAACAAAACTCATGAAATCGCGATATGCACATATGCGGACAATGGTAGTATCACGTACACTAAGTGTAAGGGCAGTGCATTGGCGGAGCCGTCGTTTCCACTCAGCTGAGTCATGTGCAAAGGTTTCCGAAGTGATTACGGCCGGTCGTCGGGTATTAACAGACACTGAACGCGGAATGGTAGTTGATACTAGACGCATGGGACATTCCATTTAGGAAATCGTTAGGGAATTTAATATGCCGAGGACCACAGAGTCAAGAGTGTGCCTATCAAATTTCAGGCGTTACCTCTCATCACGGACAATGCAGTAGCTGACGGGTTTCACTGAACGATCGAGATCAGTGCCATAATGTCTGTAGCAGTATCAAAAGAAATAAAATTGGTGTGTTTTATCAGAACATTAGAGGACTGAAAAATTAGATGAGCTTCTTGTGTGCCTAGAAAATGGGGTAAATTTTGAAGGTATAGATGTTTTGTGTGTCTCTGAATACCATGTAACCGCAGGGATGGAGAACAAATAGTTTTTGTGTAGATCAGATCCTTGAAGCATGTGCTTGTGAGCTGCTACTGCAATATACTTCCATAGTAATTGTAACAATCTACAGATCTCCTCAAGGTAACTTTCAGCTACTCATGAAAAATCTTGAGGCATTACTGAGCTACCTGTGAGACAAAAAGGAGCAGTTAGTGGTTTGCAGTGATATTTATGTGGATTTCTTAAAAGATGGTGTTGATGGAGCCTCTAACAGAATTTTGAAGTGTTGTTCTAATTTAATAAATGGAGTCCTTAGCGATATATGTTATTCTTCGCTCGCACAGGGAATTTTTCCAGGCAGATTGAAATACGCAATTGTCAAACCTCTTCATAAGAAAGGGGATAAGAGTGACTTAAATAATTATAGACCAATCTCGTTGCTGACTTCATTTTCTAAAACATTCGAAAAAGTTATGTACTCAAGAGTAGTGTCACATTTAAGTGAAAATAATTTGCTCAGCATGTCACAGTTCGGATTCCGGAAGGGTTACTCGACTGAAAATGCTATCTACATATTTACCCATCAAATACTACAAGCCCTAAATAACAAATTATCGCCAGTTGGTATTTTTTGTGATCTATCCAAGGCATTTGGCTGTGTGGATCATGTCACACTCTTAGAAAAACTCAGGTTTTATGGAACTGAAGGCTATACACACAGCTGGTTTGAATCATAACTAAAGAACAGAAAGTAAAAACGTTTTGCTGGTTAGCACAAATAATGTTGGGAGGGTAGTAAATTCTAGTGACTGGGGAGTTATCACAAAGGGAGTCCCACAAGGTTCAATTTTAGGTCCTCTGCTGTTCCTTATTCATGTGAATGACCTCCTGCTTAACATTCAGCAAGCGGAACTAGTACTCTTGTGGGTGACACGAGTGTTATAATAAATCCCATTCCGGAAAAAGCGGCTGAAGATACTGTTAAGAATGTCTTTCAAAGAATTATTAAGTGATTCTCAAAAAATGGACTCTCCCTTAATTTTGAAATAACTCACTATATCCAGTTCTGTACACCGAATAGAGTCATATCGACAATTGATGTAGCACATGAACAGGGCTCAGTTAACAGGGTAGATTTATCCAAATTTTTGGATGTTCACATTGACGACAACTTGAACTGGAAGAAGCGTATTACTAAGCTTCTCAAACAACTAAGTTCAGCTTCTTCCGCTCTTCGTATAATTGCTAATCTTCGTAATAAACAGATCAGCCTCCTAAAGTACTTTGCATATTTCCACTTAATAATGTCTTATGGAATAGTTTTCTGGGGTAACTCACCACTTAGACATAAAGTACTGAATGCAAAAAAGAGAGCAATTTGAATAATTTGTGGTGTTCACCCAAGGACATCAGGTAGGCACCTTTTCAAGGAGTTAGGTATTTTAACTGCACCATCAGAGTACATATATTCGCTAATGAAATTAGTTACAAATAATCCATCTCAATTCGCGAAGAAGAGTGATGTTCATACGTACAACATTAGAGGGAAAAATGACCTTTCCTATCCGTTATTGAGGCTGTCAGTTGCTCAAAAAAGGAGTACACTATTCAGCAACAAAAATCTTTTATCATTTGCCTAACAACATAAAAGTCTGGCAGGTAGCAGATCAAGTTTTAAATCTAACTTAAAATCATATCTTTTGGACAACTCCTTCTAGTACGTGGACGAGTTTCTGTTTCAGAAATGGTAAAAAAAAATGTACCTCTAAATGTAGTTGCATGCGTAGAACTAAAAATTTCAGTAATATTAGTATTAGCACTATTCATGTGTGTATATATATACACCTTGTAATCTGACTTGTTCCACGTCATATCGATAAAATAATTGGGAAAATGATCTACGGAACATTACATACCTAAAACTAAAACTAAGCTAAACATAGTGCCTTTGCTAACATCATCATCTGCTGCGTCTCTCCTGGCCTCGTGACCATATCGGTTGAACCCTAGACGACTGGAAAATCGTGGCCTGGTCAGATGAGTCTCAATTTCAGTTGGTAAGAACTGATGGTAGGGTTCAAGTGTGGAGCAGGCCCCACGAAGCGATGGACCCAACTTGTCAACAAGGCACTGTACAAGTTGGTGGTGGCTCCGTAATGGTGTGGGCTGTATTTACATGGAATGGACTGGGTCCTCTGGTTCAACTGAAACGATCACTGACTGGAAATGGTTATGTTCGGCTACTTGGGAGACATATGCAGCCATTCATTCATGGACTTCATGTTCCCAAATAACGATGGACGATGGAATTTTTATGGATGACAGTGCGCCATGTCATCGGGCCCAATTGTGAGCGATTGGTCTGAAGGACATCTGGACGAGCCAACGATCTGGCCACACAGATCCCCAGACATGACTTCCATCGAGCACCAAAACATGCACCGGCAACACTTTCTAAATTATGGACGGCTACAGAGGCAGCTTGACTCAGTATTTCTGTATGGACTTCCAACGACTTCAAGAGTCCATGCCACGTCGAGTTGCTGCACTAAGGCAGGCAAAAGGAAGTCCGACACGATATTAGGAACTATTCCATACTTTCGTCATCTCTGTGTAAACTGGGTTCAAATTCTTCCACTATTATTTAGTTTTAAATAGACAATGAAAGCTGCCGCAGAAATTGTATATTGGTATCTTTAACACAATTAATTTAATTGCGAACTGGAATAAAGTGTTGAACGTACGTGTCTACGATTTTTGACAGCATAATCTGCGTAGATAGTAGTTTATTTCTGTTTTCTTTTTCCCTTTGAAAATTATTAACCTTTTTAGAGAATGGAAAATGTAAAATCAAGTGTAGTATTACGTAATTATCGCTGACATCTTTAACCATAGAACTTGTTCGCAGATCGTGTGAGGCATCATCACGAAAGAACAGGGCAACTCACAATTTTAGCAGAGTTCAATTATCGACCAATAACATAGATCCACTGTCAAAGTAAATTGAAACACAAAATAACACACATTCTCCACCGAGGCCCAAACATGTTTTGTCGAAGATTGTTTTTTATTGTCACAATTCAGAACGGAAGTTATTTAGTATTTGGGGTATTTTATGAAATATAGTTACAATTTGCCTTTTTTTCTAGACCTGAAAACAGTTCGTTACAAATGATATTATGTGATTTTACTTTCGCTATTTTACGTCTGATTTTCAATTACATCAGGAACTGGCGCCTTTTCGCTTATTCGTGAGCTATTCCCTCATTTGACACTGCTGTGTTTTGTCTACTTTTACATCGGTTTGCAGCACTACGCCTCTCTTGACGTAAAATACGACGCAATAATGAACCATTCTCTTTTCTTTGTATACCTTTGGCTAAACGTGTCTTTGTTTTAATAGTTTTGTGAACTCCACCGCTAGTTTTGGTTTTCGTTGATCTATATTAGGTCTTATTTCACGTCAAGAAATGTGTAGTGCTGCAAATAAATGTGAGATCAGGCAAGAAATAGTGGTGCCAAACGAGGGAATACCTCAAAAGTATGGAACCAGAAGACACTTCAGGGTGTGAGCGAAAATCGGATATATGATACATAAGTGATGTCACACTTCATTATCTTTTGAAACGACGTGTTTTTCGATCTAGAAAGCAAGCCAAATTTGAAATACTTCTCAGTAAAAACCACTATGATGTTTCATACCAACAAAAATAAATAAGTTTCACGACAAAAATACGCACTTTCCTGTAGTCGTACAGAGGGATTTAAATATCTTCAATAAACTGTAAAGCCATTACGGACGCTGTGAATACGTAGCTGTAGAATTTGAAATTTATTTATTTTAAAATAACAGTACACAGATTTCGGGTCAGCTTTCATTCTTTTGCCAAATGGTAAAAAATACTGTCGAAAGTGAAATCCGGGTCCACACGCCCCGAAGTTGACTACAATATCTTGTCAGATAACGAATGCCTTCCTCAATACGTACATCTGCGAACGATAGCCTCTATGGCCGAAAGGCTGCTGGAACGATAGCTCAACGTCGGTCGGATGACTGATACACTCTTAGTAAAAAGAAAGAAAAAAGAAAAAGGAGAAAGAGAAAGGGAGAAAGTATAGTTATCATCGAAGCAATTTTGGAGAGGTAATGGGAAACGCGCACACAACTGCAGGAGAAAAACGGCGAAGAAATAGAAAGAAAGGAAAAGAAAATTAGCATCGTTGCTTTCGCTTCAAAAAGACTCATGTTCCATTCCCGGCACGTCCTCAGGTTTTTTCTGCGATAGGCATTCCTCGAACGGTATCCGCTCAGCCTTGTGAGGGCAAATGAGTAGCTGCTAGAATAAAGAAGCAGCGGCATCTCCAGCACGAATCTACTGGCGGCAACGGCAAGGAGGATTGCTGACAAGCAGATAACACGCCCCAGTCATAGACAGCTTCTCATAATTTTTTGTACCAGCAGTCGGCCAGTCGGAACAAGCCCAGGCCTATTCCTTGAATGCCGTATATCTATAATTTTACAGTTCGAAATGGTTAATCCTCCATTAGGTTAATCGCCTGAGATGTACAAAGCAAATTTCCTTAGTGACGAGTGTTCTATTACATCTACACAGAAACAGATAATTCGTCATCACTTCTGCCCTTTTTTCCGATGCTGAGAACGTAATGATCTAAACCGTTTCACAAGAGTTACTATGGAATGACTCCCGATCAGTATGTCGAAGCTGGTGTAAATCGGTGGTCGCAGGGTCTGGCCTACCTTAGCAAGACATGTGCAGAATTTCTGAAAATTACGTAGGCAGCAAGCAAGCGCACCAAGAGCTACTACTTACGATGCTGGCGGCGCATTCCTGAGCTTCGACTGCTGTACTCACCTGCAAAACGAGAAAAACAGAACATTAGAGACGTTATACATGTCAATAAGAGATAAAAGACAGAACATCACTGTTCTTCAGCGCAAGCAGAAACACGTACGCACGGTAAACTATATGTTAGTATGTCCCATCAGACTGAAGCGTAGCTAAGTGGAGCTTTCCACTTGCCCTCATGTCACTCCGAACGTAAATAAACGCTTTCTTTCCTTTTTGCAATTTATTTACGGACAACAATTACCTCGTAAACATAAAAATTGTTTCACAGTATGAGTTAGCCAAAATATTATTAAATCATTAATTTAATGCTGACTACTACGGTGCAGTTAGTTCTGTCGATGAACATTCATTTTACAGAATAGCCTGAATTTAGAATTCCATAGTAGTACGTACCTAAAATAAATTGGTGAAAGACTGATCAACACTGACTAATAGTGCAAAGTTTACTGGTTATAGAAACGTGTGTAATTTTTACAGAATAATCCACAGTTTTGAAGTTATTTTAATTTAAGGACGTAAAAGATATTAACGACGTAACAACGTATTTTGTTTAAGTTATGCTCCAAAAACGAAGGCTGTGTAATTAATAAATAAAGTGGAATCCGAATTACTGAGAAGTACAAGGAAATGTTTTAATCATATAATACACTAAAATTACGTTAGTATACAATGTATGAAATAAGCCTATCAATTTTTAATCACTAGTATAATGAGGCTTCAACTTCAGCTATTTGTTAGAGTTGCACGGAGTGATTACGCCGTAGTAGCGAGTAATGATCGGCATGTAATTGGTGCACCGTTGTGAACTGTGAATACCAATTACAACTCAGTCAACATCAGTTTGTTACGGCTAGATAAAACCCTTCGCGAAGTTTCATACAGAATTTCGTGGAAGAACAACGTGACAGACAAATAACAACTTTGTAAGAGCAATAACTGTTTCAGTGTTTTTTAGGGTTCGAAAAAACATTCAAACAAGTGCTCTTCATTGAATAAATAACAAATGTTATTGAAAATTTATTTTATTGTTTGCGAAAATCTTTAACATGAATACTGAAGATGCATCCTTCGTTAATGATGTGATTGCCGTAGGAAATTGTGTTCCACTGAAGTACTGCAAACTGTGAAATGGATTTGAAATCACAATGTTTCTTCTACCAACAACTTTTGTTTGCGTTCACTGAAACTTGTATGTTCTTGCTTTTGCGGTGGAAACTACAACAAATTTTCTTCGCAGTCAAGTAATACTGCAGTACATTCACTTAATAGTTCTTATACAGTACTTTTAAAATATCTCAATATGAATAATCTGATTTTACGCTAAGGTCAGGTTTGATCCGATTACATCAACATTGTACACCGCTGGATTGGGTCATCGTGTCAGATTGATGCGGGAAGAAACGAGAAAAACAAATATACACTTTCTTGTTGGGAGAATGAACTGAACATTAAAATTTAATGGCAAAAAGTTCAGACAAAAGAACCTATGCGCACGTCCTAACACTGAATTATATCAATCATTACCCTAAATTTTGGAACCATTACTAAATCAGGCCGAAGGAGGATGTCGGGGGAAGAAATAACGTGCTTCTATGGTTCCAACCAGCTAGTGTAGTTCGTATCAGAGTGTTCCCAATATTTCTATGGAATTTAAACAGTATCGTGAAAGTTATTGTGTAAACTTGGAACACCAGTATTCTGGATAGACAGTCGAAATCTTCTATTGTTATTACACTATATTTCGTATAAAAACTGCAGAGTTTGCGTCTTCTAGTCTATAATGACCTATAGTAAAAAAAATAGTAAATCTGTCTTCAATCGGAACGTTGGCCGTAACATCACAGTGCATTCCTAGGCATGGCCCTACACACGCAGTTCAAAATACTTACTCAGTCTACCAAAAACTTACCAAAGTTGAAAAATGACAAACAGACGTGATTCGACACAGACTGACAGAACTAACCCAGCTATCACGTTGTTTTACTGGCCTTCACATTATCACAACCTGTATGAGATCATGTTCAGTCACAAATGAGCCAATTAAAATTTCAGATTCGTTGCACTAAAGTTTAACTTTTGTCTCCGACGTTACGCCACGTTGAAGGAGATGCCTTTCACATTGTTTCAGTAACATTTCACTTGCTTAACCCCAAGTGTTACTGTATCTCAACAGGTCAACCCAGCAAACTGGCCACATAATTAGAGGGGGGAGAGAAAACGAATTACGTTCCATTTCAGTGCGATCTTATGCAAGGCAGTCACCGACATGGAAATGACGCTAATACCTTGTCCACCTACAGCCTTGGTAAAGGCCACAATTCGACGAGATCCGGTAGATCTACCAAATTGCGGGAATGCCGACTGCTACGTTTTACACACTGTTCCAAGTAATGGTTCAAATGGCTCTGAGCACTATGGGACTTAACTTCTGAGGTCATCAGTCCCCTAGAACTTAGAACTACTTCAACCTAACTAACGTAAGGACATCACACACACTCATGCCCGAGGCAAGATTCGAACCTGCGACCGTAGCGGTCGCGCGGTTCCAGACTGTAGCACCCCGGCTGGCTGTTCCAAGTAGCCCCAGACGTTTACTATGAGGTTTCGATCGGATGATTTAGCGAGACGGGCGAGGTATGACATTATATGTGAGTGCTGGTCAAAGCAAGAACGTATGCGCACAGTTCTGCGAACATTTTTGCTGTCATCTTGAAAGACGGGAGTATCCACAGCCCACATACCACGAAGATATAGAAGAAAGGTCAACATGTGGTCACCAGTCTGTCATATACGAGTTATTCAGTTGCCCTTCTCACTGCCGTTTTATGCAACCTGCAATGCTATGAGTGGTCTTTATAAACCCGCGCGAGATTTCCATATTCACTCGATCGCTAAGTAGGTCCTACAGAACGTTAAGAAGACCTTTCTGTAGGAAATTTAATGCAGTTAAATTTTGTGCTTGGATATATTTTCACTGGAGGCAACGGTTTTCAAGTTACTCAAGATTTCGTACAAAAGTGACCTCCAAAACGCACCTCCACCCCACAACCAGCCCTCACCAGTCAGTATTTCTAGCATGTTGCTCGTGGCACTCCGTCCTACCAATGTACAAAAATATCCGACTACACGAACTATTCCCAACATTCGACTTTTTTTATGTCCACTGATTGGGCTATTACGCCACCAGAACCAACAGTCATTTAGTTATTATTAATTTAAACATGGCTGTGAGGTTAAGAAAAGAAAAATGACTTTTGCAAAAACTATGTAAAAACTAATTATGTGTACAATTCTATCCAAACTTAAACTCTTACAAGCACATTAGTTTCGTAGTCACGCAGCCTGACAAACGCAAAGATGCAATTGTTTATTTTATGCTGTTTAAATTCACGAAATGCTTATGTAAAATTTACACAAACGTAAATTTTACAATATGTAAATGCTCAAATAAGTTTGTGGCATCATAAGACCAGTCAATGAAGATGAAAATAGGTCAAATGTGGAAAATAATTAATACAGTTGCTAATGTTTGTACAGTGGTAGGAGGGAGTGCCATTAAGAATGTATCAGAAATCCTGACCAGTTGGCTCTTAGTGTGGGTGCATTTGAAGGGCATTCAAAAATTAAAGTTGCTACCAAAAATGTATCCCAGTACAAAATTTAAGGCCATTAAATTTCCTGCTAAAAGGTCCTGTTCATTTTTTTCTGTAGGAATAACAGCTTGTGCACAGGGACAACAGACTATGGAAATCGCATGTGTGGTTTGTGAAGGCCAGCTGTAGCACTATGGTCTGTATGGAACAACAGCAATAGGGGCAGCTGAATCACCCTGTATACAAAGTAGTGTGTGTATGTGTATGTCCACAATCTCCACCCAAACACCTTGATCAATTTTAACCATACTGGGCACATACACAGCCAGCCTCATGCGTACCAGCACTGCGGGATCTACAACCCCCTAGCTACAATAAGAGTGGAGATACAGGCAAAAAGGGTATTTTCTGGCCCCTGGTGCTTATGCTGCCCTGCACAACAGGTATGTTCAGTGGGAACATTGTCAGCCTTCCAAATCAATCTGCTTCGTGGGGCAGTCAGCATGTCAGGGGCAAGAAGAGGTTTTCTAGCCCCTGACATTTAGGCTGCCCCTGATGTGTAAACTGCCCTGTATGACAGGTTCGTTGTAGGTGTAGCATCAGCATGCTTTACTGAACGTTTTTCAGGGGCTACAAGTGCCACTGAGAATGGCTGGGGGACAGACTGAGATGGATGGAGGAGGTCATTGTCAGAGAGTGGGGTGGAAGAAATGGACAATGAGAGAGGGAGCGAGAGATGAAAGAGAGAGAGAGAATGGGGATTGAGGTAGGAGGGTGATGTGGACAGACAGAGGGAGGAAGGGAGGAAGAGATGGACACAGAGAAGGGAAGGAGGATGTGTGCTTAACATATCTGTTGAAAACATACATGGGAGAAGCTGTGGGGAATACGCTATTGTTGAAATAAACATCCTCATTTATGTTCACAGTAATCTGAACGAGTGGGCCCAAGTCATGGTATGAAAAACACTTCCAAAACATCACATAATCACTTAAGGCTTGCGCTGCACCCTCTATACACTGCCAATTAAATTTCTTATTGGGTTGTGAATGGAACTGATGCCTTCCAGTGTTTGAACACATCATAACCAACCATTTGCGTGTCCTCTGTCAGGTAATGTCTAGTTTCTCTGCTGTTTGGTTCACTGAAGCCAAGCTTTATTCATGGTGTGCTAATGGGCAAGTCGTCACATACCTCCTTTCTGCAATTTTTCCAAGTCTCCAGGTCGCCCATATTACAGTGCTTATCCCTCACAACCACCTCACACATACATACTACGCCACTGCGTTGAATTTCGTCAGCAGTGGAGGACCACATGATCACCTAATACCAGTTCTACACTATTACAGGGCTTCATAACGACTAGTGTGCTTTCTTAAAGGGGGGCGAAAATATTTTGTCTGGTGAGATTATCAACATTGAGGTCATAATTATGTATTTCCAAGAAACTCTACCAACTGAGCTATCTAAGCACCACTCAACCTGGCCACACAGCAGTACATCTCCTACATTCCAAACTTCATAGAAGTTTCCAGAATGAGATTTTCACCTGCAGCGGAGTGTGCGCTGATATGAAACTTCCTGGCAGATTAAAACTGTGTGCCCGACCGAGATTCGAACTCGGGACCTTTGCCTTTCGCGGGCAAGTGCTCTACCATCTGAGCTACCGAAGCACGACTCACGCCCGGTACTCACAGCTTTACTTCTGCCAGTATCTCGTCTCCTACCTTCCAAACTTTACAGAAGCTCTCCTGCGAACCTTGCAGAACTAGCACTCCGGAAAGAAAGGATACTGCGGAGACATGGCTTAGCCACAGCCTGGGGGATGTTTCCAGAATGAGATTTTCATATCAGCGCACACTCCGCTGCAGAGTGAAAATCTCATTCTGGAAACTTCCCCCATGCTGTGGCTAAACCATGTCTCTGCAGTATCCTTTGTTTCAGGAGTGCTAGTTCTGCAAGATTCGCAGGAGAGCTTCTGTAAAGTTTGGAAGGTAGGAGACGAGATACTGGCAGAAGTCAAGCTGTGAGTACCGGCCGTGATTCGTGCTTCGGTAGCTCAGATGGTAGAGCACTTGCCCGCGAAAGGCAAAGATTCCGAGTTCGAGTCTCGGTCGGGCACACAGTTTTAATCTGCCAGGAAGTTTCATGGAAGTTCTCCTGCATATTGTGGGATTAGCGCTCATGGAAGAAAGGACACGGCAGAGACATTGCTTAGCCATAGCCTCAAAAATGAGATCGACAGGAAGTGCAAAATGGCTAAGCAGGGATGGCTAGAGGACAAATGTAAGGATGTAGAGGCCTATCTCACTAGGGGTAAGATAGATACCGCCCATAGGAAAATTAAAGAGACCTTTGGAGATAAGAGAACGACTTGTATGAATATCAAGAGCTCAGATGGAAACCCAGTTCTAAGCAAAGAAGGGAAAGCAGAAAGGTGGAAGGAGTATATAGAGGGTCTATACAAGGGCGATGTACTTGAGGACAATATTATGGAAATGGAAGAGGATGTAGATGAAGATGAAATGGGAGATATGATACTGCGTGAAGAGTTTGACAGAGCACTGAAAGACCTGAGTCGAAACAAGGCCCCCGGAGTAGACAATATTCCACTGGAACTACTGACGGCCGTGGGAGAGCCAGTCCTGACAAAACTCTACCATCTGGTGAGCAAGATGTATGAAACAGGCGAAATACCCTCAGACTTCAAGAAGAATATAATAATTCCAATCCCAAAGAAAGCAGGTGTTGACAGATGTGAAAATTACCGAACTATCAGCTTAATAAGTCACAGCTGCAAAATACTAACACGAATTCTTTACAGACGAATGGAAAAACTAGTAGAAGCCAACCTCGGGGAAGATCAGTTTGGATTCCGTAGAAACACTGGAACACGTGAGGCAATACTGACCTTACGACTTATCTTAGAAGAAAGATTAAGGAAAGGCAAACCAAAGTTTCTAGCATTTGTAGACTTAGAGAAAGCTTTTGACAATGTTGACTGGAATACTCTCTTTAAAATTCTAAAGGTGGCAGGGGTAAAATACAGGGAGCGAAAGGCTATTTACAATTTGTACAGAAACCAGATGGCAGTTATAAGAGTCGAGGGACATGAAAGGGAAGCAGTGGTTGGGAAGGGAGTAAGACAGGGTTGTAGCCTCTCCCCGATGTTGTTCAATCTGTATATTGAGCAAGCAGTAAAGGAAACAAAAGAAAAATTCGGAGTAGGTATTAAAATTCATGGAGAAGAAATAAAAACTTTGAGGTTCGCCGATGACATTGTAATTCTGTCAGAGACAGCAAAGGACTTGGAAGAGCAGTTGAATGGAATGGACAGTGTCTTGAAAGGAGGATATAAGATGAACATCAACAAAAGCAAAACAAGGATAATGGAATGTAGTCTAATTAAGTCGGGTGATGCTGAGGGAATTAGATTAGGAAATGAGGCACTTAAAGTAGTAAAGGAGTTTTGCTATTTGGGGAGCAAAATAACTGATGATGGTCGAAGTAGAGAGGATATAAAATATAGGCTGGCAATGGCAAGGAAAGCGTTTCTGAAGAAGAGAAATTTGTTAACATCCAGTATTGATTTAAGTGTCAGGAAGTCATTTCTGAAAGTATTCGTATGGAGTGTAGCCATGTATGGAAGTGAAACATGGACGATAAATAGTTTGGACAAGAAGAGAATAGAAGCTTTCGAAATGTGGTGCTACAGAAGAATGCTGAAGATTAGATGGGTAGATCACATAACTAATGAGGAAGTATTGAATAGGATTGGGGAGAAGAGAAGTTTGTGGCACAACTTGACCAGAAGAAGGGATCGGTTGGTAGGACATGTTCTGAGGCATCAAGGGATCACCAATTTAGTATTGGAGGGCAGCGTGGAGGGTAAAAATCGTAGAGGGAGACCAAGAGATGAATACACTAAGCAGATTCAGAAGGATGTAGGTTGCAGTAGGTACTGGGAGATGAAAAAGCTTGCACAGAATAGAGTAGCATGGAGAGCTGCATCAAACCAGTCTCAGGACTGAAGACCACAACAACAACAGCCTGAGGGATGGTTTCCAGAATGGAAAAACTGGAGTGGAGTGTGGGTTGATTTGAAACTTGCTGGTAAGAGTAAAGCTGTGATGGTGAGTCGTGCTTGGATAGCATAGTCGACGGAGCACTTAACGTGAAAGGCAAATGTCCGAGGTTCGAGTCTTGGTCTGACACACAGTTTTAATCTACCAAGGTACCTCAAATCAGCACACACTACACTGCAGAGTGAACAGTCATTAAGTCTTTCCTTATTTCTTGCAATCCGATAAAGAGCTTCGACTGGCCATATATCTACCATCACCCCACCTTTATTTTATTTTTATTACAGTCACAATTACGCCTTCCACTATAGCCTATTCCCTAATCCATATATTTGCATTTCTATCATTCCCATCAGTTCTTAACATGCCTGTCATCGTTTCTTCCTACCTATCCTCCGTTTTAGACCGTGAGGTTTTTTGTACCAGTAAATCAAAATATAGAAATTTTGTCTGGTGAGCATTTTCGATCTGTATTTATTTGTGTCATAAGAGGCTTAAGAGCCCCGGTAGAACTTGTCGATATACCATGATGGGCTTACTGGGCGCTAATGGCCTCGCCTTTAAAGAAAAGAAAAGTGATGTGCTTACACATGACAGCGGTGGTAGGCAGACGTTGGGGTTGTCGGTAGCGTCATAATATGTATGAAAAGACGAGGGCACTCGGAACAAGCAGCGCTCTGGCACTACATGTGAATACTCGTATGTGTTACGAGAGGCCCGACGGAGTCGCAGCTCCGCCTTTCAGCTGAGAGAGCCAACGCAATTTATCGTGGTTACGTGAGCCCCCTGTGTATTCATCGCGTCCCCTTGCTCTAAGAAACGAGATCGAAGGCGGAACGAAGTCCACGAGAAAACGAGTGGGGCGCCAGTAAAGCACATCCGATACGTCTGCATCTCACTCTTGAACTGAAAGCACCGACACCTAAAGCTAGCATTGTCAGCTTTCTGAAAGGAAACTGTCTTGAGCGGCAAATGCAAAATGTAGACGATAGACCTTATTCTGATTCACCAGACAGCGGACGCCACGAATGTAGCTGGCGTTGCCCAGACAGAAAAGATACACTGAAAGAATTTTGTTGTCATACCCAAAGTAGATTGTGAGATTACAATATGAATATCAACAAAAATAAAAAAAGGGGGTAATGGAATATAGTCCAATAAAATTAGGCTGTGCTGAGAGAATTACAAGAGGAAAAGAGACACAGATTAGTAATGAATTTTGCTAGTTGAGCAGTAATATAACTGATGACGGCCGAACAAGAGAGGGTATATAATGCAGACCTGGAAGAGCGAGGAAAGGATTTCAGAGAGAGAGAGATACTGATACGTAGTATCATCGAATTTAAACTTTACTGTTAAGGAGTCTCTTCTATCTGTTCGTGGCATGGACTTGTACGGAAGTGTAACGTGAAGAATGAGCGTTTCAGACAAGGAGAAAAGAGAAGCATTTGAAATGTGATGCTACAGAATAGTGCTGATGTTACGTGGACGGATAGCAAAACTAGTTGAGATGGTACCGAATCTAACGCGGTAGAAAATAAATTTGTGACATAACTGGACTAGAAGAAAGGATCGGTTCTTTGGACACTTCCTGATGCATCAAGTTATCGTCAATTTTGAAATTGAGGGAAGTGAATGTGTGTGTGTGTGTGTGTGTGTGTGTGTGTGTGTGTGTGTGTGTGTGTGTGTGTGTGTGTGTGTGTAAGTGGGGGGGGGGGGGAGGTGGGGGGCGTGGAGGAAGGGTCTAAACAATGTACACGGATACGTTGGCATGAATAAAGTAAGCAGATTTAAATAGATGTATGTTGCAGCGATTGCGTAGAAATTAAGAGGCTGAAGGACAGAATAGCCTGGAGAGCTGCATAAAACTAGTCTTCGGACTCAAGCCCACCAAAACAACAACATCAATAGCAGCAACCAAAATTTCCAGATATTATGTGGCGAGTGCATTCTTTAACTGTGTGTACACGCAGCGTTTTTAATACACATCATGTTTTCTCTGCGGCGGATACGATATATTAGCTTGAGAATGAGAGTGCCTTAGCTCTACTAATATTTGACAAAAGCACAGTTGAACGTGGAAGATGCTCTTGTAATAAGGTGGTGTCCACTACGAAGACAGTTCAATAAATACCGGTGTTAGAAATATAGATGCCATATTTTTAATAACAATTACATATTTTTCAACATAGCCCATTTTAGGGACATACGTGTTCCCCGACGTCCCACTCACTTCTTAGCTTAAAAAATGAATCTGTCTAAAATAAACATACGTCGACGAAGACCACCTCAACTGATAATTATTTACCTGCGAGCCAATTCCTCATGTCTGAAAGTAAAATATAATCGCAGGGCTGCAGGTCGGGTGAATACAGGAGAAGCGGTAGCAATTTGTAACTTAATCCATGCAAACCTGCGATGAACGTCTTCGGTCTAGAATCTCACTGACCGGAGTAGAACTGAAAAATGGCTCTGAGCACTATGCGACATCAGTCGCCTAGAACTTAGAACTAATTAAACCTAACTAACCTAAGGACATCACACACATCCACGCTCGAGGCAGGATTGGAACCTGCGATCGTAGCGGTCGCTCGTATTTTGGGTTGGGGGGGTTGGGTTGTTTGGGGGAAGAGACCAAACAGCGAGGTCATCGGTCTCATCGGATAAGGGAAGGATGGGGAAGGAAGTCGGCCGTGCCCTTTCAAAGGAACCATCCCAGCATTTGCCTGGACCGATTTAGGGAAATCACGGAAAACCTAAATCAGGATGGCCGGACGCGGGATTGAACCGTCGTCCTCCCGAATGCGAGTCCAGTGTGCTACCACTGCGCCACCTCGCTCAGCGGTCGCTCGGTTCCAGACTGTAGCGCCTAGAACCGCACGGCCACTCCGGCCGGCAGTAGTACTGATTTCAGTGATGTGTCCGGCTACGAACTGAGCTCCAAAGACCACCGAAGACGTGTGTGGAGACGCCCCGGACAGAAGTAGGATAATGCCCGCCCGAACACGCCGAGAGACTGCTTGCCTTCGTACTTGCCAAAGCCCACCTTGACCATGAAGATCGCGGGATCTCTCCCCAATTGAGAACGTCTGGAGCGTTTTGGGCGCGGCCCTCCGACCAGCTTGGGATTTTGACGACCAAACGCTTCAATTGGACAGAATTTGGTACGATATTCTCCAGGACGGACTCCAACAACTATATCAATTAATACCAAGCCGAAAAACTGATTGTATAAAGGGCAGGGATGGACAAACGCGTTCTTTTTTTGTTGTAATAGCAATGTTTTGAACGTCTATACATGTACAACACATATATAGATTCCCGTCCCCTTCGGGTAACCTTTTCGTGACAGAACCCCAGACTATTTTTTCGTCGCCTATTTCTTTACCTATCTACCTCTGTAACTTGTTTGGGAGTTCATGTTTCTTGTAATGCTGCATGTGTGCTCGGAGAAGGGTTCATTAGGCTAACGCCTCGTCGACATCAAGGTCATTAGCGGCGGAGTACATGCTTCCATTTCACGAGACTGAGAAAAGGAAAAAAAGTCGATAATGTTTTTAAACGCACAGCCTTGCCTACGCCATGAAAGTATTTATGGACGCCACGGAAATCAGCAGAAATTCCATACGTCAGGAGTACCAAAGTGGCGTTTTAAGAGACATGCTTTACGAGATATGCTACCGTCGCTCAGTTATTTCACTGGAAGTTTAAATGAAATTAGATTTGCACTGGAAGCAAGGCTTTATTTTTTATGTTCGAAGAAAACTGTTCTTCAACGAGTTCTGCTCTACATTTTAGAAGAGCTAAGCGCGCGGCCAACATCCCTGCTGATGCGGAGGTAGTCAGGAGCAAGTATAACAGCACGGCACCGAGAAGGCCCACGATGAAATGGGCCTCTGAAGAATTGAGTAACTCGCCGTAACTGCCTACTCGGCAGCGAAATAGTAGAAGCACGGCATTCGGTGAGTGGGAAGAGAGGGAGGATGAGAGAGATTCGAGGGAAGGGGGAAAAGAGAGAGAAAAGAAAGAAGAAAAAGAGGGTGAGAGATGGTCGGCCAGGTTCATTCTACGGGCAGTATCTCGTCTCTGGAGGGATGCCTTTATTTCTTGCGAGATATTTCTCCGTATCTGCTCGCCGGTGAATAGGAGAAAGGCAAACCCCGCTGCCGGCGTGTTTCCGGCCGGAATGGGGCAGCCCCTCCCTCCCGTCCCTACGTATGGAAAGCTCTTGCTCTGCACAGAGACTCAAGTACCGCACAGTGGAGCCGGAGGGCGCTGAGCCGCAGATATTGCAAGCCGCATCACTACTGGTGCACCAGTCGGTCCAGCGCAGGCTGCGTTATTTACTACTGTCTCACCCAACACTACTACAAGCGGTCCATTTCTCGTTACTGCAGTGACATGCAATTAAAAAGCTGGGCTGTGGGGGCGATGTGCAGAGGCAAGGGGCAGTGTGCCAAGTGACTTTTCAACCAATGGCGTCATTCTGCTACGTATGTCGGTTGCGGGCGCTTAGGAGGGCGTGTAGAAATTTAAGCGTTGATTTTCAAATTAGTACGACGTTCTCACACGGAACGAGAATGCGATCGAGGACGAAAAGTTGGTCGAGTTTTATGATTTCGCGACGGCGTATTTCACGTTCATCGCAGTCCGAAGCGTGACCGACGGAGTAAGAAAAGTCACATTTTTGCTTCGTGGAGAGGAACGTGGAAAACGAGATGCAAGACAGCGTTATGGCTCACAAACACAACTTGAGAGGCACCGTATTGCATTTCGTCGTATTCACCTGAAGCTCCTATTTAGTGGGTTTCATATTATAACTTACGTGATACGGATATATGCTCTTTCAAAACAACAGCACAATAACCATAGCAAAACCAACAGGAGGGGAATTTAATGCCCGCCTTTTTTAAATTCTGTACTCTAGCTGAGCTGTGTACTTTATATTTCAAAATTTTGGATAAATTACTTATTGTTTTTAATGAATTGCTCTACCGGAGTCTACGGCTATTTTAACATTTTCAGTTAATCTAAATATTTAAGCTTAATTAAACATTTCACAACCAACATCTTACTGAAAAAGCAGCAACAACTAACTAAATTACTATTATTTATTTTTATGGTGGTTATAAAGTACACCTGCCTCCATATTGGCAGTATACGTTACAGGAATTTTTTTCGAAAATGCGTCAGTATTGGTACAATTTATACTAATACAATGACCAAACGTGTAATATTGGTATCGAGTAACTTCACACAGCGTATGGCCACGGGCGCGGCTAAACACGATTGCCCCTTTTTGCCAGTCTGCGACGTTCTTATGTTCTATGTTTACATATATTGTCCGCTCATTTCAGAGGTAGTGAGTGTGCGGTTAAGCATGAGACTCGATCGCTGCGCCATCTATAAGGCTTAACCATGCACCTGTGCGTCTACCTCGGGAAGGACTAATTTTCGTACAGTGAACTTACGCATGTAACTCACTGTGCTTTGTAAATATTGTAAATTACGTAACTTATAATTATGAATTTTTTCTATATGTGCAATGTTTGTTTATGTTTGTTAAACAAAAACACGGTATTCATATCATTGTCTCCCCTACACTTCCCTCCAGTACTGAATCGGTGATCCCTTGATGTCTCAGAATATGACCTATCAACCGATCCCTTCCTTTAGGCAAGTTACGTTGCGAACTTCTTTTCTGCCCAATTCTATTAGTACCATCTCATTAGTTACGCAATCTACCCATCCAATCTTCAACATTCTTCGGTAACACCGCATTTAATAAGCTTCTAGTCTTTATGTCTTCTCCACTTGGGCCATCATCAGTTATTTTACTGCTCAAACAGCACAATCCATGTAATGCTGTCAGTTTTTCCTTTCGTAATCTAATTCCCTCAGCGTTGTCTGATTTAATTGGACTACATTTCATCACCTTTTTTTTTGCTTTTGTTGATGTTCATCTAATATCCTCCTTTCAAGGCACTATCCATTCTGCTCAACTGGTCTTCAAAGACCTTCGCTGTATGACAGATACAAAGTCATCAGCAAACCACAGAGTTTTAATTTCTTCTCCCTGAACTTTAATTCCTACTCCAAATTGTTCTTTGATTTCCTTTACCGCTTGTTCAATCTACAGATGAATAACAACGGGGATAGGCTACAACCCTGTCTCACTCCCTTCTCAACCACTGCTTCCCTTTCATGTCCCTCGACTCTTATAACTGCCCTCTGGTTTCTGTACAAACTGTAATGTAAATAGCCTTCGGCTTCCTTTATTTTACCCCTGCTACATTCAAAATTTTAGAGAGTGTATTCCAGTCAACACAGTCAAAAGCTAGAAATGCTATGAACGTAGATTTGCCTTTCCTTAACCTACCTCCTAAAAGAATTCGTAGGGGCAGTATTGCCTAGTCATACGTTGAATAAATAAATACGTACAACAATGGTAAATATCCCTTGCCATGCACTTCAGTGGTCTTCAGAGTACGGAAGAGGTTTAGATATAGAAATAGGCCATAAAGTAACTTTGGGAAAATAGTGTACTATGGTACTTGACAATGGCCGAAAATTATTTCCATGTGGTTTTGCTATCGCTAAAGTGCCCCAGTGTGAAAAAGTATTTTTACGTTACATTAGTCTGCAGAGTGTCTACGCGGCTTGGTGTCGTCGAATGGTACATATACAATAAATAATGAAACTTCCGCTACTCGAGAGCGCCCCACGATAAACGAATGAAAGCAGGACAATGAAACTTCCTAGAGATGTACGGACGGACTTGCAGAAGAGAAATAACGAATAAAGCATCAAAGAAGCACTTTTTAATTCCCATGGTTACGCTGCAGACTACGAATGTTGCTCAGTGTGACGACAATTCGCACCCACGACAGCCTGGAACCGCCCTAGAGATAGCATTTCACAGCTGTTGGCAGCCCTTCTCGCACGGTGTGCCTTGGGACGTTCATGTGTCGTGACACAGCTCGTACACTGCTTAAAGATAGTACATTGCGTTCAGCGCTCTAATCCATGGCAACAGTCAACTACTTCAACAATTTGAGACGCAATTGGCCCTCAGTCTCTACAAGGAGCAATTCGCAAATCGCCAGTTAATTCGAACTTTCGAAGTTCTTCAAACCCTGTGCGGAAAGAGGACAGTTCCACATTCCTTTCATGCGCTTACAATTGCGAAGAGTAGCAACACTGTAGCTGTCGTTCTGATAAAACTGTTTTAACGAATAACACCCCGCTCACGTTGTCCAGACCCATACTGATTCTGCAGCTGTACGCATGCTGACGATTGCGTTCAACCCTACGTCGCCATTGCGGTACCTACGTGTAATGGAAAGTCATGACACGGACACTACTGACAATGCTAAATCTTGCAGTGCATGGAGTGACAATCACTCCCTATAATGTTGCGTACCCATGTATTTTAGTTCCAAATAACCGGTATTTTTCGGTATTAGTTTGGTCTCTGACTTTTTTTCAATTTTTACTAATAACCGAATAAAAAACTGGCCTATCAGTTTCCCATAGCAGTAGTGTTAAAATTTTTTCTTTACAATAATTTTTTCAACGAGCGAGATTTATCCGTAAAAGTTTGGTTGCTTTGAAATATTGGGTTATTGTAGGTAGCTGTTACCTTGTGACGTGGCCTATTAAACGGTACGCGCGTACGTGCAGCGTGAAAGACTTCCCACCACCTGGTCTCTACGGCAGTTTCTTGGTGTCGTCCTCTGACATCGGTTTTACTGCAGAATGCCACAATTCCTAGTTTGAAAGTAAGTGCGGTATCCGCTTGGTTTAGCACATTAAAAACCGGAATGGGCACAACGAACTTGCGACATCATGTAAGGAGAGAAAACAACCATTACGCTCGTATGTTCCTTGGTGATTGCCATACCGGTACCTCTGATTTTAGTGACGTCCGATAAATTTGAGATACCTATACTTTTAGTGAAGCCCGATAAATTTGGAATAATGTCAGTGTGAAAAACTAATACCATTCTAAGGTGTCGAAGCAGGAAAGTCGTCAACTTGTGACCTTACGCCGCCGCCGCACCCTTTCCTTAAATTTCGCCATCTTTGCTGGAGAAATTGAGGCCGATTTGAGCCATAGCCTCAATCTCATATCGATGGAGCTCTCATACTCCTTCACTTTCACTAGAAGTTTTGATCTTTGTTCGAAGTTTGCACTTACTACTGGAATTAACAATAAAAAACCGAAAATTGGTTATTCAGGGAACCAGTTAATTTAAGACGTTCCAACAGTTAGGTTAAAATGGAGCCGTAAAAAGCAGGTATAACCAAAAACTGGTTATTTCAGCGATAACCGTCATCCCTCGCCTACACCGGCTCAAGCAGGGAAAGTTAAATTATAACCACCCAGTACTTCGGCGGAACTCGCGCCGGCGCTGCTGCGGACATTCAGAGAGCACAGCCCGGTTCGTTTTCCGCTCGGCTGCAGCAGTAGACGCACGTCAGACAGAGCACGGAGGTGTCCCTTCGGCTGGTTCCCTTCTTTTTCCTGCTGCTCTCCTTTCGTTTCGCTGCCCCAGGGCTCGACTATCGAGCGGAAAGAGGCAGCCAGGCAGCCGGAGTCAATTGGGCGTGCGCGCTGTTTTAAGTGAGGAGGCGTGTAGCAGCTCCCAGGTTAATGGAAAACACCGCTCCCGCACAACACCCCCACACCATCCCCCAACCAAACCACCCCCGCCCACCCCACCTAACGGCCCTTTCCATCATTCCACCTCAGCTAGAGAGAGTTCTGCAGCGCGCATGTTCAAAAGAAATTGTCGGATCAGACAGTTTCGCACAGACCGTTGCAGTTCAATTTCTTCATGGTGACGTACCGCACCAAATGCCTGTTGAAGTCCACTATACCATTTCCACGTTCCCAATCATCTAGAGAGTGTAGATGACAAACTGCCTGCCTTTTTCATTTATTTATTTATTTATTTATTTATTTATTGGTTGCAGGCAAAGTCCATTTCACCAGATACTATTGTGTCTCATAGTGAAAGAAACAGGACAATTGCTTTGACTTCATCTGAAAATGACAGGTGCAGCAGTTAAAGGGGTGGCATGGCAACCTAGGAAATAGCACATTACGTCAAAAATCAGAAGACGGAAGTGGTGTGTGTCATCTAAGCAATAAACTTTTGCCGTTGTCTCTGATATCAGTGTTCCGTCGAAATAGCGTCGTAGACCAGTGCACGACAAGCTGTGCCGTGAAGCCATATTACAAAAACAACAAGCGCTATGTAGCCGCGCAGCTTGTATTTGGTGCTCATTACAATCTCGCACGACATGCCCCAGTCTCGTCGGCTCACGTTATCGAAGTGTGGGTACAAACTTTGCGGGATCGACTGATACGGTGAGAAACATGTGTATGCACCAGAGAATGTTGCAAGAGTGGAAGAAGCCTTCAGCCAAAGTCGCAGGCATTCTGCACGGCGAATGTTGCACAAGAATCTTCAATATCACCTATCCAAAATTCAGACAAAGGTAAAACTGAATGCGGACGACCTCTCAAAGACTTTACGCTTTTGCCGGGTATTCTTGGAGCTCATAAACGACAACCCAAGCCTGTGCCATAATCTGATCACGAGTGATTAGACGAATTTTTGGGGGTCTGGTTGTTTTATCAAGCGGAACTTCCCTAGACACTGGTCACGTGAAAATTCTGAAGTACTTGATGAAACGTCACTTCATAGTCAGAAAGTGGTAGTGTGGTGTGGTGTATCACCGTTGGAATCATAGGGTCTTATTTTTTGGAAGACAATGGGGACAATGTTGTTTGTTACTCAAAGTAAGAACGTGATGTTCATATGTTGAACCACTTCCTAACGCAATACCTCGTTGATCATCCTGTAACTGCAAACACATTTTTCCAACAAGACGGGGCAACAAGCCATATCTCGCGACATTCCATTAACGGGCAAGAAAACATCTTTCTTGGTCATCTCCACGAATGGGCACATTTCCTGGCCACCAGGACCCCCTATCCTTCCAGCGTGTTATTTTTTCGTTCGGGATAATTTGAAATCTCAGATCTTTCTGTGTGACCCATCACACATTATTCAGGAACTGAAGGACCCCATTCGGTACGAAGTTAATCGAATTCCAATGCCAGTCCTGCAGGATGTGATGTCTTAACTTCCATAAAAAAAAATTATGTGATCCCATTTTCAAATAATGGGAATTTTAAGTTGCAAGCATTGTAAATTCATGTTGTGTTTCTTTTATATCGTCGTGATTAAATTTCTAAATTTGTATAGAGTATGAAGGTTTCAAAGCAGCCCTTCCACTGCTGCACCTGCTTTTATAATCTGCTGTCCAGAATTTTCTCATACTTATTTCCGTAAGTGCTATTAAGTACGGATGGTTCGTATTTGGAACACGTATTATGTTCGAGTATTATGACTTTTCTGGAGACTAGAAATCTACTCTGTAGGAATCAGCATGGGTTTCGAAAAAGACGATCGTGTGAAAACCAGCTCGCGCTATTTGTCCGCGAGACTCGGAGGGCCATAGATACGGGTTCCCAGGTAGATGCTGTGTTTCTTGACTTCCGCAAGGCATTTGATACAGTTCCCCACAGACGTTTAATGAACAAAGTAAAAGCATATGGACTATCAGACCAACCGTGTGATTGGCTTGAAGAGTTCCTAGATAACAGAACGCAGCATGTCATTCTCAATGGAGAGAAGTCTTCCGAAGAAAGAGTGATTTCAGGTGTACCGCAGGGGAGTGTCGTAGGCCGTTGCTATTCACAATATATATAAATAACCTTGTGGATATCATCAGAAGTTCACTGAGGCTTTTTGCGGATGATGCTGTAGTATATCGAGAGGTTGTTAAAATGGAAAACTGTACCGAAATGCAGGAGGATCTGCAACGAATTGACGAATGGTGCAGGGAATGGCAATTGAATCGCAATGTAGACAAGTATAATGTGCTGCGAATACAAAGAAAGAAAGATCCCTTATCATTTAGCTACAATATAGCAGGTCAGCAACTGGGAGTAGGCATTAGGAGTGATTTAAAATGGAATGATCATATAAAATTAATCGTCGGTAAAGAAGATGCCAGACAGATTCTTTGGAAGAATCCTAAGGAAATGCAGTCCGAAAACAAAGGAAGTAGGTTACAGTACACTTGTTCGCCCACTGCTTGAATACTGCTCACCGGTGTGGGGTCCGTACCAGATAGGGTTGATGGAAACGATAGAGAAGATCCAACGGAGAGCAGCGTGCTTCGTTATAGGGTCATTTAGTAATCGCGAAAGTGTTACGGAGATGATAGATAAACTCCAGTGGAAGACTCTGCAGGAGAGACGCTCAGCAGCTCGGTACGGGCTTTTGTTGAAGTTTCGAGAACATACTTTCACCGAAGAGTCAAGCAGTATATTGCTCCCTCCTACGTATATCTCGCGAAGAAACCATGAGAATAAAATCAGAGAGATTAGAGCCCACACAGAGGCATACCGACAATCTTTCTTTCCACGGACAATACGAGACTGGAACAGAAGGGAAAACCGATAGAGGTACTCAAGGTACCCTCCGCCACACACCGCAGGTGCTTGCAGAGTGTAGATGTAGATGTAGAAAGCACAATGTACTAGGTGGAATCGAAGTCTTTAGCTCTTATTTCTTTTAGCCAAATTACGGTTGTAAATGCGAAGTTAACATTTCCAATCGCTGCGGTGAAGCTTACTTATTTGCCGATAACTCCATGATATGTCGCTGCTGTCGGTTGTTGGAGATGGCCTTACAAGCCCTAAGGCGTACCAGCAACAAACTGCGATTCGTTTGCTATGGAGCAATGGACGAACGCCCTTTGAAATCCACAGGAAAATTCAGCCCAAGTATTTGGAAAAGTGTCTCGCTTTTAGAAGTGTGGAGGGGTGGTGTTATGAGTTCTCAAAAGGCCGTGATGACTTGCATGACACAGGGTTCGAGGAGGCAGCGTTCGTCACCGACTCTCAACACTTTCCGTGTGGATGCAATGGTGAAACGGGATCGGCGCGTGCACCTCAAGGACATTTTCCAGGAGCTTGGCGTTTTTATGGCCGTTTTTACGACATCGTTCACGGGTCCTTAGGTTTCACGTCGGTGGATGCCTAAGCAGTTGATCACATGATTAAAGGCAAGCGAATGACAGCTCCACTGAATCATCTGCAACGCTATGCCGAGGAGGTGGAAGTTCCCTGGACCACATTGCTCCTGGCGACGAAACGTGCATACTGCCTTTCACTCCGGAATCAAAGAAACAGAATGTGGTGTGTTAACATTCTGGTTCGCCTGTGACAAATTCCGTTCAGTGCTATACGTTGGGAACGCTACACTACTGGCCATTAAAATTGCTACACCAAGAAGAAATGCATATGATAGACGGGTATTCATTGGACAAATATATTATTCTACAACTGACGTGTGATTACATTTTCACGTAATTTGGGTGCATAGATCCTGAGAAATCAGTACCCAGAACAACCACCTCTGGCCGTAATAACGGCCTTGATACGCCTGGGCATTGAGTCAAACAGAGCTTGGATGGAGTGTACAGGTAAAGCTGCCCATGCAGCTTCAACACGATACCACAGTTCAGCAAGAGTAGTGACTGACGTATAGTGACGAGCCTGTTGCTCGGCCACCATTGACCAGACGTTTTCAGTTGGTGAGAGATCTGGAAAATGTGCTGGCCAGGGCAGCAGTCGAACATTTTCTGTATCCAGAAAGGCCCCGTATAGGACCTGCAACATGCGGTCGTGCATTATCTTGCTGAAATGTAGGGTTTCGCAGGGATCGAATGAAGGGTACAGCCACGGGTCGTAACACATCTGAAATGTAACGTGCACTGTTCAAAGTGCCGTCAATGCGAACAAGAGGTGACCGAGACGTGTAACCAATGGCACCCCATACCATCACGCCGGGTGATACGCCAGTATGGCGATGACGAATACACGCTTCCAATGTGCGTTCACCCGGATGTCAAAAATGGCTCTGAGCACTATGGGACTCAACTGCAGTGGTCATAAGTCCCCTAGAACTTAGAACTAGTTAAACGTAACTAACCTAAGGACATCACACACATCCATGCCCGAGGCAGGATTCGAACCTGCGACCGTAGCGGTCGTGCGGTTCCAGACTGTAGCGCCTTTAACCGCTCGGCCACTTCGGCCGGCTCACCCCGATGTCGCCAAACACGGATGCGACCATCATGATGCTGTAAACAGAACCTGGATTCATCCGAAAAAATGACGTTTTGTTATTCGTGGACCCAGGTTCGTCGTTCAGTACACCATCGCAGGCGCTCCTGTCTGTGATGCAGCGTCAAGGGTAACCGCAGCCATGGTCTCCGAGCTGATAGTCCATGCTGCTGCAAACGTCGTCGAACTGTTCGTGCAGATGGTTGTCGTCTTGCAAACGGCCCCATCTGTTGACTCAGGGATCGAGACGTGGCTGCACGATCCGTTACAGCCATGCGGATAAGATGCCTTTCATTTCGACTGCTAGCGATACGAGGCCGTTAGGATCGAGCACGGCGTTCCGTATTACGCTCCTGAACCGACCGATTCCATATTGTGCTAACAGTCGTTGGATCTCGACCAACGCGAGCAGCAATGTCGCGATACGATAAACCGCAATCGCGATAGGCTACAATCCGACCTTTATCAAAGTCGGAAACGTGATGGCACGCATTTCTCTTCCTTACACGAGGCATCACAACAACGTTTCACCAGGCAAAACGCCGGTCTACTGCTGTTCGTGTGTGAGAAATCGGTTGGAAACTTTCCTGATGTCAGCACGTTGTAGGTGTCGCTACCGGCGCCATCCTTGTGTGAATGCTCTGAAACGCTAATCATTTGCATATCACAGCAGCTTCTTTCTGTCGGTTAAATTTCGCGTCTGTAGCACGTCATCTTCGTGGTGTAGCAATTTTAATGGCCAGTAGCGTATGTTAAAGATCTCGTTGCATAGCCGCGGACCGCTTCTGCTGTATTTCATACCACTACGAGTGATCATCAATGGCGACAGTAGTTGTTTCACTGTGTCACCTTTGCGGCGAGCTGCCATCGGTAGGCAGCGCCGAGTGATTATCTGTGTGGACAACGTGGTTATCCCCCACGACAATGGCTATCAGAATCACCGACACGCTCCGGTCACTTCACGGGGAGAGTATGGACGAGTATGGACCACCCACCGTACAGTTCGGATCTCGTCCCTGGCGATTTCCACGTTTTCGTCCACTGAAGAAGTTCCTGAAAGGACGGAGATTCACGGGCAACGACGAAGCAGACAGCAGGCCGACGGTAGTTCCGCAGTCAGGCGGACAAATTCTGCCACAGATGCACCTCAAATTTAGTGCTGCGATAGGACAAATGTCTCATACAGTGTGAGGCCTATGTGGAAAGATAGTGTAAGGTACGTAGAATAGCACGTATATCTGTGTTTACCTATATGTACCTTACTTCTGCTAAAAAAAAAAGAAAAAAATAGGAGCACAGACTTTCTTATCCATCCTCGTATTGCATAATCAAACCGTATAAAGGTACGTGAACAACTGTAGATAATTAGGTCTGAGTATGTGACTACTATAAAAGCCACAATTTTTTAAATTTGATTATTGGTATAGTGCAACTCAATTTCAGAAGGTGAAAAATCGACCTATTATATTTCTTAAGATTCCCGACTTGGGCAGCAGATGTTGCACAGAGTGAGGTAACTATCTCCAACGATGAAATATCGGAGGTTGTTCATTGATACTTGCTGAGCGTTTTGGAATAAGGGAATCGCAGTCTCTAGTAATGTCATTATTCTTCTGTTTATTGATTTGATGTATGACGCATGTACTGACATGTTGACTGCTGGGGCTGTAAACAAAATGTCAATAAAAAAGGGAAAAAAGATCTGCCTGTTGCCATGTATCATGTTATGAAATCATTGGAATGCTTTTTCTTTGCACATAGATGGGCATGTACGTTTAATGCCACAACGGGGATACATATTTACATATAATCCTACAAGGGGACCTTGCGGACTACTTTCGTCGATTTTGTTTAAACGTGCGGGTCCCGAAGGTCAGGGTTCAGATATCATTTTCCCGAAGCACGACGGTGCAACTCTCAAAAAGACTCGAAAATGGACTTAGAAACCTGCAGAGGGCTGTTATGTGCAAAGTGTTTCACCCCATTTAAATGAATCGTCCATAACTGAGCGCATAGCTCTCTAGCCTTTGGATCACGATATTGCCGGTTCAATTCTCGATAGTGGCAAATTTGTTTAAACTTCTACTTGAAATCAATATTTATTATTAAATTTCAATGTTAGTCAACAAACATTGATGGAAATAATTTTTTAAATCTCAATGACAATATCATTTTAGTTCCTTGACGAATGAGAAAACGAATACTGATGATGAATTAAAATTAGGTTCGGAAGTGTGGAACCCTACATAGAAAACAATCCTGTTTTATTCGTAAATAATACAAATAAAAAAATATTAAGACACATATGATACTACTGAAAAGATCTATTTATTATGAATATTCGTTTTTCATGCGACTGGTGATTAAAAATGAAAAAGTTACATCCATTAGAAATTGCGAGTCACGTCAATGTTTGTGACAAGTATTTGAGTCGTATACCTGACCCACTGTTCTCTCCATCTGCTAGGTGGCCTCTGTTGCGAAATGCCACGGGAGCATTGCTCCGTGTGTGACAAGAGCTGGTGCGCGGTTTATTTCTGCAACATTCCACGGCCGCTCGCGTGTGTCCCGGCCGTTCATCATTCCCTTCTGAATAGCTCTTGTCGCTGGCTCCTTAAATCTCTTTCCGGACGCAAGCCGGCGGTTCCCCGCCATTTGGGCCTCTTCTAGCGTCCAGCTCTCAATCGCAGCCATCAGCAGGCGTTACTAATGACGCCATCCTGGGCTCATTAGTCGCGCACTTAAAATTCAAGACGGCGAGCCTGGCTGTCACGTCTCATCCAAAACAACTAGAAGCGTGCTCCGTTGGAATAATATTCCAAAATTAACCGCGCATTCCTAACCTACTGTTTCTCCTCTGTCTTCAAGCAGCTGGACCCCAAAATCATCTCCATTACGGAGTACTGTTCACCTCTACAGTTTGCACAAATATTTTCCGCGGTTGTTACTTGTGATACAATTTCATAATCGATTATCGAAGCAAAGTCCAGCGCGACACCTATTAACAAACACTTCGAACGAAACTAAAATTTATAGCAAGTGTATTCCATATTTATGACAGCAGCAAATCATTTGCTGACTGCTTGCTGAGCCCATTGATATCCTCTGGAATTGTATCTCTTTACGAAATCGATATTTCGAATGTTGAAACCACTTCAATATTTTGCTACGATAAACTAAGGATGATTAACAAGTGAAGACTTAAAAGGGCAATAAGTTTCGTAAGGACCTACACATTTGTCTAATTCCAAAACTGTATCACATATTAATGTGAATTAATATTTATTCACCACATGTTGGAGCAGAAAAGATGATGTTTTACGCACACAACTGTAATCCAAACGCATCAGCTGAATTAATATTACTGAAATATAGAAAATACGAAATTCTGCACAACTTGGGAAATATCAGAGCGGCAAAATGTAAGAGGAGTTTCAGAACCGGCACGAAAAATTCTTAAAAGGCTCAAATTGGTTCAAATGGCTCTGAGCACTATGGGGTTAACACTTGAGGTCATCAGTCCTCTAGAACTTAGAACTACTTAAACCTAACTAACCTAAGGACATCACACACATCCATGCCCGAGGCAGGATTCAAACCTGCGACCGTAGCGGTCGCGCGGTTCCATAGTGAAGCGCCTAGAACCGCTCGGCCACGCCGGTCGGCAAAAATTCTTAAATATGAGACATTTTATACATAAACACTCAATCTTTAAGTTTTGTTAAAATTTTACTTATTTTATTATGCTATGACAGCAGATATGTTTGTAGGAATACTACGGGGCTCAAGTGTGGTTGCTATTTCATTAAAACACATACAAACAAATTTTATCTGCAACAAAAACTACTAAACTGACAGCTTAACATTATTATTAAATACAAACTGGGAAATTTAGTTCACAAAGTATTAAATGTAAGGTATTAAAATAAATTATTTATATTAAATATAAAACTAAGAACGGAATTTATTATAAAATCAAACAAAATTAATTGCAAAATAGAGAAAAAATATGATGTGAAGATACTACTTTAGTCCGACATACGAGTGGTGTGGAAAGTCTGATGATAAAAAGAAAGTGAAAAAATGTTTGCTTTATAACACTTCACCTTACATCATCACATTCTCACAGCCTCAAGAAATTTGAAGAACGACATTTTTCCAGCGATCCTCCAGCTTTTTCGTTGCATCGGACAAACAGGTTCTGTCAAACTTTGCAAAATACATCTTGAGTGCAACTATCATTTCCTCTTCGCAACAAGCCAAGGTTTCAAGTTGGGGAACACGAAGAAGTCACTTGGGGCTAAGTCTGGTGAATAGCAAGGATGAACCAATTCTAAGCCCAATTCACGCACTTTCGCCACTATTATCACTGATGTGTGGGATTGTGCATTATCCTATAAAAAGAGCACTTTTTTGCATACCAGCATTCGTCTTTTTCACCCAATGCAAGTTTCAAGCGAGCCAACGATGAGCACAATGGGGTTCAGTCATGGTTCTGCCTTTTTCCAACTAATCGACGAAGATTAATTCTTGGGAAACACAAAAAGCAGGGGCTACTACCTTATCAGCTGCCAAATGGTAATGCCTTTCCGGAGCTTTCGTCCATTGTTTTGATTGCCGTTTTGACTCTGGTCAGCAATGACGGATCCAGGTTTCACTGTCTGTCACAAAAGTCTTACGGGTTACGATTAAACATCACTATGCATTGTGTTGAAACTGTGCCGGACGCGCAATTGGTCTATAGTGAGTAATCGTGGTATCACCTTGCACACAGCTTCTTTGTAATTCTCTGTGCAGGACACTGTACACTCGCTCAGTTGAGATGCCTACAGTCTCAGCTCTCTCACGAATTCTTATTTGGCGGTACTGCTTTGCCATACCAAGGATTCTGTCAACGGTTTCCTTTGTGGTGACCTCAACTGAACGGCTTGGGCGAGCTTCGTCTTCGGTGCTTGTCCGACGACATTTAAATTCATTGTTCCAAAGATAATTGGTCGGTGCAGAGTCCGCGTGAATTTCATCCAGTTCTGTTTTGACTTCTGTTACAGTCCAGCACTTCAAATGAAAAAGTTCAGCACGAAACTTTGTTTTCTCCATTTTCAATGTCTGTCGAAACAGACAGCTTCCAACAATGAAATGTATGCTGTATAGTGTTGAAATTCTTCATGAGGTCCTTGGAATAATCATGCACACCGACCAAGAAGATGCAACAAAAATGTTCCGTTCTTTCATGGAAATATACCAGGCTTATCAAAGCACCCTCGTATTCTGTTTATTTTTCTTCCTTTAATTTTTTTAGATCAAAGAGAACTGTAATAGCGTAAGTTTTGTGTTTTTTTCTGTATACATTCCATGACTGCCAACTAAGCAATTGTTATTTCTCATTTTCTGCAGTTGTATGCTTACGATAGATCTAAGTTCTTAAAACTATAATTTCGCTTCTAAGTTCAAAATATTGCAATTTATGTACTGTTCCGTGAGAGAGGAACTTTGAAATGTACCGTGAGGTCGCTACGTGCGACGGTAACAAAGGAGTCTCAGAACAGCAGAGAGTGATTATTGTCGTTTTTCAGTGAGAGAATGGCGTATTTGTAGCAGCAGCCTACGCAGCCTGTTTTCGATGCGTATCGGGGACTATGAAGCTAAAAGATAAACCTATTAAAGTGCTCCCTGTCGTGGACTATTATCTCGCAAAGTAAACTTTAAAATTTACAACGTTCCGAAAATGCAGTTACGTGCTCGCTGAAAGGACTGTTCTCGGTAGCGCGGACTGTGAATTTAATGGACGTATAGATCAAAGTCATCCTCATTGTTAACAATATACTCCGAAATTAAAAGCTGAAAGCTATAAAATCGGAACTGTGAAGACAGAGTTGTATCAAGTGGACTGTCTCCATTGCACAGCGCAGACTCGAAGTTAATGTACAGACACACTTTATGGACTAATATTTCACAAAATAATAACCTGAAAGCTACCAAGTTTGGAGGGTGGAGTAATGTGTTTACCAAGTGAGCTATTTGGGATACATCCCGCGGTGTGAAATATAAAATTGTACTATGGAATATAAAAATTTACTTAAGTGCTTCTCGCCATACATTGCCATCTAAGAAAGGAATATGAAACTACCACGTTCGAACAGTTGCGAAAAACTGAAGTGCAGTGACGTCAGTCGGTAAACATCACGTTTGTCTTGGTGAAGTACGTTTGGTCTATATGATCGACTGTAGAAACAATAAAAGAGCACACTGTAAATAACGCGAGCTTTTCAAGAGAAGAATTACAGTAGCAAGTCTTAATAAGGATTACACTAATATGGTTTATAGGTCGCCATCATGGGATGAAGAAACGTCGTTTCCGACAGATAAGTGTTTCTTCATGAGACATTATAATAGAAAGCTCCTCTTTTTATGCCAACAATACTTAGTAATAAACGTACAATTTTTCGCTGTGATACTTTCACGACTTCTCATTGTTAGTACCTTTCTCACTTTGCTTAAATAACCACGCTCTTTTAACATACTTCCAGTGTTTTAAAAAGGTGGACTGAAATTAATTTCCTTTATTAAATACTCTTTTATAGCAAAATATCTCCTGACAACACCCTCATTCTTGTATCATTTACGTCTGCTATACGTTCGTCTGCTGTGATGCAAACTTCAACTTTTCTTCAACTTTTACTACTTGTAAATGGGTATTTGCAGTATGTTTCAAGTTTAGGCATGATGCTAGTCAAATTAGGTACTGTTTAATGCAATGTGCTTTGATTACGAAATACGTTTACGAACGACTCCCGTACTGATTTTATACTTTTTAATGTAGGAAATGATACTGTCAATTGAGCTCAAGTGCCTCAAAGATCATCTCTAAATATTCATACCATATCACTTGTTCGCGGTATCCCAAGCCTTCCAAGCCTAAACTTACAACTGGTACTCTCACGTATCAGAGGAATTATTGTGAATACATTAATAACAATAAAATCGCCTGTTTGTATTGGGTTGGTGTATAAGTCCGTAGGGTTTTTCGTAAGTTTAATAAACACAACAGATAAACATAACAGATAAACATAACAGAGACTTTAGTCATCAAATAATAAACTCTCCCTCACTATTTACAACACTCTGCCAACGCTGGGGGTAGCTTTTCGATTCCACGACTGTAGAAATCACGTGATTTTCTGGCGAAGAGATCGTCGAGCCATGTTTGGAGGGCGTTTTCATCCGGAAAGGAAGTTCCTTGAAGGTTTCTCGATGTATAGCGGAAAATAAAATGATGGCGCAAGATCAGGTGAATAAGGTGGGTGCGAAATGACTTCCCAATCCAACTCCTGCACAGATTTGTCAGTCTAGCAAAATGCGGGCGGTTGCTATCGAGTAGTAGCATCACTTCACGCAGTCTTCCTGGTCGTTGTTCTTGGATTTCGTCTGCAAGACGTCTCAGTTATTGACAATACATGTCAGTGGTGATGGTTATGCCTGGTGGAAGCAATTCATAGTTTTTTGAGGTCATCAGTCCCCTACAACTTAGAACTACTTAAACCTAACTAACCTAAGGACATCACACACAACCATGGCCGAGGCAGGATTCGAACCTGCGACCGTAGCAGTCGCGAGGTTCCGGACTGAAGCGCCTAGAACCGCTCGGTTATCTTTTGTGTATGCGCGCAGGTCTTAGTACGGGGAATTGTTGCTTGCTTTGGGCTCAACCATTACTTTCTCTTCCTTATATTAGGATAAAGACAGCATTTCTCGTCACCAGTAACGATACAGGATAGGCATGGTCGGTGTTGTTCACGAGCCAGTTGATGTCGACCAAGCGCAGGAGATTTTAATGTGGCCACCCGTTGAATTTTGTCATTTTGGCTTACGGCGTACGATACGTATACACCCCATTTTTAAACATTCCCCATTGCATACAAATATCGCATGATGGTGGAATGATCACAGTCCAACACGTTTGCCAGTTCTCGAGTACAATGATGTGGATCATTGTGGATTAATGCGTTCAAACTATCTTTATCAAGCAGGTCTTCCTGAACGTGGAGACACACCAATGTCAAGACGGTCTTTCCTGAAACGAGCAAACCATTTTCTTGCCAAATGGTATTATCTCCACACACAGCTGCCACCCCTCTACTGAATTCAAACAGAACAACACGCGGAAGTTCCGATTTCTCCACTTGGCACTCCATATGCTAGCGTCTAATGCTCCACTCAGTATCTCCAAATGACAGTACGTAAACTCAAACAGCAACAGTGACGGGTAAGGCGAACTCTAGATTGCAGTTTATTGGTAGAATCCTGAAGCGATGCAGTCCTTCAACAAAGGAAATAGCTTACAATACGTTAGTTCGTCCAGTCTTGGAGTACTGTTCGTCTGTATGGGACCCTTACCAGTGGGTCTGATTCAAGAGATGAGAAGGTCTAAAGAACAGCGACAAGATTCGTGACTGGTGCATTTAGCCATCGCGAGAGCGTTACAAATCTCATAGAAAGTTTGAAGTGGGACACACTTGCAGATAAACGGCGTGCTAAACGCAAGGGGCTGCTCACTAAATTCCGACATCCGATCTTCACCGAGGATGTAAAGCATTTTTATTACTACCAACTTTCAAATCGCGCAATGATCACCATTCAAAGGTAAGGGAAATAAGAGCTCGTACTGAGGCGTTCAGACAGTCGTTTTTCCCTCGTGCGATCCGCGAGTGGAACAGGGGGGGGGGGGGGGGGGGATATGATTTTGGCGCGAATTGTGCCCTCCGCCACGCACCGCTTGGTGGTTAGCGGAGTATATATGTAGATCTACAAATAAAAAAGACAATAGATATAATAATAATAATAATAATAATAATAATAATAATGGCGTGTGGCGAGGGCGTCCCGTCGGGTAGACCGCTTCGCCTGGTGCAAGTCTTTCGATTTGACGCCACTTCGGCGACTTGCGCGTCGATGGAGATGAAATGATGATGATGATGATGATGATGAGGATAACACAACACCCAGTCCCTGGGCGGAGAAAATCTCCGACCCAGCCGGGAATCGAACCCGGGCCCTTCGGAGTGATAGGCTGTTGCGCTGAACACTTTTTTTTTTTTTTTAATTTCATTTTATTCGATGTTGTTCGTTGCGTTTAGTCTGGGCGGACGCCACAAGACATCCGTTCAAGTTCATCGTTGATTCTTTGACTCAGTTTTTTTATTACAGAGAACACGCAGCCCTCTGACCGAACACGCTGAGCTACCGTGCCGGCAACCACTGAGCTACCGGGGGCGGAGACAATAGATATAAACCCATAGGAACCGGAATACCAACATTAAAAACAAAAACGCTGCGAACTTATGAACTAACCTAATAGTAAATAGAGTAAGAAACAGAATTTAAGCCCAGTGAAGTATATATTTACCAGTGTCCGTTAAAGGGTTAAATAGGTGGTCGCATTAAATTAGTTAATTAAGTACAACAAAAGTGAAAAATGTCCTCGTCTTTCGAATACAATCGAATACAAAGGTGTCGTTGCTGTATTTCTTCAAGCAGTTTATTCCACAGCCGCGGAGCTCAACTGCCAAATTACCATGAAGAAATTAATGATTTACAAAAGTAACAAAGACCGTAGCTCTGTCTGAAAAGCTGAGTGGGAGAGAGGGAGCATTTTTAGCGCCCATTCAGTAACAGGAGAACAGAGAGACGTCGTTGCCTGTGCCGGCGCGGCGTCGCACGGTAGAAAGAGCTGGCAGCAAGCGCTGACGCCGCGCCGGGAGAGCCACACAATACTGCGGCCGCGCTTTGACGAATCTGTTTGTCCCCGCCGGCCGACCTACTTCAGACAGAACTTCGCTCGCACAGCATTTTGCTCCTGCGCCGTCTCCGTGAGTTCAAAGTTCTTGCTCCCCAACTCCAAGTCTCTCTCGACCAAACAAGAAACCTGGAAGGCACCAGCGATTTCTCTTTACCTGTCTACTCCTGCAGTGGTGAAGGAAATGAATAGATGTTTCAAGTTACGACCAGTGATATAATGGATGGATACGAGCACACAAAAGAAAAATAGCCACATAGCGTCTAAAAGGAGGCTGAGAAGGCTTGCGAATTGACGAAGGAGTACGTACAAAACAAAACAATCATGAACTTTTTTCATTGAAGAATTAATAAACAGAAAATCAGTTACAAAATGGAAGGTGCATTTAAACCCCTTGACAATGGTTTCACCATTTATAAAAAGTCTTCTTCAGAAAAAGATACTGACTACCTAAACACGTTAACAGGTACAGTTTCAAATTTATTGTATTCGTGAGTTATATCATCTTCCTCCCCACGCCCCCAATGTCTCTCCACCCCAGTTTTGTCCCCTCCCTCTACCACCGTTTCCCCCCTTGTCTCCCCGGTCTTTTTGCTACTGATTTCTATTTACACAACCTCACAGTTTACGTAATGTGTTTTGATCACAACGAACTTTTACCATTTTGTTAATTTTAAATATGTACACAGCTAAATTATGTCCGGGTTTTTTAATGTCGTAATTTTAATGTTTTAAGCAAGCTTAGCACAATGTTCACTGAGTATCGCGCACACTCCTTCCGCATGCTACTAGTTCCCTCTCTTGCCAGCAGCTTTCTAGCTCAAGCGTTGCGTACGCGATGCTAGTCTAGGGTATATTGGTGACGTAATACTAAATGGCAACCAGAATGTTGTATAGCCTTTCGGCTATATTTTAACGTACCTCCGCTACAACAATCAACCCAATAACTTCTAACAATTTTTTTGTATTCATAACTAGGTATAATTTTATCTGTAGATACATAGGGTGCCCCAAAAAACACAGACAAATTTTATCGATAGGTTCCTTACACCAAAAAAGAAAAAAGTCTAGTAAAAGAGGGCTCTAATGCCCACACCGCAAAATATATGAGCATTTGTTCGTCTTCGATACTATGAAATACGTCTCTTCGAGTGCAAGCTCTATGCTTTTCGTAGGTTGGGAGGAGGTAGTATGGACAAAAACAAGGCAAAAATGGACATTAAACATGGGCTTAAAAATGCGTACCTTAAGAACTATGAGCACTTGTTGGGTAGAAGGAAGGTGTTTCACACTACCAAAAATAAACATGTGCTCATAGCTCTTAAAGTAAGCATTTTAGACCCCATGTTTAGTAGACAATTTTTCCTATTTGGTCAATTCATTCGTCCAACATATGGAAAACGAAGATCTTGCAGAAGAAGAGATCTGTATCATAGTATCGAACTTGAACAAGCGCTCATACCTCTGACGGTATAAATTTTAGAGCCAATGTTCACTAGATACTTTTTACTTATTTCTGTATAAGGAACCTGTCACTAAAGATCTTCGGGCTTTTTTTTGGGGTGGGGGGGGGGGGGGATACCCTTCATATCTTAAATGTGTTTTCGCCCTTGTCCTGTTCAGGTAGACAATATTTCCTTCTGAAGACGATGTTGTTATACACGATAAAGCCATGGTCAAAGGTTTTAAATAAACCTTCCATTATTAAACTGATTGGCTGTTTAGTAATTCCCAAAGATTTCACTCTGCGGTTGCTGGTCCAGCCAAGTCCATGATTTTAAAACCATTGTAAACGTAACTAACGTTAGAGAGTAGGAAAACTTCCAGGAAAAGGCTTTTGACAACTAGACTTAAAATACGTTCATCGAAATTCTGAAGTTATCAGAGAGCAAAAGGTTATCTATATCTTGTGCAGAAATCAGGCTAAGGCGAATGCCATGAAAGGTAGGCCTGTACAGAGAAGATGGAGTGAGGTACGGTTGTAGCCTACCCCTCATGTAACTCGGTATGTATACAGAGCAGTCAATATGTATGTAGAGCAAACTAGTACAGAAAACTCTACAATAATTTAGAAAATGAATTATAGTTCAGAAAAAAAAATCAACGTCTTACTGGTAACGAGGTAATTAGAGAGGGAATATACAAGTTCGAATTGGGGAAGTGGGGGAGGGGGAGGGAAGAATTTAATTATCATAGTACTTTTTGGGGATATTAGGAGACAGGAACAAATAACAAAAGCACAGAAGAAGTATATGACTTAAGCGACGTAGGAAAACCACAGGAAACCTTAATCTGGATGTCCGGTTGGGGATCTAAACCGCCGTTCTCCCAATGAGAAAGAAGGGAGATAAGAATTTAACGTTCCGTCGACAAAACGGTCATTAGAGACGGCGTACAAGCTCAGATTGGTTACGAGAAGGAAATAAAGGAATCACGTTTGTTGTTCTCTCTCTCTCTCTCTCTCTCTCTCTCTCTCTCTCTCTCTCTCTCTCTCTCTCACTCACACACACACACACACACACACACACACACACACACACACACACACAACGAGTACTTTATGCTCCAGACCTAATAGCGGCTACAATCTAGAACGAGAATATTAAATTTAAATTTAGCCAATTGCCACAGCAGATACTGGAAACGTGTCAGTTACCAAATTAACATTGAACTGTACAGCCCATGTGGTTTCTATTGTAAAATGTCGTCAAAGAGAAATATGATGGTATAGTGCCCACTGACAGGAAGTTTGACGCACTACATAGATAGGAACGACTTCGACCGAAGTAATTCTGGAGAAACCGGTACGTGATCGTACTGCACAGAAACGACACACGTGATTTGTGTTTATAGTCTGCATATCACGGTCTAATGTTGAGCTTCGCTACCGGTATAATGGCGGGATCCCGCGTTCGATCCCGAGACTGGGTCTAAGAATTCTCTTAGCTCGGGAACTGGCTGTTCGTGCTGTTCTCATCAAGTAATAAGACATGCACCAGGTGGCCGAACAACGCAGAGGGGGTCTCCAGGCCAATAGTGGTATATGATCATTCAATGTGATGGAGTGTGATGTAATAAGACAGGAAAAGGAGCTTATGAACACTGGAGACAGTGCCTCAGATTACTCTATAATCGAAACACAACACACGTATGTCGCATTAATCCACATAAATCCATCTGACGATGGAGATTTAAACCTGCGAAACGCGTCGTATAAATAAATAAATAAATAAGTAGTGACTAGTAATAATAGACTTGTTTCGTCCGATATCAGTAACAATCTTGGTAAAGCCTAACAAAAAAAAAATTCGGATCTCTTTTTCTCCGAGCACTTCTTCGTTATTGTAATTGTTCGCTCTTGGTTCTTGCACTTATCGTACACTAACGATTCCGGCCATGCTTCGTACGTCCGAATCTTCTTCTCCCCCACTCTGTCCTTTTTCTTCTCCCCCTTATTCTGCTTCTGCTCCCCCTCTCCCTATCTCTATGTCCATCTTCTTTTTCCCACTCTCTTATGTCGATTTCATCTCAGCCTCTCTGTCCGCCATCTCTTCCCCCTTTCTCTGACCTGGAGTTTTGATTATTGGTATCGCAAACGAAATCGCGACTGTGAAGTTGCTTAAAACGAATGCGCAAATCGGTTGGTGCCATGATGCACGTACGGGTTAAGAGAGAGACCTCTTCAGCTGCTAGAACAGAAGATAGTAGCTTCAGTAACAATGAAAGTATTTCGCACAATTTTAATCTGGGAACGGGTAGATTTACAAAGTTCCGGAAGATTAAGTTTCCGTAATATTAGTCTAATCATATGCATGTAAACCATAAACACAACTTCCCTGTTTCATGTTAAACAGACTGCTAGCAAAAAAAAAAAGCAAAACAGCACATTATTGTGCATACAGTTTTAATTATACATAAGGAGAACAAATATAGATGGAGAAACAATTTGTCTAGCGGTTTAAATGCACTGATATCGTATTTAAAACTGACTGCAAGAAACTAAACCAACCAGCCTATTTTCACAGCAGAGCATTTTTTCGTGCCAGTTGGTTTTAAGTGAAAACCTATACATTTCTGTTTAAAAAATCGATGGCCTATGTGCCTCTGAACGTTTATTAGGGTGTAGTGTAAAAATTTGAAATAAATCGGTGAAGAACTTTTCAGGATTTTTGGTAAAAACGTTTAACAGCTACTTGTCTTTACACAGTATCTAGCTTAGGCAGAGATTTCCCGTCTTTCCCTATAGAATACCCATTTTTGTGAGCTTTGCCGAACGCACTTTCTAGGTCGACAAATCATGTGAAGGTGTCTTTATTTTTAGGTCTTGTATCCTTTGTCAATCACAAAGTCAGAACTGCGTCTCTGGTGTCTTTACCTTTCCCAAAATTGAACTGATCATCATCTGCAACATTTTGAATTTTCTTCTACGTGCTTCAGTATATTATTCTCCCCACCAAATTGGTTGCGTGATCCGTTGAAGTGATAGTGCATTAGTGTTCACATTTATGTTTTCGCTATCATTGAGATAATGGATACTTGTATCGTCAATGTTTACTGGAAGTGCGACAGGGGACAGAAACTCGTAACAAGTCTCAAAACTTTCGCACAAAGTTTCGCAAATTAAGTGCGGAAAGAAGCTGTAAGCACATCAGAAGCGTTATTGCAGCTCCGCAAATACACATCTGTGGATGGAGATGCTTCGCCAAAGTTGATTTCGCACCAATAAAAACATTCCAAGTGAACAGCTCTTAAAGAAGCGAAGTCCGCCTCGAGGACAGCTAAACTCCAGTGAAGAGAGATGAGCGGAACACCAGCGGACAATGCGCGGAGAGCAGCATTCAGGCAAACAATACGAGCTGTCTGCGTGGAGCCAACTCCGGTAATCTGAGCTTATCGCGCAGCTGTTGTTTGCACTCCGGCTTAGAAAGAACCCGCAAACACGCCGAGGCGAGCTCAGCACAGAGGGCACTGTGGCGCGTGGTTATCCACAACAACTTCCCGTACCGCACGACTTTGGAAAACACTATTCACAGCTAGTAAGAAATGAGCAACGAGAAGAATAAAAACATCGTTTTCGTCGTAACAAAGAGGACAATCGTTTTTTAACAGTGGAAGGGGGTTTATTTTTTTTAGTTCAAATTTCCTTTACTTCAGGTCTATGGACACTTTTTTTTTATCGTCAGACTACCCGGTTTCGGTCCATTATGACGATCTTCAGATCTGTTTTATAAAAACATGTACTCATATTACTGGAGCCATAGTGGCATTGTCAAATGCTAGACACAAATTAGCGCCAGCGTCTTCAAATGCATATAAATTATAGTATATACAAGAGTCATTTTGTCAGCCGGACTGACTGAGAACAAAAGTTGTCAAGCGTACCATTAGAACAAATTGCGTCACTTGTTTTTCTCTTTTGTTTACGTGCACAATATATCTTGCGGATAAGAAACAAACGAAAATGTGACTACTTTAATGTCGCTAATACTGAGAACCAACAAGGAGCACAAATAAGGTCAAGAGTGACGCTGAGATAATGAAAGTAGGGACAGTCAACGAGGATGGGGAGGAAAATCAGATATGACCTTGTTGAAGGAAATATCCAGCATTCGTCTCAAGTTATTTACAAAAAAAGATGAAAAAAATTCTAAAAGTTGGAAAGTCATGTGCGGATTTGAACGGCTCCTACCGGTTGTAAGTCAAATCCTGAGCAGAGAGCAACTTCGCACGATCCAGAAACGCAATTCAGTAACACAAAGTGTAAAGGAGGGTGTAAATGTGATATTTTATTGTGTTGTCAGTATTCTACCCGTCTAATTTACACACAGTAATTCCATGCAGACTATATTTGGCAATTTGATGGTGTACACATTTCGTCGGATTGAGTAATGAGCGTTATTTCAGGGTACTAGCCGTTTTAAGAGCCGTGGAATGTTATTTTCAAAAAAGAGGCAATCATAAACCAAAATACTGTTTCCCCCCATCCAAAGCGCTAGAGACTTTTCTTCGAAAGCGACAGTTTTGATATCTATGAAATGGCGAAGGTATCCTCATTACACAGACATGTAAACCTAAAAGTATGATTTAGGAGGAATACACATCTCATTGCAGTTGGTCACTGAACACTAAATTATACTCCCGCTTTTCGCGAGCGGTCGCCTTAATCCCTTCGGCTATCCGAACACGCTTTCCGCCCAACCCAAATTAAAAACTTGCGGCACACTACATGTAGCGCCCACCGTCCACTATCATCATTGCATGTCCGACGGAACAGACACCAAAAATGTGATAAAACACAAAACATTCTCGCGACACCATGAAAATTCATAGTTTTATTCACGAATAGACATCAGAATTAATTATTTTTTGTTTCAGGAAATATCAATTGAATATTAGTTGTCTTACACACAGCTGGAAACAAGAGGATCCAATTACCATCGCTAAAGCGCTGATAATTGCGTGAACGACTGTTACGCGGACAAGACAGCCAGTTCGAGTCTGTCCTTGAGTTAAGCGCTGTAATTATGCATTGATTCACCATTCATGTAAACCACAATCGAATCACAGCTGTAGTAAACTTACTAATGTAAGAGCTGGTTCTTCGCGTGTGGGATGCGTTCGGCTACCTGTAGGAGTTCTGCCTTGCAGCAGGAGGAGGCCATATTGAATATTTATTAGCTGGGTTTGTAAGCTGTAAAACATACTGTCTCCATCTCTTTATAGATTATTATCCATATCTAATTTATATTTCATGAATTAAAAGTTAATCAAACTGGATCATTTTTTAAATATCCGTGACCGTCGACGGATTATGAGCCGACTACTTTCGGAGACAACAACAGCACTAATGACAGTCAGGTGGGCCTGCATTGTGGGTGCTGCAGTTCCCAATGAAATCATGACGCGACAAAGCACCGATAACATGTTGCATGGCTTGGGTAGTTGTATCTCGATACGACACCGGACACGGCACGATGCCATTTTTGTCGTTGATCTTGTGCCAGGGCTTCCAAACGTCGCTTCCGATCGCGTGGTCCACTCTTAAAATAACACGTGCGCGCGCGCCGAGTGGACTTAAATAGGCATGCGCGTCGCCGCATTTCGCGAGTCTTTGCCCCTCTACCTGCGACAGTTGCCGCAACGCGCCGCTGTCGACACCCCTGTGGCCAAAATGAGCTGTGGCTGACAAAGGCCGAATGCTGCAGTAAAGAGTGCCCCCATTAAACTGGTCAACATGGTCACAACTGGCAAGCCTCCAGCTGCACAGACACGAGCTGAGAAAAAGTCTCCTGCTATGTTGGGGTATAAGCTGCTGCACTGTTATAGGTAGCAAATGAAAACTTTGTACCGAACCAGTTGAGATCGATCTATGTTTTAATGGTCGGCATGAAATCGACGCCCGTAAGTAGATTCTCAAATTCACAACTCCTGTGGGTATATTTATCCTTTTCTTGTTTTATTTTTTCCAGCGTTGCAAGCGTGGGGCTTCGTTTGATTTCTGAAGTAATACTGAGAAGTGGAAAAAACAATAAAAACTTTGCGTAATGTTTGCTTGTTATCACTCATGGCAAAATAAAAACATACTGCTGAAGTTCAATATGGCCTCATCAGTGTTAACACCAAACACTGCTTATCAGAATCGAAGATGGACAGCCGGCCGGTGTGGCCGTGCGGTTCTAGGCGCTTCAGTCTGGAACCGCGTGACCGCTACGGGCATGGATGTGTGTGATGTCCTTAGGTTAGTTAGGTTTAAGTAGTTGTAAGTTCTAGGGGACTAATGACCTCGGAAGTTAAGTCCCATAGTGCTCAGAGCCATTTTGAAGATGGACAGTACCATCTGCTGCCGTCGCTCTCATTTTCTGGAACTCACTGAAAAACTAATGCTATAACTGTCCTACGTCAGCTGAGGCAGCTTCTGTCATTGGGCTTTTTTCTGACGTCGCTCTTATGGTGTCAATCAAGACTTATTACGAAGTTATGTGAATAAAAGCATGTAGATCGCTAAACATATGTCATTACTTATAACGTCGTTTCGGCTACTGTCATCATCAAATGAAAACTTAAAGAGTATGAACATAACCTATGCCTACTACTGTCAAGTTGTTAAGTGAGAGGATAAGCCTTCGACCTCTACATTCTAATACGACTCGTGAACGTCCAACTCCTCTATTTAAAGTGTGATTTTGCGTTGGTGTTATGAACTTTCAGGGATGATGGGCAAGGGTAAATCTGTTAATTTCAGGTAATGGATCTTGGTCCGGAAACGTCAGAGCCGAAAGTTATATTGATAATCATTCTGATACCGTACCTCTGACAGTGGACCACTTCTTCAGCAAGATCATTGCTTTCCATACTTTGGAAGGAGGTATTATACACTAAGACAGGAAAAAACTGTTCACTAAACATTGGCTTGTAAGTGTATACATTAGGATCTATGAGCACTCGTTCATTTTTGCTACTGTGAAACACGTGTCCTCTACTGAACAAGTACTCTTAGCTCTTCACTTACGCACTTTAGAGCCCATGTTTACTGGGCATTTCGTTCTGCTTTTGGTTCTTATTATCTCCTCCGAAAACATGGAAAGCAAAGAGCTTGCAGTAAAAGAGGTCGACTTTCAGAATGATTATCGCTCATAAATTTCTACTCGCTTGTTTCCTAGCTAGGATGTAGGAACCTTTATCTGAAATTGATATATTAACTCTTCTCGATCATCCCTGAAAGTTTCTATCATCATCATCATCACAGGATCACCTTGTGTATCTGTTATATTTCTCCACCTATGTAGCTTATTATATACTGCTAATGAATATTCCTGGCAGAGTAAAACTGTATGCAAGACCGCGACTCGAATCCGGTACCTTTGCATTTCGTGGGAAACTGCTCCACCGACTGAGCTACCAAAGCGCGACTCACGACTCGCCCTCAAGCTTTGCTTCCGCCAGATCTCCTACCTACGAAACTTCACAGAAGTTCTCCTGCATATCTCGCTGGACTATCACTCTTGGAAATAAAAAAAACGGATACTGCGGAACATTGGCTTCACCAGAACCTTGTAGATCGTTTCCACAACTTTTCACTCTGCAGCGGAGTACGCGCCAACTTTAAACTTGCTGGCAGTTTACTATTTATGCCAAACGCATACTGTAATGTTAACTACAAAGGATGTCTGGCCCTAATCAAGGAAGGTCAATAAATCCACAAGTAAATACACTGGCGGAGAAAACTCTGCAACACAAAGGAGGAGTTGTGCGACTTAAACGAAAGGTGGTAGACGTCTCTTCAAATTTCTCGCCAGTCGCATAACAGTGCCGCTACTAGCCTCACAATGACGACACAAATCAGGTTTGCTTTCAATAACGCTGTGACTGTCGTGAGCATTAGTTACCTTTGAGACGAGGTGAGCTGATGTTAGTCAAGAACGCCTTTAAGACGACAGAGAAGCCATTATCAACACTTCACTGAATTTAAACGATGTCCTCTAATAGGGATATGAGAAGATGGATGTTTCTTCTGCGATTTTGCGGAAAGACTTGGTAGGGATGTAGCCGATGCAGATGACAGCTGGCAGCGGTGGTCACGAGAATGTACGGCTGAAAGAAGACTGGGCTCCAGACAGCCACATGGTACTACTGAGAGGAAAAGACCATCGTGTACGGCGTATGGCTCTGGCGCATAATGTATCTCCCGCAGCAATCTGATCAGCAGTTGGCACCACAGTGATACAACTACCTGTTATAAATGGGTTTCTTCAAAGAAAGTTCCAAGCCAGACACCCTATAGCGTGCACTCCACTGACCCCCAACTGCCGCCATTTGCGACTTCAGTGGTGTCAAGCGAGAGCTCGTTGGAGGACACGGTGGAGGTCTGTTGTGTTTTCTGATGAAAGCTGCTTGTGCCCCGGTGACAGTGATGGCTGTGTGTTGGTTCCAAGGAGGGCAGTTGAGGGCCTGCAACCAATCTGTCTTTGTGCTAAACCGACTGGAGCTACACCTCGTGTTATGAAGTGGGGTGCGATTTCGTATGACAGCAGGAGCACTCCCGTGGTTATCCGACGCACCCTAACTATAAATTTATACGTTCGTCTGGTGATTCGACCTGTTGTGCGGCCACTCATATACGGCGTTCCAGGGGTGTTTTCCAACAGGATAACGCTCGCCCAAATATGGCTGCTGTAACCCAGTATGCTCTACAGTGTCGACCGACGTTGCCTTGGCCTGCTCTATCACCAGGTCTGGTTGCAGTGTAGCACGTATGGGACATAACCGGACGACAGTACCAGTGTCACCCACAAAGAGCATTATCCGTTCCTGTATTGACCAAGTGCAACAGACATAGGACACCTTCCCACAAACTGACATCCGGCATCTGTACAACGCCGGCAGTGGTGACCGAGCGGTTCTAGGCGCTTCAGTCCGGAACCGCGCGACTGCTACGGTCCCAGGTTCGAATCCTGCCTCGGGCATGGATGTGTGTGATGTCCTTGGGCTAGTTTGGTTTAAGTAGTTCTCAGTTCTAGGGAACTGATGACCTCGCTGTTAAGTCCCATTGTGCTCAGAGCCATTTGACCCATCTGTGCAACACAAGGCATGCACGTTTGCGTATTTGTATTCAACATTCAGGCATTACACCGGTTAGTAATGTACCAGTATTTCACATTTATAGTGGCTTATCTCCCCCCATGAACCATGGACCTTGCCGTTGGTGGGGAGGCTTGCGTGCCTCAGCGATACAGATAGCCGTACCGTAGGTGCAACCACAACGGAGGGGTATCTGTTGAGAGGCCAGACAAACGTGTGGTTCCTGAAGAGGGGCAGCAGCCTTTTCAGTAGTTGCAAGGGCAACAGTCTGGATGATTGACTGATCTGGCCTTGTAACAATAACCAAAACGGCCTTCTTGTGCTGGTACTGCGAATGGCTGAAAGCAAGGGGAAACTACAGCCGTAATTTTTCCCGAGGGCATGCAGCTTTACTGTATGATTACATGATGATGGCGTCCTCTTGGGTAAAATATTCCGGAGGTAAAATAGTCCCCCATTCGGATCTCCGGGCGGGGACTACTCAAGAGGATGTCGTTATCAGGCGAAAGAAAACTGGCGTTCTACGGATCGGAGCGTGGAATGTCAGATCCCTTAATCGGGCAGGTAGGTTAGAAAATTTAAAAAGGGAAATGGATAGGTTGAAGTTGGATATAGTGGGAATTAGTGAAGTTCGGTGGCAGGAGGAACAAGACTTCTGGTCAGGTGACTACAGGGTTATAAACACAAAATCAAATAGGGGTAATGCAGGAGTAGGTTTAATAATGAATAGGAAAATAGGAATGCGGGTAAGCTACTACAAACAGCATAGTGAACGCATTATTGTGGCCAAGACAGATACGAAGCCCACACCTACTACAGTAGTACAAGTTTATATGCCGACTAGCTCTGCAGATGACGAAGAAATTGAAGAAATGTATGATGAAATAAAAGAAATTATTCAGATTGTGAAGGGAGACGAAAATTTAATAGTCATGGGTGACTGGAATTCGAGTGTAGGAAAAGGGAGAGAAGGAAACATAGTAGGTGAATATGGATTGGGGGACAGAAATGAAAGAGGAAGCCGCCTGGTCGAATTTTGCACAGAGCACAACATAATCATAACTAACACTTGGTTTAAGAATCATGAAAGAAGGTTGTATACATGGAAGAACCCTGGAGATACTAAAAGGTATCAGATAGATTATATAATGGTAAGACAGAGATTTAGGAACCAGGTTTTAAATTGTAAGACATTTCCAGGGGCAGATGTGGACTCTGACCACAATCTATTGGTTACGACCTGTAGATTAAAACTGAAGAAACTGCAAAAAGGTGGGAATTTAATGAGATGGGACCTGGATAAACTAAAAGAACCAGAGGTTGTACAGAGATTCAGGGAGAGCATAAGGGAGCAATTGACAGGAATGGGGGAAATAAATACAGTAGAAGAAGAATGGGTAGCTTTGAGGGATGAAGTAGTGAAGGCAGCAGAGGATCAAGTAGGTAAAAAGACGAGGGCTAGTAGAAATCCTTGGGTAACAGAAGAAATATTGAATTCAATTGATGAAAGGAGAAAATATAAAAATGCAGTAAGTGAAACAGGCAAAAAGGAATACAAACGTCTCAAAAATGAGATCGACAGGAAGTGCAAAATGGCTAAGCAGGGATGGCTAGAGGACAAATGCAAAGATGTAGAGGCCTATCTCACTAGGGGTAAGATAGATACCGCCTACAGGAAAATTAAAGAGACCTTTGGAGATAAGAGAACGACTTGTATGAATATCAAGAGCTCAGATGGAAACCCAGTTCTAAGCAAAGAAGGGAAAGCAGAAAGGTGGAAGGAGTATATAGAGGGTCTATACAAGGGCGATGTACTTGAGGACAATATTATGGAAATGGAAGAGGATGTAGATGAAGATGAAATGGGAGATATGATACTGCGTGAAGAGTTTGACAGAGCACTGAAAGACCTGAGTCGAAACAAGGCCCCCGGAGTAGACAATATTCCATTGGAACTACTGACGGCCGTGGGAGAGCCAGTCCTGACAAAACTCTACCATCTGGTGAGCAAGATGTATGAAACAGGCGAAATACCCTCAGACTTCACGAAGAATATAATAATTCCAATCCCAAAGAAAGCAGGTGTTGACAGATGTGAAAATTACCGAACTATCAGTTTAATAAGTCACAGCTGCAAAATACTAACACGAATTCTTTACAGACGAATGGAAAAACTAGTAGAAGCCAACCTCGGGGAAGATCAGTTTGGATTCCGTAGAAACACTGGAACACGTGAGGCAATACTGACCTTACGACTTATCTTAGAAGAAAGATTAAGGAAAGGCAAACCCACATTTCTAGCATTTGTAGACTTAGAGAAAGCTTTTGACAATGTTGACTGGAATACTCTCTTTCAAATTCTAAAGGTGGCAGGGGTAAAATACAGGGAGCGAAAGGCTATTTACAATTTGTACAGAAACCAGATGGCAGTTATAAGAGTCGAGGGACTTGAAAGGGAAGCAGTGGTTGGGAAGGGAGTAAGACAGGGTTGTAGCCTCTCCCCGATGTTGTTCAATCTGTATATTGAGCAAGCAGTAAAGGAAACAAAAGAAAAATTCGGAGTAGGTATTAAAATTCATGGAGAAGAAATAAAAACTTTGAGGTTCGCCGATGACATTGTAATTCTGTCAGAGACAGCAAAGGACTTGGAAGAGCAGTTGAATGGAATGGACAGTGTCTTGAAAGGAGGATATAAGATGAACATCAACAAAAGCAAAACAAGGATAATGGAATGTAGTCTAATTAAGTCGGGTGATGCTGAGGGAATTAGATTAGGAAATGAGGCACTTAAAGTAGTAAAGGAGTTTTGCTACTTGGGGAGCAAAATAACTGATGATGGTCGAAGTAGAGAGGATATAAAATGTAGGCTGGCAATGGCAAGGAAAGCGTTTCTGAAGAAGAGAAATTTGTTAACATCCAGTATTGATTTAAGTGTCAGGAAGTCATTTCTGAAAGTATTCGTATGGAGTGTAGCCATGTATGGAAGTGAAACATGGACGGTAAATAGTTTGGACAAGAAGAGAATAGAAGCTTTCGAAATGTGGTGCTACAGAAGAATGCTGAAGATTAGATGGGTAGATCACATAACTAATGAGGAAGTATTGAATAGGATTGGGGAGAAGAGAAGTTTGTGGCACAACTTGACCAGAAGAAGGGATCGGTTGGTAGGACATGTTCTGAGGCATCAAGGGATCACCAATTTAGTATTGGAGGGCAGCGTGGAGGGTAAAAATCGTAGAGGGAGACCAAGAGATGAATACACTAAGCAGATTCAGAAGGATGTAGGTTGCAGTAGGTACTGGGAGATGAAAAAGCTTGCACAGGATAGAGTAGCATGGAGAGCTGCATCAAACCAGTCTCAGGACTGAAGACCACAACAACAACAAGTGGCTTATCTCGCGCTTACTTTATACTGTGATCTTGCGATGCTAATCACTTTTCAGTGTTACTACACAAATGTATTCCTGAAATTTTATTACTATACGTCAATCATTTTGTGGTAATACGACTGTTTTCCATCAATGTATTTATGTTGTACAATAGCAGCTGAACTAACCTGCAGAATACAAACTAAGTTAAATGACCTTTTTACTTAAATCAAATATGGACTCGCATCCACGAGGAATATTGTTCCAGTGAAGGCGGGTTCGAAAGGCGTTAACAGCACAAAACCAGTGTGGGGTGGCTTTGTTCTACGACACTGGAGTACGCAGGGGTGAAGCGAGGGCGACCGCCTACAGGCCCGTAACAAAGGTCCCCTCCTCCGTGTCGCAGTTGGCAGGGCGCCGACCCGTACCGCGTGGCCACATGTGCGTGCCGTGACGTCAGACCACCACTGAGCTCAACGCGTGCGGCCCCCCCCCCCCCCCTACATCGGCGCTTATTCGCTCGTACTCTGGCAAGCTCCCTGTGTTTCAGATCCGGCTCTAGCAATCGGAGATCTGGCGTGTTGATACGCGCTTTCCGCTTGTGTATTTCGGTGTCCAAGGTCGTTCACGTTTTGCTGATGTGAGGGCGTTCAGGGCACTGTGTGATTATCCACATGTCGTTGGATTTCTCCCAGGTAATATGTACTTACATCTATGGGCTGGATTTTTTGTTCGATCTGTTCGTTGAGGGAGTGCCACAGCCCTAGCACAAGGAATGGCGTACGATAAAATGATAAATTCAGGTGTTCCTTACGTCTTTCGTACTACAGTACTGATGACGTGTTCGTTACAAATCACGCCGTTTTGCCATATTATATCAAAGTGTTTGGGCGAGAGTAAAGCTCCAGACATTTAGTACTGAGACTGTAATCAGATACTTCCCAGTTCATTCTTTTATATCAACATCTCGCATTAATGAACCTTTACAGAGAGCTATCGTTCATTACAGCGACGTAGGCACACTTCAAATGTTGCACAAGTCATCAGTTTTGCTCAGTTACACACACACACACACACACACACACAGAGAGAGAGAGAGAGAGAGAGAGAGAGAGAGAGAGAGAGATGCACAATGCATTTGGTCATTATATATTTGGATACCAGATGTTTATAATTACTCCCGGAAGTCCAACGCGGGCTCTAATTATCGTATGGCAGCGAAACTGGGCAGATATACTAATGCGTACAGCATTTCGTCGACGTCTCCGAAGCGCATATTGAACAAAATGTGTATGCGGCGGCTAACAATAAAATCAACATTATATCTTTCTCACTTGCTTGACCTGCTCTGCCCCCGTCCCGTTACTAATCCATCACATATAGAAACATGTCTATACGTCTTTCTTGCATTCACTGCGCCAGATTCACACCTGGCGACCAAAATTCTTCCAGTGTCAATCGGTTTCGCATTAACGCATCAGAATACCCACCAAGTTTTGCTGCCATACGATGATTATAACCCACACTAGAGCTCTGGGAGTAGCTGCTCTTTAATTACGAGTATATCAGTCCCATATATTTTTGGAGCGTATTTGATTTTGTGAACATGATTCATGGCTTATTTTTTAAAGAGAGAGCCCCAACGAGACTAGGGCGCACTGCGTATTCCTTTAGTGAGGTTTCTGCCTACATGACGTGCTGTGAAAGTTATTCCTGTAACCTGATTAGTACGTGCAAGACCGTACCTGTACCATTCGACATAAACGTGGTCAAACATCACCAATATCAAACATTTGATAACGGCCTAAGGCGGAAATTGGCCAGTAATATAATTTACATGCATGGTGCGTTGAAGGGATAAAACTGACAGCCTACGGCGGTTAAAATGGTTCCATCATTTAGACCAAAGTTTCAGACCAAAGTTTCCTTCTAAGGCAAAAGTCCGAACTGGAACTCGCTTCCCATAATTTCCCAATTCAGAACCCCCGCTCTGCCCCACTACCGCCTTGTCTGCCTTAGAATGGTTCGGATCTGGAACAGCCCGCTCTTCCTTTCGGAATACACAATAATTCCCCCCCTCCTTCCCCCGCCGATCCGAACTACGGACCACACCCCTATTTCAAATCTGTATTCGTTCTTTTCTTTCCGTCCAGTATTGATTGGTTCAAATGGCTCTGAGCACTATGGGACTCAACTGCTGTGGTCATCAGTCCCCTAGAACTTAGAACTACTTAAACCTAACTAACCTAAGGACATCACACACAGCCATGCCCGAGGCAGGATTCGAACCTGCGACCGTAGCAGTCGCAAGGTTCCGGACTGCGCGCCTAGAACCGCGAAACCACCGAGGCCGGCCCGTCCAGTATTCTTTGTTCATGTGTTCACCATGTTTTTTTCTTTCCGTCTTCTGACCATGACGACTTCAGACCAGTTTTTTTTCACTTTCCTACCTTGGAGCCCTTCTATATTAAATACTTTATCCCTAAACACTTCTGTGTCACTTCCGTCTTCTGATTTTGTATTACTTTTTTTCTAAATCCTTTTGTTCTTTGTGGATCCAATTTCTTGTTGTCTTTTTATATCCAAAACATCTAATGATCTCTTTGATTAACCTATTGTCTTACATTCGATTTAAACGTCCGAAAATGAGATGGCAACAAGGGCGCTCAAAGTGCTCAAGTCGGCAGGCGACGGCCGACTGATTCGGCCGCCTCTTCGGAACAACAGGACGGGATCAACTAGCGCTCACTGCCACGTCATTTCGTGCGAGGTGTACCACACAAATTCTCTCGTGCATCTTACACTCCAAGCGCAATGATGAAGATTCCTGACGTCGGCGAAAGCGCCACAGGCAGCAGCGATCGAGCAAAAAACATTACAATAATTCAATGCGCTTCTTACCTTTCCTTATGCGACTCCGGATTTACAACGAGATGACTCAGAATATTTATTTCGAACTCACTTCAATTCTCCCTACAGTCTGTCCACGTTCCATGACTCTCTCGGAATTCCCTGACTTTTCCAGAAATTTTAGTTTCCCTGAGAATTTCCGATTTTCCAGGTTTTCCAGACCAGTCGCCACCCTGCGACTGATGTTATTTCAGTTTCGGTCGAGCACTAATTTAATTCCGCACTTTCCTAGGAATATTCCAATAGAGGAAAATTCTTTTCGTATTACTCGGTGGTGTACAGAGATGAACACAGCTGAGATGCGTACACGCTAGCAGAGTTGTGGTGTAGAGAAGAAAGCATACAATGGACACACCCACTGGCACACCAAAGCTCCGCGACAGACTCAATTAGTTCCCTGTACTCGTATTTGACGTTGAGAGCGGGTCTCTACCCCGTACACTCTCCAGTAAGGACTGCGCTTTATGTACCTGTATATAAAACGTCTGAGTGATAATAGCATACGAAACAATGCGAGTAAGTTATACTGAGTAATCAAAAAATATTTGAAAATACATGGCTGAAACTTATGAGATTTAAGTTTTACAACACTTTTCCTCCGTCAATACTATATAAATGTAAGTTAAGTAATGGATACTAAGGAAGAAATGCATATCTCGAGCACGGGGTTGAGATTTCTATGGAATGTCAATGGATGTAAAAGAACCGGCAGAATCAGAAATGTTGATATCACAAAAAAGACACAGCGTAAAAGAAAATTATGAGATGCACTGAATGTTCGCGAAAACCATATCCTTGTCACATGCGGCTGTATTTAGCACATACAAGATGCCAGCTGTCTCGAACGTTTAGAGTTATAACATTTCTGTGCAGGAATTCATCAGCACACTGAACACTGAAAATTAACGTGCAATTTCAGTGGGGCAGTTACGGAATGCCACGCGTTATCATGAATACTACATACGAAGTCCAATGAAATATTCTCTTTTGTAGATTTATTTACAAACCAGCCACATCAGATCAAATAGTTGTCGCACGCCATCTGTTGATACTGTGGATGCATACAGCACTTTGTTACACTGTTGTGTGCATCAATGGGATATTGAACTGAACTAAGCAACGTTCTCATTCCCTAGTTTCGCTTCCCCTGGTATCGTGTGTGTGTGTGTGTGTGTGTGTGTGTGTGTGTGTGTGTGTGTGTGTAAGGCTGGTGAACTATTTTCATATTAGTCTCATGGAGGATGCAGTTCGCGGGAAGCACAACGTGGATGATCGGAAAGTTATTGATGCAGCAAGACGTTGGCCGTAAGGCCGTCGCATTAAATGGAAATTACGTTGGAAAAAAAAAAAATGATTTCCGGCCTTTGCCTGAAGTAATTTAGGGAAACCACAGAAACGTGAATCAGGATGGCCAGATGGAGACTGGAGGTTCCACCATCCCAAAAATAAGGTCGGTCTGTTTGAAACAGTGCTACCTCATTCGGTTTATCAGCTCAAACTGTAAATACGCAATGAAAGCGTGGGAAGGGGGGGGGGGCAATTTCCGAATGGCAGATCTTTCCAGATAAACGTTTACCACGAGAAACAATTTTCAGTATCGCATCACTGTGCGCAATTCGAGGGCAAGAGGGCAAAGTAAAATAAAACAGAGTAACAGGGTTAATTTCGCGGAATGTGTATGAACTGAGATCACAAGAAGAGAGACACCGTTTCTTTGGAAAAAAACTAATTGACATCAGCTCTCTCTCTCTCTCCCTCCTTCCCCCCCCCACCCATCATCCGCCCCTACAGGTCCCCCTACCTCTGCATAAGACCGCGTCCGCAACGTGCCATGCATAAATAAAGCATTCATTAAACAGCGCTACGCCAATCAGAATCCCCCTAACACTGATTCGACCGCGCCACTGGGGAGCCTGCAAGCAGACATCAGCAGTTTTCCAATCCGGCTGTTGGTTGCTCAGCCGAGAAAAAAAGGTCACCAGAAGCTCTGCCCGGCACTAGATTGCCTCGTACAATATTAGGCAACGCCCACGTTGGTAGCGCAGTTCTCGAAATACTTTCATGCAAGTAGTAGTGATCGTCAAAATACTGCTTCTGCTATGAATTGTGTTTATTTTATTTGCGTGTACAAAAAGCAGTACAATATATGGGAATATAAAGTATGAAATGGTGTTGAGGAACATGACAGCCATTCGGTGCTAGTTCAATTATGTACTATCTGTGTAGTAGGGGAACTCTGTGAAGAGCGGGATAGCGGATCACAATGGTATTGAGCTGTTTTCTAGACTGGAGAGTACTACAACCTATTACAGTGACATGTAGCTATGTCTCTGAATGGAAGGGAGGGTGCGGCAGCCATGAAAACTTGGTTTGGTGTGCGACTTGTAAATGAACGGTTGTCATCCAAGTTCCCAGTTGCGTTTTTTTATCTTTTGTTAAATTTCAATGCGACATAAGCCTTAATTATTTATTGTACGCCATAAAATGACATGCAATCTTAAAGTGTATACCATTCCCTATACGTCTGTTATATAATACGTTTAAATTCGTCAGTTATTACGCCACATGCTCTGAAAAGGACTCTTGGGAGGGAATAGGTCGGGGGCAAGGCAGAATCATATCGTGCTTCGTTCCTCCCAGCTATTTTTTGATGCACGTAGATTTCAAACTATATATTTCTTTTCATCCCTAACTTCTCCAGGTGGTACTAAATTCCATTAGAAAGAGCGATAGACAGCAATGGGATATTATGTCAAGGGATATGGTAGTTTCAGCCATTTCATCCTCTTAAATGGGACTTTTAAATGCATCTAAGGGCTTTAGCGCACCGAAACCAACGCTGGAAAGATACAGTACGTGCGTAAAGCTACGAATAATCGAACTACTGGGGTGACTGGAAAATTAAAAATATGTTCACTGCAGAACAATACGACGAGCTGGTAGCATACCTGAGGACTCTTTGGTCCGAAGGTGAAACATTTCATTGCCGGACAATTAGCAACTAAAAGAAAGAAGTGTCTTACCAGACGGTTTTTATAAAGAAATTTGCTGGATGGGCAGGACTGCGTAATAGGATTTACTGTTAGGCATTGTAGCCTATCTATTCGCAAGCCAGAAAATATATCTGCTGCACGAGCGATGGGATTCAATAAAAAAACAGTAGCTTGGTGTTTAGCATAAAATGTAATTTTTCAAAATGACATTAAAACACTGTCTTGTTGTTAGCGATTATTTTGAAGATAACATATTTCTTACCCTAAGCTCTTTATTAAACAGTTTTATTCGTGGAAGTATGTTCCGTCTTTGCAACTAATTGAAAGGCAGTTTGTTTTTCCCCGTACGCGTTTCGCTGATTTTGTTAGGAAGATCTTCAGTGGCCTGTACAAGTACGTTAGTATGTTACGTTTATCGTATCACTCTCTAGTTTTTTAGGTTAGGAACAGCTTCTGCACCACAAGCTTCGTGAGGTTAAATTATCGTTTGACGTTACTTACGATTTCTGATGTTGGTCGTTCATGTGATGGAAATCCCAACACCAGATGATAAGTTAACCTCACGAGACTTGTGCTGTAGAGGTTGTTTCTAGGCCGATAGTGACATGAGGAACGAAACATATTAACATACTTGTAGCTACTGCATAATGCTTTTATTATATCTATTACAGGCCACTTAAGATTCTTCGTACATAAAAGAAGCGAATGCGTAGGGCAAGAAACAAACTGATTTTTATTTAGTTTCAAAGACGGAACATAACTGCATAAATTCTGAAGCAACTAAGGAACGGCGGAAAACGGCAAAAATGACGAAACAACTTTATGCCTTGTTTTAAGACGATGTTCCCAACTATTTCATCATTTATGCATAATTTAACAAAAAATTGTCTTAATCCGTTTTGCCCTGTGGGTGGGGGCAAAACGGGAAATATGCAGGCATTCCTGTGAAAAAAAAAATAAATAAAAATAAATCAGTTGCAGTTGTAAGTGATTTGGAAATGAGGTACGTTACGTTGTACTACATGTCGACTTTTTTTACACCTTTAACAAGTGATTTCTTGTGTTCCTTTATTTTACAAAAACAGGGAACATTAGGCGTCCGTTCTACCCCGAGTTTACCTATACAGGAAGCATAAATCCAGTAACAAAAATCTGGTACCTTGCACACACTGTGACATATGTAGGAGGTGCAGTCATGAAGTTTGAACTATCACCCAGGAATTAATCTCAAACCATGAGACTTAATGACGGTGTTGGTGTTTCTCTACACATTCACTTTTCATTGCGACACATTCTCCCAAACGATGGACGACTTGGCAGAGACCTTGGTTTCATAAGTCTGCATTTCTGGTGTTCAAGAAACGCTCCACCTGGAAAAACACCTCGTATTTAACCTGAAAATGTCGGCCAGGCAATGTGATGTACTATATGTGAGGAATGAGCAAGGAGTAACTGGGTGTCATGTCAGGAAAATAAGGGAGTGAAGCACATTGATAGCCCGAAGAAGCAACTTGTCCGACAGTGGCCAGTGCACAATGAGAGGAGTTGTCGTGGACCAGAAACGCCTCACTGGACAGCTTACCGCAACGCATTGACAGCCTTTCGAAACCTCACCAGGACATTTCGGTAGTATGCTCCTGTGAGGTTTTACCCATTACGATCATAATCTGTTAGCACCACACCACGGCAATCCCAAATCACAATCAGTTTCACCTTAGCTGCTGCTGATTTGATCTTCGCCTTTTTTCGGCGGCGGTGTGTCCACGTTTCCGCTGCTTGCTTCGATCGACTGAAACGAACGTCGTAGTGATAGACCCAGCATTCATCCATGGTGATTAGGTCGCTAAGGAAGGTATCTCCATTGGCCTTGCGCAGTTGCAACATTCCCGATGCTTTCTCGGTTCGATGAGCTTTTTGAATGGACAAGAGCAATCGCGAAATTCAACGAGATCTGTCTTATGCACAAAATGTGCACGATCAACAGGTTTCTTTTTACCCTCCCATATAATATGCCGTCACCCGCGCGCGCGCACACACACACACACACACACACACACACACACACACACACACATATCATGCTTGAAATCGCAGAAAAAATGGATCTTAAAATTACCTACGACAAGACGTAGTATGTGGAGTACAGGCCTCGAACTCAGAGATGCATGAAAGTAAATCATGGGAAAATCAAGAGGACAGAGAGGTTCAAATACCTGGGGAAACGGATCCAACCCAATGGACTGGATATGGAGACAAATACTGGAAGAACCAAAAAAACAAGGCCAAATCAGATACTACAAGTCGGTAGTAGAATCTGAAAAATAGTACACTTGGGAGTATCTCATTTCAAATGAAAATCGGGAGTTTTAAGAACTCGAAAAGAAGAACGGAAGATTCCGAGGAAAATACTCGGACCGTCGAAGAATACTAATCGGACTTGGAAGAAGAGGAAAACCGAAGAACTCTGCAAGTACACTTAAAATCACGGACACAATGAGGGAGCTGTGGTTGAAGTTCTACGGACACTTACTATGGATGGATGATTGCAGATGGCCAAGAGAATCTTCAATTGCATCGTGGGGTTGAAGGCCACATTTAAATGGATATATGAGATGAAGACGAATGCAGTGAAGTTGGATTTACGCCACTGATGATCAACAATATAAGAGTTAGCAGCATAACATCATTTAAAGAGAAAGCATCCAATAGGAGGCCCAAACGGATTTCCACGGAGCAGACTGAAAAAAAGCGAAGGAATTAATAGTTTCTGGCAGGAGAAGAGACGAGAAGCCAAGACGTTTTAAGTTCTTTGCTGTCGGACTTCAGAAATTAAAAAAGAATTTAAAACATTACGACTTTCTACATCATTTTAGCATAATTTATGACAGCAATAACAATTCCCAGGAGAAAACGGCAACGAGGACTCACCATTACCAGTATTTCACTTGGCACTACCATTGTGAACACAAGTCTTCAAACTTAGTGTTTATTTTCTTAGTGCAGGGTCTTCCCCTTTGTGTCTTTCATTATTCAGCTTTCTGTGGTTTGCTGGTCCTGGCAATAATCTCATCGAACCGTGTTGCATTTTTTGGTCGATATCAGATATGGCTACACTGTGAACGCTCGGGCGCGTTTTCCCTGGCTGGAATAATCGCTGCAGCCTGACAGTCTGCAAATGTCTTTAACTGGACTGACCCTAAGGCGAACAACTGCAAAAAGGTCTTGTGTTAAACACCGCGTTTTCTTCTAGAATTTCTTACCATTCTTACTTTTTTTCGTGCTACTTTGTATATCATTGTACTGATAGAATTTTATATATTGTCATCCGCTTCAAATATCGTATCGAATCTGATACTGGAATACCCGAATCACACGATGGAGGTTTGATAAGTCTGGAAAAAAAGCAAGAAAAAATAACTGTTTCGTAAACAACTCACCTTACTTCTGGACATAGTCTCCTTTGAGGATATAATTTGGTCCAACGATTATCCAGCTTTTTTTATCCCATCGGAAAAATAGGTTCTGTCAACCTCTGCAAAATACTCGGTGAGTGCAACTAACACTTCCTCATTTGATGAAAATTCTTCCCAGCAAGACAAAGTTTCAAGTTAGGCAACAGGGAGAAGTCACTTGGGACTAAGTCTGGTGAGTAGGGCGAATTAGGAAACCAGTTCAAAGTCCAATTCATGCTCTTTAGCCATTGTTGTTGCTGATGTGTGGGAAGGTGCACTATCCCGTTGAAAGAGCACTTCTTGCGTGCCAACCACCGTCGTTTTTCATCCAAAGCTTGTTTCAAACGATCCAACTATGAGGCATAATAGGGTCCAGTTATAGTTCTGCCTTCTTCCTAGCAATCTATGAGGGTTATCCTTCGGGAATCCCAAAAAACCATTGGCGATCACTTTAGCGGCTGACAAAATGGTCTTTGCCTTCTTTGGTGCACTTTCGCCAGCCTTTGTTCATTATTTTGACTGCTGTTTTGACTCTGGTGTGAAATGATGTACCCGGTTTCATCAACAGTCACAAATCGGCACAGAACAGCTTGCGCAATGCGATGAAACATCGCCAATTGTGTTGAAATGTTGTGCAGGATGTGCTTTTGTTCGACTATGAGCAATGGCCCACCCATCGTGTTCATAGGCAATTCTCCGCGCAAAATATTATGCTCTTGTTCAGCTGAGATGTCTACAGTATAAACAATCTTACGAATTTTTATTCGGCGGTCTTGCATTACCATATCAGAATCTACACTACTGGCCATTAAAATTGCTACACCAAGAAGAAATGCAGATGATAAACGGGTATTCATTCGACAAATATATTATACTAGAACTGACATGTGATTACATTTTCACGCAATTTGGGTGCATAGATCCTGAGAAATCAGTACACAGACCAACCAACTCTGGCCGTAATAACGGCTTTGATACGCCTGGGCATTGAGTCAAACAGAGCTTGGATGGCGTGTACAGGTACATCTGCCAATGCACAATTCATCAAGAGTAGTGACTGACGTATTGTGACGAGCCACTTGCTCGGCCACCATTGACCAGACGTTTTCAATTGGTGAGAGATCTGGAGAATGTGTTGGCCAGGGCAGCTGTCGAACATTTTCTGTATCCAGAAAGGCCCGTATAGGACCTGCAACATGCGGTTGTGCATTATCCTGCTGAAATGTAGGGATTCGCAGGGATCGAATGAAGGGTAGAGACACGGGTCGTGACACATCTGAAATGTAACGTCCACTGTTCAAAGTGCCGTCAATGCGAACAAGAGGTGACCGAGACGTGTAACCAATGGCACCCGATACCATCACGCCGGGTGATACGCCAGTATGGCGATGACGAATACACGCTTCCAATGTGCGTTCACCGCGATGTCGTCAAACACGGATGCGACCATCATGATGCTGTAAACAGAAGCTGGATTCAGCCGAAAAAATGACGTTTTGCCATTCGTGCACCCAGGTTCGTCGTTGAGTACACAATCGCAGGCGCTCCTGTCTGTGAAGCAGTGTCAAGGGTAACCGCAGCCATGGTCTCCGAGCTGATAGTCCATGCGGCCGCAAACGTCGTCGAACTGTTCATGCAGATGGTTGTTGTCCTGCAAACGTCCCCATCTGTTGACTCAGGGATCGAGACGTGGCTGCACGATCCGTTACAGCCATGCGGATAAGATGCCTTTCATTTCGACTGCTAGCGATACGAGGCCGTTGGGATCCAGCACGGCGTTCCGTATTACCCTCCTGAACCCACCGATTCCATATTCTGCTAACAGTCATTGGATCTCGACCAACGCGAGCAACAATGTCGCGATACGATAAACCGCAATCGCGATAGGCTACACTCCGACCTTTATCAAAGTCGGAAACGTGATGGTACGCATTTCTCCTCCTAACACGAGGCATCACAACAACGTTTCACCAGGCAACGCCAGTCAACTGCTGTTTGTGTATGAGAAATCGGTTGGAAACTTTCCTCAAGTCAGCACGTCGTAGGTGTCGCCACCGGCGCCAACCATGTGTGAATGCTCTGAAAAGCTAATCATTTGCATATCACAGCATCATGTTCCTGTCGGTTAAATTTCGCGTCTGTAGCACGTCATCTTCGTGGTGTAGCAATTTTAATGGCCAGTAGTGTGTGAATGTTTTCCTTTGTGGTGACCTCAATTGGGCGGCTGGAGCGTACTTTGCCTTCGGTGCTAGTCCGACCACGTTTAAATTCATTAATCCAGAAACAAATGGTTTTGAACGCTGCTGCAGCGTCTGCATGAACTTCATCCAATTCTGTCTTGCTTTGTCCGGCAGTTCAGCCCTTCGAATGGAAATGTTTAGTAACAGCATGAAACTCGGTTTTCTCCATTTTCAATCGCAGCCGACACAATGACGGCTGTCACAGTGAACTGTACGCTTTTCTTTGTGAAATTCTTTATACGATCCTTGGAATAATGAAGCTTATCAACCATGCAGGCACAACAAAAATGTTCAATTCTTTCATGAAATTTATCAGGGTTTATCAAACCACCCCCGTATGCCTGCAGCGTATCACTTATAGATCGTGCATGGGTGCCGTGTGATCTCTCCCACGAGAGTTACCAACAGCTGCCGTTGCTGTGGCCGCGCTTTCCGCAGCTGCGGTGTAATCCGATGCTCGCTGCGCCCCTCCAAGGCAATTAGTTCCGTGGGCCATGCGCACACGCCGCGGTGGAAATCCATTCCGAGCCCGCCAGGTCACCCGTTTGGGTGCACAACCCCGCTACCCGGCGCTCGGCCAGCGCAAACTTTTTACAGCAGTGCACTCCATGGGAGAATGAACACACGATGTCTATAAGCTCACTGTGTATCTCTGGTGCAAACAAGCGTATGAAGCGGCAGCCAGCGCAAATTGAAACAAAAGCTGCTGGGTTAGACCAATGGCAGAGGCAACTGTTTCCGCGAATCTCTGAATCCGATTTCCGTTTTCTCCCACCATTTCCCCCCTGCGCCGCGATTCAGTACACAATGATGTAACTGCCGTGAAGCGAGGCAGGATCCGAAATGGAACGAGTCAGAACTCTCATAGAAGCCATGCGCAGAATCATTGCCGCCCCCTCCCCCACACACACACACACACAAAAAGGTCAAGCGCGAGTAAGACTCGCACGCTGACGGATCCGTACAAAGTTGATTATACACATAGACAGTTCATCCTTTCCGTGAATCGAGGATCTCGACGATTTTTGCATGTAATCGACACTGATGATACGGGAAAAATATCGGTTCCAGGAATTCCAAGACCTTCGGGATATTTTTTAATTTGAAGTTTGAAGTCGCATAACAAATGACAAAAGACGTATTTTTCGTGTGATATGGTTACAAATTAACATCTCTCCGACTTTTTCATTTATTTGTACTGAGAAGCCTTTCTTCTTGCGAAATTTCTACAGGAAGTATCCTGTATGTACTGGTGAGTGAATTTTGCGAATATAAAAATACGTGACATAAATGGCCGTGTGTTCTCATTGCATAGACTTCGAAGCTTCACTTGTTTACAACGCCAATGGACCAGAGACCTTAGTTTGTTTAGCATGTGCCACATAAATTTCAACTTGGTACGTCAGCCTGTTTCTCAGGAAAAGGGTTTTTAACAGTCGTACCGACGGACAGACAGACGAACGGACAGACAATGAAGCGACCCTATAAGGGCTCAGACTGTGATAGGGAACTCTAAAAACAACACGTTTCCGCAGAACCGTTTATATTTTTTGTAGTGCTCTGGGATCGCTCACTATGATGAAATCCTCAAACACGGCTCTGAGAACTGTGGGACTTCACATCTGAGGTCATCAGTCCCCTAGAACGTAGAACTACTTAAACCTAACTAACCTAAGGACAGCACACACATCCATGCCCGAGGCAGGATTCAAACCTGCGACCGTAGCGGTCGCGTGCTTCCAGACTGAAGCGCCTAGAACCGCTCAGCCACAACGGCCGGCATGAAAACCTCTTTGCCGCTTGAAAAGACTAATAAAGGTTCTGTTCTGGTACGATGGATGCCTGGGTTTTAGGGTAGCACACACATATTGTAAGTAACACGGAACAGTGAATAGTTAAATATATTACTCACTTTTGGTAACGCTGGTTACGGCAGTTGTAGAATGCAGGTTTAGCCTGTCTGTCCTGCGTTGCCTACAGTTCCATGAACACAAACTAAATAATGTTCTCTGAACTGATGTCGGAAATAAACTATTCTTATGTTTTGTTGTACTATTCGAAGAACAATGCCATGCTAACAGTACTTAGTTAAATCCCTAGGCAGACGGTCTCTGTCCATGCGCGATAACTCTATTCACTGTTCTGTTTCTATTGAAGATTAACCACTTGGCTATGCATCGGCCACTGTTTCTATCACACTCGACGACTTGGAGACACGACGACCGTTCTGCAGGAGCTCCCTCGCCAGACTCTTCCTGACTGATCATTTGCGAATGACAACTTCTGCTCGTGCACGATTGCTTATTAAGCGCGCGTCTCTGTTCCTGGTGTCGCTGCCGTTCCAGGGGGTGACTGGTTTCCGCACAGCTTCCTCCCGCAGTCGGACATCCACGGCACTTCTGAAACCAAGTGTCAAAAACTTCTCTTCTGTGCTATCTCACTACACACCACAGTTTTACATACCATATATCGATTTCTTAACTTCACAGTTAACGTTCGGAGAATAAAGTAACGTGAAAAATAAGAACTTAGAAAAAGCAAAAGAGTTCTTTAAACCACAATTTATATCTACGGCACGATACTTGTCGGTCGCTTGTGTGATGGCACTACTGACGCGAATGGGCTTACGACCTGACCTGTAATACTGTAGCCAGATCAAGGCACACACTTCCCGACTGGCCGTACCTACTGTCAACAACAAATACGACACGGTTCGAAGTCCACGGATGGAAAGGCAAACGACAGGAAACTGAGTCACCTTTGACAGAAAGAGAAAGACCCTCCACTAAGAAAAAAGAAGTAACCGTAAGACTGACATCCCGAACACAGCCGGAAACAACTCACTGAAACCGCTTTCGCCTCATTTCCACACTCACGTAGCCCGTCGCAGACCGGTGCTCACAGTGTTAGTGTTAATCCTTTACGTGATGCAAACATGCATACCAATGGAACTGCTATGCACATTTTCTTTCTTCTGACTGATGTAAATATTTACCATCTCGTACCTCATAGTAGATTTAGAAATACATTGAATTTCCTCATTAAGAGAAGACCAAAGGAGCGATCTCTTTCACTTGCTAAAAACATTCAACAGCCTAAATCGCATAAATATTTCCTTATTTAAGACAACCCGTTTCGATATGTTTTGCTGTATCTTCAGGTCTTAAAAAATCTTTTGTTGTGAAACATGTTCATTTTACGTTGGACCTCACACAAAGTTGTCATCTGCATAAAAATCAGCAAAGGTTTGTAATAATTAAAATATTTAAAAACGTAAAGCATCATGTGCCATTTGAACAAGGTGTTTTATGTTTTGAAATATTTTCATTATGACAAATCTTTTATAACATGCTAATTCTTATCCAAATGACAACTTGGCGTGAGGTTCAACGTAAAGTGAACACGTTTCAGAACAAAATGATTTTTTAACACCTGAAGATGTCAGCAAATCCTGTCAAAACCGGTTGTCTTAAATAAAGAAATATTTACGCGATCTAGGCTGTTGAACGTTTTTAATTAGAAACAAATAATGAATTGAACACTTTTATTCATTAGTATTTTCACAGAATACATGCTGAAATATATTTCACTATTAACGTGAAAAAAAAACAGTTTTTTACGCCCAAAGGATTAAGCTAACAGTAACCTGGTTGAAGGTACTGGTTTGGTGGAACACCGAGTCTTGATGCGGGAAAAAATCTGTAACTGCCCGCTGCACATACTCGTCCGACAGGAATCGTTGACCCTCGGAGACCTTTTTTTAAGGGAACGAAGGAGTGATAAGCGCCTGGCGAGAGATCAAAATGGCAATAAGCACTATGCGACTTAACTTCTGAGGTCATCAGTCGCCTAGAACTTAGAACTAATTAAACCTAACTAACCTAAGGACATCACACACATCCATGCCCGAGGCAGGATTCGAACCTGTGACCGTAGCGGTCGCTCGGCTCCAGACTGTAACGCCTAGAACCGCGAGGGATCAAAACCACAGTGCGAGTGCTGGTGTGTCCGCCAACTGAGTTGGCGTTACTTCTGCGCTACGACATGTGCGACTGAAAACTTGCGTTATCATGAAGCACCTACTGTCGCAGTTGTTACACACGTTTCGCCTGCCTCATACACATTCCTTTTTCTCCGCTGGGTGTCTAACAGTGCTCGGTAGCCAAGAAAAAAATAATGGCACGTTGGTCCTGTTTGGACGCATTTGGTAATAACGTTGTCGTATTTCGCGTTTCTGCATTTATCGCACGCGCGTCGGGAAGATACGAATGTCACTCTAACCCCTTGACTACATGTCGTTGCTTATATACCCGCATCGGAGTCGTACTCTAACGGAAACCCTTTTATCGTCGCTTGTATTGTATTAAAACATTTCATGTATTTTATTGCTATTGTTATTACAATCGTAGGCACCTGTATCACGTTGAAAGTCACCGTTACCGCAACCAGGAGTGGGATGCAAAAGGGGGGAGGGGCGGGAGAGGGGACGATGGCTGTTCTGGTTGGGGGAATGATCCTTGACGTTAGATGCCCATTTCCTCCAAGTCGCCTTTTAAACGACACGAAGACGAGGTGTAGAGTTGCCGATGTCATAGCGCCTGGATACGTTGCTTACACTGTAGAATGTATCCTTGCACTGCCATACCACAAGGCAGGTCGGAGTATACTAACAAAGTAGGGTCGGTCTACAACTGATACTGACTTGAAATATACAACCAATACGCAGGCATTTCGCTCACGCTAGGCAAATGCCCACAATTGGCCAATGATGCAACCATGGCTTATGGCCGCAAGATGTCCTAATAGAAGCCGCACTCAGTAGTGCTTCACTTCACTCAACATTCTGTCACCACGACATCTAATCGAACACACCCAATTATACATCGCGTGAGCATCCACCCCCACTAAAGCTTTCCAGCTCCGTAACTGAAACTGACAGAATTTGATTTGAACTGACTTTTACACAACTGGTTTAAATACATCAAGTACACAATCGATAAAGCAATATACCCTTAAAAATTTATAACTAGTTGCTGTAACTCTCTGGAGAGTAACAAAATAAATTATGTTCACAACACCGCAGAAAGAGTAAAGTTTGCTACGTTTACCTACCTATGTAGGTAACTATTCCTTTCACGTATTATTTTGTAAGTCACAGAAACGTCCTGTATATCTGGCACTGTCTATGTGTACCACTTGAAGCCATTATGGATTAGTTGAAGTCTTATGTCTTTACGCTACGTATCGACGGAAATTTACGTCCCTGAGGCCCGGTAGCTCACGCATGGGGACTTCCACGGACGGAGAATTATAGCGCGGAGAGAGCCAAGTTTTCCGGGTTTACCAGACTGTCATAGAAGCTAGACGGATGTAGCTTTCCTTATAATGATTTTTATGTTATGTCTGTGTGCAGCTGTATAAATATTATTTACGTTGTGACAGACATGTTTCGCATTAATTTATTCAAACATCTGCAGTTTCTTGCTGTACATACAGTTTTTCATTTAAATGCAGCACGTTTAATTTACATTTTGTGCAATGTACTTGCAGGCCAACACCAGTTCTGGTCCTGGCACTGTCATGCTTAGTACATGCATCACGTTATTGACAGCGTGTATTTGTGTACTTCTACGACTATATGTTTTCTCGCTATTCTACTGGTGAAGCTGTTCTGTCTCCCACACTAAATATATTTGTCAGCACAAAAATCAAGCTGCGCACACAGCTACACACACATCTTTGCAATTTGTTTAGTTTTTTTCAGTAGTGTTGCATTAGGTAGAATGTATGCATTGGATCCCCATTGCAAATTGCGTGTCTGGAGAGGCTTAGTACTGAGGTGTGTGTGTGTGTGTGTGTGTGTGTGTGTGTGTGTGTGTGTGTGTGTGTGTGTGTGTGTGTGTGTGTGTGCGTGCGCGTGCGCGTGCGCGCGCGAGTTTGTTCCTTTTGTAGGCTGCTTGCTCTCTGTTGTGGTAGTCATATTCATGTACTGAATCTATATCATCTCATTATCTAATCGCGATAATACGATTATGGTTGGTACAGAAGTACAGTATTACGTATTCATTTACGTGAATGCGGTAAGCGGCTAGTATTCTCTCGCATTTCGAATGAATACGTTTTCACTGAGTATTTGTCTAGATCAAAACTGAACTCAACATTTTCCTATCTCCAGAGACATTTGAACAGAACTAGCTTTCATAGAAAATAAGACGATATAAATTCAATACAGTAATATGTCCACCAAACGAGATTACTAAAGGTCGAAACCAATTTCTTTTTGTTAGGTCTTTTTTCCTTCTGCATCAAATAATGACATACGTTTTATGGCACGTGAAAATACTTTCATAAAACTGAATATTTCATATAAATATTATTTTCTTTTATACCATGTCATTCTACGCTGTTCCACATTAAATTTAAACTGTTGCTAGATTTACTGTATGCATTTTGGTATATCGTAGGGCTATGGACTAAGAGATTATGTATAGTCACGAAATGAATTATGAAATGGTAGAAACCCCTCCTCCCCACGACACCCCCCACCCCCAATCAATAGCTTCAAACGTCTGATTACTTTACACATGGCTTAATGTGTTAAATATTTCACGGTAAGCATGTAAATCCTTTATGGGTGAAAATAGTTGAAGACACACAACAGTAATTATGTTGGTTTTATTAGTACTGTGTTATTCACTCATGGAGTAATAATAAATTCCAAACCAAGAACAACTAGTTTTTCACGCATCTCAAAGGTCATGACGTCATGTCTCCTGAACTGCGTATCGTGTAATGACAGTTTTGCAGGTACCTCAAGTGGTACATATAGATACTATCTGCAGAATGTATTGCGTACGGCGTTAACAGTAAAGAAGTAATAAACGGAAATGTTATGCCTGATGCTAAAGCCTTACTACATGAACAGAGAAAATGGAGTAAACGATAAACTTTTTTCCTTTCGTTATTTTGTGGGCGGCGTCAGCGAGAAAAAGTTTCGAAAATGTGTGAAATTATATGTCAAGTTTGTTGGTAGTCGCTAAGTGCTCTTATTCTCAAATACAGGATGAATATAGTTCGGTTAATTTGTGCGCCGTGCGTTAAGCTACCTGAAGGCATATAAACAGTTTCTAATTTTAATAGTTGACGTATAATGTGAAATCTTTACCGTAAGATAACACCTCTCAATGAGAAGATTACGACAGCATTTTAAATTTTTTAAATTCGGTCAACAGTTTTTTGAAATGCTGAAAAATCAAGTTTCTGTCGCACCTGGAAGCCATTAGTAGGCAACCTGCAACTGGAATTCGATGACCTTTTAGCTGTTTAGTAATACAGATGACAAGTTTAAAAAAAATAGTTCCAGTGTATCAATTTGCGACGACGGGTGTCTACAAAATTAATAAAAAATACGTTTCAAAGACTATATGCCCTGATAACGCCAGTTTCCATTTTATTCATACTACGCAGCAGCCTGTACAGAATGGACCACAAGTTACGATCGGAAAGCATTCAAATAACTTAACACACAGTTTTGTGGTAACATGGATCTGGAAATGCATTCCAGGTTGAAAACAGTGTTCCCTACTCGTAGTACGTCTGGCTTCTGGTGGAGATCACTTAAATTACAATGCAGACGTCACTCCATGAAAATACGGCATGTGATCGTCTGGTTTTGCTTGTGGTTCTGGCGAATGGTACAGCATGTGATCGTGTTCTGTTCTGCTATCAAGGTGGTACTGTTGTAAACACTTGTGTTATAATGAGGGATACAAGTAGTTTCATAATTGCAGAACGTCGTCTTTTTAGCGTTTGGGTGCATGAAAAGGAACGAAAGAGTGAGACATGACGAAATTAGGTAAACAAATTTCAAGCGCTTCAGCAAAGAACCCCCAACGGGGGCTAACCTTCGGAAACTTGAAAGAAAGTCGTTTGCAAATGGGTCCGTGACAGATGCACCACCAGCGGAAGACCCAAGAAATATGACAACGAACGCTTTAATGGAGCATTGCATCGTTCACCACAAAATCGACAAGGAAGCGGTCGGCGGAGATGAACGTTCCCAGAACCTCCATACGTCATTACATAAAGATAGGAGGCTACCGTTGATTTCGACCCAGCAGCATTAATGAATTAAGTGATCACTATATGAATGTGCGATGTGATTGTCAGTATACAGAAAGAATTTGAAATATAAATATTTAAGGCGTATTTAAGAGAGCCCGTTTAGGTCTTGTTTCATTCTTGCATGTATCTTATCCCATTAAGTACAGTTCATTTTAGAGGTAAGGAGTAGTTTCATGTTCTTGTTTGCTTTTGATGTTGATTTCTGTTTCAACAAATAACACTAAACATTTCTGACTGCGACTTCTGGTCCACACTTTACAATAAATTTCAGAGGGCTTAGCGCAGCTGTTTCCTGCCAGAGGGCGGTACTGTTCACTATACTCTGTTTATCGTAAGTTTCTATGTATTCCCCCTTATCGGAGTCTGCTTCACGCGGAACGTAAATCACGACCTGTCGCTTTACAGACGATTATTACTGCAGGTTTACGCTGTAGCCTCGCAGCTCGAATATCCTCTTACTGGCGCAGTTAGACAGCAGTTGCAGTAAGCTGCAGTCCTCGACGCTGGGATCCGTGCCTGGCGAGGATTAGGTTACAGGTGCAGCATTAACGTAGCAGGCAAACATCCCAACAAACAAAACTTCAAATTTCCTCAGTGTGTGATTCGTAAAAACAATGAACAGAAAGTAAAAAGCTTCATTTCAAATTCCATTTCATTGGATTTGTAAGAACAGTGAAATAACATAATTGGTCACGAAATTTCCACAGTTTTTCTGTATCTTCGCTACAGCAGCGCCGCCAAGAAGCCCGCACGTATAAACATACTGCTAAACGATTATGTATATGGAGAGGAAAAAAACACATTCAAAATGCAAATGTCGTATTTCGGTGTTTATAGTGGCGCTAGAAATTGTAGCATTGTAGTTGGGTTTGACAATACGATTAACTGATGTTATGGCAGTGTTAGCCGAATAGGCAACAGGAGTTGCGTTTTGAGGTAAGTGCAATGGAACATGTGCTAGATGCAGTGTAAGATAAGCACATAAATAAGAAGAAAGCGTCACCGGTGGACGTGCCGCAGGACTAAACGTTACAACTGGGAAAGACAACCACACAAATATACATTCAGATACCTGGTAAGCAAAATAGATAAACATGACGGGCACACGAAAGGCTCAGAAGCGAGTACATGGGCAAAATGGTGTTTATAAGAAATAGCAACTAATCCCCAGGAATGTAAAAATTATGCGTAGCTTTGAATGTATTAAAATGAGTCTGAAATCCGCAAAGGAAGCCGTGAAACGAACTACAATCGACGCAAAAGATCAGCACGCGGATATACTCGTAGTCAGTTCCTTTTGAACCTAAGCACATCTCGTCTTGAAGGAGCTTCGATGATACGATTATGACTCTGCTACTGTGAAGCGTGCACATTACACTGCACTGAGGTTTAATTATTAGAGGATGACGTTAGCAGGAGACCGGTTTATTACTTCGATAACATTTTCCTGTTCATAATAGAAAAATTACAGGCACGTTCAGTGACTGGGAAATACGGAAGCAACAGCACTGAAACAGTAAGTTCTCAGTTTATAAACTGCCATATTTCTGACCGCTACGGTCGCAGGTTCGAAATCTGCCTCGGGCATGGATGTTTGTGATGTCCGTAGGTTAGTTAGGTTTAACTAGTTCTAAGTTCTAGGGGACTAATGACCTCAGCAGTTGAGTCCCATAGTGCTCAGAGCCATTTTTTGTTTTTGAATCCAATTCACAATAGAACCTGTTATCCGCTACATGTTAAGCATATTTCACACGTGCGACTTTCTGCTCAAAATCGGGTAGTCGAAGTGAGTGCACCTTTCGTGCTTGAGTGTAAATCAGCAGCAAATCACGCCCTTGGTGTGTCTGTGACGTCAATAACCTACAGAGTGTGCTGGATGTGAAGTTCTAAATTTCCAAGTATGCTGCTCACTCCGCATGCGCAGAAATTAATCTCTTCTGGCCGAGTTCACTGCTTTCATACAATTTTTTGTGTGTTTTCGTGTAGTCTTACCCTTTATTGTGTTGTTTGCTTGAGGTCTTGGTGTATTTCCTGCTACTATTCTCCTGCAAGAGAAATGAAATATGTGAAAGCAACAATGTGCTTACTTTTTACAGGAATAAACCCTCCACTACGTATAAATGCGTTTCAATGAAAATTACTTCAAAAGCGAGAAAGGCAGAATAATTTAAAGCCAAAAATAATTGTCTATGTTATTTGACACTTAGTAAGAAAACAAGTTACAGAGGACAAAGTAAAAAAAAAAATCACTATTTATTGGGTTCTAGTTATTGTTTGATGTGTATCAAGCATACATTTTCTCGAGCAAATAAATGTACATGTTAGGAAAAATTCAGACGATGGTTTTCATATTCTTTCAGTTCCTAGCAGAGTAGAGAATTTACCACACGATCTTTGAGAGAACAATTACAATGGACTTCGCTACAGTCATTCATAAACCCTGTTGTTATTGCTTGTTCCCACAGTCTGTCGCCATATTTCGATTTTTTCATAGAAAGGTAGCCCTCATAACTTTACTTTTGCCGTTCAGGTGCCAGAGAGTACAGCGGTAACCTCCCGTAAGACACTATTTTGGCGCTTATGCATAAACGAAAGTGACTCGGTTCAGGAACAGAACGTCAGAAGTGCTCCAGTAGACTCATTTGTGTCAAGTACTCAGCTGAGACAAGAAAGACGACCACGTAAACGAAGCTTTGTCCCACGTGAAAGTAGGTGCCTATCCTGTAACTTAGGCGGAGTGTGGGTAACAGCCTAGTATTTATCTAGTTGGCTGTGGGAAACCGGCTAAAGGTCACATCCAGTCTTGCTGGCACACCGGTCTCGTCGTTAATCCGCCGGGCAGATTCGATCCGGGAGGAAGGTCGGCAACAGCGTACATGAAACCAACCAATCCCCAAGTACGAACCTTCGTTCGCATTTTTCACAAACGCATTTCCCCGCATTTCCCTAACGAACTCTGGTCACGACAGTTTATTTTTGTTCTGCTATTCTGTCTGCACTCCTGAAAACTCCGGTAAAGTTAGATGTTATTTCTGAAAACTGGCAAATCAGTAACGACGGGCTTTTTTACTAAAAACTCCTGTGAGACATTACCGCACAATTGTTTCTCACTGCCTTCTTACTGTTTTTCTTGGCTATATTTCGCTACAGAACACGAAGCAGCTCCATCAAAAGCTTGTCCGAAAAACGATGAAATAAACAAACAGGTGAGAAGGCCAAGAATACAATGATGCGAAGTGCATAACATTTCATCCCAATATCCCACCGCCCCGAACTCCGTCGGGAGAGACCTACGAGAGTGACGTCGAATGAGACAGTCTCTAAATCATAGGCAGAAAATGGACAAATCAAGTAAATAGAATAGAACGACGCTACTTTAAAGACATACGAATTACAACCAACTACAAGCATTCACCAACAACAGTCAACCTGAAAATGAAGAGAGAATTTCAAACAGTCAACAGAAAATCTATCAGGACAACAGGCAACAGAAAGTCCAAAGCAGCCGAACTTCATCCCGACTGAGGTTTTCATTGGTGGTTTCCCGTGTTCGTAAGGTGAATAACGGGACGTAGAACTCCACCATGTACAGATAAGTAACAAAGCCAAAGACAGTTTGAAAGCAGGCAGCGACCCCGCCCCCTTTCCAACGGAAAAATAAATTGTGCCCCAACAGAACAACATTACCCTGGGCTGATAAGGACAAGAGTCCCAAACAGCCGCCATAACCTGTGAGTGTGTGGTGTTTCTAAATAAATAAAAAAACAATTTTCACACCGTACACGAACAAGACTGTATGAGCACCACAAGCAGGACAGAGAAATCGACTGTAAGAACTACATTGGATACACATTTAACTCTGTGAGTCGAAAAAAAAAAAACAATATATTTTCAAGACTTCCAGTGATTTAACCTGTGTCGCTGTGCCGCACACGCTAGAATACCAAGAGTGTAACTGATATTTAAACAGGGCCACTGCAAGTGGTGTCCCAATATATGTTGTAGGGACACTGCGACCGTGAAACGACTGTCGAGCGGACGTTTGTTTACTTTGGTTTGAACTTGCGATGAACAAGGTTTAGATGCCATTTTTTTCTGTCTTTTTTAGTAATCATCTCTTGTAATTTGTCCCCCTTCTTTCAAAACCACGTTTAGAACGTACAGTTGCGCTGAAAGCGCTAGAGACGAGGGCTTTAGTGAGGGGTTCCGCAGAAGTGAAGGCGCCAGAAGCAAGTGGAGGAGCTCGAGCTGTCGCGAGTGCAGAGAATACGGCAGTCGCGTCAGGCGGCAGTCCTGGTGGCATCGGCGATTCAGGCGCCGTACGGCCACCCACAGCACTCGCAATTTCCAGCGACTGTGTCCGTGCGCGTGCGTGACACCAGCAGTTCCGGCCTCCCCTCTCCAAAGGCTCCGTGGCATGCGACACCCGCAATACCACGCCATAATACCGCCAGATACGGGCCCCAGTCACGCACTGACGCGTCCTACCGAAAGGCAGAACCACTGTCCCACCCTGCAATGATTTTCCACAAGCTAGAAAGCTTCTTATGATGTTGACTGGAACACATTCTTCGAAATTCTGACGGTAGTAGGGATAAAATACTGGGAAGAAGCCAGACTGCAGTTATAAGAGTCGAAGGGCTTGAAAGGGAAGCAGTGATTGAGAAGCGAGTGAGACAGGATTGCAGCCTATCCCCGATATTACTACTGCACATTTAGCGATGTATGTGTGTGGGGAGGGGGAGAGGGAGAGGGAGGAGGAGGTGGAGCGGAGAGGGGGTGAGAGAAGGGGGGCGGGAGGGCGGCAAGGAGTAGGGGTGTTAGCAGCGCACAGTTAGATCTTTCGGTTTCTTTTTTCTGCACTTTCAGCTTCCAGAATTCTACGGAGATTTGTTGGACATCATATGAGATTTTGAAGTGAGGTGGAATTTCCCGCACTTTTGGAGGGGCTTTGGAGAAAAGCAGCCATACAACAGCAACAAATGAAGGTGAAGTTGCGCGTTGTGTCCCTGACGGGCCACACGGTCACGACCGACCGCCGTGTCGTCCTCTGCCTACGACGACATCGGATGCTGCGAAAGTGACATGTGGCCAAAGCACCGCATCCCGGTCGTTGTAGAGTTTCTGGACCTTGGAACCGTTACCAATCGGTCGAGTAGCCTCACGAGGCTAGATGCACCCTATGCCAATCCTCCCACCAATCAAAAATCCCTGGCACTACCGGGAATCGAGCCCAGATCCTTCGCATGGTAGCCAGCTGTGCTGACCACCCAGGCAACGGATGCGGCCACCGACCTATTTCAGCACGATTTCAGTGAATTCTTATTTGCTCTCGTCGATACAAAGTATTTATGAATCAGAGCGGCTCGTAAAGGAATCAGGACGGCTTCGGCTCCCAAGAGTCCCAAAAACACTTCTTTTCTTAGTCTTCGTCGGAAGTACGAACTAAGGCTTTTTACTTTGTTTAGGTTTGCGTTATTGTTTCCAAGCTATTATTCTGAGTTGTGTGGAATCGCAGACAACAGTCATTTGATATCGTGGAATTAACGAGCTAGAAAAAAAGGAAATGCACGATAATACTCTACATATAAATCGCATGTGTTCCTCGTTAGACTATACGCCCCCAACGCTAACACAGGTAAACTTCAATGGCTGCGAAAAACTGCATCTTTTAACAATGAGATGATGTAAACCAAAGGACCGAATGAACGCAACCGCACACATGTGAGCGAGTGTTGCAAATGTCTCCCCGCCAAGCTTCTTGCGTCTACGTACAACGGCAGCATGCATCTAGAGTGCGAATGGAAACTTGCACAGGTGTAAACACCCCGTAACACTTTCCACTATATCAAATTAATCGTCTTTCCAATACATGCGGCCAATTCGCGGCTCATTCGGCGTGGACACACACACACACACACACACACACACACACACACACACACACAAACACACGAGAGAGAGAGAGAGAGAGAGAGAGAGAGAGAGAGAGAGAGAGAGAGAGAGAGGTGGGGGACGGTGGGACCTGCCCCCTAATATGTTTTGAAAAGCAATTTAAAATTCTTGAGCCTTAATTAACGAATAATGACACCGTTGAACGAATATACTCAAGCTTAACTAATCGAACATACTAAAAGCTCCTGTACAGTTAGTATTAATTGTTTGCAGGATTTACGAACGTGACAATAAATCAAAACCCACATACGTTAGTCATTAAAAAGACAGTACAGTTTTAGTGGATTGTGCTGGGACGACTAGGAGTGACGAACGATCTTGGTAGATTAACACGAATCTGCCTGCTTTTTAGCAGGGGTGGACAGGAGGCAGACGGTTAAGAACGGCAGGCAACAATCAGAGTTCAGGCTTAAAATGGCGTGTTTACAAGTTTTAAGTGTCATTGAAATATATTGTCTGAGGGACCCGAATGCTCCAAAAAGTGGTTTTAGGCTATAATTTTTTCAACATTTTTCAAGATGATCCCCCATTTAAAGCCCCTTGTGATCTGTACCTTACATGTTGTCACTCCCATTAATTGAATGATGGTGATGCCCGCACGCTCCCCCTCCCCCCCCCCCCAAATCACACACACACACACACACACACACACACACACACACACACACTGTCGTAAAATGCCCCGCATCCTGTGCAGGATGTGTGCGAAAAAAAAAAAAACGACCAACTACATTCCCCTCATTTTCCATACAGGGTGGCCGTAATTGCAAAACATTCCAACAGGTTCTACGCTACGCGCAGTTGTTTGTTGGCATCTACAGTACGTGATTGGTCTCCCACGTTTCCTGGAAACGGAGAGAGTCGAACATTTCGCTATGCTGAGACTCGCTTCTTTAAGTGGTGGACTGCAACTCAAGACGTAAACTGGTATCAGTAAAATTCATAAAAACTCTGCAACAGCCATTTGTAATTCATTGCTGGATGAAATTATGCTGCTGACTTCCCTTGTATTACGAACATCAGTGATATCATCTACGTTACTACTGGAACTTTTCCATTGGAGCATTCTCTGTGTTTTCACCTCTTAGTATCCAGGTGCATCTACCATTCATTCGCCCAGTTAAACGTCGTGCCCACCTAAGTTTAATTTTCGCTATCTGATTACCCAGAGTTGCGTAGTTACTTATTAATCCCCACTTTATATAAAATATCAGAGGAATGAAATCTGTAACCGTCATGTTGCCTTTCTTCTCCCTCCGTTCGTTCCGAAGATAGAAAAAGCAGTGTCTCTTCTGTAAATAGGAATCTTTATTTTTTTATTCGGTAATATAATTACTTTTCAGTAATTGTAACATAATATTGGGTTCGACTGTACAGGGTGTCCGAAAAGTCTTTCCCTGATTACATAAATTGATAACTCAGGCTAGAAGTAAGATAGAAATATGAAACTGGTGTCTAATTGTTTACAAACTATCAAAGTTTTTTTTCACACATCAGTAAACTTCGACATGAGCACCCTTGGTAGCACGTAGCACATCTAGCCGATATTCAATTTCCGTCCACACATTAGCCAACATCACTGGAGGGATCGATTCAACGACTGTGGTTATCTGTTGCCGCAGAGTTTCAAGATCTGGTACAAGTGTTCGGTAGACCTCGTCCTTGACATAACCCCATAAAAAGAAGTCTAATGGGGTTATGTCAGGAGAGCGTGGAGGGCAAACCGTTGGCCCATCACGACCTATCCATCGACCAGGAAAGGTCATATCGAGATAGACACGGACGTCCAAACCCCAATGAGGCGGTGCACCGTCTTGCTGAGACAAGACATCGGAGTGATACTGAAGCAGCTGAGGAACAGCATACAGTTGCAACATGTCCAGATACACTGCAGATGTGATGGTAGCCTCAGCGAAGAAGAATGGCCCGATAACTCGATCGTGCAATAGTGCGCACCAAACATTCACCTTTGGACTGCCTCTAGTGCACTCCATGACCTCGCCAGAGGGTTGTGAACCCCAAATGCGCACATTACGGCAATTCACTACTCCACTGACTAAAAAGGTCGCTTCGTCGGGAAAGACAATTCGTCTGAGATAACCATCATCGTCCTCAATACGTGACAGCATTTCGACCGCAAAGTTATATCGACGTGGGCAACAATGGAAGTGGAAGTTTACTGATGTATAAAAAAAACTTTGATAGTTTGCAAACAATTAGACACCAGTTTCATATTTGTATCTTACTTCTAGCCTGAGTTATCAGTTTATGTAATCAGGGAAAGACTTTTCGGACACCCTGTACTGTGCTACCACTTTGCATTGGTACCTGGTGTAACGTTAACTTGACCACTTGCTGAGTCGCCAGTAAACAAATAAGCACACCAGTCATTTAGTCAACTGTCTTCGGTTGAAGGTTTGTATGAGTGCACAAGTGCTACATGTAGTTTAAAAGCACTACTGTACCACATGCACTGTATTGTAAATTCAGAACGTTACTGCAATCACTGCTTTGCTAACTTAATCTATCTACTGTGACTGTGAAGGCAAGATCGAATCATGCGCGCAGTAGGAGATGAATCCGATGCTCTAAGCGCCCTCAGGGCGGGGATCAGGTGTTCATTTACAAGCCACAAAGCTGGGAACGCGACCTCGTTTAGGGGAAAAAAAAGACACATGGCAACCCTAGTGCCTATCCATCACAGCGGAATCAGCTCTCATTAAAGCTGCAGCAGATAAATAGTTCCCCAACCTCAGGAACCTCGTGCACAGTGTCACGGCGCTGCATCGCAACAGCTGTCCAGTGAGAGCGCGGTCGCGAGCCAGCAGGCAGAAAACCGCGCGTGCCGCTGACTGACGGTATCGCGGTTGGCGCCCCAGTCCCAGCGTCGCCTCACGCGCTCGTCGGCTCCCCCTGGTGTCCCGCGGCAGTTCACCTCCTTGACGGCCCCCTCCGCCGTCATCACGCCTCGACGAGCGTAACGCGCTGCGACTGCTTCCTGCAGTTCCGCACAAGCCACACAACACATCAGTCCAGCGTGTTCCCAGGGTCATCATCTTGACTCAGATCTACCAGACACTGGAGGACTCCTAAAAATTTTTTATGTTCGCACATGATTTGTTTGTTTTTCTATGTTCATTGGTTCAAATGGTTCTGAGCGCTATGGGACTTCACATCTGTGGTCACCAGTCCCGTAGAACTACTTAAACCTAACTAACCTAAGGACATCACATACATCCATGCCCGAGGCAGGATTCGAACCTGCGGCCGTAGCGGTCACGAGGTTCCAGACTGAAGCGCCTAGAACCGCACGGCCACACCGGCCGGCTCTATGTTTTATTTTCAGTTGCCATTAACAGCCTGTCCTTGGAGCAAAGGAAGGGGATGGGAATGTAAAAACATGAAAGAAGTCCAGAGACGTCGGAAGGCAGTCTGATATGTCACCGTCACGTGTAACAATAATGAAATTACGTAACAAATTTGAGAGGAAACATCCCTGATTTGGCAGGAAGAAATCAGTAGAGGACGCAAGAGGAGGTGGACGCTGTGGTGGACTTTCATAGTATCCCCACAGAAGTCCATACGGCAAGCTGCGCGTTAATCAGGTGTAAGCAAATCAAGTGTTCAATGCGTTTTAAAGTGAGCAAAGTGGAAACCCTACATTCCCAGGTTGCTTCACGCGATAAATGAGGCCGATCCGCTTAGGGGCCTCGAATTTTGGGAATCTACACTACTAGCCATTAAAATTGCTACACCACGAACTTAACGTCCTACACATGCGAAATTTAACCGACAGGAAGAAGATGCTGTGATATGCAAATGATTACCTTTTCAGAGCATTCACACAAGGTTGGCGCCGGTGGCGACACCTACAACGTGCTCACATGAGGAAAGTTTCCAACCGATTTCTCATACATAAACAGCAGTTGACCGGCGTTGCCTGGTGAAACGTTGTTGTGATGCCTTGTGTAAGGAGGAGAAATGCGTACCATCACTTTTTCTACTTTGATAAAGGTCGGATTGTAGCCTATTGCGATTGCGGTTTATCTTACCGCGACATTGCCGCTCGCGTTGGTCGAGATCCAATGACTGTTAGCAGAATATGAAATCGGTGGCTTCAGGAGGATAATACGGAACGCCGTGCTGGATCCCAACGACCTCGTATCACAAGCAGTCGAGATGACAGGCATCTTCTCCGCATGGCTGTAACGGATCGTGCAGCCACGTCTCGATCCCTGAGTCAACAGACGGGGACGTTTGCAAGACAACAACCATCTGCACGAACAGTTCGACGACGTTTGCAGCAGCATGGACTATCAGCTCGGAGACCACGGCTGCAGTTACCCTTGACACTGCATGACAGACAGGAGCACCTGCGATGGTGTACTCAACGACGAACCTGGGTGCACGAATGGCAAAACGTCATTTTTTCGGCTGAATCCAGGCTCTGTTTACAGCATCATGATGGTCACATCCGTGTTTGGCGACATCGCGGTGAACGCACATTGGAAGCGTGTATTCGTCATCGCCATACTGGCGTATCACCCGGCGTGATGGTATAGGGTGCCATTGGTTACACGTCTCGGTCACCTGTTGTTCGCATTGACGGCACTTTGAACAGTGGACGTTACATTTCAGATGTGTTACGACCCGTGGCTCTACCCTTCATTCGATCCCTGCGAAACCCTACATGCCAGAGGGATAATGCACGATCGCATGTTGCAGGTCCTGTACGGGCCATTCTGGATACAGGAAATGTTCGACTGCTGCTCTGGCCAGCACATTCTCCAGATCTCTCACCAATTGAAAACGTCTGGTCAATGGTGGCCGAGCAACTGGCTCGTCACAATACGCCAGTCACTACTCTTGATGAACTGTGGTATCGTGTTGAAGCTGCATGGGCAGCTGTACCTGTACACGCCATCTAAGCTCTGTGTGACTCAATGGCCAGGCGTATCAAGGCCGTTATTACGGCCAGAGGTGGTTGTACTGGATACTAATTTCTCAGGATCCATGCACCCAAATTGCGTGAAAATGTGATCACATGTCAGTTTTAGTATAATATATTTGTCGAATGAATTCCAGTTTATCATCTGCATTTCTTCTTGGTGTAGCAATTTTAATGGCCAGTAGTGTATTTGCTTAGTGAACAGCTGACTGATGTCATTGTTTCGTATGATGAGGCGTCGTTTAAACTGAATGGAACCATCAATCGTCGTAACAGTCTGTACTGGGCAAGAGGTAATATCTTCCTATCTTCCTGGGTACGTGTATCAGAGGACTTGTAGGGTCATTCTTTTTTGAAGGAACAGTAATAGCTGTAAAGTATCTTAACATGTACCCGGAATGAATTGTACCAGATGTTCACCAACTGTGCCAAGATGAAAATTGTTTTTTTCAACAAGCGGTGCACTATCACGCTACCGTCGTGACGTCAGCAATACCTGAATGAAACATTTGTTAAGAGGTGGATACACCGATGAAGAAGGATCGAAGCTCCATCCAGATCTCCCGATCTAACGTCGTTATACTTGTTTCTGCGGGGACTCTTAAGGACACTGTCTGCGGCACAAAACCATGTACGCTGGATGACATGAGAGAGGCGATTGGAGCCGCCTGTGAATCCATTATAATGGTAACCACATTTGTGTCGATCTGTTCCGTAGCGTTGCAGACGCTGTATTGTTGCCGGTGGAGGACACTTGGACGTGTTCAACAATAAAACTATTTTTTATTTCTGTTGCATATTGACTGTCTTTTTTCTTGGTATCTGGAGTTAAAATAGGGAACTGGCATCCATTTAGGAACAGAGCGTGGAAAACCGCGTGAGACCACAACCGTGATGACCCGGCCGGTAGCAGTCTTTAATAGGGCGTACAAATTGACTGGCTGTTGATTGATCCAGTTTCACCAACCTGTACCTTCTACATGAGTGAACATAGGAACTTCGGATGAATTATAACTTTAGCATGGAACCTAAATGTTGACATCACCTGTAATTGTTCCCGATAGATGTGGTTGCTGGTAGGGGCATGTCTGGCGCAGAAAGCTCCCTCGGTCTTTCAGTACCCAATGTGTGCAGAGTCTAGACGACGATAACACAGCAGCAAAAGGAGAGCCCAGTCAACATTTTTGCTTGTAGTCCACAGAAGTCTGCTCGTTCTGATAGCCAAGAGTTAGTCATTCCTTATGTCTTTCTGGCCTGTTCCCTGTTACTAGTGAAGAAGTACTGAATTAAGAGCGAGAATGTAGTAAGCGATGAATTTTTTCCTTTCATTGTTTTTTTAGATGGTGTCAGTGAGAAAAAGTTTCGCAAAGGTTTGAAATTTTGTGTAAAGTTTGTTGGAGGCAGCTAATTATTACCATTTTCAAATAGTTGATGAATATAGTGTGCGTAATTTGCACGCTTTGACTTCAGATGCCTAAAGACATATACACTAACTTCAATACCTCATCCAAGTAACCTTTACCCTATTAACAGGTAGATTATGACAAGATTTTATATTTTTAAATTAATATTGTATGTGCGTTCATGTAAAAACTTTAAAGCCCTATGCAATAGGTCAAAAATCATCCCAAGAATCTATATTCATTTAGAAGAGTGTTCCCAACCTACAGCAATTACCCCCCTGAGGGGTAGAACGTAATTATCTGAGGGGTAAAAACAAAGGGGTTCAGTTGTGTTTCGGTAACAAAATTAACTTATTTTTAACATATCATGACTATTGTTGCAATTTCGTAGGATTGTAATACTCATTTCACAAGTTACCAAAAATTCCTTTTAAAATACTAACATTAATGCGCGATACAATGTCGTGGACGTAACAACTTGTGAAACAAATGTATGAAGAACATTTTCCTCACATATTCCATACACACGTTGTTTGTTCCACGTCTTTTTGGTACCAAAATTAAGACGTACACATCACAAAGTTTAAATATGCAATGCAAATGCCTTCTCTCAGTTGGAGGTACTTCCCGAAAAGACGAAAAATTGCTTCATTATTCACTTCGCAGCAGTAAATGAAGAAATTGGCAGCATCACACAACAGTTAACTATCTAATGGCTACTGTACTGCTGTAGGGGTTACACTCTGTTATTATTATTATTAATTATTATTATTATTTTCGGTTATTCCCATTTAAAGAGAGCATTTGAACTTGAATTCCTTTATAATGATTGTTTATGTTTCTTCTGAGCCCAAATTTTCTTCATTTGTTCACTGTGTTGTTTCTTTCGCTCCGCTGTCCATTTGCATCCTGTTCTCTTCTGTGTTGTGGTGTCAAATTTATGTTTTTTCATTATGTTCCTGAATTCAGTTCTATTTTCTGCATCGTTTACTGTTATGTGTGCTTGTCTGGGGTCCTCTTCAACTCCTTTTATCCATTTTGTTTTTCCGCTGCCTGAGTTGATGACTTTAAGAATTCGCTTTGAAATTCTGTTTTCATTCATCCTGTGGATATGTCCGTAGAACTGCATTCTTCTTTTCCTTATCGTATCCGTAATCATGTCTGTGTATTTATATAATTCTGATGTTGGTCTCTTCTTCCAGATTCCTTGCTCTTGTATTGGGCCAAAAATTTTCCTGAGAATTATCCTTTCTTGTTTCTCTATTTCTTTGATTTTACTTTGCCCACTTATTTGTCTTGTTTCAGATGCATACAGTGCCTCCGGAAGTACGGCAGTGTTGTAGTGCCTCAATTTTGCGTTAATGGGTATGGACTTTTTGTTATAATAGTTCCACGTGAGTTTATTTGCTTTCTGTAGTTTTTTTAGTTTTTCCTCATTGACCTTTAGGTTGATACCTGATGGCTGGATGATTTCTCCCAGGTACTTAAAATGTGGTACTTGTACGATTTTCCCATGGGTTGTCACAATTGGCAATTTGTCTTGTGACACTCTTTCTATGTACTGGGTTTTAATTTGCAGGCCAGTTCTTTGTGCAATTTCATGTAACTTCTCTATGGCGTTAGTGGCTTCTTTTCTATTATTTGTGAGGACTGTAAGGTCATCTGCAAAAGCTAAACACTTCACATTGAATCTCTTATCTTTTCTAATGCCAATTTGGATTCCTTTGACTTCTTTTTCCCATGTCCTGATAATTTTTTCAAGAATGATATTAAAGAGTAATGGTGAAAGTCCGTCACCCTGTCGCACTCCAGTTTGCATTTCAAATGGTTCAGAGATATCCTCCATAAATTTGACCTTGGAGTCTGTGTCAGTTAATGATGTGTCAGTTAATGTTTGCCGAATGATTGCTCTTGTCTTTCTGTCAATGATGAATTCTTCCAGCGTGTTGTAGAGCGCTACTCTGTCTATTGAGTCGTAGGCCTTTTTTAAAATCTACAGAAGTGACCACTGTGTTTCGGGTGTTTCTCATCTGGAGAATCATTTTCAGATTTCAGATGTATTCTATGCAGAATCGTCCCTTGCGAAAACCAGCCTGGTATTCTCCTATTTGTGGGTCAGCTTGTTCTTCTAATCTATTCACTGTATTATTATTATTATTACTATTATACTGGCAGTAGCGAGACACAAAGGATTGGCAGCCTGAATTCTTCCAATCTCTGCCAGTTCATAAGTAAAGAGTCCACCAGTCGAGTGATTTATGAGCAACAGACCAATGTATAGTGCGCACAAATTAATTTGGTTGATAGCAAATGGTGGTGCAAGGTGTGGGTGAAGCGTCAGTAGGGAGAGGAGCGGCGCAGAGAAGCACGTTTTGTAACTAATGTCTACCCTCGGTGTGGATACTTGGCTTTCTTTTCAGAGCAGGAGTTGTGGCTAGAACTCGTGATGCCATGAGAATTGCTTCATCAGTTATAATCAAAAGCAGTTAGAAATAAGCAGTGACAACTGTTTTGTAGACTCGTCACCTGCAAAAAATAAATACAATTTATCTTTCGTTATTTTAAAAATCGATGATTTCGAAGAAAATTTGTTTTCATTCTAAAGTTTAGTTAGGCGCTAATGTTAATGATGGTGGGGGGTCTACTAGCAGTCGGGGGTGATGGTTTCAGGAGGGTTGGGAACCACTGGTGTAGAAGATGTGGCTTTGTGCAATGTGACAAATCTTTCTGAAACCCGCGGTACTTCGGTCTCGCAGGCTAGCGGTGTTCGTGATGCGCACTTCGAGGCAGCTGCCAGAACATTAGCTGTTTTTGTAGCACTATCGCAGCCTTTGGCCTTGCTTTGGGTCTGAGTAACCGCGTCGGACTGATCATTTGCAAACGGACGCGGACCGTTTGATGTGTGCACGCTATTAACAAATGAAATTCTCGCTTTGTTAGCGATGTTAAATTCGACAGAACGCGCCGTGTTTTTGCTACTGAGAACTGCGGCGGGTGAATATCGAGCAATTAGTGTGCGTTTAATTTACTTAGAGAGCGACGGCGCTTCGTTAGCGGCTAGCCGCGCGTTCCAGACACTCGCTCCACCGACAAAGCTTCAGAGGGCACTCCAGCCGCAATACCGCACACAAGTTTGGCATAGCGCAATATTCCCGTATTATTTCCAACTACCAACGGCACAACGACATTGTTTCAATGGAAGCTGGTCTCCGCGCGGTTGGATCTACTAATCTCCAGAACTGGAAATGGAAACTGCCCTGACGCAGCAATTTCCTAACTCTGCTCAGAACCGCCGCAGTTTTTTTTTTTGTTTTTTGTTTTTTTTGTCATCAGTCTACTGACTGGTTTGATGCGGCCCGCCACGAATTCCTTTCCTGTGCTGACCTCTTCATCTCAGAGTAGCACTTGCAACCTACGTCCTCAATTATTTGCTTGACGTATTCCAATCTCTGTCTTCCTCTACAGTTTTTGCCCTGTACAGCTCCCTCTAGTACCATGGAAGTCATTCCCTCATGTCTTAGCAGATATCCTATCATCCTGTCCCTTCTCCTTATCAGTGTTTTCCACATATTCCTTTCCTCTCCGATTCTGCGTAGAACCTCCTCATTCCTTACCTTATCAGTCCACCTAATTTTCAACATTCGTCTATAGCACCACATCTCAAATGCTTCGATTCACTTCTGTTCCGGTTTTCCCACAGTCCATGTTTCACTACCATACAATGCTGTCCAGACGTACATCCTCAGAAATTTCTTCCTGAAACTAAGGCCGGTATTTGATATTAGTAGACTTCTCTTGGCCAGAAATGCCTTTTTTGCCATAGCGAGTCTGCTTTTGATGTCCTCCTTGCTCCGTCCGTCATTGGTTATTTTACTGCCTAGGTAGCAGAATTCCTTAACTTCATTGACTTCGTGACCATCAATCCTGATGTTAAGTTTCTCGCTGTTCTCATTTCTACTACTTCTCATTACCTTCGTCTTTCTCCGATTTACTCTCAAACCATACTGTGTACTCATTAGACTGTTCATTCCGTTCAGCAGATCATTTAATTCTTCTTCACTTTCACTCAGGATAGCAATGTCATCAGCGAATCGCATCATTGATATCCTTTCACCTTGTATTTTAATCCCACTCCTGAACCTTTCTTTTACTTCCATCATTGCTTCCTCGATGTACAGATTGAAGAGTAGGGACGAAAGGCAATAGCCTTGTCTTACACCCTTCTTAATACGAACACTTCGTTCTTGATCGTCCACTATTATTATTCCCTCTTGGTTGTTGTACATATTGTGTATGACCCGTCTCTCCCTATAGCTTACCCCTACTTTTTTCAGAATCTCGAATACCTTGCACCTTTTTATATTGTCGAACGCTTTTTCCAGGTCGACAAATCCTATGAAAGTGTCTTGATTTTTCTTTAGCCTTGCTTCCATTATTAGCCGTAACGTCAGAATTGCCTTTCTCGTCCCTTTACTTTTCCTAAAGCCAAACTGATCGTCACCTAGCGCATTCTCAACTTTCTTTTCCATTCTTCTGTATATTATTCTTGTAAGCAGCTTCGATGCATGAGCTGTTAAGCTGATTGTGCGATAATTCTCGCACTTGTCAGCTCCTGCCGTCTTCGGAATTGTGTGGATGATGCTTTTCCGAAAGTCAGATGGTATGTCGCCAGACTCATATATTCTACACACCAACGTGAATAGTCGTTTTGTTGCCACTTCCCCCAATGATTTTAGAAATTCTGATGGAATGTTATCTATCCCTTCTGCCTTATTTGACCGTAAGTCCTCCAAAGCTCTTTTAAATTCCGATTCTAATACTGGATCCCCTATCTCTTCTAAATCGACTCCTGTTTCTTCTTCTATCACATCAGACGAATCTTCACCCTCATAGAGGCTTTCAATGTATTCTTTCCTTTCCACCTATCTGCTCTCTCCTCTGCATTTAACAGTGGAATTCGCGTTGCACTCTTAATGTTACCACCGTTGCTTTTAATGTCACCAAAGGTTGTTTTGACTTTCCTGTATGCTGAGTCTGTCCTTCCGACAATCATATCTTTTTCGATGTCTTCACATTTTTCCTGCAGCCATTTCGTCTTAGCTTCCCTGCACTTCCTATTTATTTCATTCCTCAGCGACTTGTATTTCTGTATTCCTGACTTTCCCGGAACGTGTTTGTACTTCCCCCTTTCATCAATCAACTGAAGTATTTCTTCTGTTACCCATGGCTTCTTCGCAGGTACCTTCTTTGTACCTATGTTTTCCTTCCCAACTTCTGTGATGGCCCTTTTTAGAGATGTCCATTCCTCTTCAACTGTACTGCCTACTGCGCTATTTCTTATTGCTGTATCTACAGCGTTAGAGAACTTCAAACGTATCTCGTCATTCCTTAGTACTTCCGTATCCCACTTCTTTGCGTATTGATTCTTCCTGACTAATGTCTTGAACTTCAGTCTACTCTTCATCACTACTATATTGTGATCTGAGTCTGTATCTGCTCCTGGGTACGCCTTACAATCCAGTATCTGATTTCGGAATTTCTGTCTGACCATGATGTAATCTAATTGAAATCTTCCCGTATCTCCCGGCCTTTTCCAAGTATACCTCCTCCTCTTGTGATTCTTGAACAGGGTATTCGCTATTACTAGCTGAAACTTGTTACAGAACTCAATTAGTCTTTCTACTCTTTCATTCCTTGTCCCAAGCCCATATTCTCCTGTAACCTTTTCTTCTACTCCTTCCCCTACAACTGCATTCCAGTCGCCCATGACTATTAGATTTTCGTCCCCCTTTACATACTGCATTACCCTTTCAATATCCTCATACACTTTCTCTACCTGTTCATCTTCAGCTTGCGACGTCGGCATGTATACCTGAACTATCGTTGTCGGTGTTGGTCTGCCATACCTTCCTATTGATAACGAATCCTACACCTGTTATACCATTTTCTGCTGCTGTTGATATTACCCGATACTCATCTGACCAGAAATCCTTGTCTTCCTTCCACTTCACTTCACTGACCCATACTATATCTAGATTGAGCCTTTGCATTTCCCTTTTCAGATTTTCTAGTTTCCCTACCACGTTCAAGCTTCTGACATTCCACGCCCCGACTCGTAGAACGTTATCCTTTCGTTGATTGTTCAATCTTTTTCTCATGGTAACCTCCCCCTTGGCAGTCCCGTCCCGGAGATCCGAATGGGGGACTATTCCGGAATCTTTTGCCAATGGAGAGATCATCATGACACTTCTTCAATTACAGGCCACATGTCCTGTGGATACACGTCACGTGTCTTTAATGCAGTGGTTTCCATTACCTTCTGCATCCTCATGTCGTTGATCATTGCTGATTCTTCCGCCTTTAGGAGCAATTTCACACCCCTAGGAAAAGAGAGTGCCCTGAACCTCTATCCGCTCCTCCGCCCTCTTTGACAAGGCCGTTGGCAGAATGAGGCTGACTTCTTATGCCGGAAGTCTTCGGCCGCCAATGCTGATTATTTATCAAAATTTAGGCAGTGTCGGGGATCGAACCCGGGACCTAAGACGTTTTGATTATGAATCAAAGACGCTACCCCTAGACCACGGGCTCGCCACGTGACATACATTCCTGTATTTCTGGAAAAAGGAAACAACAGCAGCGTGAATAAGAAAAGAACCAGAAAGAAACATCATCAAACCATCAGAACTCAGAAACAAACCTTTTTAAGAATAAAACATTTAACATAGAAGCCAGAAGAAATAAGAACTCGAGAACGTAGAAGAAAGAAAAAAAGGCAACATGGAAACAAGATGAAGGAGTACTGCAAAAATAGGAAACAATAATAAAAGAAAACGAATTTAAAATTCTACGTGACCCTAGTTGGTCAATACGAAAATAAATAAATAATAATAATAATAATAATAATAATAATAACAGCGGAGAATCCACGAAGATATAGCAGGGAAAAGGAGACATATGAGTAGAGGGAGTTGAAGGATGGGACGTAGAGGCGGAGGAGATAAACGAAAGGACAAAAGGTTAATGAGTGCTTAAACGTCCCATCGACGATGGCGTTATTAAAGGCAGATAACAAGCCCAGTTTGGGGAAGAACCTCGGAGACGCTCTGTGAAAGGGACGGGAGGTGCCTCTCATTTCAGGCCCATTTATTTGTCATTTTTCGCATTATATTTGAAGACTACGTGTAAAGCTGGCTAAGACGCCACCGCAATGCGGAGGGAGGCGATTCCTCAGGTCGCCAAGCAGCCAGCGAGGAATAGGCAGTCGCAGTAGGTGAACTGGTGGTGGGAGTAACCCACAGATGCGTCACAGCGTATCTACCGTGGAACCTGTAGACACCGGAGATAACCAGACATTGTAAGAGCTACTTTTTCTGCATCAAATAGATTACTAGAGTCCCCTTTTATCATAGTAACTGCTAGGGACAGTCTAAGAGTCACTGAAACTGACTTACTTACTGTTATTACACTATGCAATGAACCAACTGGAATACGAAACATATGACAGAGACACTACCCACAAAGTGGAATGCTTCCAATTCTGTACGAAGTTTGCTAGTGAATTTTGTTGGACGCCAAGTCAGTCGGCGTTAGGACGTGCTCTTGGCCTGAATTCCGTGTCAGCCACGCTCCCGATTTTAGTAGTATAATGGACTGTATAATCCAAGAGTGGGTTATGGTTTTCTTGCAGTGTCAGGTGAAAAGGAGGGCTCAGTTTTATGTGCAGCTCCTATCTGACTTCTATGGGCTTTTGGTTACTGCGACAAAAACAAATGTTCAAATGTGTGTGAATTCCTAGGGAACCAACCCGCTGAGGTCATCGGTCCCTAGACTTACACACTACTTAAACTTATTCTAAGAACAACACACACACCCACGCCCGAGGGAGGACTCCAACCTCCGGCGGAAGAGGCCGCGCAGTCCGTGACATGGCGCCTCAAACCGCGCGGCCACTACGCAGGGCGCGGGAAAAACACGTAGAAGTTTAATTCACGAGGGGATCGTGCACAATTATCCCGGGGTTTACCTTTGGTGACTCAACCTGGATAGTCGGTCGGAGATTTGAACCGTCGTAGTCTCGAATATGAGTCCTGTGTCTTATCTCTCCGCAATTCGCCCTGCATAGAAAGACGAAGGGAGGCTGAAAGGTACAGAAGATGAAGGACAAAGAGGATATGGAGCGGCAAAGGAATTAGTGGTAATACCTGAAAAAGAACATGGCGACGCAGTTATCTGTGGTCAGGAAAGAGGGAAGAAATAAATACTTAAGCAGCCTTAAAAACAATGACAGGCTAGAGAGACTCAACCAGTTTAAGTATACGAGAGCGAAAATATTTTTTGCGTCGAGGACACACTTTAAACAGAGCGGAGAATAATTAAGAAGCCCGAAATGTTTAGTAAAGATACTGCACACTAGATAGTGATGGAGTCTTCCACTGGGTATCCTCCAATTAATAGATAAGACTGTTTGATAGCAGGTTGATTAAAATACCGACGGGAGATTACAAAGTGCACAGCTTCCGAACGATAGGAGAGCAATGATACACGCACGATAAGACAGCAACAATATACGCATTCATTTGTCAGGGGGCGAAAGAACTTGCTGACAACTTCTCTGCGCCGCATTGCGACATCCAGATTTCATCTGGACGGCAAACAAGTAAATCTCTCTCTCTCTCTCTCTCTCTCTCTCTCTCTCTCACACACACACACACACACACACACACACACACACACAAAAAACCACGAAGTTTCGGCGACCATGACTCTTTTCCGGCAACAGCACGTTTCTATCTTCACATTAATTGACTTACGTGAAGCTGTATTTCTCGATTTCAAACTTGCGCGCAAAATAGGCTGTTTTCCTGCTAGGATGTTGAGTTTAGTGAGCTTACAGAGTGGATGAAAATCTAATTTTCGGAAGTGATTAGGCACATTACCGTAACCCAATACTTTGTCATATTCATCTGTAGTTTAATAGTATTTTTTTTTTTCTCAGAGTGCTAAAATCTTTAAAATTTTGTGTGCCCAAGCGCTAACGAGAAAATTGCTGAAATTATCAATAAACTTATCGTAGTAACAGTGTTAATCATTCTCAACTAGACTTCGTTTGATAATATTTTAGTTGGTGTGCTGATAACAGCGCTTTCCAGAACATTCAGTATCAACACCCTCCACCGAAGGCGAACGTAGGTAACAAGCTGCGACGCATTCGCGAATAAAGACGGTGATCAACGGAGAAAAGAATTTTATCTCAGTCAATAATCACAAATCGTCGTCCAACTACCGATTTCGTTTCATAACGACCATCTCCAGGTCTTTCAGGACACGGGAAACCAAAGAACAACTACTGGACAATGTAAACAATAAATTACAAACTAATGAAAAAGTACTAATGTTTCATATATATATATATATAAATCCAGCAACTTTCACATGCATCAGATCTGAAGATGGTTCTGAATGAACCGAAAACGGTCATATGAATAAAAAATTTGCAATCAAGACGGATTTTAAGTAACATTATAAAATCACTGATAGCTGTTATCCCATAAGACATTATGTCTGTTTTTGCAACGTAGTCCACTTAGTAGTGCAGTTACCGCCATGCAGAAACCATCAGGTCGTAAAGTTTGTAACTTGCTTGTGGGAGACTACTCGACGCAGAGGTAAAAGAACCACAGGGAGTAACGGGTATGAGTACGGCTGTGAGTGCAGATATTTTTATATTTGGTACCTTAATATGTACACACATCAATGTGTTGGTTGGTTTTTTCCTGTGTCGAGCAGTCTTCTCACAAACACATCACAAACTTTACGATCTGAGGTTTTATGCATGGCCGTAACTGCACCATTAAGGAGACTACGCCTACCAGTATAGACTAACTGTTGTGCGTCTATATATACAGGGCGTAAAAAAAGCCAACAACAGCGACAAATTTTAGGGACAGATTCGTTAAACAAAAAGAAGTAAAAACTGCCTAGTAAACATCTGGTCTAAAATGCATATTTTGAGAGCTGTGAGCACTTGCTCATCTTCGCTAGTGGGAAACACACCTCTTGTGCTAAGGCACGCATTTTAGCGCCCATGTGTAGTAAAGCGACAAATTTTAGGGACAGATTCGTTAAACAAAAACAAGTAAAAACTGCCTAGTAAACATCTGGTCTAAAATGCATATTTTGAGAGCTGTGAGCACTTGCTCATCTTCGCTAGTGGGAAACACACCTCTTGTGCTAAGGCACGCATTTTAGCGCCCATGTGTAGTAGACATTTGTTTCTTGTTTTGGTCCATACCACCACCTCTAAAAATATACAAAGCAAACGGCTTGCAGTAGTATCGACGATAATCAAGTGCTCTTATCTCTGAAGGTATGCACTTTGGAGCCCTTATTTACTGTACATTTTTTCTTGTTTTGGTGTAAAGGAGCTGTCCCTAGAGTTCGTCAGTGTTTGCTTGGTGCTTGGGATTAAAATAGAAGAAGCCTTATATTGCCCAAATATGATCAAGCTAAAGTGGCATCGTGAAAACATATAAACAAAATCAGCTTGATATTGCCGAACAGCTGTAATAATATACGCGTGCTCTGTGGACTTGAGTTGGGACCCTCTTGGTTCATGTTGCACATTAATTAACCGGCAAACAATACTAACATCAACCACGGAATCTTTACTTATATGAGGTTATCTACGAATACATTACCCGAAAAAAGCTGCACAAACATTCAGTCACATCTTGATCGGATTTCAGGGTTGTGCAACGGCTGGTAACTTGCTTTCAAAGTTCATGAATGTAAAACCGTGCAGTTGACTAAACGTAATTTCGTACGATTACAGTTCCAACGAGTCACTTTTGGAAAGAGCCAACTCATATGGATACCTGGGCGCAATTACTTGTGGGTATATGAAGTGAAATAATCACTTATTGAGGGTAATTGTATAGCAGCTACGGAGAAGACGACCACATAAATGAAGAAATAATCACGTACAATTAATATACAAACAACACGTGACATACTTCCGTTAACTGATAGGATCGTGGGGAAAATACTATCAGTCTATAAAGGAGACTGCTTAAAAACGACACACTCTGTGCTCTCCATCGTATAATATCGTTGAAATGTGTTAGAACCGTATCAAACACGTCTAAACAGAAAATATTCAACGCATATAAAGGAAGCACCACGAATTGTCACAGATTTGTTTCTACTTACGGTAGATCGACAAGGAATACTAAAAAACCTGAACAGGACAGGACTTGAATACTGACGGAAACTATCGCACGAAAAACCGTAAGCACAAAGTTCTGAGAGACAGTATTAAGGGAGGAATCTAACAACGTATTTCAGCCTCGTACGAATCGCTTACGTAGGGGCCGTGTAGTTAAGGTTAATTGCAGCACGCACAAAGGCATTTAAGCGGTCACTTTACTGCGCTCCATACACGAATGGAAGGGAAACGAACTCCAATAATGGTGCGATGGGGCGCGCCCTGTGATCTCTCCGCTAGAAGCGACACATTCCATTCAGATCATTTTCATGAAAAGTTATTGCACTGGGTCAAGACGCCTTCAGCGCAAGCAAGCGATCACTTAAAAAGTCGTGCATAGCATGAGCTACTGATGCTTATGTTTTGGTCTACCGGTAAGCAGCAGTTACAGGGGTTATAGATGGCCGTCGTGAGAATTTACGTTTAGAGAAGAATGCGCCGATCGTAACTTAGGCAGTAGGCTCAGTCTGCAAACAGCTAACAACATGACTACCGTAATACTTAACCCTTCGTTATTTTGCTAGGGTTTCAGACATCCCAGCCAGTGTATTTCTCGATGCTGTCATAAGATGGCGCGTAATTCGTACTTTAACACTGCGGTAGCTTACTTTCACAATCTGTAGATGGCGTTATTGTAGTTAACGTCAGTTTTAGCTTCGCTATTGGAGAAAAGACTCGTCTCTGGGATTTAATACCCCTCCCCCCTTCCTCAGTAGTGGCGTGTCTCTTTCAACAAATACGGTATGTTCAAATATTAATATTAATTGTGTTGTACGTAGTCTATAAGATGATTATTTAAAGTTCAGTTTTTCTGTAAATAGTTTCCAACTGCTAATTCTCAGGAAACTTGGGAAATAGGGAACTTCCCTGGTGTAAGGAATTTTCTTTTAAATTTTAGTCGCCTGATTCTTCAAACCCGTATGTTAATTTTTTGTGTACTGTGAAACTACCCCTAAAGAACATTGTCACAAACCAGGTGCATGATATGTCCTAGATAGGAAAACTAAACATCAGTAAATAAAGATCAGTGCCGTATACGCAGTAAATTTTGGTGTTAAGAGAACATTGTTCCAACGTATGACATGTGTTTCAATAATGAAGAAGATATCGAACAAAGAATGTTTGCTCCGGATATTACATGTAAGCAATACATTACAACTACAATCAGAACAATAGAAGTGTACTGTTTATTTATTTATCGTATGGCTTTACCAGTGCAAGTGCGGTACTGACATCGTAAATTTACATAATATATAAATACAAATATGAATATACACACATACATAATAATATAAACAGAACAAACACCAAGTCATTATTAAATCTGAGCAAAGTTGAAATATAATCACAGCTACAATTCGTCAAAAAGTTATATGTGACAACCATTTAATGGCAGCAGGGCTGGCCTCCACGAAGTCTCTCCAGTCACCACAGAATCTTCGCAGTGGGCAATCTTGCACTACATGTTGTAATGTTTGTTCATCAGTTTCACAGTCACACATTGGGTTATCATTGGCGCCCCATTTGTACAGCATGGATTTAGTTCTCGCGTGTCCAGTTCTCACACGGTTAAGCTGGCACCAGATTTTACGAGGAAGCTGCATTCCTGGGAGTTGTTGGCTAGGGCCCTCTATATTGTGTCGGTTAGTATCACTATTGTTACACTTGGTTTTTTAGGATTTGTGGCAGTCGTAGGTATTTCCTTGGGCAAGTGTTCTGTCTTCCTATATTGGCGCTCTTGATTTAAGGCGATATCGACAGCGGTCATCTAGTACTTGGTGTATCGGTAGTACTCTTGCCTTATTTGCATGATTTATTTTTTTGCCATTCCTGAATTGTTGCCTGCTGTCTACGGATTTCAGGCGGAGTGATGTTTGAGAGGACATGGAGCCATTCTGGAGGAGTGTACTGTAATTACTATTGTGACTGTTGCTGTTTGTGTACTGATCTTCTATTCTTAATTTTCGTGTGTGTATGTATTGTAATGTGAGCGTTCTTTCGACTGAATGATGCTTGTACTATGATTATGTAAACGCTATCTGATGAAAATAGCTGCCAAACCCACCCGAAACTGTGCAACTGTATTTCAATTAACTCATACTAAAAATTATTATCAAATATAACAAAGTGTAGTAAAGACGTTATTATGTGGAACTCTGTACTGTAAAGTGAACAGTGTTACTACGTGTGACGTCACAGTATGTGTTTTGCAGTTCCAACATACAAAACTAACGGAGCAAAAATTTTGCATAAAATTACAACTTTGAAAGAATAAATGTCCAAAATGCTTCTCTTAAAATGCCTTCCAAATTTACGCACCAAAATTTACCACGTAAAATTCCGAACACTGAACGACATGTGAAGTTAAACTGGGTCTAACAAACTTCCGTACCTTACCTTGTGGCTACGAAAACTCGGTACTGCTCGAAAGCGGTGAATGTTAGAATACAGCGCAGCAGTAAACCAGCTACAGAAAAAAACATTGCCTAAGTGCAATGCAAGCAAAAGCAGCCATGCTAAGTACATCATACTTTGATGATTTCAGCAACCGTTTTCCTCCAAGTGCAGTGCGGAGACAGACGACTACAAAATAGAACTTCAGTATGGGGACGGTTGAAGAAGCTGAACTTACTGCAAGATATCGGCATTTCAGCATTAAAAACTGTATTACTAAACTGACTTTTATCTATTGCAACAGTCTTCACAAAATTCCCTCCTTACATAAAAATTTTACTCTGCTGTGCAATATGAAATGGTACATGAGTGGAGAATCTATGGCTCTCAGTCCAAGCTATGAAGCAGATAATTTTGTTTAATCTCGCCTCGATAACCCAACTAAGCGACCTGAAATAATAAAATCACACCAAAAATGTACCTTTCTCAAATTCATCATAAATCACGCGCGAGCAACAAATGCAGCGTCAACATTACCTGATAATCTTCACACTCCTAAAATCATTCTTTACAGAATCATATTTCCAGAAACCAAAATCCTCTGCCTTTGCATCTAAGTGTCCTACTAGTTACTCCAAGACTGCTCATGAGTGTGACTAACACCAATTCTGTCACTTAATACTTCCGAATGCCACACAGGCAACGACAATACTACTGAAAACCAAAATTCACACTGCTCGTACTCTGAACATCTACGGCGTGAAACATCGACTATTGATGACTCCTGTGCGAAATATATACACATGGTGACAATTACTTAACTATATGACATAATATCGTCGTAACTTCTTAATGGTTAATTTCTGAACGGTTTACGTCAGGAAGTTCTGCATGGTTGGCTGCAGAGCATGATGGGAATTAGTATGCACTATGTACGCCCCGATAGCTGTCAGCGTGACGGATTGCCGTCCTACGGACCCGGGTTCGATTCCTGGCTGGGAATCCCCCTCCGGCGCGCAGGTCGTCCAATGTGGCGTCGAATGTAATAAGACCTGTACCACATGCGACTCCTTTTTGTAGGGCTATATTAAAGACAAATCTTCATGGATATCACTAAACCCGCCCAAAGATGTAAACAACCATGCATGAGCAGCGCCTATTAGACGGAGGGGGCCCGCAGCCTATCAGTTTCAGTCATTCCACCAGGAAGGAGGTACACGGCTCATGTTGTCTGTAGTTCAACGATGCCTAGATGATCAATACCGCGGTTCCATCGCGTCCGCATTATTACGTGGGACCAGGAAGGGCTCTCAACAAGGGAAGTGTCCAGGCGTCTCTGAATGCACCAAAGCGACGTTGTTCGGACATGGAGGAGATACAGAAAGGCAGGAAATGTCGATGAAATGCCTCGCTCAGGTCGCCCAAGGACTGCTACTGCAGTGAATGACAGCTACCTACGGATTATGGCTCGGAGGTCTGACAGCAACACCACCATGTTGAATAATGTTTTTCGTCTTACGACTCAATCTGTGCGCAATAGGATGCGTGATGCGCAACTTCACTGCCGACGTCCATGGCGAGGTCCATCTTTGCAACCACGACACCTTGCGGCGCAGTAGAGATGGGCCCAACAACATGACGAATGGACCGTTCAGGATTGGCATCACATTCTCTTCACCGATGAGTGTCGCATATGCTTCAACCAGACAATCGTCGGAGACGTGTTTGGAGGCAACCTGGTCAGGCTGAACGCCTTAGACACACTGTCCAGCGAGTGCAGCTGAGTGGAGGTTCCCTGCTGTTTTGGGGTGGCATTATGTGGGGCCGACGTACGCCGCTGATGGTCATGGAAGGCGCCGTAAGGGCTGTAGGATACGTGAATGCCATCCTCCAGCTGATAGTACAACCATATCGGCAGCATATTGGCGGGGCATTCGTCTTCATGGACGACAGTTCGCGTCCATATCGTGCACATCTTGTGAATGACTTCCTTCAAGATAACGACATCGCTCGACTAGAGTGGCCAGCATGTTCTCCATACATGAACCCTATCGAACATGGCTGGGACGTATTGAAAAGCGCTGTTTATGGACGATGTGACCCACCAACCACTCCGAGGGATCTACGCCAAATCGCCGTTGAGCAGTGGGACAATCTGGGCCAACAGTGCCTTGATGAACTTGAGGATAGTATGCCACGACGAATACAGGCATGCATCAATGCAAGACGACGTAGTACTGGGTATTAGAGGTACCGGTGTGTGTGGTGGCACAACATGCGATGTGTGGTTTTCATGAGCAATAAAAAGGACGGAAATGGTGTTTATGTTGATCTCTATTCCAGTTTTCTGTACAGGTTCCGGAACTCTCAGAACCGAGGTGATGCAAACCTATTTTTGGTTTGTGTAGTTGACCACAGTAACGAAAGGTTCACAATTTAGTGACCCTAAACTCTAGTTAAGTCTCAGTAATCATAAAAAAAGATGCCACAATGATACATAAATTAATAATAAATACAACTGGTTAATGATAAGTACGGATTGTACTGGTAACCGATCCCCAGGAGTGTTTACGAAAATATACGATGTTGAGTTCAAAGTTATAACGATATCAATCCTAGCGTAGCGGAGTGGCGGCGTTCAGAGGTATCAGATCTTTACTTAGTGGAGACTGCATCGTTTTATTGGACTTCATGTAGTCGAACTGGGGCCTCCACTACTAGCGTAAGTATTAGTTAAATTGTTCTACTTTAGACTGTTCGGTCTGTAATAGAGATGGAAGTAAAGTCAAGCGAAGGATATTGTACGTTATTTTTGTGATGAAATGACGGCAACTCCATCAAATCTGTGTACCTTTTGCTTGTTCACTAGACGAACAGCTAACTAAAAGTGTGATTCTCGTACATAGTTTGAAAGTAGCAACACGTTTCAGCCGAAACTGTCGCTTGGGACATGAAATGATGTAGATCGCTCTATTGTTGCATACGACTGTCGGAGGGCAATAAGTAAATCCGTGTCATCGATGGTCTGTGTATGAGGCATAGAAGCAGCGTGCAACTGTGCGAGGCACTAGCAACTTGAGACATGGCATCAAATAACCAGGCACCGGATAGTAACGCTGACGCTAGAGCAGCAATTCACAGTGGCTTTCACGGTATAGATCTAGATATGTCTGTGCAGTAGCATCTGTCAAAGGACTGTAGTTTCCACTGTGCAGCACAGTAGCCGTGAAACGAACCGGGTCGGGGATGGCATAGTTGCTTTACTGAAGCTTTTGTCGGCAACGTGCGCGAGCAGCGCCGGAGTTTGCCGTGTGTGTGTGTGAGAGAGAGAGAGAGAGAGAGAGAGAGAGAGAGAGAGAGAGAGAGAGAGCGTGGCAGGCAAGTCTACTGTTGTCTGGCCCGCTCTGGCACACTCCACGTGCCGCCAACGCCAGCTGGTTGCTCGCCTGGCTTCGCGGACAGTGTGTCGGACACTGCATCGTGTGTACGTGACTTATCACAGTGCCGTCCGATAACGTGTCCACTGCGCTGTTCTGATAGCGCCGGGCGCCTGTCAGCTACTGCCACTGGACGCCATAAACTGCAGCGACAAAAAAAGTGCTGGAAAAACGATTGAGCAGTCTAGTTACACATTTTCATTGAGGACTTCGCTTCTGTATGAGGTTCCCACGCACAAGGGACGTACCACAGATCAAACGACTGAAACCGATTAAAAACGATTTCACAACACGGACATACGTCTGTTCTACCACCCAGTGAGTTATCTGTAACACACTGCCTGAAAAAAAGAAAAAAAAAAGTGCACCAATAAGTCATGATCGGATGTCAGAGTAACTTCGTACACGCACACACCGTCGGCGGGCATGCTAGTGGTTAGAGATGCAGTTCTATGTGACAGGTAGAATGGTCACCAGAATGCATGACTGTTGTTGCCTGGCCTGTTAGGGTGTAGATGTTGAGTCGTCTCTAAGAAGCACAAAGAGGTGCCGCCTTTATGTGGTTCAGTGTTATAAGTACCAGAGTGAGTTTGAAAGTGGTCGCACTGTGGATCTCCATTTGGTTGGCTGGTCGAAGCGTATCCAGATTTGTGGGGCATCCGGATGTGACAGTGCCCCGATGTTGGACTGCACCAGATCGTGAGGACAGGGATACTAGTCGTCTAGGTTCCGGTTGGCCACGTCTGACCACCGTAAGGGCGGATCGCTGTATTGTGCACCAAGCACATCGTAACCCCTTCAGATCTGCGCCTCCCACCCGAGAACAAGTAAAGAACTTCCTGGAATATTCTGTGTCCTCCACAAACAACCTCGCAAAAATTCTTGCTCTTCCTCAACAGGATTAGCCAACCACTTACGTCACAGATAACTCTTACTGACACCCAATAAACAGATTTTTACCAGAAATTATTCCATATACTTTCTTCCAATAAAACCAACATATGACCTATAAATGGCCACACTGTAATAAGTGGAGAAAGTTATTCAAGTAACTCCTCGTGTGCCCTCACGAGGCTGAGTGGATCACGTTAAGACCTCACATCTCAGAAGACCGAGGTACCCGGAACCGAACCCGGGTCCTTCCGCAAAGACGCTGACCATTCGGCTACGGGGCCGGTCAAAATAAGTTATCTTTCTTTATGTTTTTTCTTGGCTTTCATCCCATACCTTCAAGGGGTTGACATGTTAATCTGGATTTGGCAATGTTAGTGATATAGGCCAGATACCTTTCCCGTCACCCTCTGTGTGTAGTGTTATGAGAGTTGCTCTCTGCCAAAACTACAGTCCGGTAGTTTCTTACAGCCTTACAGAATATAAATTGTGTTTTATTAGTAATAAAAATTAGTTGATCGCCTAAATTCTGCGCTTTTATGTAACCAAAACAGTTGCTTTTGCTCCAAGTACAGTTTACATGCACATACATTTAAAAATTTATATAAATTATCGTTACTTTGTACTCAACAAAATGTTTTTCACCATGATGAAAGGCAAGAGGTAACTGTTATTGTTGATAAATGTGAAAGTTGTTTGTGAATAAGAGAAACATGCATTATATAAGTTCAATGAAGTACCGAAGCAAGCTTTTTTCTCTTGCATCTTTTTAAACTTTGCCTTTTTTCAGGAAATTGTGCTTTCTAGTGTTATATGACAAATATATATTGTTTTTTTATTTTTCCTTCATCCCTCTGTTTCACATTACAAGTCTAGAACTTTCGAACAAAATCCGAACCAAGCACTTAAAATTTCAATTTTGCTATAAATGCTGTTTACTTGCAGGTAACAAAATGTTCAAATGTGTGTGAAATCTTACGGGACTGAACTGCTACGGCCATTAGTCCCTAAGCTTACACACTACTTAACCTAAATTATCGTAAGGACAAACACACACACACATGCCCGAGGGAGGACTCAGCGATCGAAACGAGGTAATGCCCAATAGGTACGCTACGCACTTAACGTACAGGTAACACGCTTATGATCTTAACTGACCAATGCTACTAGGTATCCTGTCGTAGGCTACACTTACTTAAGGTAGCCTACGGTAGTTTCACAAGAAGTGTTACCCGTGATGAAGTGTGAGAACGTTTCGGAAATATTCGTGAATCTTGCAACAAAAGGGCAGGTGTTATGGCTTAGTGCATGGGAACGGGTATTTCGGAAACGGCGAAACTGGTCAGCTGTTCGCGTGTTAGTGTCATGAGAATGTATGTGACCGGCTGAAGCTCGGTGACACCACGAGGACCCGGCAAGACGTCTAAACGTCCCCGCCTCGCCAAAGAACGTGAAGGCTGGAGGATAGCCAGCTCTGCAAAGCAAGATGGACAGTGATCTATAGCAAATGTGACGACACAGTACAATCCTTGAACAGGCACAACTGTTTCGAAGTACTGCGCTCAGCGTTTATTGTTGAACACGAGGGTCCGCAAGTTGGTGGTCATGATTGGATACGCCGTTATTCAGGCGAACGGTTGCTCCATACACGCATCGTGCCAACGACAAAAGCCGGTGGGGGCTGTAGTATACTATGGAGGACATTTACTTGGGGTGTCACAGAACCTGTTACTATAATCGAAGGTACCTTGACAGCTATCGGGTAGCCATTCCTGCGATCACCTGGGTGCCTTCATGCTTGTCGTTCCCTGACGGCAATGGCATCTTCCAGCAGGATAACTGTCCACATCGCACGGTCAGATTCGTGATACAGTGGTTTGAGGAACCTGATAGTGAACTCACGTTGATATTTCGCTTGATTTGAACCCGACGGAACACATCTGGGAGGGTATCGGGCGCCATGTCCGTGTCCGCAAACCACCGGCCCTAATTTACGGGAATTGCATGATGTGTATGGGAATCTGGTGCCAACACCTCCAGAAACCTACCCAGAACTTGTAGAGTCCATGCCACGCAGAATAGCTGCTCTACTGGGATCAAAGCTGGAGCATCACTATTAATCAGGCGATCAAAATGCTTTGGCTCATCCATGTACGTTACGAATGTTCGCCAATTCCTGTATCCTCGTTTCTGAAGACGGAGCCTTTTACTTGAAGTGGATAGCAAGTAATCCAGAATATAACAAATGCAACTGAGTAAATAAACTAAAACAAATATAAAGAAGGAAGCAAAGTAAAAATATTTTCCTCCGTCCAGTTCAGGTTCCCATCATCTGCCATCACAACGGCAGTTAAAAGACCTCACAGAACAATTGTAAGTGGCCCCCAGAACACAACAGCCGCCGTAATGGCGCGCTGGACGGATACCACCCACGCCCTCCTCAATGAGTAAATTGGCCGAGGTCGTTGAGATGCCTCTCCCTCCTTTACACACCACAAGCTACAAGCTTCGCCCTCATAGCTTAACCTATGTAAGTGGCAAAACAACTTAATTCAAGAACACTATTCTCCTGTTGTCACCAAAGGACTACACAGTGAGCTGTAACAAACAGAGATCATTGTTTTCTTCATAACTGGATCCACAGCCATAAAATACTGGTCAAATTGGACCACGTTTACGCTTAGACTGTAACTCTATCGAATTCTTTTTATTTGGCATGCGTCGATTTCGACCTCATGATCATTATCAAGCATTTGTCTATTAATACGTATCTAATACGTAACTTCAGATACAAAGATAAATGCTAATTGTAAACTCTCAGGTAATTCACTGATGATAATTTTAAAAACGTGTTACTTTCATGTATGTGGTCATACATATACGGATTGTAGACCATATTAGTTTGTAGAATATATCAAATCACGACATTTACAGCAAGATCATGTTTACACTCTGAGGTGACAAAAGTCAATGGACACTTCCAAATATCGTGTCGGACCTGCTTTTCCCGGCATAGTACAGCAACTCGACGTGGCATGGACTCAGCAATTCGCTGGAACTCCTCTGCAGAAATACTGAGCCACGCTGCGTCTACAGCCGTCCACAATTGGGAATTTTATGCACGAACTGACCTCTCGATTACGTCCCATAAATGTTCGATGGGGTCCATCTCGTTCGACATGGGTATCCAAATCATTTGATCGAACTGTTCAGAATGTTCGTCAAACAAATCGCGAACAACAGTGACCACGTGACATGGAGCATTGTGATCCATAGAAGTCCCATCTTCTTTCGGGGCCTTTAAGCCTATGAATGGCTGCAAATGGTTTCAAGTAGCCGAAAATAACCAGCACCCTGTCCGTTCCATGTAAATGCAGCCTACATCATTATGGAGCCACCCCCAGCTTGCACAATGCCTTGTCGACAGCTTCCGTCCACGGCTTCGTGGGGTCTGCACCACACTCGAACCCTGAACTGAAATCGGGACTCATCTGACCAGGCCACGGTTTTCCAGTCATGTAGAGTCCAACCGACATGGTCATGAGCCTAGGAGACGCCCTGCGGTCGACGTCATGGTGTCAGGAAAGGCACTTGCATTGGTCGTCTGGTGCCATAGCCATTCACCACACTGTCGTAACGGATACGTTTGTCGTATTTCCCACACTGATATCTAAGGTTACTATACGGAGTGTTGCTTGCCTGTTAGCACTGACAACCCTACGCAAATGCCGCTGCTCTCGGTCGTTAAATGAAGGCCGTAGGCCACTGGGTTGTCCGTTGTGAGAGGTAATGCCTGAAATTTCGCATTCTCGGCACACTCTTGACACTGTGAATCTCGGAATGTTGAATAGCCTACAGATTTCCGAAGTGGAATGTACCATTGGTCTAGCTCCAACTACCATTCTGTAATTCCCGTCGTGCGGCCATAATCACGTCGTACACCTTTCATGTGAGTACAAATGTCAGCTCTGCCAATGCACTGCCCTTTCATGCCCTGTGTACGCGATACTACCGCCATCTATACATGTGTGTATCGCTAGCTCATGACTTTTGTCGCCTCAGTCGATAACTGCAGTCCGGTTCCTGTATATGCTGTATGTAACATTTCGCTACCTGTATTATATGGGTGCTACCTTCAGAAATTCAACTAGTATATTCCAGTCGCCATCACCTCTACGTGACTGAATCACTCTTTCTAGACTGTGCATGTTAACTTTTTAAGCGCGTATCAGCCTGCCAATGAATTGGAAAACCGTCGCATATAATACAAGATGTTCATCGTAACTACAAGAAACTTTAACGATCAATCATCATTGCGAAGTATTGTTAACAGAAGTCTAGGGAAAACTCAGCCGGAATAGTTGGAGGTTGACGGTACGTTATAGGAGGATGCGACAGCTTTTTGCTACTCTAAGAAGGCAGCCGGCAGTGTTTGGGGAGAGGATTTGTGCTGCGACGGTTGGCAGCCCTTGCGCTGTGTCGCAGTGGAGTGGTTGCAGGCTGTGGTAGTGTCAGTAATTACGGGCCAGGCTCAGATGGCGCTATCTTCCCGCTTACCGTAAGGTAACAGAGGAGAGAAGCAGAGATTAGACTGCAGCCTCAATGTTGAGAATTCTGCAGGCGCTGGTGGTAGGCTGAAAAAGTTTTATCTGAGTTATCCTTCTACAAGCGGACAAATAAACGAAAGTAAATAATTTTGAAGTCGCTAATGAGCAGTTCACAGGACGGAAAAAAACTGATTTTCACGAGAGAGAGTTTTACAGACTAAGCAAACAGTTCATTTCAGTTTCTTACCGTTAATGTCGGCGAGGAACAGCATCAGATCTGAAGAATTAACTAACGTGAAGAATTAACGGACACCACGATCTGAAGAGTCAGATGGAAGCCAACCATGCGGAACAAACGTGGAACTTCTACAAGAAGTTATTTAAAATCAGCAGCACGACAGTCTAAATTCCAACTGCCGATTAAATTATCCGCGTGGCTTTTTTCTGAGTGTAGTCAGTCGATGACAGCAAGAGAGTGTAACTGCACGTACAGTTTCTTTAAATTATAGCCTACCTTTTAGCTGGCCATTGTTTCTCAGGAATTTTCTGTGAGCTCATAGAAGTTGCACTTACATATAGAGTCAGTTTGTTTGTTTGTTTATAATTCATACAAATCTACAGCTTTATTCCGGTCTTGATGAAATTTTTGCATACTTTACCTTCAATGCAAGAGAAAGATCACTTTCTACGCAAGATTTCGTAGTCCGACTAAGAAACTGGTATACACGTGCGTATTCAAATACAGAGATATATGAACAAGCAAAAGAAGGAACTGCGTTCGGCAACGCCTGTATAAGACAAGTGTCTGGCGCACTTGTTTGAGCGGTTACTGCTGCTACACTTGCACTTTATCAAGGTTTGAGTTTGAACGTGGTGTTATAGTCGGAGCAGGAGCAACGGGACACAGTATCTCCGACGTAGCGATGAAGTGGGGATTTTCCCATACGTCCATTTCGTGAGTGTGCTGTGAATCCCATGAATCCGGTAAAACACCAAATCTCCGACATCACTGCGTCCGGAAAAAGATTCTGTAGGAACGTGCCCAACGACGACTGAAGAGAAACGTTCAACGTGACAGTAGTGCAACCCTTCCAAAAATTTCTGCAGATTTCAATGCTGGCCCATTAAAAAGTGTCATCGTGTGAACCATTCAACTAAACATAATCGATATGAGCTTCCGAAGCCGAAGGCCAACTCGTGTACCCTTGATAACTGCACGACACAAAGCTTTACGCCTCGCCTGGGCCCGTCAACACCGACACTGTATTGTGGATGGCTGGAAACATGTTGCCTGGTTGGACGAGTCTCGTTTCAAATTGTATCGAGCGGGTATGGGGACAACCTCATGAACCGTGGACCCTGCATGTCAGCAGGGGACTGTTCTAGCTGGTGGTGGCTCTGCAATGGCGTAGAGCGTGTGCAGTTGGAGTGATATAGGATCCCTGATACGTCTAGATAGGTGACACGTACGTAAGCATCCTGTGTGATCACCTGCATCCATTCATGTCGATTGTGCATTCGACGGAGTTGGGTAGTTCCAGCAGGACAATGCGACATGCCACACGTCCAGAATTGATATAGATGCCTTGCAATGTGCTGTTCAGAAGAGATCTCCACCCCTTGGTACTCTTAGGGATTTATAGGCAGCCCTGCAGGACTCATGTATCAATTCCCTTCAGCACTACTTCAGACATTAGTCGAATCCATGCCACTTCGTGTTGCGGCACTTCTGCGTGCTCGTGGGGGCCCTACATTTAGGCAAGTGTACTAGTTTCTTTGGCGCTTCAGTGTATAAAGGGGCAGGATTGTTACTAAAAATCTCTGACAGGTCTTGGGCGATTTACTTCAAAATTCTACATTCAGATGAAACAATGAAGTAAATTAATGAAAAATTAAATGTCTAACAAACTGAATATATCGTGGTAAACTGGCTGTAATTCCTATTGCGTTAATACATTACAGCGGCAATACCCATTTTGGAGATAGTACCATTAGACGTCACTAGATCGTGGGACGAGCGAAAGTTCAATAATTTGACAGAAACATGATCGCAAACTCTTATTTATTACGAATTTATTTATTCATTAATTATCTTCGTTCTTATGCAATGGTACAAGGAAGGCCGTGACGAACGGTAATAGAGGCCACCATCATACCGTGGTATGCCGCAGGCGAAGACGTTTTCATTCCTTGCATTCCCTTGATATTAGGCGATTTAAATATGCTCTTCGATTTAAAGCGATTGCAGTTTCTCATGCGGCTTGCATTCGCTATGAGTGTCAACAAGGCACAGGGCCAATCAAAAAATGTGTGACAGATATTAAACATCCCGGGCAACGCTGGGCACTGTAAGTAGTCAGCATACACAGCACGCCGTAATTGTAGATCGAGTAAATCAAGTCAGTAATTTTCTCCGCAGTGAGAGCCACAGAAATGTTTGCGGATTTCCCTTCTCATTTCTACCCATGTCTTGCTTCCTTTTTTGTCAGATGCTATGGTCTTCTGCATCTTAATCTTCTACGAAGTGAATCATTATTTTTTCACAACCTGCAGCTCCTTACAGTTTCCTCTAATAACGTTAAGCGGGAGATATTTTCATCTCGAGATGTTTACGATCCACTTCAGCTTCCCTCTGCTATTATCGTGATGCCTCTCACCACTCACCGTTTAAGACCTTATCTACAGACTTTACACAGTTTTCGACAAGCATCATATTCAAAGTGTAGCCGAACGAGGTCGCGCATTGATTACATTTACTTGTTTGCTGAGATTCTGCACCGTTCAAAGATTCTTTTCACACATTATTATTTGGATTACCACGCGCCGCTCTGTTCCGTGTCAAAACGCATCTTTGCACTGCCTTTTCTCGAAGTGCGTTCTCACCATCATCAGTATTTCACTTATCAGTAACAAGGAAATTGTGATATATTCCCTCAAAGAATGAATGTGTAATAAAATGACTGAACTTCGATCTTCCTAAAGTTCGGTGGTAGGGCACATCAGAGTAACCACAGCAGGAGCACGTTATAAGACGTGGATAATATATTCGTATTAAGACTCCTATTCGGCCACAAACGGCTCCATTATCTGCTGTTTTTTTACTTCTTTTAGTGCCAGGTGGAGAGTCGTCATTGCGGAGCGGGAAAGCTTGGTGAACGCCGACCTCGATAATATGAAGCGTAATGCAACAAATGATGTGTGTTACACACAGTAATAAGAAATTTAGATTGCAAGCTTCGACTTACGAAACGCAAACATATGTTTCATGGAGTGCAATCGTCACGTCCCCAAACTAAACGCTTGCCAACGTGGCTAAATAGCTGAAAGGCAAACTTTGTATACATCATTATAAGAAGGAATATACGCCATTTTCCACTAAACAAAGACATTAATGAACCTAGATAACATTATTATTATAACCAAAATTGCAGAGAACAAGGAAATGCATTTTTACACGAAGCCAGTCGCGAGACTAAAGGAGACATTACGTGCCTCAGTTATTTTGAAATATATGGAACACAAAATTACATAAGTGGTGCCAATCATTTGCGACGATATAGATTACAATTTGATCTCAAACATAACGGGAGATATTAATCTGTTACAAAAATTTACTAACTGACCTTGTATTTTAAGAAGAAAAAAAGCATACGCTAGTAAGAAAGCAGCCCCAGCAATCGATTCCACGCGAAAATTTTGGCCGTAATTCTGACAGTACTCAGCTATGACCTCTTGAATGTAGAGCTTTTAAACTTTCGGGTGTACCGATTGTTTGTCACTCGCTCCACCACACTGCACACGGCTAATCCCCGAACTCCAAGTGACAAACAGAGCCCTCCTATTCGCGAGATGTTGAAGGTGAGGTGACAGTAGTAGGGAGGTGGGCACATTTGCCCAACGTATTCTGAAATCTTGTTCCATAACACATGTTACTCACCGAGAAAAATAGTGCATTTAAAATGACAGCCTCCGCACATATACGTTCAATATTATTTTAAAAATATTCTCGTACTGATATTCTGCAGCTAAAACACGCCTCAAAATCAAAATGAATAGCAGTGGCTAGCACACTGGATTCGCATTCGGGAGGACGACGGTTCAATCCCGCGTCCAGCCATCCTGATTTATTAGGTTTCCCGTGACTTCCCTACATCGCTCCAGGCAAATTCCGGAATGGTTCCTCTGAAAGGGCACGGCCGACTTCCTTCCCCGCCATTCCCTAATCCGATGAGACCGATGACCTCGATATCTGGTCTGCTCCCCCCAAAAAACAACAAACAACAAAATGAATAAAACTAAGTGCCTGCAGAGTTATTATGAAATGAAGTTAATGATTTTCAATTTACCATTTAACCATGCCAATCACATTGAAGAATAGCGCATCTCCTGCAAATGTACTCCACTTTAACAGTCCCAGCTTTAAAATCCAAATAAAGTAACTCACAACAGCGATGCTAATAAGTAAAAGCGCTACGCTACTTCTTCAATGGCATACTAGTCGTTTCATTTATTTCCATTGCATTTCTGAATCGCAACGTACACACGTTCAAAAGCAAAGAGATCTCTGGCACCAGCTGCAGGATTGAAAGCGCAAACTGTCACCCAATAAACAAAGCATTTTATATAGGCCAAAACAGTATTTCACAAGTTTCTTACGTACTCTGTTGTTCTGTTCTTCGCACTCGGACATTGGGCGGGGCGAGTGAAAAACGGTTCAGAAGGCCGTAATTGTGTCCTATCAGAACTGTGGCAAAAATTTTTCCGCGGGATAGACTGCTGCGGCTGGTATCTTGCAAGTGTGCTTCCTTCTCCCGAAAAGTTGGCGATGTTTCCTCGTTTATGAATGTAAACACAGTTTAGGGTAGAGTCGCCCTTTCCGTTATTTTTTCTCTTAGTGGAGCACCTTCAGTCCTGTTCAGCTCCGCTGTATACTATAGAAGTGCGCATGTACATAGAGTGTCTAGACAGGCAGTGCTTCCGGTGATAGAGAGAGAGAGAGAGAGAGAGAGAGAGAGAGAGATACGGAGGAAGCCCAGACTGCAGCCCCTGCTATTCCTGGCAGCCTTGCTTGTCCCTTCGGGGCTTCCCCGAACCCTAGCTGCGTGCCTCAACTCGTCGGGGTACGGCCGCCGAGGCGTGTGGCTCGCGTATCTTTACTGCTTTTAGGTCCAATTAGCGGCTCGTTCCAGTTCACTCACATTGCTCAACGGTTTCTGAGAGGTGTATGCAATGGCCGAACTACAGCGGCACAGAATGAAACAGTAAGTTCACTGTTACCAGTCACTGTTTGTTTCTATCCACAGAGCGTTTCAAAGATTTAAATCCTGTAACACCTCCGTTTATTATCCTGACCTCGTCAGATCGAATAGCAGCCCAATATTTATTATTAATATGACCGTGTACCTAATGGGGCTGGTAATCGGAATTGACTGCTACGGAAGATGTTACCTTCCAGTTCGTCCTGTTCAATACTGTAATAATGAAATGTCTGGTAACAAGAAAAACACCAACACAGTTTCACTAATTACGAACCTATATTCTTCTCAAAAACACAAAAAAGAGGAGACAGCCACTGCCTTCGTCATACATATCTAATTACGGCTAATCTCAGCACAGGCTTTTCATTTTCCATTATCGTCACACGCTAATCCATCACTGCATCCAACACTGCAATCCAACACTGCAATCCAAGGTGATGCCGCCGCGGTAGACGCGAAACCAAATATCGGCCCTAGAAATGTCACTGATCACTTTCGTAATAATACTTCTTCACCTTCCCGGTATTATTCTAGTACAAGGGGGTCTAGCCACGGCGATGGCGACTCCCTTCTCCGTTAAAGCCTTACATTTCAACAACCACCTCCACACATCTCTACCCGCAACATGGCACTGGCTCAACTCCACACTCGCTCTCGCAACACGACACAATCGATTGTTCGCCCTATCGACCTGTGCCGAGTGCAAAATTTATAGTAAGGGCCTACGGACCCCTTACAACCCCCAGCAGCAGGTGGAGTTATATGCGTTAATACCACGTGAGTATGTTGCGTAACGACTTTGGGGTAACCTGTGGCACTGTCGAGTGGACATGGAAAACACTAAGTTCAGAGCATGGCTTGCTCCTGGAGATACGTAGATGCAAGTGTGGATGTAAATATGAAACAACTAAAATAAAATACCTCCAGTGCTCACAGGCTTCTTACTTTGCCGTAATACTTCGCATATAAGCTGCCACGCTTTGTAAACAAAGGTTCTGTCTGGAAACTACAGGGTGCAAAGAATATAAAGCAAAACAGAAATACTATTTCAAATTAAAAAGAGCATATGGCAGAACACCATTATTTCAGAGAAAGCCTTAAAATAATGTGGATATATTTGGTTAAGATGATGAATAGTTCCGTTAAAGTAAACATTTCAAGTGGTATAGAAATCATTTGCTGTCAAGTGTATGTAGTTTAAATTTGTACTCTTACATAGTCACGTGACAAGTTGAAAACCTTAAGTGCAATAATGATGTTGCCAACAGTAGCAAAATTACACGTAAATAAGAGTTCTGTTACTGCTTGCTCAATATACAGATTGAACAACATTGGGGAGAGGCTACAACCCTGTCTTACTCCCTTCCCAACCACTGCTTCCCTTTCATGTCCCTCGACTCTTATAACTGCCATCTGGTTTCTGTACAAATTGTAAATAGCCTTTCGCTCCCTGTATTTTACCCCTGCCACCTTTAGAATTTGAAGGAGAGTATTCCAGTCAACATTGTCAAAAGCTTTCTCTAAGTCTACAAATGCTAGAAACGTAGGTTTGCCTTTCCTTAATCTTTCTTCTAAGATAAGTCGTAAGGTCAGTATTGCCTCACGTGTTCCAGTGTTTCTACGGAATCCAAACTGATCTTCCCCGAGGTTGGCTTCTACTAGTTTTTCCATACAGACGAATGGAAAAACTAGTAGAAGCCAACCTCGGGGAAGATCAGTTTGGATTCCGTAGAAACACTGGAACACGTGAGGCAATACTGACCTTACGACTTATCTTAGAAGAAAGATTAAGGAAAGGCAAACCTACGTTTCTAGCATTTGTAGACTTAGAGAAAGCTTTTGACAATGTTGACTGGAATACTCTCCTTCAAATTCTAAAGGTGGCAGGGGTAAAATACAGGGAGCGAAAGGCTATTTACAATTTGTACAGAAACCAGATGGCAGTTATAAGAGTCGAGGGACATGAAAGGGAAGCAGTGGTTGGGAAGGGAGTAAGACAGGGTTGTAGCCTCTCCCCAATGTTGTTCAATCTGTATATTGAGCAAGCAGTAAAGGAAACAAAAGAAAAATTCGGAGTAGGTATTAAAATTCATGGAGAAGAAATAAAAACTTTGAGGTTCGCCGATGACATTGTAATTCTGTCAGAGACAGCAAAGGACTTGGAAGAGCAGTTGAATGGAATGGACAGTGTCTTGAAAGGAGGATATAAGATGAACATCAACAAAAGCAAAACAAGGATAATGGAATGTAGTCGAATTAAGTTGGGTGATGCTGAGGGAATTAGATTAGGAAATGAGGCACTTAAAGTAGTAAAGGAGTTTTGCTATTTGGGGAGCAAAATAACTGATGATGGTCGAAGTAGAGAGGATATAAAATGTAGGCTGGCAATGGCAAGGAAAGCGTTTCTGAAGAAGAGAAATTTGTTAACATCCAGTATAGATTTAAGTGTCAGGAAGTCATTTCTGAAAGTATTCGTATGGAGTGTAGCCATGTATGGAAGTGAAACATGGACGATAAATAGTTTGGACAAGAAGAGAATAGAAGCTTTCGAAATGTGGTGCTACAGAAGAATGCTGAAGATTAGATGGGTAGATCACATAACTAATGAGGAAGTATTGAATAGGATTGGGGAGAAGAGAAGTTTGTGGCACAACTTGACCAGAAGAAGGGATCGGTTGGTAGGACATGTTCTGAGGCATCAAGGGATCACCAATTTAGTATTGGAGGGCAGCGTGGAGGGTAAAAATCGTAGAGGGAGACCAAGAGATGAATACACTAAGCAGATTCAGAAGGATGTAGGTTGCAGTAGGTACTGGGAGATGAAAAAGCTTGCACAGGATAGAGTAGCATGGAGAGCTGCATCAAACCAGTCTCAGGACTGAAGACCACAACAACAAAGAGTTCTGGCTGGGATTCAGTGTGCCGGCCGGAGTGGCCGTGCGGTTCTAGGCGCTACAGTCTGGAGCCGAGCGACCGCTACGGTTGCAGGTTCGAATCCTGCCTCGGGCATGGATGTGTGTGATGTCCTTAGGTTAGTTAGGTTTAATTAGTTCTAAGTTCTAGGCAACTGATGACCTCAGAAGTTAAGTCGCATAGTGCTCAGAGACATTTGGGATTCAGTGCGAGAGGATAAAGCGAGTGCGAGAAGGGGAAGAAATTTTTGGATATTGTAGAGCTGTGGGTTTGTTAAATTGTTATGAGTTATAACTAGGTAAATGCTGAAGCAAAAGTGTGACACCAAATTGAAGATGTGCAGGTAGGTATACTCATAATAATATAAACAGATAAATGCAATATCAGGCTGGCATGGGGTACAAATGATGATTCTGTTTCAGAGGATCTATTGAGTTTTGTAACATAGCCAAGTCAATTGTTAATTTGGAAAATATAAGACAAATATGCAAGATTATATGTGTTACATGTTATGACTAAGTAAAGTTTGGAGTAACACATTCATTATGCTTTAAAATATGCAGATAGACAGATATGCTATTTATAACATTAACTGATATATAAATTGATGTAGATAGTCTCAAGCTGAGAAGAGGTACAAGCCGATGGTGTGTTGCCGTATTTGTGAATGAGGCCATATCGCATTCATTTGCGAAATGTCATGGTAACGAATGGTTCAAATTGCTCTATGCACTATGGGACTTAACTCCTGAGGTCATCAGTCCCCTAGACTTAGACCTACTTAAACCTAATTCACCTACGTACATCACACACATCCATGCCCGAGGCAGGATTCCAACCTGCGACGGTAGCAGCAGCGCGGTTCCGGACTGAAGCGCCTAGAACTGCTCGACCACAGCGGCCGGCTTCATGGTAACGTAACTAATTATCTACAGTAAATATGAAGAGGATGATGATGTGTGTGTGTGTGTGTGTGTGTGTGTGTGTGTGTGTGTGTGTGTGTGTGTGTGCGCGTGCGTGGGTGGGTGTCCAGGGATACTGTGGGACATGTAGTAGTCTATTCCTTTTCTAGAAGACCGTCTATTGACAAATTTAAAGTAGTTCGTATTTGACAGCTAACGGACTGGACAGCTCCCAGCAGCAATACACCATCGAGACCTGAACTTCCAACTACTACAGAAAAATATTTTGAAATTATAGAATTTACACTGGTTTTTGTGAACGATACCCATGTAACTGAGAGACTGCTATGGTTTGTTTACGCATTTCCAAATTCGTATCTCGCTCAAAAGTGTTACTTTCTGAACAGTGTGCGACACACCGCAGTTTGAAGTGCATGGGTGTGGTTTTCTATTATCAACAGAGGCACCGAACTCCACCGTACTTTGTTATTCTGGGATGGAAGTTTCTTCATAAACAATTTCGAGGCTACTGCATTGGGCCTTGTTCAGCAGTAAGTCCAGTCCCACTGAAACAACTAGTGCGCAGTTCCTCTATGGGGAAAACGAGTCTCCTGTGATTCACAGAAATGCGGAAAAGTGTTGTGTCTTTCGAAGAATAATCCCTGAGATGCCCCGCAAAACTCAAGGTCGACAAGTAATAGACACGATTGCGGTCATGCAGATCCTCTGCATTTGTAGATTTTATATGCAAGTACTTTAACATACAGCATACTGTTTTGAGCCAGGGGAACAGCGACATCTACGAGACACACGAGTGTTTCACAAAGATATTGAAAGATCGTGGGAAATGCATGGTGGGCGCTTCCGTCACAAAGGTTTTTTTTAATCTTATGGGACTTAACTGCTAAGGTCATCAGGCCCTAAGCTTACACACTACTTAACCTAAATTATCCTAAAAACAAACACACACACCCATGCCCGAGGGAGGACTCGAAACTCCACCGGGACCAGCCGCACAGTCCATGACTGCAGCGCCCAGACCGCTCGACTAATCCCGCGCGGCACAAAGGGATGAAAAGTGTTTGGTGTTTCTAGAGGTGCCGTATCAAAGACTTACACCGCATACACGGAAAGCAGAAAACATCATCCGGTAAGTCAAGACGCGGACAAAAATGTGTGTTGAGCGGTCGTGACACGAGCACTGAAGAGGATTGTGACGAATAAGAAGACGATAACTGACACAATAACTACAAAACTGAATGCAGCACTCGCGATCCCTGTCAGCGTCAAGACAACACGAAAGGAGCTCCAGCAGCAGGGAATTGCAGGGTGAGCTGGAAATTCCCGTAAGAGAAAACCGTGGTGGCGAAGGCAAAAAGCTGGACTATGGAGCAATGGAAGAAACTAATTTGGTGGGATGAGTCTTATTTGACACTGTTTTCAACTTCTTGTCGAGTTCACGTCCCAAAAGTGGAACTTGAAGTGGTATTAGATGATTATTTGGGTAGCCATAACGTGTTACTTCATGGGCGCCACGGTTATTCTGCAAGGTCGCATTACTGCGAAGCATTAAGTGACCATGTTAGCTGATCAGAACCATGCCGTAGTACAGTATTTATTCCCACTGGTGTTGCTGTGTTCCAAGATGACAGGGCCACTGTTTACACAACTCGCAGCCTTGGAATCAGTTTCTTGAGCGAGAGAGTAAATTGTCGGGTTTCCTCCGGCCACTGCAGGCACCAGATCTAGATGTTACTGAACCTATGTGGTCTACTTTGGAGAGAAATATGCGTGATGGCTATCCAATTCTATCATCGTCAGTTGAATTTCCAGCATGAGTAGTATAGGATTACCTTGAAAACCATACAAGGCTCCTCTTTATTCATTCCGAGTGACAATAAATTGATTTGAATGCCAACAGCTTAGGCATGGTAATAGGTTGTGGTTTTGGTTTCCATATTTCTGTCAAAACGCTGTATATAAAACTGTGAATATCAGCATTTTTGGCTAGATTTTGCTGTGACTGTTATTGATACCAAGGAGAACAGTAAGTTTACTGTTACAGGTCACTACTTATTTCCACAACGCGTTTCGGACGTTTGAACCACAGTTACCAGGTGGATTTATGAGGCTTAATATTGCACGTATGTGTTGTATTACGACTCTGGGGTAACTTGCGGCATAGGACTGCCTACAAGACGTACCAGGCTACTTGAAAGCCGTAACACAACTCATATGTGCCATACTAATCTACATAAGCCCACCTGATGTTGGAGATATAAACCTTCGAAACACATTGTGGAAATTGTAGAAATTGTGCGAGTGGTAACAGTAAACTTGTTCCATTCTCAATGGTTCAAATGACTCTGAGCACTATGGGACTTGACTTCTGAGGTCATCAGTCCCCTAGAACTTAGATCTACTTAAACCTAACTAACCTAAGGACATCACACACATCCATGCCCGAGGCAGGATTCGAACCTGCGACCGTAGCGGTCGCGCAGTCCCAGACTGTAGCGCCTTCAACCGCTCGGCCATTCCGGCCGGCTCATTCTCAATCTCATATATATTGCAGACTCAGATCTTTCAATTTGACACTAATTTTTAAAATAATTAACCAAAATATCATGATCTTATGATTGAATCCAAATGTACTGTAACAGTAATTGCAATAAAGATATAAATAAATGTTATTTAATGTGCGTTATTATATTTACTACAGTCAACATATCATACTACATTGACTGCGCATGAAATTAGAACTGCTTGATATTTCCTGCGACCTTTTTCAAGTAAACACTTGTGTATTTTGTCCGCGTGTTCTGCAGACAAAACCTACGGCCGTCCCAGATTCTGTTGCAGACTACACAGAAGCCAGTTTTCTCCGCTCGCATAATTTACTGAGTCTGCGTCAGACATTTATAGCTGCACGATGAAGTCATCCGGACATTAAAAGTGCGTAGAGCATTTGGCACAGACGCGTTCAGTTCTTCCTAGAAACCAACGCCAAGTCACTTCCTGCTAATGTGAGCTCACTACTGTTCATGTCGATCAAAACACCTAGAATGCCAACGTTGCTTTATGGCACCGCACTTTCTCGTCGTGAAAAGAAAAAGAAGACTGGGGTTTAAAGTGATGTTGTCGATGAATTCGCAGAGATGTGGCAGAAGCTTATATTTGAAAAAGATAGGCAAGAAAATCGGCCGTGCCCTTTTCAAAGCAACCATCCCTGCTTTTGGTCTGTGCTTTAGAGAGGCCACAGAAACGTTGGATCTGGGTCGACGGATAGCAATTTTCACTGCGGTCCTCCTGAAAGCGAATGCTTAGACTTGACACTGCGCCATCTCCTTCGCTAAGCCAAATCCTCTTCGGAGCTGGTAGTTTTTAATATACGGAAGGTCATGAATGTTTTGCTGGAATGATCGTCATTATAATAAACTTATGTAACAGTACTTTTCGACAAAGGTGCTTTCCTGGATGCAATGCTCGAAAATTTGACATTTTGGTGCTCTAATAGAAAGTCACGTCCGATTAACTGATGTAACTAATTTTCACTTCATGTCTAGAATAATTGTAGCATCCAATGTTTGCTGGATTCTTTTACCGTAAGTCTACAAGATTTTTGATTGAACAATTGAACATATCTAGAACGTCTACTGTACGTACAGCATATCCAAATATGACGTATCTGTTACGTGTTTCGTTCACTGTCGCATATTCTACGAAGTTGAAATGACTATATGAGAAGCTTCAACAACGCTGTAATTCAAAAAATTAGATCCATTATCAAATTTAGTACATTAACGCTTTCTTCTATGCGCTCTTTCAAGACCCACATCTAATCCGTAATTTCTTACAGTAAATCTGACACTTTTTTGCATCTTTTGAAGACATGTTGTCGCCATATATTCGCTATATTGAACCAGATCGTGTTTTTAAAGATGGGCCATTCTTAAAAAAAAGAAAAAAAACACAGGCAAGTGCGAGCAGGAGCCGCTCTCTGAGGGCTCCTTTGACTGCATTGACACAGCTCAAAAATTTTTTACACCGCCAAGGAAGCGTAGACCTCTGTATTTGACGATTTCAGCATGATAACTCTACCCGTTCCTGAGAAAATGTGGTCTTAACACACGGACAGGCTGATAGACGGAAAAAATGGCTCTGAGCACTATGGAACGTAACTTCTGAGGTCATCAGTCCCCTAGAACTTAGAACTACTTAAACCTAACTAACCTAAGGACATCACACACATCCATGCCCGAGGCAGGATTCGAACTTGCGACCGTAGCAGTCTGCGGTTCCTTACTGTAGAGCCTACAACCGCTAGGCCACCCTGGCCGGCGCTGATAGGACAACAAAGTGCTCCTACAGACGTTCCGTTTTTATCGACTGAGGTATGGAACCTTAAAAGTGGTTATTTTTGTGGCTTTCGCCAGTGTCTTATATTCTGATCGGTATCACATTCTTAAAATTCATACAGTGACGTAGTTTTTCATTCGGTAATTGTTCACCCGAATTTACTTAGTGCAAATATTCTTACGAAACGAGAGAAAAACAATTAGCTTGTGACTCAAATATAAAGCCTTGCATTCTTCTGTTCTGTACGGTAAAATATAGACTGAACTACTACTGCATAGCGTATATTCAGCGACGAAAAAGCTCAGATGCTCTTTCCGGGGAAACCGTAATTTGAAATGTAAACTTCTGCAGCACAATGAAACGGGTCAAGGAATCTAACTGATAGGAGAAGAGAGGGAGGTAATTTACACTTTCGCCTGACGCTGAAATATGTGTCGAATATGGCACAAGGCCCGAAGAGTAACCAAAGACAAGAGGAGTTGCCAACAGTCCACGCGACACTACCTCTCTTACGTCGGACTCTTCCACATTTCTAAACCAAAGGCGATTCACGTCCAAAGTATCCAAAGATAATCTCCCACAGAGAGCGTTCTACTCCACATCTTACCTTTGAATGAGTCTACGGGGATGAATTCGATTAAGCTACAATGACGTGAGATGTGAACTAACGCTTAGTAAGGTTCAGTATGAAATTTATTGATATTCGGTCACTAATGAAACTTTGTGCCACAGCGAGACTCGAACTCACACAGGATAATCGTTGGAATTCGATTAAGCTACAATGACGTGAGATGTGAACTAACGCTTAGTAAGGTTCAGTATGAAATTTATTGATATTCGGTCACTAATGAAACTTTGTGCCACAGCGAGACTCGAACTCACACAGGATAATCGTTACGGCATCTGCTCGCGATAAATAGGGAATCCGGGTCCGAGTACAAATATTTTTCCATAAGCCATGAGGCATGCAGTTATATGTATTCCGGCGATCCTATTTAACCCTGCACTGGCACAGTTGCCCGATTGGAAAATTATGAATCAACAAGCTGACTATCCCATGTTATCCGGTTATGTATTCATTTCAATCTTCTATTAGTCCATCTTCTATTTCCCCCTCTCTCTGTCCATCTCCTCCTCCCCTCTCTCTCTTAATTCCCTCCTCCGCTTCTCTCTGCCCTTCCCTTCCTCCCACCCCTCTCTCTGTCCACATCTTCCTCTTGCCTTTCTTCGTTCATCTCCTCCTCTCCTCTCTCCCTGTCCGTTTCGCCCTCTTCTCGCTCCATCTGCTCCTCCTCCTGTCCTTCCATCTACCCCTCCTAACTTCTCTCTCCACATTATCACCCCCACCCCAGTAGGAGGTTGCTGGTTCTTATCCCCACAGTATATCTTTCCAGACAGTAAGTAATATGCGTACCAAATTTGGGTGAGATCGATCCAGGGATTTAAGAGGAGTTTTTTACTGATATCTTTGCCCGCATTCGCATATGTCACTTATATTTCACAAACATTTAACGTATTTAACAAGTATTTATGAACTTATATCACCTGTATCTCTATCGAATTTCGCCCTGCAGTTTCATTTTCACACATCTCAACGTTTATGACATCATATCTCCTGAACTGTGTGTCGTACAACGGTATAATTTTATAGGTGGATCCAGTGGTGAATGTGGATGTTATTTATTCATTTACTATTCTCTTTTAGTCTCTTATTCATATAAAAGAATAGACCAAACGTTGCACATGAATTGGCATGAACATAGCACATAATATTTTAATATAATTTAAAATATGTTAGGAATAACTAAGTATTATAATGTTTAAGTGATGGGGTGTGTGTGTCTACAGAGTCTCTCTCTCTCTCTCTCTCTCTCTCTCTCTCTCTCTCTCTCTCTCTCTCTCTCTCTCTCTCCCCGCTCCCTCACACACACACACACACACACACACACACACACACACACACACACACACACACAGTGAAATGTGTTGCAAACAGAATTAGTAGCAAAGAAGTGATAAATTTTTACCGTCATGCCTGATGCAGCAGTTTTTCATGCACTTCAGTGTTTATGATATCCTATCTCCTAAACTGTGTCGTGTGATAATAAAAGTTTTGTACATACATTCAGCGGCATATATAAGTTTGTCTGCGAAATGTGTTGCGAGGTGTGTTAATAGCACAGAAGAAATAAATTAAAATGTCATGCTTCACGCAGCGGTTTTACTGCATGAATAGCGCAAATGTAGAACGCGATAAACTTTATTGGTTTCGTCGTTTTGTAAGGGTTGTCAGCGCGTAAAAGCTTCGTAAAGGTTGTAGATAATGTGTAAAGTTTGTTGCAAGTCACTAAGTGCACTACTACTCAAATACTGGATGAATAAAACATCAGTAATCGTAAGTCATGAGCTACACTGCTTTTCCACCCGTAACCCTTTGGTAGGTGGGTCGTGCTTACCACATAACGATTTTTTCCAGACAGTAAACGATATGTCTACCAACTTCGATTGACATCGGTCTTGCGATTTGCGAGGTGGTGTGGAACATACATAAATACATTTTTATAACATGTATGGATTAGATGGGCGTGTATTGTCGGACGGAGGTGAGATTAGTTACAGAGTCAGAGAAACAACAAAGGAACGTTCCACACGACTTAGGTCCCATTGTTCACGCATAAACGACAGCTCAGCAGCGATACGGTACGGTACGGAGTTGCGAACACCAGTCGTGCGCGGAAGATAAACAGGAGTTGGTGTCGGTGTTGCAAGCAGGGGGGAGTTGCTCAGCCGGCGAGGCGGCTGAGGTCCGCTTCGCGCGCGGCCCCGTACTGTCGCCAAGTGTGTCGCCCGGGCCCGCTAACGAGCGGAAAGCGAAAGCGGCACGCCCCCGCGCGGCTGCGACGGCCAGCGCACGCACAGACACGCACTGTCCGCGTCAAGGACGGCGCGCCTCGCGTCGCGGCACAGGATGTGGTGTCAGCCCCGCGGCTCCTCGGGTTACGCCAGCCGCGCAGTGGAAACACGCGCCTGACTCACCACTACACAGTTTATCGGCGCTCCTCCACTATCTATCGCTGCATATCCGTGTTGGCCGTATGGAGCCTTCGCCGTTGTTCGAGGGACGTCCGAGTGTGGCTTACAACATTTCTGGTCTTTCAGTCATCATTACTTTATTATCAATGAAAGCAATCTGTGCAGTAGCAGGCAGCTGACGTCATTACAAAGTATTGGTTAATGTATACGACCAGGAATGCTGCAAGTGTCGTCGGTACACGGCATCAATAGTTTGGTGTGCGCCATTATGCTGATTCGGCTGGCCTCGTCGATGTCTTCAAAAAGCACGCGCATGATTTTCATACTGTCTCGCTCGCTACGCGCTAACGACACTGAAGAGCCAAATAAACTGGTACACCTGCCTAATATCGAGTAGGGCTCCCGTGAGGACGCAGATAAATCTGTAAGAGTAAGAGGGGTGAAGATCTCTTCTGAACACAACGTTGCAATGCATCCCAGATATGCTCCATAAGTTCATATCTGTGGAGTTTGATGCCTAGCGGAAGTGTTTAAACTCACAGAAGTGTTCCTGGAGCCACTCTGTGGCAATCCTGAAGGTGTGGAGTGTAGCAGTGTCCTGTTAGAATTGCCGAAGTCCATCGGAATGCACAATGGACAAGAATGGATGCAGGTGATCACACAGGATGCTTACGTATGTGTCACCTGTCAGAGTCGTATCTAAACGTATCAGGGGTTCAATATCACTCAAACCGCTCACGCCCCACTCCGTTACAAGACTTATCCGACAAGCAACATGTGTCCAGTCATCAACAGTCCAATGTCGGTGTTAACGGGCCCAGGTGCGGCGTAAAGCTTTGTGTCGTGCAGTGCCGAAGTGTACACGAGTGGGCCTTCGGCTCCGAAAGCCCATATCGATGATGTTTCGTTGAATGGTTCGCACGCTGACACTTTTTGTTTCGTTGAATGGTTCGCACGCTGACACTTGTTCATGGCCCAGCACCGAAATCTGCAGCAGCTTGCGGAAGGGTTGCAATTCTGTCACGTTGAACGATTCTCTTCAGTCGTCGTTCGTCCCGTTCTTACAGGATCTTTTTCCGGCCGCAGCGATGTCAAAGATTTGATGTTTTACCAGATTCCTGATATTCACGGTGCACTGGTGAAGAGGTCGTACGGGAAAATCCCTACTTCATCGCTGCCACAGAGATGGTATGCTCGATCGCTCGTGCGCCGACTGTAACACCACGTTCAAACTCACTTAAATCTTGATAACCTGCCATTATAGCAGCATTAACCCATCTAACACCTGCACCAGACACTTGCCGTCTTATATAGAGGTTGCCGATCGCAGCCCCGTTTTCTGCCTGTTTACATATATCTGTACTTGAATACGCATGCCTATACCAGTTTCTTTGGCGCTTCAGTGTATTAGTCCTACAGAAAATAATGAACAGGATCTTGTTGAAGGAAATGTAATGTAGTTAAATTTTGTAATGGTATATGTTTTCGATAGAGGCTGTTGTTTTCAAGTTATTCAAGGAAAAGGTACAAAAGTGGCCTTCAACTGCACCTCATTCCCACACTTAGCACCTCCCCCGGCTCAGAATTCTTAGTATGTTGTTCTTGGCATTTCCTCCTAGCTCTGTACAAAAATCTGCCACTGTACGAATTATTTCTCGCATAGGACTGTTTTTGGCCTTATTATGCCACCGGCTTAGTCGAACACTTACAAATTGTAAAACTGACGTGTGTGTAAATTTTACCAACCAATTTTGTGAATTTTAACAGCATACAATAAACAATTATATCGTTGTATTCGTCAGGCCTTCTGGTTAGGAAACAAATGTGCTTGTAAGGGTTAAGTTAGCATCGAATTGTCAACGTAATTACTTTCAGCGAACATTTACAAAAGTCATTTTTTGTTCATTACCCCTCACGGACACGTTTAAATTAATAATGGTAATGAAATAGTCGACTATGTTGATGGTGTAATAGCGCAATCATTAGAGAGAAAAAAAGGTCGAATGTCGGGAACAATTCGTGTAGTAGTCTGTAAACATGCATTATAGTATATCACGAGTCAGTGAGCAATGCAGGCCAGTTACTTACTGGGGAAGTTATCATATACTGTTCATCAGTAAGTGAAAAACATGTTTATTATGTGTGTGGAATTTCAGATCGTCTATCAATGTGAAAACTCGACTTCGAAATGACAGTGGTTATTTTAATCAATGTGAACTTCATGAATTAAGTAGCTGGCATCCCTTTTGAAATCTATGCTACGTCACTCAATATTCTGCCTGAGCATAAATATCCGACTCACACAGCAGCAATCCATTCAGCCAACAGCACCTAATACAGATTGATGCCACGCCTTTCGCTGCACTGAGGCACCTTCTTTCAGTGGACACAAAAGGAAGGAGCAATTTACAGAACTTTGATGTGAACTGGACTGAAGTTCCAGTGCTAATGATACCAGTGCTGTGAACACAGTGTTAATATCTGTAAGGGGAAGATGGTCACATACATAAGAATAACAATGGTGTAAGTTCCTAGAATCTAGGGGAAGCTCCTCTCCCACGTACCCGTCGAATATGTTTGACTTGTGAGCAGTGGTCAAAGTGTTAACTACTGTCTCGGAAAAGTAACTATTCTTTTGTATATCTGCAGCTCTGGTACACGTTGAAGTTCCTGCAGCACAGTGCTGAAGCAAGCCGCTCTAGGAGCTAAAACAAAATGGTGCAGCTGATCGATAAAGTGGTGTATAAAGGAATATTTCAATTTCTTTATTTGAAGGTGAACAACGCTGCAACAATTGACCCATGGCAGTTTTGGTGGAACTGAACGGCAACAATGCACCATCACATAAAACAGTGGTTAGGTCCCACAAGGCCGCCTCGTGCAAGAGTTAGAACACAAGCGAATAGAGTTCTGAAGGAATGGGTACTCAGATCGAACACGTATCGATAAACATGAGCGGGTTTTTCAGCCATGATCAAGAACATCTGAGGGAGGAGATGAGACACAGAAAGAAAAACAAAAAGTCAAGAACCTCCTTCTGCCTTATGCTGGCTCAATATTCATTTAGATCAGTAAACTCCCACGAAACATGGCACTGCACCGAGGCTTAACGCCTGCACTGTCAGCAACCATCATCATGTCGGCGTTTTGAACATGCCCAACACACTCGGAACAATTTTCCGGAAGATAGACGGCCCCGCTCCGACCCTACATAAGGAGGCGATAGTAGCGCCGACAGAGGCCGCGGTACACGTGATCGAAAATAAATCTGGCTGTTTCCTAAACCCGACTGGTATTTAGGACAGTATTCGTGCCAGACCAGACCAGTTCTCTCTAAGTGAGTTTTCCCGGGGCCAGGCTCTGATTCAGCAAGGGGTCCAGCAATCAGGCTTTTCACTTGAGAGCCGCCTCCACGACGTCACTACCGTTCACTTGTAACTTCACGACCCAAGGAGCTGCCAGCTGTGCACTTCAAGAGTTTTTTTGGTCTCCTTGCCGAAGAAAGCAGACTTGTGGGCTTGTAACTTTATTACCGATTAACTTTCAGTGGCTACAAGCCGCATTTTGACTTTTATAAATTATGTGTTTAACGAACTTAGACTCAGTGATAATCTATTCTATTTCGAGAAGTGACTTATTTTATGGTTTGTTTCAATCCACTTTGGAATAACAGTGCTATTTATCTTTGATAAACACTTGTTCAGTCATTGCTACTTAAGTATTTACTGTGCCGCCGTCGCCGGACATATCACATGGCATCTAACGTACTTCTCACCTTTCAACATTCAGAAATAAAAAGTGTTTTCAGTAATGTTACAGATGATCTAGGATTCTAGGTCTGGGACAGGTGGGGGTGTGCCGCTTTCCGTGCCGTGGCAATGTGCATGCCTTACGTGGTGGCAGACCAGGAGAACAGCCGAGGAGGGGTCCAAGGAATATCAGCGGCACACCAGACTAAACAACCAAACAAATCAGCTGTCACCGATCAACGCTTCCAGTAGAATCACGAAACGAAACAGGCTACGACGGGATCATTACGGTGGTTTTGCAAACGCCAAGTTTCGGGGATACCGCAATTAAGAAATCTACCTAAATAAAGGTGTTGGAAAAGATAATAAACCAGGACGGAGGTTTCACTTTAAGCAACGACTGGCATCCGGTATTCAATTTATCAAAATCTCGCCGGCCATTACTTCCACCAGATCTGAGAAACATCGGGAAAGCATGCGTTTCGTGAAATAATAATAGAATGATTCAAAAAACAAATGTGTGATCAAGCCGAGAAAACATGACATCACAAAACGATTTACTCACAATCGACCACGTATTCGTCAAAGGTTCGTAAGCTCATGAATATCTGTCACAAATGCGTATTTACAGAAACACTAGTAACACCCACAGCTGATTTCGTTAAATAATCCAACTCTCATATATATTATCCACGGCTGTAAACGGCAAAAAGTTTTGAAACTGTTTGAATTTAGCTTCACTGTCTGTTGGGCTCCACTAAGCGCTTTGGTTCTCAAATACTGGATGAATATAGTTTGGGTAATTTATGGGCCGTGAGTTGTCTTATTCTGTTACAGCTTTCACGTAATATTATACTTATTAACGAGCAGATCATGACAGCGTTTCACACTCGGCCAGTAATTATGTGTTTACTGAAAGTCAATTTTTTTGTCCCTGGAAACCGTTAGATAGGCAACCTGGATGTGGAACTGTGTAACAGTTTTATACATTTAGTGACATGCAATGCCGAAAGGAAAAATTAGCACACCTGGAAAGAGGATGTCGATTTTGATTCGATGACTGCATAGGCCACCTCGGGGATAGTAGATGTACTGATAATCGTTTCAGTCTCGTCAGCCAACAGAAGACTTAGCGGCATAGCTACCAGAGTGCCATCTGTGACTTACCCTTTAATAGGGAATGCTCACAACCAGAAGGCTCAGTGAGGTGCGAACATGTGAAGCAAGCAGACAAACATTCGAGCTTCCTAGAGCCAACTGAGCGAGTTTGAGAGAGGTCAAATTGTGGCCTTCTGTGTGGCAGGTTGGTCCTTTCGGAGAACTGCGACACAGGTTAGTAGTGCTGAGTGTTGTACGGCCGGCCAGGGTGGCCGTGCGGTTCTAGGCGCTTCAGTCTGGAACCGCGCGACCGCTACGATCGCAGGTTCGAATCCTGCCTCGGGCATGGCTGTGTGTGATGTCCTTAGGTTAGTTAGGTTTAAGTAGTTCTAAGTTCTAGGGGACTGATGACCTCTGAAGTTAAGTCCCATAGTGCTCAGACCCATTTGAGCCATTTCAGTTGTACGACGATGATGGTATCTGTGGTCACGTGGACATTCTCACACGCGTAGACGAGTTTCTGGACGTGCACGCATTACAGGCGCCCGGCAGAATCATCGTATCGTAAGGACTGAAGTGGCAGATCGTACAGCTACCACAGCGCAGATACGAGGGTTTGTGAACCCAGACGTGTCAACACGAACTGTTGCGAAGAGCTCGTCTTCCACTCCCTCGCCACAGCATCGAAGTGCACGGCTCGACTGGTGCCGTCAGATGATCAGTTGGTAGATTGAATGGCAAGCCGAATCATCAGCTAGGAAAGCAGATTCTGCATGCACGCAAGAGATAGTCGTTTGCGCGTACGATGTACAGCTGGTGAGTGCTGTAGTCTCGTAGAGTGGATACGTCCAAGAGACACTAGCCCCTCCCTAGGCCTTACGGTCTGCATTGCGATAGGCTACAACTCTTGCTCACTTTGATGTTTCTGTATGGGAGGCTACCCAGCGTTCAATACGTGCAGAATGTTGTTAGTCCCGTTCTTTTGCCTTTCCTGCAATTTCTAAATGTTTCACCATGGGTCGAACCTGGTACCTCAGAGCCGATTGTCCTATTGATCAGTAACTTTTCTCATTCAATGTACTCCACATATACTGTTGTAATACACTACAGGCCATTAAAATTGCTACCCCACGAAGACAACGTGCTACAGACGCGAAATTTAACCGACTGGAAGAAGATGCTGTGACATGCAAATGGTTAGCTTTTTAAAGCATTCACTCAAGGTTGGCGCCGGTGGCGACACCTACAACGTGCTGACATGAGGAAAGTTTCCAACCGATTTCTCATGCACAAACAGCACTTGACCGGCGTTGCCTGGTGAAACGTTGTTGTGATGCCTCGTGTAAGGTCAGATTGTAGCCTCCCGCGATTGCGGTTTATCGTATCGCGACACTGCTGCTCGCGTTGGTCGAGATCCAATGACTGATAGCAGAATATGGAATAGGTGGGTTCAGGAGGGTAATACGGAACGCTGTGCTGGATCCCAGCGGCCTCGTTATCACTAGCAGTCGAGATGACAGGCATCTTATCCGCATGGCTGTAACGGATCGTGCAGCCACGTCCCGATCCCTGAGTCAACAGATGGGGACGCTTGCAAGACAACAACCACCTGCACGAACAGTTCGACGACGTTTGCAGCAGAATGGGCTATCAGCTCTGAGACCATGGCTGCGGTTACCCTTGACGCTGAATCACAGTCAGGAGCGCCTGCGATGGTGTACTCGACGACGAACCTGGGTGCACGAATGGCAAAACGTCATTTTTTCGGATGTATCCAGGTTCTGTTTACAGCATCATGATGGTCGCATCCGTGTTTGGCGACATCGCTGTGAACGCACATTGCAAGCGTGTATTCGTCATCGCCATATTGGCGTATCACCCGGCGTGATGGTATCGGGTGCCATTGGTTACACGTCTTGGTCACCTCTTGTTCGAACTGACGGCACTTAAACAGTGGACGTTACATTTCAGATGTGTTACGACCCGTGGCTGTACCCTGCATTCGATCCCTGCGAAACCCTACATTTCAGCAGGGTAATGTACGACCGCATGTTGCAGGTCCTGTACCGGCCTTTCTGGATACAGAAAATGTTCGACTGCTGCCCTGGCCAGCACATTCTCCAGATCTCTCACCAATTGAAAACGTCTGGTCAATGGTGGCCGAGCAACTGGCTCGTCACAATAGGCCAGTCACTACTCTTGATTAACTGTGGGATCGTGTTGAAGCTGAATGGGCAGCTGTACCTTTACACGCCATCCAAGCTCTGTTTGACTCAATGCCCAGGTGTATCATGGCCGTTATTACAGCCAGAGGTGGTTGTTCTGGGTACTGATTTCTCAGGATCTATGCACCCAAATTGCGTGAAGATGTGCTCACACGTCAGGTCTAGTATAATATATTTGTCCAATGAATACCAGTTTATCATCTGCATTTCTTCTTAGTGTAGCAATTTTAATGGCCAGTAGTGTAATAAATCTTGAATGAATTGGAAACCTTTAAAAGGCTGTACTATTTTTTTTTTTTTTTTCGTCAGAGTAGATTGCTATGGGCAGCTTCTCAACGTCGTGAAACAGCCACTAGTACCTTTGTGGAAGTACGAAATAATTTGGAGCAAGGGTGGCGCGCACGCGGGTTTTGCGAATATCGCGCTAAGTGGAAGACACTGCAATGCGACAGAGCTTTAGCTTCAGGTCGCGAGCGCCTGCATTATTCATGGAGTAACGACACGGAGTGTCTCGCACCGGCTTTATGGCGTCGCTGTTCTCGTGCAAACAACTTGACGGACGCGCCGGCGCCGTATGTGGGCGGCTGCCGGAAGATCCCTGAGCTGCAGTTCGGCCCGTTTATTCCCGACTCAGAATACAGCCAGGATTACTGTAGAAAGCTTCTGGAGTTTCTCCATCTTTCATAAATACCTGACGTGCGAGAACACTGTTACCTTGTTCATGAAGGGCACTTGTAAATTAGCAGACTTCTATATAAGACCGTGTTTTTCAAACAACACTGAAACCCGTCTCCGGAGCACAAGTGGCTTACAATCTTGAGCAGTAGCCATCTACTTGGAGTTAAGCCGGTTATCATAGTGGTGGAAGTAAATTTCACGGGCAATATTTGGTCGGCCAGGAGAGGAAAGGTAGAGACAAAGCACCTGATCATCTGACTTAGCGCCAGTATTCTAGATTAAATTCCAAATCTCTCTCCACAGTTTCTCATAAAACATGGACATATGACATTGTTCATGGTGCTCCTTCCGTCGGATGGAGAGAGTAAGACAGTCGGCTCCCTTTGGCACTACTCGATAGGTGTAGGCTATGTTCACTACATCCATTCTGTTGATGATATGATATTTGCTTTGTGGGGCGCTCAACTGCGCGGTTATCACCGCCCGTACAATTTCCCAACCTTTGCTCAGTCCAATCTCGCCACTTTCATGAATGATGATGAAATGACGAGGACAACATAAACACCCAGTCGTCTCGAGGCCGGTGAAAATCCATGACCCCGCCGGGAATCGAATCCGGGACCTCGTGCTTAGGAAGCGAGAACGCGACCGCGAGACCACGAGCTGCGGACTACATCCATTGCCGATGACGAACTTCCGCTGTAGTTTAAACTGATAGTTTTTTATTGGTAGCAGCCTGTAATGTTCGCTTGCGTTCATTATTTGTGCATGTAAATATTTTATTCTATAAATTACTGCATCTTACATCTGAGATCACAATGTCGCAAAGTGCAACACTCTTTGTACTTACACTCACTCTTTGTTTACTATAAAAGAGTCTGTGTGTGTGTGTGTGTGTGTGTGTGTGTGTGTGTGTGTGTGTGTGTGTGTGTGTGTGTGTGTGTGTGTCAACTGGTTAAAATGTACATTATCGAAATGAATTTGTCGTACATACCAAGACGCAATGTAATGTTAGAATCCTAAAACACACGACCATCTTTTAGTTTAGTACACTTTTCCTTAACTTACGCCGAAATTTGCATTATTTTGTCCAGCATCATGCTCAGCGCGTCTAGCTGTACATAGCCCATAACAATGTTGTTTTAACACCCTGATGATGAGCCTGCAGTGGCTCAAAAACTAGTTAATGGTACAATAATTCGAACAAAATTCTAAAAGCAACTGGTTGCATATCTTGCCTAGAAAAACAGCCAGCACTCTCCTAAATCCGTATGTAACATCAGCTACACCCAAATGTTATTTTTTTCCACCTACGAGAATATTCTAAACTCACTGTGCCTGATTGTAGCATACATAGCGGCTGGTCAAAGAGTTTTCGTTCGAATGCTATACGGTCCAGAATCGGTATACCAATCAGGTTAATCCCATCGACACATCAGGTTGAAGATAACATATCCTGCTGCGTGAAGAAGTCCGTAGCTGCCTGCTGCACATCAACGTCCGACAATAATTTTTTACCCTTCAACTCCTTTGTTAAGGGACCGAAAGCGTGATGTTCCATGGGCAGAGGTCAAGACCCGGGTGTTCCAGTGTCGCAAACTTGAGTTGGGGGAACGTCTGTGTTGAGACATTCGTGATATGGAGATATGGTTATCATAAACCAGCAGCACCCCTTGATAAAGTTGTGTTTTTCCACAGGCATGCTGCCAAATACACATTCTTCATTCTCGGATGGATGTCTTCCGATGTTTGTCCTGTGGCAGCCAAGAAAAGAATAATGGTACGTTCGTCGTGTTTGGTCACTTTTGGTAATAAAACGTCGCCATAGTTCACGTTTCCGCACGTACCGCACACACGTCGGGAAACACAAATGCCACGCTAATCCGTTGGTTATAAGTCGGTGCGTAACGACGTACAGTTGTAGCAACATACCCTGCCTACAAGTATCCTTTCGAAGATTTCCCTATAGTGACAAGTGGTGTGATGAACTACATAAAAGATTCGCCTATACCTCTTGTCATTTGTGTTGTATTGTGCTGGAGAGTTATGTTGAAATTTTGGTATGTAGTACTTCTGTAATATTTGTATACATATTGCTGTTATTGTGATTCGGAAACTCATTGTATGCCATACGATAAATAATAATAAGGGGTGATTTAAAAGCTTCCTACTGAGGTCGTTGCTGCAGCGTATATGCAGCGTAGAACGATTCCAATGCGGGTATATGGGTTGTTAAGAAACAGTCTGAAAAACTTGTAACAGCGTTGCAGAGGAGGTTGTGCTCTGAAATAATTGTTGTGGAAAAAAATTCGATATGTGGCACCGTTTCCGAGTTATTCAGCATTGAAGCTATCCAATCACGTCGTCGCGCAGGCGAATTCAAGCAGCCTGCCAGAGGCGGTGTGTGAAACATGTTCTTTGTTTGGTTTCTTCAGGCCGAACAAACGTAGCTTTTGCTCAGCTAGCTTAAATTTATCACTTCCGAAAAAGGCACATTTTAACTGGTAATGTGCATTTCAGCACGTGGTAGCTCAAAAACCCACAGACGTGAGTGCATTATCTCATTTTAGCGCGTGCAAGTGTTTAAATTTCCGCGCGCATCGACGAGACTGGCAAATTTCAACGCTAAATAACTTGGAAGCGGCGTAACGTATCCAATTTTTTCTTAATAATTATTTCTCATCACAACCTCTCCTGCAATAGCCTTGCAAGCTTGTCAGACTATTTCTGACCAACCCGTATAAGCAGCGACATGAAGGTGACTTATTAGTGTGGCCTTGGTATCTTTCCGACGTTCATGTGGTAAATGCGGAAACGTGAACTATGGCGACGTTTTACCAAAAGCGACCAAACAGGACAAACGTGCTGTTATGTTTTCCTGGCTGCCGAAGGGCAAACACAGTTCGACATCCATCGGAGTGTGAAGGATGTATAAGGGGAAGTCTGTCGAAAACCGCTGCTGTGGAATGGTGCGCCAAGTTCCAGAAGTTACGCCAACTCAAGTGGGAAACAGTCAACCACTCAACCCGTAGTCCTGATCCCTCCCCACGCGACATCACGCTTCCGGTCCCTTAAAAAAATCCTTGAAGGGTTGACGATTCCTGTCGAACGAGGATGTGTAGCAAACAGTTATGGACTTCTTGACGCACCAGGATACGGTATTTTGCCAAACGAGTGTCTTCAACCAGGAGCGTCGGTGGTATGATTGCCCGAAAGCTCATGGCGATTTTGTCCAATTGGGATATCGATTCTGGACTGTACGGACTTCAAATGGTAACTTTTTGATCGCGCCTTGTAAACTACTTACGGGACTATCGTGACTACTACTCGAAGTTATTGTGGCTATGAATGGTACACATTCCGAAAGGACAGATCTCATGATAAAGAAAAAGTATCAGGGTATCCCTAAAAATGTCTGAATAGTCTGCGACAAGAGCCATGAAACGTATTAAATTTGTAATTATCCTCACTACAATCACGTTGAGTGCTACGAATGGACCTCGACCTTGCGACATTTTCAGGTACAGAAGAATCAAGGTGAGAGAGAAGGACAATTGCAGACTGCCGAACTTGGGAAGTGACGCCCGCTGTGCGGATACAAGGCGGGCCGGCCCATCGCTGGCGGCATGGTAGCTCCTTTGTGCGGAGCGCTCCAGGTCCCACGCAAACAAGCGGCAGCTGGCAACAAGGGCCGCCTTTGTCCGGCCCGACATGCGGGCGCCTCGTCTGCGTGGGCGTCTCCCCGGAGGTCATCTTCACCAAACCCAGGAGCGGGGATTAACTGCTCGCTGTCCGACGGACTCACGTTCATTCTCAAACACGCACCACCCGCCTTAAAGACTCTTCTATTTCTCTGTGCGCAAATTTTTCCGATAACAAGTCAGATGAAACTTCCTGGCAGATTAAAACGGTGTGCCGGACCGAGACATTCTAGAAACAAGTCAAATGTTGAAACACTTGGCACACAATCAGAAGTAATAAGAAGACAGGCATTAAAAACAATGACGTGTGACTGGGTGGCTAAATGGGGAATTGCGGAACTTGGTACCCATAGATGTGGGGATCGATTTAGAGACAGTCCCCGCATCTCAAGAGTGTCACTCTGTTCTTCTTTCAGATCCGGCAACTTTTTTAATGCGAAAAATTTTGAATTAAGCCAAGACTCGGAGTCCATACCAAACTGCAGCCCCGCTGTAACTGAATCGGTAAGATATTCAGAGATCGGAAGAAGGAAAGAAGATTAGAGTTCAATGTCCGTCGACAAGGTCGTTAGAGACGTAGCACAGCTCGGATCAGGCAAGTGGGAGAAGAAAATCGGCCCTGTTCTATCAAAGGAACCACAGGCATGTGCCTAGAGCGATTTAGCGGAATCTTACAAACCTAAATGTGCATGGTCGGACGCGTATTTGAACCGAATGCGAATCCAGTGTGCCATCTACTGCACCATCTCACTGGGCACAAATGTCGGTAAAGACAACGACCCTGCATAGAAAAGCACTGCTATGTTCAAACTAACATTCAGGTTTAACAGCTTCCCCTTTTTTTATAGATGAAAACACATATTGTCCTTCATATCCACGTTCATCTCAACAGTTCTTTAAGGAGTGTGTCCATGTATAATTCATGTATTAGAAGTAAGGAGATTTACGTCTTGTTATACGGGGCGAAACAGAACTACGCCGACAAACGTTCAGAGGTGGTGGTATGAATCGAAACAAATAAAACGTCTAGTAAATATGGGTTCTGAAAAGCATACCTTAAGGACTATGAGCACTTGTTCATCTCCGCTACTGTGAAACTCATCTTTCCTGTTGAATAAGTGCTTATAGCTCTTCACATATGCATTTTAGAGTCCATGTTTAGTGGACTTATTTTTCTTGTTTTGGTCCTGTGGGAGTTTATCGATGAAGTTCTGATTCACCCTACATACCTGTTATACGAAAGACACAGTTCAACGGCCTTCTGTTAGATCGCAAATACAGAATCGATTTGGTACATTCATTGTTATTGATGAGAAACTTATTGGATCATGCAGTGCTGAAAATTACAAGTTTTGCTATTTTGGAAAAAAACGTTCAGCAATTTTATGGAAAAACATCTTTTGAAAGAAACTGCTTTCAGACCAACATGGAAACCAAAATTGTAAAATGACGTTCAGCGATGTTTTATGTTAATAAAACGAAAAGCTCATGCGAAAACAAATATAATTTTTTCGAGTACTTGCTAAAACGGATTTCGTAGAAGCCAATTAATTATATAACAACTACAGACACTGTACAATACGAATGAGAAATTAAAGACGCGCACACTCGCTCACTTTACACACCTCAACGACTGGTAAAAAGCCATTCGTATTTATTCAATTCGTGCAGCTGCTTAGGGGCAGGGGCTATTCCGATGATACACACAGAGAATGGCGCTTCCGTAAAGTGTGTTGCTTCGCTCAAGTCTATGTTTTATTAATAACACAATTGCTATTAATTCAGCAACAACTTCCCAAAGTCACTTTTGTAACTGACGGTGTAAACAATGGATGAAATTTCTGTATCCGTGGAACAGTGACTCATTCCCACAATAACGATTCATACTGACCAGAGTGCAGATCCAAGAGCTGAGGTAAGAATTTAATTCGACACTGTACAGTTGCACATTGCTGCAGTTGTGGGGTCTTACAGAGTTTGTCTTACCGTGTACATAAGATTTCGTGTCAAAATTGGCCAACAACGCTACACACACTTCCTAGTGGCACCTCAGCCAATGAGGACATCGAGTCACCCATTACCTGATAAAATCATCAGCTTAATAAATTACCACAGCCAAACGATAAAAGTCTGTCAAGGTTGCAAAACGCCGAGTGTATTTGAGGTGGTTACCCTCAACCATAAAATTAATTGAGAGCCAGAAACATCTTTAAACTCAAGCTGAAATTACTGTGCGCAGTCGAATGACTAATATGAAGAATTTGTGGCCCTAGCTATGGTTCCTAAAGTGGAGAACTGCATTATATTAAATACGATATTAAGTGGAGGTTTTAATAAAACATATTAATTTATTCAATTAAAATACTATCACAGAATGCATGTGACTATGAAACAATCTCAACTGGTATTACAAATCTGCCCTACATAAGTTACATCAAGTGAACTTGCCGGTTTTCAGAATTGCCTGAAGGGAAATGAAAATGTGCCCTTTAAACGCAACTGACATTTAAAAACGATTCTCGATCTTCTGACTAAACGAATACGGTGATTGTTGGCTTAAAAACTGGATTGAGAAACACATGCATCTACTGAAGCAATGCTGGACTTCAGACAGATAACTAAAATGATCTACAAATGCGAACATTTTAGGTTAGGCTTTACCGTAACTGTTGTTGATATTAAATGAAACAACAGGATTATTGTTACCAGTCACTGTTTGCGTGCGCGCGGGTGTTTTACGATTTTTTGGAGGCACTTGTGACACTATCTCCAGTGGTCACAGGCTCCTTTCACTGTCGTAACACATCACTTGTACACTGTCATATTTTGTCAACAAATATTGACGCCATATTTGTTTACAAAATATGACCAGAGAACTTTCACATAAGCCTGAAAGAGGATACCATCGTTATGTCGCTAATCACTGTACCACTTTCTGACTTTCGCTAGCAATACGAAGGCCCACAAACGAAACCTACCCCGCGCTGCACAGCTGCACCATATAGTAACTCCGTACTGATGGAAAGTCAAGTCTACGAAGCGTTTAATTTACTTTTCGCACTAAGTGAGTGAAGTGTACTGTGAAAGACTTTTCTTCTCAAGAGGTACTCCGTGCGTAACTGTAGCAGCAATAACTAAGTCGTGTGCAGAACCTATGAAAATGTTTCACATAAAGAAGGAAGCCAGCAAGCCAAGAGCTACTTACGATATTCGCGCCACATTCTTTAGCATCTATAGTTGTACTCACCTGCAACAAAGGAAAAAAGCACATTTTAGAATCTGTTACAGATGTCAATAAAAGGCAAATGACAGAAAGATCATTTTGTTTAACAGTGGCGCCAAAAAAACTGGTATGGGCATGGTTATTCAAATACAGAGATATGAAAACAAGAAGAATACGGGGCTGCAGTCGGCAACGCCTATTTAAGATAACAAGTGCCTGGCGCAGTTGTTAGATCGGTCACTGCTGCTACAGTGGCAGCTTACCAAAATTTAAGTGAGCTTGAACGTGGTGTTATAGTCGGCGTAAGAGCGGTGCGACACAGCATCTCCGAGGTAGCGATGAAATGGGGATTTCCCCGTACGACTATTTCACGAGTGTACCGTGAATATCAGGAATCCGGTAAAACACCAAATCTCCGACATCACTGCGGGCGGAAAAAGATCCTCCAAGAACGGGACCAACGAAGAGTGGAGAATCGTTCAGCGTGATGTTAGTGCAACCCTTCCGCAAACTGCTGCTGGGCCATCAGCAAGTGTCAGCGTGCGTACCATTCAACGAAACATAATCGATACAGGATTTCGGAGCCGAAGGCCCACTCGTGTACCCTTGATGACTGCACGACACAAGGCTTTACGCCTTGCCTGGGCCCGTCAACACCGACACTATACTGTTGACGACTGGAAACATGTTGCCTGGTCGGACGAGTCTCGTTTCAAATTGTATCGAGCGGATGAACTTGTACGGGTATGGAGACAACCTCATGAGTCCATGGACACTGCATGTCCACAGGTGACTGTCCAAGCTCGTGGAGCTTCAGTAATGGTGTGGGACGTGTGCAGTTGGAGTGATATGGAACCCCTGATACGTCTAGATAAGACTCTGACAGACGACAGGTACGTAAGCATCCTGTCTGATCACCTGCACCCATTCATGTCCGTGGTGCATTTCGACGGACTTGGGCAATTCCATCAGGACAATGAGATACCCCACACGTCCAGAATTGCCACAGAGTGGCTCCGGGAACACTCTTCTGAGTTTAAACACTTCCACTGGCCACCAAATACCACCGACATGAATATTATTGCGCATATCTAGGATGCCTCGCAACGTGCTGCTCAGAAAAATCTCCTCCTCCTTATATTCTAACTGATTTATGGACAACCCGGTAGGATTCATGCTGTCAGTTCCCTCTAGCACCACTTCAATGCCACGTTCTTGCGGGACTTCTGCGTGCTCGCGGGGGCTCTACACGATATTAGGCACGTGTACCAGTTTCTTCGGCTCTTCAGTGTATGTATGAATGGTAAACCACTCGGCGAACATTGTTGAACATGACAACTGCTGTATGTTTCAATGCTGACCCAGCGACATGGTCAGTTGTGACGGCAGGAGGGACTGTATCATCGAGATTGGACCACGGATCCATGGAAACGTGTCGCCTGGTCGTATGAATCTTGTTTCTTGTTACACTAGGTCGATGGTCACGTCCGGATCAACCGTCACCCAGGCTGGCAGTTGCTCGGAACAAGCTCAAAGCCACGGATGCAAGCTGCAAGCTATTGATTTACGTGCGTAAGACATCCGGTATCTAATACCTCGAGAAATGTATCGAAGACTTGGTCAAATCCATGTCACGCAGAATCGCTGCTATATTGCCTTCGAAGCAAGTGATGGCGTTTCCCGAATCCCCCAGTAAGAAGCAGCAGAAACCAAAGCAGAATGAATAAAGAAAGTAAAATTAGTAATATTCAGAAATGTCAGAGAACCGTGAACTTGAGCAACATGGAATCTGAAGTCTTATTTCCCAATGTGGTATTCGAATACCCGACAGCGCTTCTCAAGAATATGTTGGGATCGAAACCTTTTCGATTCTCAGATTACTCCTCGCTGCCTTCAGCAGCGATCCAGTTGTAAGTATTCCTCTGTGAGCGACAAATGATTATTCGGTCGCAACACTAGCAGCCCTGTTGCATGTGCGGCTCAGGACCTCGGACGTCCATTCCGTCACTCTGTGAACACAATACTACTCCAAATCCCACAGCTTTGGACGGTGCACTGCTGCGAGCCAATGTCCAGAGCTTAGGCTAGGGCCGGGGATACGCTAGCGTGCGTCGATATTAATGTGAGCAGGCCTGTCAGTGTCAAATTGCCCATTTATGTCGGGATTACTATACAGGCCGAATTCCGCAGTCACTCGCATAAACTACAAATACTCTACACAGAATCCAATGGAAGTTTACTTACTCTCTGAACTATGCTGAACTCAGCTTCTTTCTAAGTGACAGCCGATTCGAAATGCTCTAATTTTATCCGTAATTCGTAGATGCGGACATGATGAATTCAACACTCCTACGCCTTCAGTCATTAAAGCCCGTATTTTGTTATGGTAAGTGATGCACAGGATCCAAATTTAAGTATTACACACTTCCTACAGACCAGGCAAATATAACAAATCAGTTCGTTCTTTTGATTTGTGTGTGGTCTGGGGTGGACCTTCGGCGGCTTGTAAAAACACCATTTGTTCGTGGGCGGTTCCAGCCAAAACCAAAAAAAACTGTGATTTTTGGTTACCAAAAACACCAATTGTGGGGATGGCCACTTCTACAATTTCCATTCACGGCAGATCGTCGAAATTTTTCCCGTATGTTGTTAAGATGATATTCTACGGAAACCTTTAAATTTTTGTCGGTATCATTATTCGTCATCGAGATCCACAGGTTCAAAATTACCATGCTTAAGCAAGTAAAATGTGCACGTAAATATGGTCTTAGGCGTAAACGTAGTTTTAACTAACGTAGTTAACACACGACAAGGATTGTAGGGTCATCTCAGGCGTTCTGATGTCACCAAACTATATGTTTAATCAGCATTTTTTCAGGAATAAAACTTGATGAAGCGCTTTCTCTGTATTATCGGCAATTCACGCCTATATAAATGTGTCCGACGTGGCAGTACAGTGCCAAAAAAGGGACTAAAAAGAGTCTTAATATGCCTGAAAAGATATTAAAATGATTGCCAAAAATTATGGAAAACTGTAAACACTGCAAAATCAGTAGAATCTTTCTAATAGCATTTTTACTCATTTAAGAAACAAATCATGAACAGACCGCTTTCGATGAATTGCGATCGATGAGCAAAGTATCTAGAAAAAATGTAAAGCAAGCGATTTTGTGTACAAATGTGTCGAAGGATATAAATAGTCAAAATTTTACTGACCAATAGAATTAGTTTTATATGTGCTGTAGCAGGGAAAAACTTTTATTACAGAAGGCGGAATGACGACTGAGGCAGCTGGTTTCCCACTTCCCTGTCAGAATCTTTTAAAAAGGGATTATTCGTCTCTCTTGTGCTCCGAGAGGAGCATTTTCCCGTAGTTAGACTCTTACATCGGCTGCTCTTCAGCGATGTGAATTTGAAGGAAAGTGCGTTCCAAAAAAAGCTGGCCGAAACAATCATTGATGCCACGTTGAGTTCAAGTCAGTGTCTTCTTGAATCTTTTCCAACACTTCCTAAAGTTGCACCAGGCGAATGCCTTTCACAAGGTGTGCTATGATCTCACGGCGAACCAACACTCCCAGTTGGATATTCCACGACATGTAGTTAGTTCACCGACTTCTTCTGACGAGACCAAAAAAGATGCCGCATTAAGAATATGGACTAGTATTCAAGATGGCAGTGGTTCATCTCTGAACTCGGCTATCAAAATTTAGTTTTCCGTGATATTTCCAAATCGGTTAAGAGAAATACCCGGATGATTTCTTCGAAATGGCAGTGCCGAATTTCTTCCCCAGTCTGCGTTTGCGCTCCATCCCTAATGAGCACTTCGGTGACGGGATCCTAAACCCTAAATTTCCTGCCTATTTTTTATCCTGTGATGGGGAGGACGATCATTGCAAGAGACAGGAAACACCGTAATAGAGTCAGTAGTTCTATCGGGGTGTTCTCGCAAACGAGCAGCCGATGAAGGCATTTCACAGCTTTGTTTATATATTTACTTGGCAAGCGTTTACATTGTTCCAAAAATGGTGCAAATGGCTCTGAGCACTATGGGACTTAACTTCTGAGGTATTCAATCCCCTAGAACTTAGAAATACTTAAACCTAACTAACCTAAGGACATCACACACATCCATGCCCGAGGCAGGATTCGAACCTGCGACCGTAGTGGTCACGCGGTTCCAGACTGAAGCGCCTAGAGCCGCACGGCCACACCGGCCGGCTACATTGTTCCACATTGCAACGACGACAATGCACTGAAAACGAAGTGAAAACTTCATTTAAGACATGTTGAACTTAAGGAACAAATAGACGCTCTTAAAAATCGATGAAAAGCCTGGAGGATCTGAACTGATGGCAATAAATTTATTGATATTATGTAAGCCTAGGCTTCAGAGGCCGTTGTCACTGTCAATAAAAATTCTTTTGGGCTTTTGACCGCATTGTCAATACAAACTGTCCGACGTTTCGGCCATTCTCACAAGTGACTGAAACGTCGGTCAATTTTATATATACTGAAAATGCGGTCAACAGCTCAGAAGAATTTTAATGACAGTTACTGATATGTTCACTTGCAAAGTAATATTCTCCTGTCAAATCTGAACATCGCACTCACAACTTGAAATCGGATTATTGTGAAGTCTATTACATAAAAAACCAAATAGGCTTTCTCTGTTAGTCACATGACAGCACACCAAGATCTGAAAACGTTGCAATCGAAGCAAATCAGTACCCTGTGCATCGCACTCCGCACCAGCGAATCGACGGTCAAGGAAGTCGTTAAAAAGAGGTCAGAATATGTTTATGAAAACAATGCCACGCCGCTACACGAACTCTTACAACCATTAATGTGACATTAACCATCGCTTCAGTTACAACAGCAATCTTCTTCATACAAGCCAGAATCTACGCTTTAATTATTTTTTGTAGAAACTTTTCATTACTGCTACAGTCTGTAATTCGGTGAAATTCTAAGCGACCTACGCGCGCGGAAATTAATTAATATAGGTGGATTAGGCCGTAGCAGAGTCGCTGAGAATGTGGTATTAAATTTGTTGAGCAGTGGATGTTGTTGCTAGACTGCAAGCACTATCTAAACGATGCCGTTTGCTCTACAACACATTCGATTATGGTGTATCGCTCCAGACGCTCATGATTGAACCATATGAAAAAAAAACGTTAATTAGTTACAAACTATGGCGTGCACACACTTTATTCAACATATAAACGTCACTGCAGATATTCGGATTTAGGTTATTACATGTTCGATATGCCTGTCATCACTGGCGACGATGTGGCGGAGGCGAATAGCGAAATTCTACATGACCCGTTGAAGTATCGGAACGTCGATGGTGTTGATGACCTGCTAAATGGCTGCTTTCAGCTCAGCACTGGTTTAGGGGTTACTGCTGTGCACCTTGTCTGCCCCCACAAAAAGAGAGTCGCATGTGTTCAGATCCGGAGAATATGGCGACCAATCGAGGCCCATGCCAGCGGCCTCTGGGTACCCCACAGCCAGCATTTAGTCCCTAAAGTGCTTCTCCAGGACATCAAACACTCTCCTGCTTCGATGGAGTCGAGTTCCGCCTTGAATGAACCACATCTTGTCGAAGTCAGGGTATAATGGGGATGATATCATCTTCCAAACCCTTCATGCACCGTTCGGTATTACGCTGCCATCAAGGAATATAGCTCCGATTATTCCGCGACTGGACACTGCACGCACATAGTAAACCGTCGAGGGTGAACATACTTCTAGATTGCGCCGACTTTGCTTATTGACGAACCCATCCAAATGAAAGTGGGCTTCGTTGTTTAACCAAACCATACATCGCATACTAATTCCCATCATGCCCCACGGCCAACCGTTCAGTTTGAACGTCCTAACGCAAACCGTTTGGAAGTTACGACGACTTTATTTCATATAGGTCAATAACTGTCACCCTGTATCTCCCCTACAGATGTTTCAACATAATACGATATTCATGCTGGAGTACCCCAGGGAAGAGCATTGGGGCCCTTCTTGTTCAACATCTACATTAATGATCTACCAGCAACACCAGACACGATGTGGTCCATCTACGCGGATAACACAGCCATCCTTGCGCAAGATTGGAAACCAACGAACATAAATTCACGATTACAAAATGTTTAAATTTGTGTGAATTTGGTCATCGGTCCCTAAACTTACACACTACTTAAACTAACTTACGCTAAGAACAACACACACACACACACACACACCCATGCCAGAGGGAGGACTCTAAACTCCGGCGGGAGGAGCCGCGCAGTCCGTGACGACGTCTCAAACCGCGCGGCTCACGATTACAGACAGCATTCAGAACTGCCTAGGCTTGGTTAGAATGATGGTATATTAAAGTAAACGTCGGGAAGTGCGAAGCAGTTCTGTTTATACGCAGACCCAAACTACTGGGCAAACATGAACACTGTAGACAGGTCCAATACGCCCGTTTCTGAGAAAAAGTTAGATACGGTTCTCAATATACGAAGGGTAACCGTACAGATTTAATTTGGATCATCTAGAGGACGCGGATATTTAAGTATTAGATATACCATTTGATCGAAAGCATCCGGGCACTCCTACGTAAAATGGAGAAGCGGACCCAATAGTGTAAAAGAAGGGAGGAATAGACTACTGCGTTGTCAATAGAATGGGTCGCTCAGAACGGCCCACTAACTTCGAACGTGGACTGATCATTGGGCGTCACCTGAGTAGCCAATGCATCAGCTAAAATTCAACCCTTGTAAAGCTGCCCAAATCGACTGCTGTTGACGTGATTGTGAAGTACAAACGCGAAGGAACAACCAAAGCTGAATCAAGACCAGGCAGACCTCATGTGCTGACAGATAGGAACCGTCGACCATTACGGAGCGTCGTTGTAAAAAATCGCGTGAAATCAGTGGAAGAAATGACTCATCAGTTCCAAAGTACTACCAACAGTCCAGCTAGATCTACAGTTGTGCATAGGGAGTTGAAAAGAATGGGATAAAATAGTCGAGTTGCTTCTTATTTCTGTAGTCGTTGCTAAGCGACGCTTGCTGTGGTTGACGTGCAACGCCACTGGACTGTGGATTACTGGAAACGAGTGATCTGAAGTGATGAATTACGCTGTAACTTGTGGCAATTGTATGCAACTAGTGTGCCAACAGTAAAGTATGGAGAACATGGTATTACGGTTCGGGGTTGTTTTTCATGGTTAGGCTGCGGCCCCCATATCGCGCTTAAGAAACTGCTAAATGGCATTTTACACCATTGTGCACTGCGTACAGCAGAGGAAAGTTCGAAGACGATGATTGTTTCTATCGGCATGACAACCCACCCTTTCATAATGCATCTGTGAGGCAATGGTTTGTGTAAATTAACGTTCATGACACGGATTGGCCTGTCTAGGATCCCGATCCGAACCCAGGTCGATTTCGCTCCAGAGTTCAGCGCCCAACTTCGCTACCTTCCCTGGTTTCAACTCTTGAGGAAAGATGTACTGTAATTCCTCCACGAACATCAGAGACCTCATTGAAAGTGTCCCCAACAGAGATCAAGACGCCTTAAAGGCGAAGAGTGGACACACCCTACATTAATGTCCACTAATAGATGTCCGGATAGGTTTGATCACAAAGCGTCAAAAGGAATATACAAAAAAAAATCCCTTAACTTCAGTTTCTCGGCTTGATAATTAAAACTTTTTGACTATCCCTTGTCATAAGTCAGGTTTGTACTTGGGGATAGAGAGACTAACACCCTCATATAAAAATTTCATTTCGCGAAGTAGCTTTCTGGTCTCTCTGTAAAGCACAGCGGTCATTTGATCTATCTCTTGTGTAATAACGCACCTCTGTGTGCTGTGACCAGCAGAATGTCTGTCTCCGTTGAGGTGATGTGTTGATACGTGCAACGTTGAACTTAACAGTTTCCCATGTGTTGGTATCTGCAATACACACACACACACACACACACACACACACACACACACACACACACAGAGAGAGAGAGAGAGAGAGAGAGAGAGAGAGAGAGAGAGAGAGAGAGGTGCTGTGTTTCAAGTAAGGTATTTTTCTCTGTAACTTAAAAGAGAACTCCATTTACAGAGTTATAAATATTATTTACTCAATGCGTAATTGAAAGCTGACAATAGCAGCCAGTGCTGGGAGTATAGTTGAAAATAGACACTGAGTTCATCATTAATACAATCTAAAGTTAGTGGTGTATTTTAAACTTAGCGTGTCATGGAAACATCTAAACATGTAGTACTAACCGCTTAACCCGGTTCATAGTTCTCAGGTTACCTCTCTAACTGCTATCATTTACGATGTTTCGTAAAATTATGACCGAATTAAAAAAAAAAAATGGTTCAAATGGCTCTGAGCACTATGGGACTTAACATCTGAGGTCATCAGTCCCCTAGAACTTAGAACTACTTAAACCTAACTAACCTAAGGACATCATACACATCCATGACCGAGGCAGGATTCGAACCTGTCTGCAGCTCGTGGTCGTGCGGTAGCGTTCTCGCTTCCCACGCCCGGGTTCCCGGGTTCGATTCCCGGCGGGGTCAGGGATTTTCTCTGCCTCGTGATGACTGTTAAATTATGTCATACCCTACCCATCAAGAGGTATAATTATATGTTGAAGGTTTGATAGAGTAACGTATTTTAAGATGGATACTGTTTCCAGTAGTTTGTTATCAACAGTGTAGTTATAAAATAGTTGAGTTCTTTTCCTTTGTATGCACAGTACGTTACACTTACTTACGTTCGGGCTCAACTACCAGGGTCTTCACCATTCATCAATGCTCCTCAAATCATTCTTCAAATCGATACTGTCTTCTGGTTTGCAACGTTCTTACAGGCAACAGTCTTAAAGAGCTTCCGACCCATTTTACTAGACCATTTATACACACTGTAAACAGTATCGATCTTATCCCATACGTTTGGGCTACTCAGTAACTCACCTTCCATCGCTTATTTTGTTCCGGTTAAGAGTGAAGTCTCGAGTTGTACCTGCAAGGAAGTCTCGAATCTAGCCGCAAGTTGATCCAATACTCTTTTACTAAACGGCAGTGCGGGGCGGTGTCAAATGTCAGAGTTTGATAATTAGAGCACTTAGCGAAAAACTTTAAACAGAATTTAAAACATTTCCTCAAAATTTTTCCTCCCTGACATGCTTGACGCTAAATATTTCAGGGATTAACTCATTTGTACAGTAATCAGACATTTGAAGCTGCTTTATACATGGGAGTTCAGTTCGTCAAAGAATCTGGGGTTTGCTGGTGTCAACTGTACCAGAAAAGGCCTAACTATAACTTTGTAAATGGTAATTAAAATAAATTTAGCGGTGAAGCTAAATAATGATTTGTGGAAAGCAATGCAATTATTACCTGCTTTAATTTCATTCAGAATTACTAAACTGTCGTGAGAAGAATGAATTGCAAAAATAATGCAATTGCATAAGAACTGTTCAATGAAACATGCAACAAACAAATCAGAATGAGCCGGAGTTACGTAAATAGTGGACATTATTCTGGCAAACGTCGGAGTGCTCGAGTAGTGAGTTAATCAACTTGTCGCATGCGTTCACAGGCTGAAAATTAGACGGTTCCGATAATTATGACTGAGAGCTACAGAGCGAGTTATCTGTTCTGATTTACAGCAGAGTTGTGAAACGGCGGAGAGCTGCCGAGAATAGAGAGAGAAAGGGAGAGGAGGGGAGGGGGGTGGGGGAAGAGGAGAAAAAAGGAGAAAGGTATGAGAAGAGCAGCACAAGGAGAAGCCCCTCCCCCTCCTGTGAAATCTGTCAACTTTTCTTTCTCCAACTTCCCGGGCGAAACGCTTCGGAAGAGGCGCCTCTGCTGTGTGGCGCGACGCAGTAATTTGGAAAGCTCATTAGCGTCTGCGCCGAGCAGCCCGCACAAGACTGGCGGGAGGAAGTGGTAATCTCTGGCAGACACCTGCTCTTCCGCGAAACCGAGTCCGCGTCCCAATCCTCTTATCTGCCCCCGGCGAGACTGATAAGCCGGTGTCCGCGCGCTGCGCCTCTGTTAGTAGCTTCCGTGGCTACCCTTACTGGCTCGCCTTCCAACTCGCCTGCAAGTATCGCGCTGGATAAACAGTTCAGCTCAACTTCTGCGAAAGGACGAGAATTCTGGTGAACTACGGTTGCGATGTACAAAAGAAAACGACTGTGTGATACCGTTACAGCGCTCTGGGGACGTAACTCAGCTAACGCAACTTCGTCGTAAGATAGTCTACGATTCCTGGCCTAGCTTCAATTTTGTCAAAACGATTAGATCAATCGCTGAAATTCATGCAGTACAGTCTCATGCCAGAGAAGAGAAACTTATTTAACTTACCACGTGTTTTCCGAAAGACCAAGGCCATTTCAGTTGTTTAATTGGAGATGTATAGACATAAATTTAAAGAATGCTCCAACTGCAACTGATACCTCTAAAATGTATCTTCTAAAAACCCTTTTTGTGCGAAGGGCTTTCAACTTATTAAAAACTACAATATAACGAATAGTACATAATGTCAAGGCTTGAATAACAAGTTAAAATTCAGAGACCTTGTACATGGGAGGTAAAACAGATTTTAAAACCAGATTCATTTTTCTTAAAGAAACAAATGATTTAAAAAGGAAGCGCAGAATTCCTACTCATGTAACTTACTTGTTTCTTGCCATGTTATGTACTTTTTTGAAATAATAATACTTTCATTCTTAAGTATCAAATGTTTTTTGCCAGTTACTGTATGTATATAATGTGATTGGTTCATATGGCTCTGAGCACTATGGGACTTAACATCTGTGGTCATCAGTCCCCTAGAACTTAGAACTACTTACACCTAACCAACCTAAGGATATCACACACATCCATGCCCGAGGCAGGGTTCGAACCTGCGACCGTAGCGGTCATGCGGTTCCAGACTGAAGCGCCTAGAACCGCACGGCCAAACTGGCCGGCACTGTACATGATGTCACAACATAGAATTTATTAATGAATTTATATTTTACAGATGGATGTGTCGGGAAATTCCGCTCACAATGTTTGACTGCAAAGCGACCCATTACTCATCGCGTCGTCTCGTTTAAGTACACTCTAAAAGGAATTAAACTACGCACCACGAAGGAATTATTCGAAGGGGTAATTGTACACACAAACAAATGATTACTGTTTCAGAAAAACTGGATGATTTATTCAAGAGAAAAAGCTTCACTAATTGAGCAAGTCAATAACGCGCTGATCCACGACTGGCTCTTAAGCAAGCAGCTATTCGGCTCTGAACTGATTGACAGAGTTGCTCGAAGTCCTCCTGAGGTATATCGTGCCAAATTTTGTCCAACTGGGGCGTTGTTAAAATCTCGACCTCGTTGGAGGGCCCTGCCCATAATGCTCCAAACGTACTCATATGGAGAGAGATCCGGCGACCTTAGTGGCCTAAACAGTATGTGGCAAGCATCAAGTGAAGCAGTAGGAACTCTCGCTGTGTGCGAGGAGCATTATCTTGCTGCAATGTAAGCCCAGGATGGCTTGCCAGGATGGCCAACACAATGGAGCGTAGCACATTGTCGGACTTAGCGCTGTGCTGTAGGGCGCCGTGGTTGACAACCAAATGGGTCCTACTGTGAAACTCGGGCCGTATAGCGGGTGGCAATCAGATTGCTATCCCACAGCTATACTGCGCTCCTCCAGAAACATCTTCGCTAATCACCAGGGCGCAATTCGAAGCGGGATTCATCAATGAAGACAATTCTACTCCAGTCAATGAGATTCCAAACCGAATGTGCCCGCTACCACTGCAAACGGGCTTGTTGGCATACGGAGATCACTGGTAGCCGACTCAAGAGGGCGGACTCAGCCCCTTTCTGTGAGCCGCCTTTTAATGCTCCCTGTGGTCACTAAAGCACCACCTGCACATCGGAACGACGATAATGATGAACCCGAGGCTCTCAGAGCCTCTATGATGATTGCTCGATCCTTACTGTCTGTCGTGTCTCTAGGTCGACCGCTTCCGTCTTGACGCTGTGTTCAACCAATGGTTCACCAGTTGCCGGCAACATCTTCGAATGGTGACACCGCTGCTATTCAAATGTTGAGCGATTCACCCGTTACTTCAACTGCCTTCTTTGAGCCCAGATACACGTCCTCTCTCAAATGCTGATACCCGTGACAATATTTACGCGCCTGTCTGCGAAGCATAGTTACCACCAAACTGAATACATGGAATGGAATTTGCGAAGACTTTATGCCGTGGTATCGACATGTCCCCTGTTTACTATGTATGCCAGCTGCGTGGTAAAATTGCAGCAGCACACATTCATCCACTGGTCGCCGATGTTTACAATTTTGCATTTTCCGTCGATACCAGTATGAATATTAGTTTGTGACCAATTTGCGTAACTCCTTCGTGGTGTGTCGTTTTGTCTTGTATTTTATTGTCCTCAAGTGGAACTTCCAATTTAACTTAACGAAGTCCGATCGCATATTCGTTAACACATCTTTACGTAGAGGTCACAATGATATTTTGTGATCAAGCCTTCGAAAATGATGATGCTCAGTATCCACCAGGACCTCGTACATCGATGGCATAGAAATCCAGAACAACAGTAACTGAGTATTCTAGAAACATTGAACCTATTATGATGTGTGTTAAATTACTAATCACATAGTGCTATCGCATTGTTAATGTGTCTTTCCGGAAGAAAATTCGTATTCATGCAGATTATATTTTATTGAACTGTATGTTTTTCTCCCTTTTACCTGCCACTACGGTAAGATAGGTTACTACTCATAAACTATTCTTAACATCGACAGTCGATAAAAAAGTGACGCAAACAGTCAAATGGCTTGCGGAGTACTAATGTAGATATAGATTTAAATTAATCTTGAATAAAGCAGACTTGTTGAGTCCGATTCTACGAGGGGTCTCCAATATCCTGATGTAGAAGTGAGTTGTGGTTGAAGAAGTATTTGTAGCGCTCCCAGTAAATAAGGCAGGAAAAGGGGATGTGACAGCTGTAACTATGAAAATAAGTACATGAATGAGAGTCAGTTATTGAGAAGGTAGTGAGATTCGATTGCAGTCAATCCCCGTTGTTTTGTTATTGAATTTGTGCACTGAGAAAGTATCTGTGCAGTGAGAAAAAAGTAAACGAAGAAGAAATTTGCAAAGGAAATTAAAGTTCAAGGCCACGAAGGTTTTCGATGACACTGAAATTCTGTCAGAGACAGCAAGGGACGTGGAACATAAGTTTAACGAAACGACTAGTGTTCAGCGACGGCTCTTGCAAAATTTTACCAATCTGCTAAATGTGGTGCCCTATGGCTATTTGACTTAGAAAGAGAGTAATCGCAACTAAAGTGAATACGTCAATTTTACTTATGTTAATTGAAGTGTTTAAATATATTTAAATTTCATAAGTGTTAATTGGTTTAAATATATTTAAATTTCATAAGTGATCATTTAATAAAGCGAGAAATGAAATGAGAAAAAAATGGCAGCAGTGGGAATCGAACAGAAGGCAACGAACTCTCAGTCACTGGGCTTGACGCCATGACGCCATTACGTCAATTGCTCCTCATAAACTTCTCATACACAATGCTTGCACAATACGTTACATATCATTTTAAAGAAAAATACTGACCTGGTGCGGTCAGCAATATAGCACTCACAATGCCAGATGGGCTGATATCACATCCGAGCATGCGGTGTCGAAAACAGACAGCTGCGTCCCTTCTTTGAGCTCATAGTACCACAGCTGACAATCACTTCAGCACGTGACTCTGGTTTCTAATTGTCGTGGAGAGAACGCTACAGAACATGTTTCCGTCCGCATTATTTGCATACCAGCATATATTCGAAGAGAAATGGCGTTAATGTTTGTGTGATTTCTGCCTCACATTCGAAGTATGCTGCAGACTTCTGCTGATGGTGACTGCAGCCCCAAATCAAGAGACACTAGATGCGTGGTGAAAAGCGTTGTCCAAATTTGACAATTTTTTTAAGGAGTAGAGATAATAACAAGGATTCGCATAGTAAGGGGTTTGGTTTTTCTATCTGTGATGCACGAACGTGAAAACCGGACCATATGAAAGGCTGAACGGCACAGAATAGATTCCTCTGATCTGTGGTGCTGGAGGAAGCTCCTTAAGAGTTCCATGGACGGCAAAGAGAACGAACAGGTCAGTTACAGCAAATCAAAACAGATGCTCCTTGAAAGGTCTGATACTGAAACAAAAACTGGTCTGATACTGAAACAAAAACTGACCTACCTTGGGCACATTATGAGAAGACATTAACTAGCTGGGAAAGACAGAAGGCACATGACGGCAAAGGAAGAGATGGATCGAGTGCATCATAGAAGTCATGGATTCCAACTTCGGAAATATGCAGGACAGAAGAAATTGGCGTGTTTTTCTTCATGGGGTCACGGAGAGTCGGAATCGACTAAACGAAGAGTGTGTGTGTGTGTGTGTGTGTGTGTGTGTGTGTGTGTGTGTGTGTGTGTGTGTGAGAGAGAGAGAGAGAGAGAGAGAGAGAGAGAGAGACTGAAAGGAAGTGCAGAGAAAGACAGACTGGAATATATCTAACAAATAACTGAGTACGCAGTGTCAAAGTTCAACTCTGGGAGGAGGAGGATACCATAGGAGAGGAAGTTGTGACGGATTGCATCAAACCAGTCAGAAGATCGACGACACGAAAAAAAAAGTCGATGATACGAGAAGCAGCAGTTCCGTTAAAGTGAAACATGGCGGTCAAGCAACGTCACTTCAGAGCTGCCTCGAATAATGGGACAGGAGACCGAAACTAGCAGAAGACACGAGAGGGCTACCCGAAGGACAACGTGAGGTGCCTGTGGAGAAGACCCTCGTTGAAAGCAGTGGGCTCCTGCTGCCGCTAATTAGCAGTGTGGGAGCGGTAGTTATAAAACCGTCCGTCAGCTGTCGCATCGCGTCTCGCGCCCTCTAATTGGCTGTTACCGCCGCTGTTCGCGAGACTTGTGCGCTGCCTGCCATTACACCGGCCGAGCACCGACTCCGACACAGTCCCCGGATGATGCAAATTAACCCGCACCCTCACTGAAGTTGCCCGCGTTTCCCAATTCGGCATCCTCTCCATGTGGACCAAACTGGCTGGCCAATGGATGGAGTTTTATTGTTACCCCACTCTGGCAGGTGCCGCTCCAAAGGGGTGGAGAGGTGTCATAAACCCCCTGCCTCAACCAAAATTTTAGTACGGCCATTTATATTTTTACGCACACCAACTTCAAAATTTACAGACAACTTTAGAGAGATAAAATAGCAGAAAAACTATAACGTCACAACAATTGAGAGGGATTTTAGAAATTACAAGCTTCGTTAAACACAGGATATTTTTCAGATGTTTATGTTTACGTATGTGAATTCCTAAGGGACCACATCGCTGAGGTCATCGGTTCCTCGACTTACACACTAGTCAAACTAACTTAAGCTAAGAACAACACACACAACGGTTGAGGGTGGACTCGAACATTCGGCGGAAGGTGCCGCGCAATCCGTGACATGGCGCCTCTAACCGCGCGGCCACTCCGCTCGGCTGTCAGGGTCTGTATACATTCAGGTGCTTAAGACCTGACTGGCAAGTCAGGTAAAAGCGCACTTCTCCAGGCTGATAGCACGTACTGACAATAACAAATCCACATGTAGAACTGGCAAACCACATGAAGTTGAGTAAGGGAAGACTAACACAAAAGAGCCTCCACCAAAGGGGGGGGGGGGGGGGAAGTAAGACTGACCCGCAGGACAAAAATTACTGAAGCAGCACAGATTTGTGTTCATAATTCTAGTGCTGAGTGAAATACTGATAACAATGACCTCAACTATGATTTTATATCGTGTAGATTACGACACTGTCAATGTTGAGAGAGTTTGCTGCCGTTCTTCTCCTTACTGCTCGCCTCGACCCGTGTCTCCACGGGATCGCCACCTCATCACCGATTTGGCAAGGTCAGTGGTAGTGGCACTGTCAGTGGTGGTGGATGGCCACATGCCCTTCCTGGCGCCACCCCTTTCCCAGCTGGGACGGACTCTGTGTATCCCATATGTCTGCTTCTAGTGTTATTGCATGTGAAAGGGTAAGAACTTTTCCGACATGTCTGTGAATCGTCTAGCCCAGCCGGCACGCCGGCCCTCCTCGTTAATGTGCCGGGTGGATTTGATACGCGGCCAGGACGCCGCCTAGTGTCCCGGAAGCGAGCGTTTCAACGGGTTCAGATATCCCGACATGTCTTTTCTTGCTACTACAGGTCTTAAAACAATTGCATGACACTTACTTATCAAATTTTCTGCGGAATACTTTTCTCTGAATTACAGGGACTATAGGGTCACTGATGTAAATAAATAATAATAATAATTATAATAATAATAATCATTATTATAATACTGTCTTTCAAATTCTGAAGGTGGCAGGGGTAAAATACAGGGAGCGAAAAGCTATTTACTATTTGTACAGAAACCACATGGCAGTTATAACAGTCGAGGGACATGAAAGGGAAGCTGTGGTTGGGAAGGGAGTGAGATAGGGTTGTAGCCTCTCCCCGATGCTATTCAATCTGTATATTGAGCAAGCAGTAAAGGAAACAAAAGAAAAGTTCGAAGTAGGTATTAAAATCCATGGAGAAGAAATAAAAACTTTAAGGTTCGCCGATGGCATTGTAATTCTGTCAGAGACAGCAAAGGACTTGGAAGAGTAGTTGAACGGAATGGACAGTGTCTCGAAAGGAGGGCATAAGATGAACATCAACAAATGCAAAACGAGGATAATGGAATGTAATCGAATTAAGTCGGGTGATGCTGAGGGAATCTGATTAGGAAATGAGCCACTTAAAGTAGTAAAGGAGTTTTACTATTTGGGGAGTAAAATAACTGATGATGGTCGAAGTAGAGAGGATATAAAATGTAGAATGGCAATGGCAAGGAAAGCGTTTCTGAAGAAGAGAAATTTGTTAACATCGAGTATAGATTTAAGTGTCAGGAAGTCGTTTCTGAAAGTATTTGTATGGAGCGTAGCCATGTACGGAAGTGAAACAGGGACGATAATTAGTTTGGACAAGAAGAGAATAGAAGCTTTTGAAATGTGGTGCTACAGAAGAATGCTGAAGATTAGATGGGTAGATCACATAACTAATGAGGAGGTATTGAATAGAATTGGGGAGAAGAGAAGTTTGTGGCACAACTTGACTAGAAGAAGGGATCCGTTTGGTAGGACATGTTCTGAGGCATCAAGGGATCACCAATTTAGTACTGGAGGGCAGCGTGGAGGGTAAAAATCGTAGAGGGAGACCAAGAGATGAATACACTAAGCAGATTCAGAAGGATGTAGACTGCAGTAGGTACTGGGAGATGAAGAAGCTTGCAGAGTATAGAGTAGCATGGAGAGCTGCATCAAAGCAGTCTCAGGACTGAAGACCACAACAACAAAAACAACAACATAGCAAAACATTTACCTACTGTTAGTATTAAAATCACAGGTACTCGTTGTACCCTAAAAAGGAGCGTAACGAAAGTAGATTCGAACACTAGATCGGCGATTGCACTCTGGAAACGTGCGCATGGTAAGTCGTATGTACAAGGCGTCATATTATCAATGGTATGGTTCAAACTTCAGTAAGGTTTTCCTTATAACAAATGGGGAAGCCTGGGTAAACAAGGCCCACGGCCCAAGATGATTATGTAAAGACCCAAGGAAAGCGAATATATAGAGCAATACGAACTCCTGGACGAACAATAACTGTCGGTTATTTGCTTGTAGCCTATAAAAGTTTCATAACGAGCAACTGTCTAGCGCATATACACTGGTGGCAGTGGCTTGATGAATTAAAGAATTAACTGAAACCGCTTCGCCAACTCACAATCAAACTGTGAACTTCCAAGCCTCGGTGGGAGTCTACAATACACACCATTCTCACCACAACTTACCTTACAACAAATACGCAAAAAAAAGTGTGTTTTCAGTGTTCTGATCTCTTCGTGTTTGCGATGCATGACGTCACATTCCACAAAATCATAATTATTGAAATGATGCCGACATCTGGTGTCCGTAGGATCAATACACTGTACACGATTGTCTCTGAGATGTTCGTTGTGGAGTTAAGCACTGTTTACAATTCGTGACTGATTATTAAAAATGCAGCATTATTCGTTACACGAACATACAGACACTCATTTACTGTACAGCGGTACTGGATGTATGCTTAGAAAGCTGAAAGAATGCACAGGCGTCATGGTAGCTGGAAGAAAGTTACTGAGATAGGTAGAAATATATGAGGAACGGAGTCGTTCAAATCACGAAGAACTGCACAAGATTTTCGAAAAACGATCGTTCGGACAGTAACGTTAGAGGATATAGCGTAGTACGATGTGGGTTAAGATTCATCAGTACGGTCCCATCAACGGCGTCGCTATTAAGAAACACTTTTGCTAAACCGCACGTTCCATTTACGATGTCAATACCATCAAAAATTATCTAGTACAGCTATCACATTATATAAGCATTTCAGTATCTTTTCCGCCTAAATATGACTAAATTTACCTCCTGGGTGACAGCACAATGCAGAATAAAGGGAAATGATGAAGTAGACTTGTACTCTGTACACTGGTTTAGTGCGACACGATAAAGAATCACCTGACGATCTCCTAAATACCTTTAGTACTAGAATCGGGGTATGACTGAACTAAAGCCTGCACCGGTCTTGCAAAATTAATGGGAGGCAGTATGAAACAGTAGATCGTTATCTCCTATACCGTTCTCGGTACCAAAATCGCAAATACGGTAGAAATTTTGCATTGACATGACAATGCCATGTGTTAGTTCAGTCACGGGAGATTCAGGCACGATCCTTGCCGCCTAAACATGATACCGTCTTCTTCGGTTGCGATAGAAGATATCAAGGAACCACCACAGTACTGCAGCATGTTACGTTCTCTGACTAGGCATTACTAACGAACATCGAAAGAAGACTTAAATGTGTGTAGGATTACAGGACTTTACAGCTGAAGGTCAAATATGAATATAGGAAAAGCCTTTTTTTTTCTTTTAAGTTCCGCTGTATCCGCCAGGAGGCACGGGGAACGACCATACACCCATAGGACACTGCGCTACAAGGCAACCCTCCAGAGGCGCAACACAGTTTTGGTCGACTCCACAGAGGACGCACACAACACGGATTATGTAATGCTTCCGCCTTACGTCACCCAAATACGCCCAAGTGCACATCCGTCCCCCAAACACGAATGTAAGTGGTCTCTTGGACCAGATGGAGTGCATGAACAGTCAGTTCGACAGTATCATATTTATCGACAGTCGCCGGCCAGAAGAAATCATATTCTAGAAGCTACATGCAGTCATCATTTAACTAATTAGGAACAGACCAGTGTACAAGGATTGACGGCTGCAAGTTTCTGCTAATTTGCATTACCTTCTGTTTTGCCGTATTTCGCATTAACATATTTTGCCCTGTGAGGAGGCTGTATAGCCATCTGAATAACGGCAACTACTTTCAGTGGTAGGGGGTTCTCTTCCCGCTACGTTTACATACACAAATTTCCATCAACCCCGTATGTCGTGCAAGTATGTTGCTATTATGACCGTTACTGGCCGATCGGAAGGTCACCCTCCTGACTTTGCTTGCACACATACACACAGTTACCATGAGCGCTACTTACGGGTAGAACGCAGCACTCGAAAGCATTGCAGCATTTCAGATGAAAGTAAACAACCATTAGGGACGCTTTAAAGACATCTGTGGAACAGTAGCGTGAACGTCCAATATGCCACGAAGGATAATCACCACCAATGATCCTGCGCGCAACATCAAGTTCAGTGCAGAAAGGTTGTCAAATGGAGTAGTTCCTCGATGCGTGGACAGGAGCCAAAATGATGTCGCGCGGACCTGGAATCGGTTCCAGTTGACACGTATTGTTGAGGACTTACACAGCACAGGCTGTCTACATTCGACAGATGGACAGGATGATTGGTATCTATGACTTCTGAGTCAAAGGAACCGTGTTCTGAGTGCCCCACAACTGAATTCGGCATCCGAAGAGGCTACATGGCGTCAAACTGCTAGGAGACGATTGCATGATACGAATCTGCATTCCTGACGACCATGGAGAACGCCAAGTAGTACACCACCACCTTGGACACCGTTACAGATGGACAAGAATTCACGCAGAATGGACGTCCCAGGACTGGCGTCCGGTTTTGTTTACGGACGAAACTGTGATCTGTTTGCACGTCGATAATCGCAGACAACGCATCTGGAGACAATCCGGTAATGTTGAACGCTTACAACACTCAGTCCCACATCTGCAACAAGGTGGCGGTGGTAGAGTGATGTTACATGGGGCCACAGTACACCTCTCGTGCTTGTTGAGCGCAATCTCATTCTCTACGGCACAGGGATGAGGTTTTGCAACTATTAGTGGGACCTTACCACCAATATTTTGGTAAAAATTTCACTATTATGAATGATAACTCGCGTGCTCGTAGTGTTGTTCCCATGAACGCGTTCCTCCAGCATGCTAGGATCAACAAAAAGGGGCAGCGACGTGGACCCAATCGCACATGTGTGCGATCGGCAGAAACGAGCTGTTTTTGGACGTCGACAGCAGCCACGTAGTCTGCGCGACTTACGCAGAATCGCCATTGAAGAGTGGGGTAATTTGGACCATGGCTGGTTTGATTATCTCATCGACGGTACGCCATGACGGATTCACGCCTGCATCCGAGCAAGGGGACGTTCCTCCACGTATTGACGTCCGGGGTGTTGTGAAAGATCCCCAAGGGAAACAGGTGATTTTTTCGTTACACATGTGATTTTTTTTTTTATTTGGTGATCTCTACACACTGCAAATGAATATATATACATGCCTCAGAGCCAGTTTCTGCTTTCTATGAGACGAATTTATAAATAAAGGAGTGATGTAAAACTTTTGTTGATGTGTGTATGTTGGAAGCCAAGAGTATAGAACACATTATAATACAATAATCGAAGAAGAATGTTTTATTTATCGACCCCAATTTTATATTAATGACTTTAACTTTATTATAACATGGACTCTCAGTTTCTGATAAAATGACTGTAATTGTTAATTACTGTTATAATGGTAATTATATGTTTCGACGGCTGCATGCCGTTACGCACTTAAATATTGAAAATCGTTCTGAGGCTGGCTGTATGACTAACGACCAAAAGCCATTAATAATAACTGCATATTACTGTAAGAGGCTGAAAACATACATTCTGATTGACTTATCCCTTCGATATTAAGCTGACAAATGCGCAAAGGTGACCCAACTCTACAAGTCATAACTCTAACTTACCAGCATCTTCTTTGAAACTTAGCTACTAAAGTCAAAACAGGAAAAAAATTTTTTTCAGAAACTTGCTTGTACCTCATGGGGAGCTAATGCTCATGTTTTAAGATTCACAGACTTTGTCCTATCATACTCTATTGCTGAATACTGCTGTTCGACCTGGATCAAATGGCTCTGAGCACTATGGTACTTAACGTCTGAGGTGATCAGTTCCCTAGAACTTATAACTACTTAAACCTAACTAACCTAAGGACATCACACACATCCATACCCGAGGCAGGATTCGAACCTGCGACCTTAGCAGTCGCGCGGTTCCAGACTGAAGCGCCTAGAACCGCTCGGCCACAACGGCCGGCGACGACCTGGATCGACAGTGCTCGCACAAAGAACACAGACGCGACGCGCAACTCTATCAGGCAATGCGAATAATTACGAGATGTATTAGGAGTGCAAACACCCTATGGGTTTCCTGTTCTGAGCCATGTCCCGCCTCTTGTTCTCCTGAACGTTTGGAGCAACTTTTAACAGAATCCTCAGCTATCAATCCATCAAGATAGGCCAAAAGCAGAAAACCAATGCCTGAAATGAAGGAAAACGTTGTGACGCGTTGCAAACGACCTTGTTCGGTTCTCTTTCAGCGTCAGACATTCGTAGAAAATCCAGTGGGAATAGTCATCTGTAGTCAACAAACATCTAGTCGAGAAACCTTACATGCGAATACAAGAATTCCATCTCCGCAGACGTCAATGAACGATCATGAACCATATTTGAACCGGACAAGGCAGAAGTGATTATCGAATGCACAAGTGGGGATGGGCTAGTTCTGCCAATTCTGACTATGATAACTCCTTGCAGTCAATCCACCATAACTTTGCCGACTGTCCTGTTCGAACGTACAAAGAAACGATAATGGACATTAACCAAGATCGTACGATTAGATTAGATTTACTTTCATTCCAATTGATCCGTAGTGAGGAGGTCCTCCAGGATGTGGAACGTATCAGAAAAACAACAATACATGATAAATATTTACAACTAAAACAAATAAGCTAATGTACCATTCCAAAGGTCCCAAGTGGAATGATCATAATTTTTTAATGAACACTATATGAAAGAGTCATTTTACAAATATTAAATGCTTCTAGAGATTGTAGAGAATACTGATTAGATAAAGGTTTATTTGTAAGGTAATAAACATGTCATACAACTACTATAATACTTATTTTCAATGAACACATTACTGCACTGAAATTGTGCAGAAGTTGTATTGTACTTATATACAAATCAGTTGGTTTTACTGAGAAATTCATCAATGGAGTAGAAGGAGTTGGCCACCAATCAATCTTTTAGGCTTGTCTTAAACTGAATATCATTGGTTGTTAAGCTTTTTATTGCTGCTGGCAAGTTATTGAAAATGTGTGTTCCTGAATAATGCACACCTTTTTGTACAAGACTAAGTGACTTTAAATCCTTGTGAAAATTATTCTTATTTCTAGTATTGATTCCATGAATTGAGCTGTTGGTTTGAAAAAGTGATATATTTTTAATGACAAATTGCATTAAGGAATAAATATATTGGGAAGCAGTAGTTAGTATCGCTAGTTCCCTAAACAGGCTTCTGCAGGATGTTCTTGAGTTCAAACGACATATAACTCTTACTGCACGTTTTTGTGCCCGGAAAACTTTAGCTTGGCTTGATGAATTACCCCAAAAAATAATCCCATATGACATTATGGAATGAAAGTAAGCATAGTACGCCAGCTTTTTCATTTTTATATCCCCTATGTCTGACAAAATTCGCATTGCAGACAGAGATTTGTTAAGACGCTTCAGGAGTTCTGTGATGTGCTCCTCCCAGTTGAATTTATTATCAAGCTGTAGTCCCAAGAATTTAACACTGTCCACTTCCTCTATCGTGCGATTGTCACATTTGTCCAGGTATGTTGTACATATGTATTTGTTTTCATCATGTAGGATGTGTGAAACAGCCCCCCCCCCCCCCCCGCCCCCCTGTCTCCTTCTCGTTACGACGCATTATGAAGTGTCTGAGACGAGCTTTAGCCGGAGTTGCTGTTCCCTGAGTTCGACGTAAAAGAAAGACGTGGCGGCCGTGATCGGCTTAACCGGAGAAAGCGGGCTTGTCGGCGCGCTTTGTGCGGGTCGTGAGAAGGAAGAGGAGCAGTCGCTGTGGCTCTAGTTAGCGGGCGTTCAAGCCCGGGGATTTTGTCGTAAGAAGTTCCGCCCCAGTGTGCTTAAGACTGTAATTTCCCAGCCACGGTCTCAGCTCGCTTCAGCCCTCAGTCACGACGCTACAGCCTGCGTCGTTAATACCTGTGAGGTCGACACATCCCTCTATTCGTATCCGCATAACTTCACGTTTTTCTTCAAAAGGTGTATGAAAAGTTCTGGAAGTAAATTGTTTTACTAAGCTCGTATTTTATTCTGTGCGCTACCAGGTGACACCTAACGTTCCCACCTAAAATACCTCTTAATGTGTTAATGATATTGATAATCAACCATAGCCGGGGCAACAATAAAAAGGTCGCATAAAATAAAGACCGTAGTTTTTCTGCGATGTATTTAACTTTCGAGATACTGCAACTGTTCCACGATTGCGGAAGGAGTCACTGACGTTTAATAGCACAGGCTTTCTTCAGTATGCCGTATAATGACTGTGTGGTCTGCTGGAATCCGATTTAACAATCACTTTGTATACTATACTTCTTTTCATGATTAAGTATAAAAGGATGAACCTCTGTTGCAATGCCTGCCGTGTCCCGTGAGAGAAAAAAAAACACCTTTATTCTCGCTACACTCATCATAATGTTGTAGCACAAAGTTTATACTAAGACGCGTTTACATTCGTACGCATTGAGCCTAGCCGCGTTTACACGTGTATGCACTGCGCCTTGTCGCCGTACGCCTGTGCATGCCTCTTCCTCAACATCTGCCCTTGAGCGATGCCATTCTCACCGAGGACGACGACGTATGCTGCTCCAGTGGTGGCTCCTTTTTTTTCTTTTTCTTTCTCTACCGGAACCAGCCAGGCGAACTGGCGATGTGGAACCGGCGAGGCATAAACGTTAAAAGCAGGCTGAGAACCACCTAATATTAGTTAATGTGAGGAGCAAAACACTTGTATGATTCTCAATACTTACAATGAGCAGGTCAGGAACATTCATTCAAATACGTGTATTTTGATTATCTCGCAAAACATATAATCATACTGATGAATTCTGAACACGAGGGAACTTTACATTAAAAAAAAGATTCCGTCACCAAATCAACATGTTTGTCCTTCAGTTTATACCATGTCTCACTTTGGGAGCTCGTAGACTGAAGCATCACAAAGTGTCTGAAATGTTCGGATGTGTCGCAGTTACTTTGATACATGTGATTCGCTCACTAAAAGCCGAATGCGTTTGGATTTAAAATTTGTAAAGAATAGAGGGTAGCAATTCCTGCATTAATGGATTTGCAGCATACATGAACCGGCTGGAGGCAATTGAAGAAATACCAGACAACAGATGCTGGATTACTTTATGGATGCGCGTCTCTGCTAGAGGTTTGGGTGGTCTTCTGTTTGCTCTCATCGACGCAAACAGTACGGACGATCAAACAGTCTCCGTTCGAAGGTCGTACAGTTCAGAATCGGTATACCAAACAGACCAAATCTGCGTGAGCACTGAGGCAATCATCCCGCCGACACACCGGGTTGAATATAACCCCTTTAGGAAAACACGGTGTCCTGTTGCATGAAGAAGTCCGTAACTGCCTGCTGCACTTCGTCCTACAGGAATCGTCGACCTTCAAGGCTTTTATTTTTTCTTTTCAGTGAGACTGAAGGTGTGATCATAGCATGGGTGGAGATCTACGATAAAGGGCGTGCGTTCGAATGCCTCCCACCTGAGTTGGAGTAACGTCTGTGTTACAACATATGTGGTATGGGGACGTGCGTTAAAATGAAGCAGCAGCACCTCTTGGCACAGTCGTGGTTTTCGACACACGTGCTGCCCCATACACATTATTTATTTGCCGAGGCATGTCTACCGTTGTTTGTTCTTCAGCAGCCAAGAAAAAAATAACAGTACGTTGGTTCTGTTTGATCGCATTTCCGCATTTACCGCACGCATGTGACCACACTGCCTATTTCTCTTTTAAACTGCAGCCGTCAGTTTTTTTAAAATTATTTTCGAGAATGGATGCATTTTCCCCCACCAGTTCAAGAAGTATATCTCGTACTTAGAGAAAGTAGGCGTTCTTCTTTTATTTTCCATTAATCGCCGAACAAACGAACGGATTAGTACGTTGCAGCTGGGTACGTAAGAACACTTCTGCTTGTTGACGGAAAACACGAAGTTGTGCACGCTGCAGAGCACTCTGAAAGGCGACAAATGCAAGTTGTTTCACAATTCCTATAACAAGGCTTCTATGGCTTGTAGAGGGGGCTTAATTGATAAAGTTTTACTTCTCTGGGCATGGGTTTCTCGTTAAACCTTTATCTAATCAGTATTCTCTACAATCTCTAGAAGCATTTAATAAGAATTGTGAAATACCCTGTACAGAGCACTCGAGAACCAGTTGAAGACCGTTCTATACGAGCGACTTTCTGCTCTCGACTACTCCTTGTGGGTGGCGTCTAGTACTCCCATGTAGCCGGCCATGGTGGCCGAGCGGTTCTAGGCGCTACAGTCTGGAACCGCGCGACCGCTACGGTCGCAGGTTCGAATCCTGCCTCGGGCATAGATGTGTGTGATGTCCTTAGGTTAGTTAGGTTTTAGTAATTCTAGGTCCTGGGGGACTGATGGCCTCAGATGTTAAGTCCCATAGTGCTCAGAGCCATTTGAACCATTTGAACTCCCGTGTAAATCGTGTCACGAGCGGGTCAGTGACGACAATGGTTGTGCCAAGTGCGAAAGTATGCTCCAGACTGTGTGTCGTGTCGTCCAAAGAGCGAGGTCCCAAGGCAAGGTTGGTAACTCGCGACGGAACCACAAAGAAATACAGTCGTTCCCGAAACAACGGCAAATGAGGAAGAGTCGCGCAGATTCACTCAGAAGAGTTTCCAGCCGCCAGCTCACCAGCTCGTTTGCTTACGTCTGAGCTCATTGCCGCTCGACCCCAGTCAGCAATCATCGCCGATGATGATAGCATCGTGTCTCTACCGAACCAGCAGTGCGACGATTAGATCAGACAGAACTCTGCACGAAAGTATCTGGTCAATTGTACTTTGTGAGCGGAGACTAGTATCTTGTTCTGTATTACGTGAGACATAAATGTTCAGTGACACTAATACATACTCATGACATTCCAGTGGACATGGATTGTAACGAGTATTTCATCTTGTTCAAGTAATAAAGGGATCTAATATTTTATATGTTGCAATACCATCTCGACCCCTCCTGCAGTAAAGCTAAGAACCCATCATTGTACCGACGAGTGTTATTTCGACCGGTAGAACTTAGTGCTGTTGTTGCAAACACTGGAAGTCAACCTATTCTGGCTGAGACCTCTCGTAATATAGTAAAGTTATTTTGTTACTTGCTTTGTTTTCGTGACATACTGCAAAGGTTGTGCGAAGGCACAGTATTTCTCCTACTATTGTTGTCCCACAAGAGACACGAGGTAACCGAAAACAAGAAGGTAATTATGCTTTACAATACCTGGAGAAAGAAAAAGCCTACGCTATGGATAAATAACAACGTAAATAGAAGCGCCTATTGATGCCCGTAAGGCAGATCTATTTAACGAGAAAAATAATTTTCATTGCTATTTGGTACTTGAAAGAGAAAAAGAGATACACAGTATGGAGTAAAGAGGCACTGTTTACTGCTTTACGATTAATGTTCGCTGTGTTTAGGAGCAAATTTTTGGTCTACCAAATAAATTTAGATGTTTTGTTTTGCTTGAGCGACATGTATCCTATTCTTCCAACTTCCAGCAGTTACCAAAAATAGACACCATGAATTTTACTTCGGTCAGTTGTCAGTGCTGTTACTATGTTTAGACTTTTTCGTTAAAGGATGGTCCCTCATATTCTCACAGTCCAGATGCCAAAGTGCGCAGCAGACCGATCTCACAACATACGCAATCTGGCGCTGACTTTTGAACGAAAACGACCAGTATGACAGCAAATACTCAATACCGAAATAAGACGCCACGGGAAGTAAGGTCACTTGCCACGAGGTGTTGAGGGAGAGCGAGAGCGAGGGGGAGGAGGAGGGGGAGAGGGAGAGGCGGTGGGGGGGGGGGAAGAAACAGAGAGAGAGAGAGAGAGAGAGAGAGAGAGAGAGAGAGAGAGGGGGGGGGGAGGGAGAACTGTTGAAAATGGAATATTGTTATCGAGAAATCAAAGATCGTCGATGGCTCTATCTAATAAAAGCGGCAGGTATCCTAAAAAGAGTATTGCAGTCAGTATGTCCCTATTACTCGACAGCGTAATATACGGCTGTCATAAATCGTACGAGATTGCGCGCGGGCGCCGTGTGAATATTAACAGGTGCGACGCAGGCGGCCGGGTGGTGACGCGTAGGCGGCATTCTGGCTGGAGGAAGCTGCTGCTCATGTAGCAATATCGGATCGAGCGTCGCAGTTCTGGGAAGGCGTTAATAACGGAAGGTATTGGGTGGCCTCTTACTGCGGCAAACAATCACCGCCCCCGTTGTAATGGAGACGGCTGGCCTCCTTTGTCCGCGCAGGAGTGCCAGATAGGGACACAGTCTTCTGGAGGAGTCTCCTCTCAGCAGAGAGTGCAGGCGAGTGCTCGCCGGCGGCCACAGCTTAATTGCTTCGAGAGACACTGGCTGCTTCTAAAGCCATTCCACACTCTAACATAGCAGCCAAAATAACGGCTCTGTTGCAGCGCTCACACGAGCACGCGATATGACCTAATGTTTAAACTTGCTTACTGATATATAACTTGGGTTACTCTTATTCGCATACAGGGCGTAATAAAAACGTGTGGCCAAACTTCACTGTAACGCATCCCATGAAAAAAGAATGGACGAAATGAAATGCTTGTAATTAATTCTTCCCAAATAATTTTATTTATTCGTCTAATTAATGTTATCTCCTTCAAAGTGGTCCCCATTAGATGTTATACGTTAAAGCCAGCGCTTCTTCCAACCGCCAAACACTTCCGGAACTCTATCTTTCGGATAGCACGTACCTATTTCAGCGATGCGCTTTCAATCTCAGCTAAACTTGTAAAGCAACAGTCCATGTCTTTATTTTTCGAAACAGAAAAAAGTTAAAAATTCATGAACAAGCAATGATGTGTGAGCAGGTGCATTATCGTGATACTAAGGCCATGAATTGTTTCGCCACGAATCCAGGCTTATCCTTTAAGCATCGCTTCCCGCAAACGGCGTTGAACTTCTAGGTAGTACTCCTTACTAATCGTGTGACGTTTGGCAGGAACTCGTGATGCAGTGTGCGATTGAAGTTCAAGAAAACAATGAGCAGAAATTCACATCCGACTGTACTTGCTGAGCCGGCCGGGTGGCCGAGCGGTTCTAGGCGCTACAGTCTGGAACCGCGCGACCGCTACAGTCGCAGGTTCGAATCTTGCCTCGGGCATGGGTGTGTGTAACGACCTAGTTCTAAGTTCTAGGGGACTGATGACCTCAGAAGTTAAGTCCCAGAGCACTCAGAGCCATCTGAACCATTTTTGTACTTGCTCAACTTTTTTCGCTCTTGGCGATCGAGAATGCTTTCAGTGCGACGACTGGGCCTCAGTTTTGACGCCATATCCGTACACCCATGTTCCGTTGCCTGTTACGATATGTTTCAATAGTTCTGCATTGTTGTTGACTTCATTTAGTGACTCCTGACCGACTTCCATTCACCGCTGTTTTTCGTCGAAATTCAACACCCTCGGCACAAATTTTTCTGTCACACTTTCGTAAGCAAAACACACGAGACACTTTTGCAAAAAGAAAAAAAGTGACGTGTAACTCTTAAAGTGCCATTACTTTTGTATAATATGACTATGTTTTGAAACTGCAGCTCATAAAATGCAACTTTCGAAACACAAATATGTTTTGTTATTGTATCCAGGGTTCACATCCCTTACCTTTTTGGAGCGAAAAGTATACTTGCACTAACGATGGTGCACTGTCCCTGATGGATGTGTATTGTTTGGCAAGACTAGTAGCCAAAACTGAAAAGGATGAAGATGTACTAGGGAAAATGATGATACAGAGGAGTTATCAGGGTTAGACGCCAATAACGTGAATAAAACTACCCATTTGTTGGTGTACCAAGGCAGAGTATGCAATTTGTTTACAGGTGCATACTCGCAGTCAGAACGGCATCAATAACAGTCGTCCTAAATGATCCTAACCGACAAAGACCGGAAACTAGTGTCACACCTTATCTATGAAAAACGGTTTCAGACCCGACAGGAATTGCTGCTGACAGAGAATGAATGGGCACCTCAATCAGTTTCCGAGCCAACACTGCGATCCGAACTGCACAGGAATTGTAGGAGGGAGTGTGAGGATCGTTCTCCCCGAACAAGAGCTCTGCGTCGACACGAGAGGAGAGGATATCATAAAATGTATTATGGTGATAAGGACAAGTAACACAGATAGATTTCAAGTACAGGATGCGCAGGTCATTCCCATTTTCGAGGAGGGTTGTAGCACAGATGCATATAATTATAGACCTGCATCGTTGATGTCAATCTGTTGAAAACTGTGGAACATCTTTTGTGCTCACGTACTATGACACTTTTAGAGAACGGAACTCTCCTCTATAAAAAAACAAAATGGCTTCCCCCAACAGAGGTCATGCGAGCCTCAGCTCCTTCTGTTCCTCCACGAGATACGCTGTAGACGAAGGCGCTCAGGTATATGCCATGTTCCTTGACTTCAAGAAGGGGTTTGTCACCGATCAGCACTGCCGTTCAGGAAAAAAAAAAAAGTCGCGCTTACCGAGTATCGGAGCAGATTTGCGACTGGACTCAATACTTTCTTGCACATACAACTAACATGTCACTCTTAACGGAACAAAATCGACAGATGTAAAAGTAACTTCCGAAGTATCCCAAGGAAGCGTGACAGGACCATTACTGTTCACATTGTATATAAATGATCCAGTATAAAGGGTCGAAAGCTAAGACTGTTCGCAGATGATAGGGCTATCTACATGAATGCACCAGCATGAGAAGACTATACAGATTTGCAGAATGAGCTGCAGAGGATTGATGAATGGTGCAAGCTCTGGCAGCTGACCCTGAATGTAAATAAAAGTTACATGTTACGCATACATATGAAGAGAAATCCACTACTGTGTAACTACACTGCTGATGACAAATTGCTGGAAACAGTATATACCGTAAAAAACTACGAGTAACTATACAGAGCGACCTTAAGTGGAATGAAATAGTATGGAAAGGAGATGCCAGACAGATTCGTAGGGAGTATCTGTAGAATACGTAATTAATCCACGAAGTAAGTGGCTTACAACGGGGTTGTTTGACGGATTCTTGAGTGCTTTTCATCAATCTGGGACCCTTAACAGGTAGAAGTGATAGAAAAGAGAGAGAAGATCCAACGCAGAGCGGCGCATTTCGTCACGAGTTTGTTTAGGCAGTACCAGAGCTTTACAGAGATGCTCAACAAATTCTATTGGCAGACATTACCGGAGAGACGTTGAGCACCATTCACTAGTGGTAAAGGGAAAGGGGGGGACGGAGGGGAAGGATAATCAGTTAGCAGTACTGGAAGTAACCCCCGCCCTGCCGGCCCACGGGGGGAGGGAGGGGGCAAACCAGTCGGCAGCAGCTGTCCCCTCCCTACGGGTCAACTGCTAAACTGAAGAGGTAATATTCACTTTCCCGTGGGGAAGCTAAGCCGCGAGCTGCTTGCGTTGCATTATCGGTTATGATCAATGGCAACAATCCGTTAACACACAATCTACGCGTAGATCGAGTAAGTCTGGGTATGCTTCAACGATGTGGCGGCCAATGAAGGTCGTTCAGCCTATGCACAATGAGGAGTGTTCCCTTGCCACACCCTGTAACCGTCTGTAAGGTATGTATGGCCAACGTGCATGCGACGAAAGACTACAGCTTCCTCCAAGAGGGGCGAAGTGACGTTCTCCACTTCTCGGTGAACGCGAGTTTGTTGGGCAGGATGTTGCTCACCCACCCTACACCTCATCTTTATAAAATACTGTGCCTGAGGTGTAATGTTAAGCCAGCTTCGGGGTTTATCCGGTATGTGTGACAGAATGAACTAGGTCGCGCGTAGAAGCGTCCGGGTGCACTCCTGCTGCCTGCCAATGTCAGATTCTGCCTCACCCCCATGGCGAATCTGGCCCCCACCCCCACACGGTAACGAGCTGTGCCGGTAACTGGTTTAGCGCCTGCACTCATCACCCGCGCTGATTACAAACGGCACAGCACAGCGCGGTCCTAGCGACAGCAGGACAAATAGCATCGGGCTGATGATGTCACTCGCTATGTTAGTTACGCCTGTCTCTACACTGTTTGACAAGTGCTACGGAATAACCCCATATCAACGTTTGTTAACGGAGGGGAAATGAACATCAAAACATTAGCTATGAACTCTGCCGATACGGAAAGGGTTCCGCAGCACGCATGAACTAATGACAACAGAAAAGATGCAGAAATAACTTCAGGTGTGACACAGGAAAGTGTGTTGGGGCTCTTTCTGTTAATGTTATACAGGGATACTATATATGATTCAAACTTTTTCAAGCTTTATTTTTTTACGAAGTATTACATGTACAAATATGATTACGCTTCCTTCTTTCCTAATCCTGACACTGTGTGACAATAAGAATATGATCCATTAGACTTCTTGTGTGCAGCCATATAACCTCCGGGGAACATTCAAGAGAGGAATCAGGATGACAGAACATGAAGACAACAGGAAAGAACGTCCACGGTAGCTTATTTGAGGAAGCTGCAGAGGGTAAAAACTGTAGGAAAAGATAGAGATCGTAATATATATAATGTTCAAATGTGTGTGAAATCTTATGGGACTTAACTGCTAAGGTCATCAGTCCCTAAGCTTACACACTACTTAACCTAAATTATCCTACGGACAAACACACACACCCATGCCCGAGGGAGGACTCGAACCTCCGCCGGGACCAGCCGCACAGTCCGTGACTGCAGCGCCTGAGCCGCTCGGCTAATCCCGCGCAGCGTAATATATCCAACAAATGATTGAGGACGTTGGGTTGCAAGTATTACCCACAGATGATGAAGTTGGCGTGGCTCATCAAATCAGTCATTCCAACGATAAAAACTGTCTTGCCACCTTCCGAGTGGACTGAGAGGTTGGTTGGTTGGTTTGGGGAAGGAGACCAGACAGCGTGGTCATCGGTCTCATCGGATTAGGGAAGGAAGTCGGCCGTGCCCTTTCAGAGGAACCATCCCGGCATTTGCCTGGAGTGATTTAGGGAAATCACGGAAAACCTAAATCAGGATGGCCGGACGGGACTGAGAGGCTAAAGCTACAGTTTGCAGTTACGCACATTTAGATCTGAGCACCTTGCCACGCATACGCGCCTGGAAACCACGGCGCACAGCGAACCAGTGTATAGGAACTACTTGACCCCCATTAGGAGACTGGATTGAAATCAGACGCTCGGAACATCTGCGATATTGTTGCGTGGGTGGAAACTGTGCTGTCTCTAAGAGTTAAACAAAACAAGGGCAGGATTCCACGGATTAAACCACTATCACGAATATTTCAAATCTATCGTCACGGTACTTTCTACTATTTCCTTCAAATGGAGTCCCAAAATGATGAGATCGACAGCAGAATTTTGACTCTGCCACACGCCACAGAAGGGCCGGTGACAAAATAACACACCATATGCAATTAATTGAGCTGTAGCAGTGGCATGCATTGTCCTTGTTACGTGAAACACTATTATTCCGCGTCGTCCGCTCGCTGTACGGCAGGGCACACGCGCACGGGATGTTGTAAACCACACCACTGTCGAGCATCGTGCCATTTTTCATGGAAGAAAGAAGCGCCGCCAGTCACATTAATGTGACCACCTGACAAAAGCCTGAATAACAATACTATGCAGGGCGGACCGCCGTGGGACGTGCAAGAAGAGAGACAGTGACACTCTGGGAGGTACGGACAGGTATGAGGATACATGACGACTCCAATGCCGTGGACAGCTGCGATAGGGTTCTCGGTTGAGGATCCATGGCGCGAACAGACGAGTCTAGATGATCTCGCAGATTCTCGTCTGGGTTTTAATCAGGAGAGTCTGGTAGCCAGTGGAGTACGCTACTGTGTGTGTGAAATTTTATGGGACTTAACTGCAAAGGTCATCAGTCCCTAAGTTTACACACTACTTAACCTAAATTATCCTAAGGACAAACACTTATGCCAGAGGGAGGACTCGAAACTCCAGTGGAGTACGGTAAACTCATTCTGGTGCTCTTCAAACATGCACACTGCGAACTGTGTGACACGTTGCATTGTTGTACTGGTAGATGCCATCGTTCCGAGGACAAACAAACTACATTTAAGAGTGGATATGGTTCCAAGGACAGATACATACATGTTTTGATCCACTGTAGCTTCCAGAATGACGAGATCATTCACGGAATATCCTCCGATTGTGTTGATCCGTTGTGCCTTCCAGATTGTCGAGATCATACAGGGAGTACAATCCGTCCAGGACACTGCAGATGATTGTTGCAGGGTGTCCGCTTTCAGACGTTTCACGCCATACACGCAACGATGTACCATAAAACGCGATTCATTTTAAAACTCCTTGGGCGTCTAGCTGCGGTACTGACACGCAAATTCCAGTCATGGTCTCCGATGTACAGCAGTCAGAATGGGTGTGTGAACAAGCCGCCCAAAGCGGAGGCCCAAACGCATCAATGTTCCCTGAACGGTTGTTGAGGAGACACTGGTGGTGGCGCCTTGGTTCATCTGGGTGGTCAGTTGCATGTCTATTCGCCCATACATACCTCTGCAGCCATAGTTCAAACTTGTTCTCTACAGCCCGTGGTTCACCAAAACTGCGTCGCCGTCGGCTTTGCTATGCACGGTGTACTTTAACCACAGCTGCACGCCAACAGTTTACAAACTTAGTTGTTTCGGAAGGTTCCTCAACCCTTAGCCCGAAAGCCAGTGTTCATGCCCTTTTGGACGTCAGATAAATCGCTCCGTTCTGAGTCCATTTGCAGGCAGGCGTCTCCACTTCTGTCACACAATGTAGTATTGTGCAGCAATTCGTTTTCTGCACAGTAAGGAAACAAAGTAGCAACAATCCGTGCTGAGTCATTCGAGGCATACAGCAGGAACAAACAATCATAAGACGTAGTGGTTATGTGGCACCACGCTTCCACTGTGGGCCGACAAGTCTGAATCACGGACAGAGTGGTGGACCATCTGAAAACGAACCAGGGATCGCAAGAGAAATGGAGGAGCTGGAGCTCAAAGACCGGCCATCGCAATCGAGGCGATAATAGAGAAAGTGAGAAACAGTCGTGGATCAGTTTTTAACACGTTGCACGACATTTTAAACGTGATAAAATAGCTGCGTCAGGCCAATCCGTGTGACTTCTTTATTTGCCACATCACTACAGTACAATGCTGTCCCGAGTCCAAGGAACACGGCAAGCAGTGGAGGCCTGTGGATTCGTCACCGCCGAAGAAGGCTGAAACCCATCCATTATCGGGTCATGTAATATGATGAGTGCTTTTCGGACTGCCATAGTGCAGTGCTAACAAAATATACTCGTGCGGGGCAAATCTTCACACGAGCATATTACGTAAGTCTCCTGTCGAGGTTTGGGGTGGCTGTGAAGAGGGAGCAGCGTCGCGGGAAGTTGCCTGATGGGACAGTTACACATGCTGATCCAATGGTCTATCAAATTTTGGCTCAACCCCCCCCCCCTCTCCTCAATCGTGTTTTGCTGACATGGCACCCAGTGAGTTGTTCCTCTCTCCTCGGATGACGAAACTACTACGTAGCAGGCGTTTAAAGAATGGTCACAACGTGATTTTCGAGGAGAAATGTTTTCGTAAACAGCCAAAATACAGATTTCTACAAACGAGCTATCGTTCAGAAAAACGTGTCGCACTGAAGGCTGAATATGAAGAGAAGAACTAACACCATAACCACGTTTCATGCACGCAGCTTGATTTGCTTAGAGGTAATATTTAAAATTTTTCACTATCATTATTTATTTATCGTATGGCTACACTTACGCCACTCGTGGCAATATTAACACAATGAAGTATGAAAGGAATACGTTAGAACTCTGGTTTCGGCTGACCTTACCGAGCGATATCACAGCAGTCCATCCATTCCAGTGTTGTTGGAGCAGCACTGATGATATCCTTCCCGTCTCCACTGAAACATCTCTTGAGACATTCCTCTATAATGTGGTCAATGGTCTGCTCTGAAGTTTCACAGTTACACAAGGGGGTGTCCACCACCATTTACACACCAAGGACTTAGTTCTTCCGTGTCCATATAGGATTCTGCTAAGCTGATGCCAGGTTCTTCCAGCCAGTTGCAACACAAATATATGACGGCTGTTAGGAAAGTAAGGTCCCATCGTGCGCGAAATGGTAACCGTGGTGAAAAATCCTATGAAGCTTTGCACATATGTGTTGGGCAGTGTGTCTAGTACCACTGTCGATCGCGTGACGTCGCTCTTCTCAGTTATGAACGCACAGTGAGCACCTAAAGACGCCTGGAAAATAGTGTCCACCGCCAAGCAAGAAGGCATGGTGAGAGATTTCGCCTGATCTCATGCAGCCTTCATAACACAGCTGTCACGCGGTTCCTTCTTCATGGCAATTCACGACCGCGCTCTGCAGGGGCAGTAAACATGTTACTGTAGCATTTTGAATGAGAAGTGTTTTATCAATCACCATTATAGCCCGGAGTTGGCTCCCTCTGATTTTCATCACTGCTCACATGAACTGCTGGCAATGAAGACAACATTTTGGTACAGACAACCAACTGTAGACCAGCCTAGAGAATTGGCGAAAAGCACAAGCGACTGCCTTATATGACGAAGGTACTGTAAAGTTGGTACAACGCAACGACAGATGTTTAAGACGCAGCGGCGACTATGTAGAGAATCAGCTAGGAGGTGTAGCAAATTGTTGCAAATAAAACGTTTTTGATTTTCACGGTGGTTTCCATTTCGCAACCGATAAGCCCTTACTTTCTGAATAGTCCTCGTACGTGTTGGGTCCTCGAGACCATGACGATGTAGCTGGTGTTGTTTTTCCGTGTCTTCTTCCACACATCTTCAATCTTGAATGGCTAGATCTCTATCTAGAATGATTTCCCTGACTTGAGACGCATGCTGGCTGGACTGAGCACAGCCGGCCGCGGTGGCCGAGCGGTTCTAGGCGCTTCAGTGTGGAACCGCGCGACTGCTACACTCGCAGGTTCGAATCCTGCCCCAGGCATGGATGTGTGTAATGTCCTTAAGTTAGTTAGGTTTAAGTAGTTCGAAGTTATAGAGGACTGATGACCTCAGATGTTAAGTCCCATAGTGCTCAGAGCCGTTTGATTTTTTTGGACTGAGCACAATTTCCTGGACAGGTGGCCGTTGGGAAGGCTTTTTCCTGTCCACCTGTCACTGCTTCTTGTCGTCTTCTGTGTGGTGGAGCAGTGTAACTGAAATGGTTCAAATGGCTCTGAGCACTATGGGACTTAACATCTGAGGTCATCAGTCCCCTAGAACTTAGAACTACTTAAACCTAACTAACCTAAGGACATCACACACATCCATGCCCGAGGCAGGACTCGAACCTGTGACCGTAGCAGTCGCGCGGTTCCGGACTGAGCGCCTAGAACCGCTAGACCACCGCGGACAGCCAGAGAGAGAATGTCATCAAATAAGTGAAACCTGCATCTGTCATTGAAAAAGTGCAGTAATTAAAATGTTTACCGGCAGACGAAATTTATCTTCTAATACAGTGTACATGCGACAGGGAAGCTGACGAAGTGAGCGCTTCCCTGTGATAACGGACGCTCGATCCTCGTTACCAGCCGTCCGTCGCCCGCCGCCCGCGTTATTACGCGATATCACGTTATGCATCAACGTCGTGATGCACGCTATCGCCCACGTCGCATTTTAAAGTGATAATTGGGGCAAATCAGCTTTCCCGGGAGCATATATTCGATGCCAGTAATTAGACAGCAATTTCCTTGTAATTGCAAAGCGAGAGAGCGCCAGCACGGCGTGCAGCTGTGTCAGTGCGCACAGCCAGACTCGGTTGTTTCAATTTGCGAACCGGCAAAAACATACTGCAACACTGCGTATCATATCTGCGTTCCCATACGCTCGCGCTTCACTGTCCTTGAGAGTCGGTATTACTACTCCATGAAACCAGTAACAGCATCAAAATACACTGAAACGCCAAATAAACTCGTATAAGTATGCGTGTTCAAATACAGAGATATGTAAACAGGCAGGATACGGTGCTGCAGTCGGCAACGCCTATATAAGACAACAAGTGTTCAGTGCAGTCGTTAGATCGGTTACTGCTGCTACATTGGCACGTTGTCAAGATCTGAGTCTGGCGTGGTGTTACAGTCAGCGCCCGAGCAACGAGACACCACATCTTCGAGGTAGCGAAGAAGTGGGGATTTTCCCTTTGATCATTTCACCGGTCTACCGTGAATATCAAGAATCCGGTAAAACATCATATCTCCGACATCGCTGAGGCCGGAAAAAGATCCTGCGAGAAGGGGACCAACGACGATTGAAGAGAATCGTTCAGCGTGACAGAAGTGCAACCCTTCCGCAAACTGCTGAAGAGTTCAATGCTGGGCCATCAACAAGTGTCAGCGTGCGAACCATTCAACGAAACATCATCGATATGGGCTTTCGGAGCCGAAGGCCTACTCGTATACCATTGATGACTGCACGGCACAAAGCTTTATGCCTCGTGTGGACCCGTCAACGCCGACACATTCTACTGTTGATGACTGGAAACATGTTGCCTGGTCGGATGAGCCTCGTTTCAAATTGTATTGAGTGGATGGGCATGTACAGGTATGGCGACAACCTCATGAATCCATGCACGTGGAATGATACGGGGCCCCTGATACGTCTAGATACGACTCTGACAAGTGTCACGTACGTAAGCATCCAGTCTGATCACCTGCATCCATTCACGTCCATTGTGCATTCCAACGGACTTCGGCAATTCTAGCAGGACAATGCGACACCCCACGCGTCCAGAATTGCTACAGAGTGGCTCCAGCAACACTCTTCTTATTTTTAAACACTTCCGCTGGCCACCAAACTCCCCAGACGTGAACGTTATTGAGCATATCTGGGTTGCCTTGCAATGTGCTGTTCAGAAGAGATCCACACCCCTTCATACTGTTACGGATTTATGGATAGCCCTGCAGGATTCATGACATCAATTCCTTCTAGCACTAGCACTATTTCAGACATTGGTCGAGTCCTTGCCACGTCGTGTTGCCGCAGTTCTGCGTACTCGCGGGGGACCTACACGATATGAGGCAGGTGTACCAGTTTCTTTGGCTCTTCAGTGTATTATTCAGTAACGTCGACTCGAACATATTCTCACCCATGTCTTACGATGTGCGCATTCTCACCCTTACGGAGTCACTACAAAAGAAAAATATAGATCATTGATAAGTATCTACCACTAACCCTCACCTCTACTGATTCTGTAAAGAAAAGAACTGAACACGTAAAAAACAGCTTCGAACGTATAATTACATTACAGAAGAGTTAATGTGTTGAATATCTGACACTGGATGAAAGCAGTGTGGTTAATCTGCACTCCGATTTTCAAAAAAGCTAGTTTTGCTTACATCTCAGTGTTTACAACGTCGTAACACCTGAGCTGTGTCGTACACTGATATAATTTTGCAGGTATATTCAGCGGTATAAGAAAATGTTGATACTGTCACGAAAAGGGTTGCTTACACATCTAGCAGTAACGAAGTCATATATTAGGTTGCTGTATAAGTTTTAAGCGTTTCTGTTTTGCATGTTCGTGCTCCGGTTGCTATGGCTTTATCTAATGACTATCATTTTTTATTTGTACTTTACTGTTGCTATTTGAATTTACATCTTGTCATTTTGTCATCTGGAGATAACGAGAGGAGCTGTGGACGCTATGGAATACCATGGAGTGGAGTGCCATGTGGAGAAATCGGATGATTTCCGACATACTCGTCTTTTCGTCACAGGGGTGACAGCAGCAGAGGAAGCCAGAAGCATTTGCGCCGTGTACGGAGATAATTTTATTGGACAGAACATGGCAAGATAATGGCTTTCTCGTTTTAAAGTGGATCGTTTTGACATTAGTTATTACCCACATTTGGGGGTTGATCAATATAGTTTAAACGCTTTAATCCACAATTATCCACGTCAGTGTATCGAGAACTGGCAAATGTGATGAACTGCAATCACTCCACATTTGCATGCAATGAGAAAGGTCCAAAACACGCGTGTGTGGATACGGAATGCTCTAGGTCAGAATCACAAAAATCAGCGGTTGGCCACATGTGGATCTCTGTTCGTCATCAATTGGCTCGTGAACGATATCGAACATTTCTATACCGCATCGTTACTGGTGACGTGAAATGGTGTCTTTATGCTAAGGTAATGGAAAAAAGGAGTTGTTGAGTCCGAACAAAGTAGCAACTCCTTGTGCAAAGACCTGCGCGCATCCACAAAAGATAACGTTATGTAGCTGATGGAATAGGGACGCCGTGTTATCATCACTGCTGACATTTTTTATCGACAACTGAAACGTTTTGCACACACAATCCAGGAATAACAACCAGGAAGACTGCGAGAAGTGATGTTACTCTATGATAACTCCGGGTTCTGCCAGACTGACAAAAAAACACTATACAGGAGTCGAAATCATCTGCGCCCACCTTATTCACCTGATCTTACGCCCTCAGATTTTCACCTTTTCTGCTCTCTATCGAACAACCTTCAAGAAATTTCCTCCCGGACGAAAATGAGCTCCAAACACGGCTCGACGAGTTCTTCGCCTCAAAACCACGCGATTCCTGCAGCTGCGGAATCGAAAACTTAACGCCAGCTTTGGCAGACTATAGCAAATAGTGGAGAAGAGTATATTACCGTTAACTACTCGTAAAGTCTCTGTTATGTGTATCTGTTGCGTTTATCAAAATTAACGGAAAAACGCTACGAACTTATGCACCAACCCAAAATTCAAACGTCAAACCTGATGAAGTCTTATTACATGAATACCGAAAATGTAGTAAGCGATCAGCTTCTTTCCGTTCATCGAAGGACATCAAACACATCCATGCCCGAGGCAGGATTCGAACCTGCGGCCGTAGCGGTCGCGCGGTCCCGGACGACTATAACCGCTCGGTCACAGCGGCCGGCGCCTCGAGACACGTGGACAGTTTTTAACTATAATGCTCGGCTTATTGTAATAAATTTTCAATGTAATATTATACGTCTTCCTAAGTAGATTATGAAAGTAACTTTCATTTTTCAATTCGGTGAATAATTATATGAAGTATGAAAAACCAACTTTTTTGACTGTGGAAGCAGTTGGATAGGCAATCTACAAAAAAGATACGGTGCTATGAACCGGCTTAACCTTTTAGTAATATGAAAGTTTTTGTAAATATTACTCGAACAAAAGACTAACATTCTTCGCCAGTTTAGCAACTAACACAAAAGTTTCGATTCCTTGCATCAGGCGTATATATATGTGTATGTCTTTAACGAAATTCTAGCTGTTTCAGCCTACATATAAGGCGACACTTACTAATTATATCGACTTTCCTGACAATTCAAGCACGCCAAGTCCACGGGAAAAGCTGCCGAGTCGAAGAAATCTTGTGTGTTTTGGTGCACTCGATAAACTGAAGAGTCTCGCGGTTAAGGCGCTCAGTCCGGAACCGCGCGACTGCTACGTCGCAGGTTCGAATCCTGCCTCGGGCATGGATGTGTGTGATGTCCTTAGGTTAGTTAGGTTTAAGTAGTTCTAAGTTCTAGGGGACTGATGACCACAGATGTTAAGTCCCATAGTGCTCAGAGCCATTTGATAAACTGAAGAGGTTGTCAAAAGAGACAGCACTGCAAACACAATATAATTCCAAGTCAGTGGCTATTTAACACTGGCTAATTTTAATAGTTTATTAAAGTGTTCAGGTAATTGTTTCATCATCCAACGCTTAACGACAGTCCATTGTTTTCTCCACAATGCATAACTTCAATCAGTTTCCAAAAAGTAGAACAAGCGATCGGCTTTCGCAGAAAACAGCCAGTGGAATCTAGAATGAAACAAAAACAAAACTCGATCTAAGAAAAGGTTTCGGTATTTCGTCGACTACGTTGTCGAAATAATAAAGTAAAAAGAGAAGATTGTTGAAAACGTATCGTAGGGAGTAATAAAGCGCAACCGGTGAGACGAGCCCACGTGACGTGAAGAACGCTAACTGAAATGGCTTAGTCAATACACAGGATAAAACATATCTGATGAAGGTTATGTGCTTTTGTTAAAAAAAAAAACCAAAAAAACAAAAAAAGGCTTATGTAGTGTCACTCTGTTAGGCTGGGAACTGAAAATAGTAATGGGTAAACAGAGTAGTATTATTAATAAGTAACTTTCCAGTCGATTGTTTCTTGGTTCAATCAGTTTTTCAAGTCTAATGAAATAACACCCAAATGAAACTTTGAATTGTATAGATTAATTACCGCCTTCTTCCACCGTAATGAAAAGTCTTATTAAGACCAAAAGTGTTTTTCTTTATTCTGAATAGTAAGCCTTTAATTACAGTTGTAAAAATTGGTAATTAACATATACCATTTGTATATCTGCAACTGAGCAAAAAAGAGGCTGAAAAACAAAGAAGACAATATGCAAATAAACTAGTCTCTGCGGTCACGTCAGGTACATGAATCTTTTTCTCTAACTCCGGGTTTGTGAGGACGCTTCCTTCATTCACTTCACATGAGGCAACTGACTGACACGAGTGTCTCTCAGGTGTGTCGCGGAAATGCTTGTCACTCAGTCTCTGGGTTAGAGTGATGTCACTGTTTTTGTCAGTCTCTCTCCGTCCGGTGATTTAGAAACTCCTATAGGAGCGGCGACGTCATAGGGACTGCGAGCGTGGTGGCGCCGTCGGTAGACTTCGGCAGCCAGGTGCACATCCGGCCAAGGAAGTGGCGCGGCCGCGGGTGAAGTGCTGAAACATGCGGCCCAAGCTAGCTGGCCACCTCCTTGCAACGGATGTGACCCCGGTACCCTACGAGAGGCTGCGGACGTAGAGCGAGCGGCCCGCACGCGCCGCCGTCGCCCAATCTGCTGAGTCTTCTACAAATAGTCTTTAATTAATGGTCACCATCATACCTTTTCAGTCAAACGGAATACAACACGTAGCAATATTGCTTTCTTTTTCAGGCACCCCTAAGGAAACTTTTACGCTCAACTCTATTACCCCAAACGAAAACGATTATCTGAGGTGATTAAAGTCATCGAGATGGCGATAGTATCATATACAGTAGACTGGCGGAGTTGTCATATATATGATTTATGCGAAAAGATTTCTGACGTCATTATCGCCGCACGAAGGGAATTAAACAGACTTTGAACGCGAAATGGTAGTTGGAGCTAGACGCATGGGACATTCCATTTCCGAAATCGTTAGGGAATTCAACATTCCGAGCTCCACAATGTCAAAGAGTGTGCCGCGAATACAGAGTTTTAGGCATTACCTCTCACCACGTACAAAGCAGCACTCAACGACCGGGAGCAGCGACGTTTGCGTAGTGTTGTCAGCGCTAGGGACACCAGCGACACTGCGTGAAATAAAAGCGGAAATCAATGTGGGCAGTAAGATTAACGTATCAGTTACGACACTGCGGCAAAATCTGCCATTAATGGGTTATGACAGCAGACGAGCCATGCGAGTGCCTTTATATACAACACAACATCGCTTGCAGCACCTCTCCTCGGCTCGTGACCATGTTGTTTGAACCCTAGACGACTGGGATACCGCGACCTGGACAGCTGACACCTGATTTCAGTTCGTAAGAGCTAATGGTAGGGTTCGAGTGTGCTGCAGACTCCACGAATCCATGGGCCCTGATTGTCAACAAGGCACTATGCAAGCTGGTGGTGGCTCCCTGAAGGTGTGGGCTGTGTTTACATGGGATGTATTTGGTCCTCTGATTCAACTGAACCGATCTTTGACTGGAAATGCTTACGTTCGGCTACTTGTAGATCATTTGCAGCCATTCGTGGACTTCATGTTTCCGAACATGGATGACAATACGCCGTATCACCGGGCCACAATTGTTCGTGATCGGTCTGAATAACGTTCTGGACCATTCGAGCGAATGATTTGTCCATCCCGATCGCGCGACATGAATTCCATCGAACATTTATGGGAGGTAATTGAGAGATCAGCTCGTGCACAAAAACCTGCACCGGTAACACTTCCACTCTAACGGACGGCTACAGAAACTGCATGGGTCAATATTTCTGTAGGAGACTTCCGAAGACTTGTGGAGTCCATACCACGTCTCGTTACTGCACTACGTCACGAAAAAGGAGGTCCGAGACAATATCAGGAGGCATCCCATGACGTCAGTCACCTCAGTGTAGTTTACGCATCTAGAGCACCTCAATACACATCAGTTTTAAATAATCAAATGAAGAATTTATCTATTGAGTATATAATTAAATGCATAGGTACAAGCCTTGTAACTTTTGTGCAATCCCCAAGCTGTCTTCACACACTATCAGGATAGGGTTACCTAGCAATTCAAGAGAATGAATGGGTACCTCAGACAGCTAAAATAATGACAAGTGGTTTCAGGTGAAAGAACGAATAAAATACTTGGTTCAAACGACAGGAAAACTATCGACTTGTTCCACGAGAAAAAAAAGGGAGTATCTCGGTCAATATGCTAAAGTGTGGCGACTGTTTTTATTCGTTCGCTAACAAAAACTGGTTTCACTCGAAATCCAACCGATATGTAAAACTAGAACCAAATGAGTCGATTGTTTTCCAACAACCGATTGCATTTGGTTGGCTCTGAGCACTATGGGACTTAACTTCTTAGGTCATTAGTCGCCTAGAACTTAGAACTACTTAAACCTAACATAAGGACATCACACACATCCATGCCCGAGGCAGGATTCGAACCTGCGACCGTAGCGGTCGCGCGGTTGCAGACTGCACCGCCTATAACCGCCCGGCCACCCCGGCCGGCCCGATTGCATTTACTGTTTTAATTCGGGTGTTCCCATCATTAATTGAAGAGTTCGCCGCAAGTGGGGAGTGACTCAATAACTTTAAAAATGACGCGTGACGCATCTTCGTTTTCTAGATGATTTGTGAAAAAAAAACTGCGAATGTTAATGCCACAGTTTGTTATGTACGGAAAAATGAGAGAACAGAAGTTTTCTTATGGAAGAAGTCAATGCCAATAGCTGCAATGTAATCTATATTCGCTGGTATTTAGAGATTTCTGCACAAGAAGCTTCCTGTTTCGGCATACGATGCAGTTTTCAAGTGTTCCTGTGGGTGTTGTAGGCAGTCAGTCTTATTTACGTTTCACGAACAATAACGTCATTTTTATAAATTAGATTTTTACTCGAATATAGGTGGAGTTGACAATGGCGGAATCCTTAGATTCTGAATGTTTACAGATTTTTCTTCTTTGGGGATGAGGGTTATTGTGGTTTTTGCATAGATATTAACTGGTCAAAATTTTTTCTGTGTGTGTCATCTGTGATTTTCGTAATTTCGTTCTTTCAATAAAGTTTTCCAAGTAGGGCTTTTATTTCAGGTCAGTTTGCTAACTGAGTAAGTCATTTGGGAAATTTCTCGTATGCTCTAATTCTTCCAAAATAGTCGTAGTACGTCCTTCAGATGTTTTGCATAAAATTTCTACAGTGTCCCTACGGTTTCTGTTTTGTATTTTTCGTTTTTAAGATGGAGGTAGGAAGTAGATTGATTAGTTTCACGTGCTCTCGTATGGTCTTTGAATCTAACGTTGTTTCTTCCCCTTTGTCCGTTGGAGAATTTCGTACATTTTTCACAAGAAATTTTGTAGACGCCTTGGTTCGAAAATTCTGACATTTTGGCTTTTCCTGATCGAATTCGTATTTTCAGATTACTGGTCGTGCTGAATGCTAATTTTACTTTTACTTGATGGACAAAGTTATGTGGCGCTGATAATTTGTTGGCACATACGTTACCTTTGTTTTAGTTGTAGGTTCTTTTTTCAGTATTGTATCCTTACGTGTGGTTTGTATTTTAGGTTTTGTTTGTTGGTTGTACCTTCTGTGGGTGAAAATTAATTATTGTATTATTCTCGGAAATCTTCAAAGAGATTTTTAAAAAAAATTAATAAGAAGGGGTGATTTTGTTTTTATTTTAGTCGCCACGTTCCGCTTCCCTTTGTTAGGAAATATGTATGATATAGAAACTACAGTACCATCCTCTTATTTCAACATTTTTCTGATTCCACCTTTACCAGTCGAAACTGTGTTGAATTGACCTCTTCATTATTCGAACTTTTTGTTAGATCCCTTGAACTTGCAATCATCAGTAGTCGACTGCATTAGATCGCAATAACGTCGTCTGAAGAGGTACGCGAGGCAAGCTAACACTCGAGGTACTTGTTGCCCGCCTGCAGACAGTGAGGTCATGCGGCGCGCCGTTTATTTCGGATCCTCGCACACAGAGGCGTACGCCGCCGGGGTGTTGCGCTGACGCAAGCGACCGTCTGGAGTCTCGACGAGACGGACAGGCGCGCGCGCTGGCCGCACCTAAGCAACAAGGAAGATGCGGATTCAACGCTGAGGGAGAGGGTCATGACAACCCCCCACCCATAAAAACATTATACTAGAATGTGTTCTTCAGATTTATCAATTTTCTCTTTTCTTAGATAATAGTGGCCACAGAAGAGTTTAAAAATGGCACGGAATTCTCGAAAATTACACAGGTCACTTTTCACTTGCTCGTCCATATACGGAGAATATTCCAGTCAGGCAAAGGCGTCCCCCCTCACACACACACACACACACACACACACACACACACACACACACACACACACACACACACACGAAAGGACAAGTGCTCGCGCCCTAAGGGTTCCCTACAAACTTAATTACAGTTCATATATAGATAGTAGGTTTTGATGAGTGAGTTTACGAGTATTAATATATGAGACAGAAATGTCTTTTGATTGCGTTCACTTAGAAGTTTTTTACACCGCCAGAAGAACCCAGTATTTCACATAAATTTCACCTTGTTACCTATACCGAAAGTTGCGCTTAGCCAAAGGTACGGGCCGGTCGTTCTGCTACATTACAAAAAGGAAGTAGTAAAAAGTAGGATCACAGGTAATATTGGTATCATGAATGTTTGAGAGAGAAATTCTGAGCCAACGGCTTCTTTATTTTTTCTTTGTCTGTTTGTTTAGCACGTAATTGGAGCAGCACATCGTTCACTGTTTGTGTATTCCATACTGCATTTTATAACTAATAAAAATTTGTTGATCGTACTGTCATAGTCTACACACTTGTGTCAGAACCGCAGTGTTAAGTGAAATACTGATAATGGTGAGTGCATAATTCGACTCCACAGCGTGTAAATTAGTTTTTTTTTAAATTATGCTAAACCGATGTATTAAGCATTAACGTAGCCAAGTTATTATCATTATTTGAAATTTTATGTACGTCATTATAAAATCCTGGATAACCGTCATACACTGAAAGTGGGAGTGATACCAAATTATTTTTTGGTGGTGGTGGTGGTGTTAATCCGAAAACCATATATTCATTTGCGCGCGTGTCAAGGAGCCAAACACCAATACTCTGAATTTCCGTCTTCACTTGACAGAGCTCAAGAGTGTCAGCGATAGCGAAATTCGGTAGTCAACGTCACTCCTCTGAGGCGAATCGCATCTTCTGATAGCTTTACTTGACAGTAAACGACATCGTTTGTATAGATTAAAAGCAGCAAATATCACTTCCGTTTCACTAGATGATTGCCCGTCAAATAACACGAACTATGCAATGCTGACAGGAAATCATGAATCTAGTTGCACAATAGACTGTACTCCACAGCGACGCAATATGATTGGAAGCCGATTGTGACGAACGGTGCCACAAGCAATCTGGAAATCCAGAAACGTGGAATCTACTTGTTACACGCTTTCGATAGCTATCATTACTTCGTGGGTATAGAGAAAATTATAGACACAAGTTTGGATGTCCTAATCGACGTTAATTTTGGATAGGATTCGTACTGTGGATAACATTCGTAAGGAAGCCCAGCGTCATGACGCGCCTGAATCGGAGCAACGCGGAGGTGGTCGACACTCGAAGCTCTAATCTGATAACGGCTTAAGTGCGTAGGTGGACGGGCCGGCAGCGATAAAACGGCTTTACTGCCGGCAACCCGAACTCTGGCCATGAGCCTTGGATTTACGACATTCACGCCTCCTGGATACTGCACGCTCTCTGGCCCCGAGATGAATTTTCGATGGAGTCGATTCTTTGCCATAAACAGCTGACTACGTATCGTCTACAGGTATTGCACAAAATTGTCGGTAACCAACCAACATGGCGTGAATCCGCCTTTGATATCCAAATCAGCCTGAGGAACGATACATCTAAAATTTAAGGCTGGCTAATAGGATTTATACCTATCTAACATAGCCATCAAGTATCTCCATGTTTTTTTATTTAGGTTACTAAATGGTTAAATGGTCACCCTGTTCCAGGTGCCGGCACCCAATCCGATGGCTTCCAGGGGCAACGAAAGTTAGATTTTTTCAGTGTTTTATACAATTATCAATCGAATTTAAAAATGAAATATGCTGTGTTAGTCTGTCCATTAATAGATATATTGTTACGTTAAAGGTTTTAACATCATAAGTATTAAAGTTAGAAACTATTTAAATGTCTTAAGATAACGTACCTCTTTCGCACAAGTTATCCAGACTGATCTCATCCAGTCTTTCATAATGAGAGCACTTAGAAACTTATAGTCAATTTTAAACATAAATTTCAAATCTTTTTGAAACTTTTTCTCGCTGGCACATCCACATAATAATGAAAAGAAAAATGTTTCCATTTTAGAACAATAGTTTTGGAGAGGTGTGTGCGTCTTTTGTGAATACGCATCAGTTAGCCACTGTTCCATCATATTACTTATTGATTATCATTGGAAAATAATGTTATCTTTGTGACATTCTAAATTGTGACGTAGGGAGGCAAGCGATCTCTTATGTTAAAATGTGTGGATTAAAATCCTAGTTCAAGATCGCAAAATATCTTTATTGATAGCTAATTTCAAGACATTGACGAATCATCTTCAGATCAATGTGAGATTGTTATTTTGCTCGGTTTGTATCACTCACCAGACATTACACTCGTCATAATCTGTAGACCTGAATAGCTCTTATTTAATTGAAGGATTATATGGGCGTGATGTAGTAAAGTAAAAGGTCGTCATTTTTACGACATTGGCCATTTATTATGGCACACTTGTGTATTAATAACCAAGTGACTGACAAGGGTAACGTTAAAGATCCATACATGAATGTTAATACCACATATCACTCTCAAGGATAGCTACCGGAAAAAGGAAGTACCTGTACTACGCCTGTAGAAGGTCACAAGTGTTTCGTCTCATTCACATCCACTTACGGACTAATAACTGTTACTGCTGTCAATCACTTTGTTATTATAACACGGTGTGGCAATATGAACACTGGATGTGTATATGATAAATGACCTATCTCGTAAAAATGACAATCTTTTACTTTACTTACCCATCTTCTTTTAGTGTTCAACCCTGATGTTGGTTTGCAGCAGAGCGCCATTCCTCTCTTCTGTCAGCATTCCTCTTCATTTCCATGTACGTGTTACGTCCAACGTCATTCACGATCTGTTGCATGTATGATATCCTTGGTCGCCCACGCCGATTCCTTCCCTCAATAGCTCCTTCTGCTATTGTACCAATGATGTTGTTGTGTCGTAGGATGTTCCCTACAAGTTTGTCTCTTCTTGTTTGGATTTGCCTCCACAGAGATCTGGTTTCCTCTGCTCTTCTAAGCACCTCTTCATTTATATTAGAACAAATAAGCCCTCGGTCACAAATATTAAGTCAAAATTGACCAGATTTCGACGCTACTATGAGCGTCGTCTACAGAATTAGACTAACTGTTCTAAAACATATTAAGTATATAATACATTAATAAAATTAAAGTTTGTACTGACTGGAAAAAGATGCAGTACTTACAAGTCACATATTAAAAAAGATCTAAGCCGGAAAGGCGACGTCACGAATAGTTGTAAATGAGATGGCGAGCCAGCCCTGCTGCTTTGTATATACCATATTTAATTTGATCCCAGTCTTCATTTACTCCACCATGTTGAAAATTTTTAGCTAGGTTGTCTGTTTCATGAGCATAGCGTTTTGCCAGTCCCTCAGTTTTTCTAGTTCCCATTTAAGTTATACTGGCTTCTTCTTCAAACGTTTGAATCTCAGTGAACTTTTCATGACGACCAGGTTATGATCACTGTCTATCTCTGCAGATGGATAGCTCCTGCACCTTTTATCTGGTTCCTAAAACCTGCTTTCACTAGAATGTAATCAATCTGCTGTCTCCTCAGGTCTCCAGTGACCTTCCATGTGTATCTTCTTCGTTTGTGATGTTGGAAAAGTGTGTTTGCAACAACTAATTGGTGCCTCGAACAGAACTCGATTAGTCAATCTCCTCTTTCATTTCTTCTTCCAAGTCCATATTTGCCAACTATTGCTTCCTCTGGTTCTTCACCCACAATCGCGTTCCAGTCCCCCATAGCAAATCAGGTTTTCATCTCCCTTAACATTTCTCATCGCATTACTTATTTCTTCGCACATTTCGTCAATGACTGTATCTTCTTCTTTGGATGTTGGCATGTATATTTGTATTATCACAGTATCCTTTGGTTTAGCTTCAAGTTTGACTAGTATTATTCGAGAGCTATATTGCACATGTGAACCATAGTTTTTCCTCAAAATTATTCCAACTCCTCCCATTCCTGGTCTAACTTGGTCAGTTCCTGTGTGAATGACTCTGTATTCTCCAGGCCAGAAATCACCTGGTTGGGGCCATCTCATCTCCGGTATGCCTAGAATATCGATTTCCAGTCGTTCCATTTCAAGTTTTACATTTTCTGGCTTGCTACACTGAAATAGCGTTCTCACATTCCAAGTGGCTATGTTAAAATTGGGATTCTTTTCCTTCAGGTTGTCTGTATCTTTTGCAGTCCCCACCCGGAGATCCGATTGAGGGACTATTTTATCTCCAGAAAATTTTACAGAAGATACTGACATGGTTTACTTGCCCATACGATCCTTCAATTTAGTAAGAGAGATTCAGTTGTACAGATGATGACGGTATGTAATGCATGGTAGCTGAAACACACCGAAAAATCTTATACCGATCTGAAGACGGCTCGTCAATGAGCTGAGACCAGTTATCAATAAATATATTTTTGCTATCTTGATGTAGGAATTTTAATCCATACATAATAAATTTATCTATCACCGAAAAAATGAGAGGCTGTGCAACATGCCATTTGCACCGTGTTAGCTTGCTCGTTTCTAAGGTCATTTTATACGTCAGGAAATAAGGTTTTCTTCAATCCCCCTAAATGAGTATTGGTCGGGGGCGACTAGGCTCATCTCAAGGGTGAGTAATTCCCGTGACGATCTTTGTTTCCGAGACCTGTTCCAGAAAAAGCTGTTAAAGCCCCGGCAGCAGTCAGTCCCTTACAGAGGCGCTGTAAGCTGCGGCCAATGAGAATACCTGCATTCCACTTCAAAAAGTGATTGGCTGAAAGGCTTATACGAGAGATAATTTCATGGACGAGTTTGGAGCCTGCGAAATCTGTTTACTCGCCCGGCCCCCGCGTGATTTACGTGGCAAGTCGCAGGCTTTATGGGGCAGAGTTTCAATTTTTATGTGGTTAGCATTCAGGAAGCCTGAAGCAAGTGGCCATTCGTCATCAACGACGTTCCTTTACCACTTCGGACTGACTATAAGGCATTCGAAAGTGCGTTCCTGTGCGCGGACGTCTAATTCTGCTAGGCACTTGCCTCTTATTCCCTGCGAGTGCTGCGGATTAATGTGGCTGGACTTGTTCGGTGAAAAGAGGCCTCAGAACAGAGCGTGGAGCCGTTAGCTAGTTGGAGCTGGTGTTGGATAAAAGTGGCTGACTTGGCTACGGTTAATTCTTGCCAGTATATGTAATTTGTTAGCGTGCAAACTTGAGAGCGATGCTTTTTATGTGACTCTTGCCCTATAAAATAAAACGTATTCCTGTTTAGTGGTTGCAGCGATTATCGGTGACAGCTGCTAGAGGTGAGTTGGTTACAGTGTGTGATATGTTAACGACGAACATATTACAGTCCAGTAGTTGGATCTCGGAATGTTTCTTAAAGTACGAGGGACATTCAGTAACTAAAGAGAGAAGTTGATGAAGTGAAACAGTTTGTAGGAGAAGTTTTGTTCTTACACGGCTTTAGGTCGGCATCACTCAGATGAGCTCAGAACAGCTGACGGATAAAAATTCTTTTTTTTTATAACCTCAATATTGCATTAACTTTTGGCATGTCTGCTTGAACTTTCCACATAACCTGAACAACGTTCACTCATCCGTTTTCTGCCTTCTGAACGTGAAAAACTAGCTATAATCTTTTCTCGAATTCTGCTGAATCTGTTACACTATGTATTTCGCATGAGAAAGTTCCACGATGTGCTTCACTCGTCATGTAAATGTTAACATTGGCATAAATGTGCACTTTTCCAATGTATTATGGATTTCAACAACCGACAAGCTTCACAGGAGTGCTACATACGTAGACACGTCAAGTTCCACACGATAAATTTTAGCTGTGTATATTTTTATATGCGACAAACCTGTTTGTAACGTCACATTTGACAAACCTGGTGCAATGTGCAATATACTCTCCACTAAGATGTTAACATGGCGTGAGTAACGAACGCACAGTGTAACATGACGTACAACCAAAAAGATTCAAAGATTGGAAAATGACAGTCTTACGTGTCTAAACCGGTCAATAAAAATCAGCCCGGATCGTTATCGCGGCTATAACAAATTTTTGAAGTACAATCATCTTTCACTCCATTCAACACTCGCACACAACACACGTCATTTGGTTGACATGAAATTCTGACTAGTTCAACTGAACAAATTGCAAAACAAAACCGCATGCTTCTAAGTCGATAACATTTCCAGCACTTCAGCGTTGTAATGCGCACAGAATTCATCTCGCATGTAACATTTGTCACTCGTATACTTCTAATGACTCCTCTTCAAATTGAATATCCATGGCCATAATCGTTAACAGATACACTGATGACCAAAAATTCGCTTTTTTCTGATTTTTACTTTGCTTGCAAATTTTCAATAGCTTTTCACAAAACGATCACAAATTAGTTCATTGAAATTTGGTGAGCTAGTTACTGATATTCAGCAATTCTGTTAACTGAGCGAATCTAGGTTTCGCAACCGTTGCCATCGTCAGTAAAACTCATTTGGACCTAAGAGTGTTGCCGTCGTAATTTACTGCTGGGTAAACGCACTGTTCAGATCTTATCTTAATGTTACTTCATCCTTTTACTAATGTCTGGTTGATTGGATAGCAATAGTGTGGACTAGGGTTGTTGGCAACTAGACGAACATTGCGACCTGAGTTTCACAATATTGTTGTTCGCGGAATCCATGTTGACATCTATGGAGGAGATTCTCGTTCATCAATTTAGGCTGCTTAGCTCACCAACGAAACGCATTGTTATTTAGATTCTGTGAGAAAGAAATGTTTCGCGGAAGCCAGAGGCCGCTGACACGATATCTGGAAGATCGTGTCTGCAGCAGGTTCAAGGTCGGAGACCTTCCCACAGCCTACACGCTACGTGCCTCTGTGTCTCGTGGGAAGCCGCCTGCCTCCGTGGAGAAGAGACGTTGGAGCGTATGGCACGCCGACCATAAACTGGAGCCGTAAACTCGCACAAACTGGCCGCGCGTGTTGTTCGCTAGCCGCTTGCCCATCATGTGGGCGGAACCCGCGAGGTGTATTTCGTTGTTGAAGAAATAATACTATGTAACTGAATTATTCCCATTTTCCTGATTTCGGTCAGGTAACATACTTCACTCAGTGCACCTTATTTTACCACAACAAATGCGGATCCAGTGTGCGATTCTGAAATTGGGAGGGAGGGAGGGAGGGAGGAAGAGGAAGGGGGGAGAGGGAGGGAGGGAGGGAGGGAGGGAGGGAGGGGGAGGGAGAGAGAGAGAGAGAGAGAGAGAGAGAGAGAGAGAGAGAGAGAGAGAGAGAGATAATGTCCACAGTTTGTCAATATTTCTCCATACCCCCTTCCCGTCAACCGCATTTTCAATGTGCTACAGGCGCCTAACATTTTAATAGCAACAATAAAACAACAAAAAGCTTTAATATAACAATTAATTGTCATATTTTCCGAAAGACTGGCAGATGCAGCAATGAAAGTCGATCTTCTGGAAGAGAGAGTCAGCATGACAGGCTTCAGAATCTCTAAAGAGAAAATATAACACATATAAAAAGTGCTGCAAGATATATAATTAACAGATATTGCACAAATAGTAACGGTAAGCAAATTCGAATATTTGGGGGACACTACTCAAGAAAACAGATCTAGAAAAATCTGTCTTAGAGAAAAGGAGACTAGAGATGACAAAAGCGTATGTTGTAATTAAGAATACAACAAAAAGTCGCTTACATAAGAAACTTGCAACCACAGAGTAATGATATCAAAATACATGTATGCTAGCGAATGTTTAGTATTAAACTGAAGGCTTGATAAATTTCCTCTGACCATTTCCTACTCTTAACTTTTGTACGGTATTGTTACGAAGGGTTTGATTTAACTAGCTAATTGCTAGTCGTCTTCCCTAATATGAAGTTCTGCGAGGTCTTTCTCTATTTGATTGATCCACAGGCGTCCAGCGGCTTTACCCTTCTTCGCTACTACGAGTATCTTACAGGACAGGCTGTGAGGGTCCAGACCGTATAAAGACCACAGAAAGCAGGTCGTCGTCTTTGGAGGGCATCGGTTAAGTTTTCTTGGCGTTTATAGAGTTCACTCATTGGTTTAGTTGGAGGACTCTTACTGGGATCTTCTCGGTTAGGAACACACTCTCTGCTGCATAAAGGACTGACGATCTGACTACTGTGTTACAGTGTCTTCGTTTAAAATTCCTCGATGCTCTGAGGCGTAAATTTTTCTGCAAGGAGCGCACGCCCTCTCTAGTTTAATTTTCCTTTGTTCGTTTCTGCAAGGAGCGCACGCCCTCTCTAGTTTAATTTTCCTTTGTTCGATATCTACAGTTTCACTGACATCATCTTAAATCCATTCTCCATGATATATTACAGTTTTGACACTCATGATATGATTGGTAGCACGGACTCTCGGCGTTCTAGGGGCGTCTTTAATAACAGTATGAATTCGATCTTTCCGAGACTGCTCAGCAGATCTGTTTTTGCTGCTATTAAATGTAATGACCGGAGTTGCATAGACGCCTATTGTATATCGTTTGCTAGCAAAATAATATCATCAGCAAAGGCCAGGCATGGAATCCTTAGGCTTTGTGCTAAATAAAGATGTAAATTCCGCTTAACTGAAAAAGAATGGATTAACGTGTACCTGGATAGTCAGGAGCTCTGTGAAAATGTTCGCGGGCAACGCTGTTAAAAGTGGTGTTGGAACATCAGAGAAATGCAGCGAATCTGCAGAGAATCGACGATCGGTGTAGAGACTGGCACCTGTCAATCACTCTAAAAAACAAATCTGCACTTTCAGACCCAAATGTAACGTAGGTGACGATTTCTTTTTCGGTGGAACGCTTCCCATTTCTATCGATTGAAGCCTTGGCTCGAACTGCGTAACAGCGCAGAGCGAGAGAGATACGTAATAGGCAATGGCGAAGTGCTGTTCCTGTCAGGTACATGGTATTGTTTCTTCAACGTCAGTTTCTGTAAGATATACCTCCAGTGTCCTCAGAAAAATGGGCGACGAAAATAGCCACGGTGCCGGTCCCGCGGAGGAAACCTTGTGACGTAACTCCAATTATTTGCTGACGTCCATACATAATAGATCGATTACATGTACTAGGTCGATAACTGGCCGACTCCTGCAGACTGGAACGTCTTTGTTTCGTAACCTGAATTTTCGTTGTGTTACAGTTATGCATGAACTGCACACAATATTCTGACTACATCTTTATTCTGTGCGTAGTCTCGTTCCGTACTGAATACATTAAAACACTAACCCTTACTGTTAGCGACATGTATATGCGACAGGAGCCGTGTGTGCCGGAACTGCTTAAGTCGAAAGTACACATTTCGAGTTTTTCTTAGTAAATTCGCGTTATCAAGCACTCGCTGTATCTGGACAACTGGCACACAAGTTCATCTCACTTCCGTTACTTGCATGAAAGAAGAGAAAATGCAGGAGATACAGTTCGCATGTATAGAGACGCTACGCCAGAACTGGAAGCTAAACTGCAAAGAGGTGAGATGGAATTTAGACCAACGGACACTATGATGGCTTTGAAGTGGTGTGACAGTAACAGACTTATCTATGGTGACGACATGCCATACACATGAAATGGGATCAGCTATCAAAATAGACCGCGAAACGAATACTGAAAAATCTGAGCCAAAATTTGTCCTGGATCACAACGAGTCTATGGGTCCAATGGACAAATACGACACGTTACTTAGCTCACTGGGATGTGTTCTCAAAACCGCAATGGTAAAAAAAAAGCTCTTTCTACATCATTCTTTTCCTAGCACTGTTCTGTCATTGTCAACTACGTTCCGCCGTCACTATGTCCCTCTCTTTCTTTACACTGCCATTGTTTCCTTCCCTCTTTCTATACCATAATCACTGTCTACTACCTTCCAGAATTTATTACTTTACCATCGCTTTCCCGATGCCACTGTCTCCTTCTCTCTCAGCATAAAACAGCGAGAATATGTTCCTATGCCAAAATTTTTGGGAAATTTTTTAAAGGTGTTGAGGAAGGTAGAATGAGACAGCTGGTACTCCACTTTTCACTCACGGCATTTTAAACAGGAGCATATTCGTCTTTTTGCACTCCGACGGGAGGATTTTTCCTCTTTTCTTTCACTTCTGTTGCCTGCCTCAACACGGCACGTCGCTCATACGAAAAGAAGTTTACCAGTAAAATTTTGTTAGTTTACTTAGTATGTGAAATTGAAACAAGTAAAACAAATTTTCCACCCAGACCGGATTTTAAGTGCGCAAAAATTTTGTATGTGCTTCAGTACAGCAACATGGGGTTCCCTGAACCCTTATGATGATAACGGAGACACTTTACAGCATATTTCTCCCGTGCTACGTCACTTTAGCAACTATGTTTTCGCCTCACATCGGATTTTACGTTTGCGTTTTACGTGTACAGGTAGGATAACTTTGAACCCGTGTATCTCGGAAACAGATAAAGATATCAAGAAAATGTTTAGTGTTGTTCGAGATCGGGATCTTAGGATACATCGTTAGCCTTTTGCTGTGCATTGCTGTCTTGAAAATAGTAGGTTCAGTTTTAGTATCCAAAAAACAATGCTTTTAGTGTTGGCGTGGCACTAATTCTGCCTCCATAAGCCCCTTACGGTCCACCGCAGACAAAAAGAACGGAAGGACTTGCTCCATTTCACTAAGTAGGAGGAAGTGTGCAGTATTCATACTTGTCCCGCACTGTAGGATAGTGACAACGAAGGAGCGTTTGCAGCTGCGCGCCTTTTCGCCGCGCGACTGTGCTTGTAGAGGCACGCGTCCAGGTGCATGCCTCTTCCCCAACAGGTGCGTGCGAGTGGATGCCATTCAGACCTGTGTCCATATTGGGAATCCTTATTTCCGTGTGGAGCTGCAGCCGTACGGCGACTAGACATAAGGAGCACAGGCGTATCCGCACTTTTAGACGCCCGTTCAGCTGGGTATACAAATGGTTCAAACACTTGACTCTATCTTCCCATCACAACAGAACCCGAGGTACGTGTCCCGGAAAAATCCCGTTTTTATACGCGGCGTTTTGGAACATATGAGGTGGCGCATGCTATCGCATGCGTACCGTCTCCCTTGGCTGAGACTAAGCCATGTTTCCGCAATATCCTTTCATCTAGAAGTACTTGTACCGCAAACTATGCTACAGAACTTCTGTGAAGTTTGCATGCTATAAGGTGAGGTACTGGCGGAAGTGAATCTGTGAAGACGTGTCGTGAGTATTGCCTGCATAGCTCGGTCGGTAGAGCACTTGCCAACGAAAGGCAAAGGTGGCAGAATCGAGTTCCGGTCCGACGCGCGGTTTTCATTTCGCAAAACGTTACGTTGTTCATGTTTTACAGGTAGAGCCCTGCCTGTTAAGACCCCTACCCAATATTTCTGTCCCATCTCCTGAGCAATAGACCAACTAAGTGGCCATTCGCATAATCCCTCCCTCTATACGCTCGATGTCCGATGTTAGTCCGACCTGGCACACTTTTAGCAATGTTCAAATGTGGGCCGGATAAGTATTTCGCTTGCCATCTTTTTTGTCGCCAAACCGTCGTTTGCCAGTATTCCTCCAATGAATCGCAGCCCGCCATCTATCTTGCGCACAAATAAGCCTACGTGGGCTTTCATATCTCCACGCACTGTTTAACCTTCATTATGAATTACTCTCGTTGATACGTCAATACTGTAGTTCAACTTCGTGCGTAACTCAGCAGTCCTCTACATTAAGAGCTTGCTCCGCGTCAACTTGAATGCACTCTCTGAAATTCTGAAGTTATCAGGGATAAATTACGCAAGCCTACAGCTCCTACAGCCTATCTCGCTCAGTCAAATCCTTGAAAGCTCGTACTGTCATGCTTTGTATTGTGTGTCTCTCATTAGTACCACCTGGAATGAATCCGAAGAATACTCTACCAGTATTCCATTGCAAGGGTTCTGTAAGCAATCTTACTTAGACAAAGTTGCATTTTATTGGTATCTTTCTAATTAACCGTAGCATCATTTCCTTTAGCTCTCAGAACTTTTACTACATGACTGACTACAGGTTTTTCATCGTTAAGAACAATTGTGATGTGAACATTACGTTGTTTAATCTTACCTCATTGGGGTTTATTTCCCGAACCCATGTCCAGAAATATAACGTTTCGATATAAAATAAGTTTGAAAGTCAAGTCAGTTTCAAATCTCCCACTCCGAACGCACTTCAGCTGAGAGATTCAACTGTACACAGTCGGGTACAATAATAACCTTACGCTTTATGCGGCAGCCTAGCTCGAACGCACTCCTTGCGGAGCCGGGGTTTGTAAATGACGTCGTGGCCGCCTTTAGACTGTAAAATTATTTATTTGTAAAATCCAATTTCCCTATTTTGACCTTGTGACCATTATCAAGGGGAAAAATAGGGATTTAGCACTTGTTAAAAGCTGGAACGCACAACTTATGTTTTCTTATCTTACCTGGAGCTGAGGATTCATGGTACTTATAAATTGTGGAAAAATCGAAATTTTTTAATGACTTTTTAAAATTCTATAGTCTTTCGTGATTACATTGATATAGACATTATAGGGTTTCAAATGAAAAATGACCTATATATATACCAAATTTTAAAGCTACCGTCATGTATGCCGCCAAGCCCCCTTCATTTCTGTAACAGAAACCACTATTATTTCGAAAAGAACTGTGAACTTTCTGTTTCCAGCGGTTATACGTATGTTACATTGCATATATTGGTAACAGTGCAGGTCTCTAGTGTCTGTAAATGATTATCTTTGCTAGTATTTACTTTTGTTTCGATGAAGCAGTTTGTTCACGTTTTACTGAATATTTTTTGCCCAAGTGCTACATATATTTGTGGAAGTACATATCCTGTAGTGTGCGATAAATACAAAGTATGCCACGCATCAAGAAATTCAATAGAAGGAAATTACATGGTAACCAGTTCACAAACAAAGCAAGCCACACTGTTGAAAGTAACCTATCTATCAGTTCTTCAGGGAAGAAACTCCCAAATGGCACGCCGCCTGGTGATTCAAATTTTTGTGGTAACAATGACGCTGCTTGTAGTGGATTTGTTGTTGATGATGTGGGCATCTTACGTTCTTTGACAAAGGAAGTGGCAAAATGTAAACAATGTGATGGTGTAGCCTGTCTGAAAATAACTGAACAACAAAGTAGCAGGAAGGGTTTAGCGTAAAAATTAGTTGTTCTGCGTAGATCCTGCAATAAATCTATCTCGAAAATGACTTGGAACATTGTGCGTAATTGATATGATGTGAACTGGAAGTTCGTGTGTGCAATGTGTGCAATAGAAAAAGGAAAAAAGGCTGCTCAAACGTTTTGTGGTTTGATGGACCTTCCTCCTCCTCCCAGTAGGTTCAGCAAGTATGTAAAATACTTCTAGGTGCCTTGACGTTTGTGTCTAAAGCATCTATGAAACGTGCAGTAGAAGAAACTGTAAATGCTTGTGGAACCAGGGATATTGCTGTTGCACTTGATGGGACATGGCAACGTCGAGGACATCGTTCCTTGAATGGTGTTGTAAGTGCTACTTCTCTGGAGAATGGAAAAGTTGTTGATGTTGAGTTCTTATCTAAGTACTGCCACTGCCATGGTAACACTTAAGGACATATTGAACATCAGTGTTCTAAGAATTATGATGGTTACAGTGGAGGTATGGAGTGTGATGGAGCTCTAAAAATATTTTAGAGGTAGGTGCTCGTTTATAACGTTAGACATACGAAGTACCTAGGCGATGGGGACTCTAAAGCTTTCAATAAAATTAATGAGTTCAATGTTTATGATGATACCTTGGGAACAAAACTGGAGTGTTGTGGACATGTGCAAAAGAGGATGGGTACTAGATTGAGGAAACTACGAAGAGAAATGAAAGGAAAGTTGCTATCTGATGAAAAATATCTATCTGGCCGAGGCAGATTAACAGAAACTGAAATAGATCTTCTTCAGAGTTATTATGGACTGGCCATTAGACGAACTGCACCTCTGAATGATGTTACAGCAACGAGAAAAGTTGTATGGGCCACCTACTTTCACAAGTTGTCAACAGATGACCACCCTGTTCATAGACTTTGCCCTAAAGGAGCAGTATTGTTACCAAAAAGCAAAAGAAAGTGTTCAAATATGCCATCATAAGCATTCTCTTCCTGAGCCTGTTGTGAATGAAATGAAACCAATTTTTGGAGACCTGAGTAACCCCGTTTTGCTTAGTAAATGTCTTCATGGGGGCACTCAGAAAACAAAAGAAAGTTTCAGCCATTACATATGGGAAAAATCGCCCAAGAATGTTTTTATGGGAGTAAATATATTAAAAGTTGGTGCACTAGATACAGTGATATGTTTCAATGATAGAGTGTTAGGAAGGTGGAAGTCTTGAGAAATTTAGGCATAAAATGTGGCTCTCATATGGAAGATCAACTGCTCGTGTGTGACAGACAACGGGTGCATGAAGCTGAAAGATTCACTCTTCAAGTTACCAGAGGAGCAAAAAGTGCTAAAAGGAATGCCAAGAGGAAGTCTGAATATCTAGAAATTCTGCAGGATGAAGACTATGTTTCATGAATGTTCTAAGGGACAGTTTAATTGGACTCATATCTTCATTCGCAATTTCCCACAAGTTGTACTTTTCAGAATTCAGGAACAAATATTTCCTAAAGTTTATAAAGCATTGCTCTAATTTTTTCTGTAACTTCCAATAGTCAATAGTAGACCTAAGCTTTACTGGTGAATCAAGTACATTATAGAAAAAATAATATTTTTATTAGGAAAGAAATTATAAAAATTAAAATGTAAGATGTGATATTTTTATCCTTGTAATATACATAATAGGTGGAATTAAATAGGTCTAGTACTTCAGCCATCATGTCATGCATATCTAGTAAAAATTTGGTCTCCTTCAAATGTATAACATTGGATTAAATGGTACCTCAATTTGAAGAAGCATTTTGGAAAAAATGCATCAATTTCTTTGTAATTTTTCGACAACACTCAACAGGTTCAAAAATATTCAGAATACTTCTAATTTGTTTAGAAAGTGTGCTGCATTACCTGATATCAACAAAAAATCTGTAAAACATATACATCATAAACAGTGCCTGAAAGAAGTTGATTTTTACATAATATTGAGCCGCAAAAGTACCTTGTATCCTTAACAGCTTAACCCGTATTGTGCCTTTCTTTAAGCGCATATATTATACTGGTCACAGAAACGCCGATAAACTCGCATGTCATTGCTCCAACTTTCTTTAACGGTAGCGACGCATGTTTTCCTGGTAATTTCTCAAAAATAATAAGAACTATCAGTTTTTCACCGCACCCTCCTACTCTCCGTATGTTTCCTCAGAAAGACATTAGCGGTAGTTGGCCGAAAAAATTTGGATTTCTTTGGCGAGAGAAATGAAATGACTGTGTGGCATTGTTGGCCGCGAGGCCCCATCCAGGAAAGTTCGACCGCCGGGTGAAAGTCTTACTTCACGTGACGCCTCATTGGGCGACTTGCAAATCCGTGACGATGAAATGATGATGAATACAACACAACACCCAGTCCACGAGCGCAGAAAATATCCAATCTGGCCGGGAATCGAACCCGGGCACGCTGTATGGGAGGCAAGCAAGTAACTGTTTTTTTGTTGACCTCATTTTGTTCGTTAGTGTTTGTTCTGTTTATTCGGGGCGGACATCCCATGATGCTTGAAGTTCTTCATGAACCCATTAACTCAGTTTTATTCATTATTATTACAGAGGGCAGCTAACCTTCTGACCGAACACGCTGATCTACCTTGCCGGCTTCCACCGCTGACTTTGCCGTTTACCCTCGGGTTGTCGGACGGACTCATCCTGTTGCACGATAACGCTCGCCCCCACACTGCCAATCGGATCAAAGCTACAACTCAGTGAATGATTTGGCTGGGAAGCACTGCAACATCCTCCGTACAGGCCGGATGTTTCACCGTGCGATTTTCACGTCTTTGGCGACCTGAAGAAAGACATGCTTGGACATCGGTTTGAGTGGGACGAGGAATTGCAAGAATGGTTGCAGTTGTGGAGCCGTCAGCGGCCCACCGCGTTCTACGAAACAGGAATTCATCGTCTCGTCTCCTACTGCGTTTAATGTGTTAATGCGCGAAGTGATTACTTTTGGATGGAACTACTCCATGGTCCTGTTTTGGTGGGTGTTCGGTTTTCATTTGACTACCCCTTGTATGTGAATCAGGACTTGTGACGCCCATTTCTACGTTAATGTAATTTTCCTTGCAATCTTGTGTTTCGGAAGAAGGCACTCGTCTTCTGCAATCCGTGTAATGTTACTTCATGTATTTAAAAATAAACGCTGCCCGGACGTATCTGCACAACCTACAACCTATTTTAAAGCGCGCGCCGCGGCAGGGTCGGTTTGACGTTGTGGCACAGCCTGTAGAAGCGGCTTGTGACGTAGATGGGTAGGCAGAGTGGGGGGACTCGTCGGAATATACCGGCAGACTATATTTATGCTTTAACACACATGCACGGCGCAGCGTCCTGCTCCTATCTTATGGAAACAGAAGGTCGTGTTCTTAGACGGACGCGGTGTACGAGATGAGTATGTCCTACCAGGCGCGGCGCCACGGTAGGGGAACGCTCGCCTTTGAGAGGCAATATACATTCAGGGCCGAGCTTCCGCCGCCCGTGTTAACAGCGCGTTAGCGGCAGCTATCCGCCGGCCCATCTCATTGTTCTGGGGCGTATGGGCAAGGCGAGGAACCACGGCAGCTATTATAAACCCCCGGCCTGCGTGACGCCGTTGAAGGGGACCTCCTCTTCGCCAAGACAGGTCTTCTCTTGTTCACACTTTCTCCTTCACATCTGGTCAATGACACTTTCAGTACGATCACAAGAGCAGACAACGTTAAAACTAAACTATCCGTCAACATGACGGTTGAGCTGAACCAGTACTAGGCCGAAATTGCCAACTCCTGAGGTACGGAATCCGCCCTGCACATTTTCGATTTCACAAGTTACGCTCCTTAACTACAGTGTTGTAGGCAGGCCCGCTACACATTGAGAATAGTAGCCCTTTCTGCGCCAACGTTACAAAAATGACACGTTCCTGCCAAAACTCATGTTTTTCCGTCATTTCACTTGAGTCTCTGCGCGCAGTCGCAGGGGAAAGTTCTTCGTTGCTAATCAGATGTGCAAACAGAAAGTAGTGAAACCAATTACAAGGTTAGCGGTTTATGCAGGCGTAGTTTGCAACTAGTCGCTGTTTAAATCTGATACGTATTTACTGTGCCATGAATTAGATATGGAGCCACAGCAGGCTCATCATTAAATGGAGGTGTTATGGGAACATTGTATCGTGGACAAGTGTGTGTGTGTGTGTGTGTGTGTGTGTGTGTGTGTGTGTGTGTGAGAGAGAGAGAGAGAGAGAGAGAGAGAGAGAGAGAGAGAGAGAGAGAGAGAGAGAGAAAATTGTCAGAATGGATCTATCACGGATGCCACAATGCAATATAATGTAAGTATTGATAATAGAACCATCTTATAACTTCGTAACTACTGCATTACCGTACCTAAATTTCCATTATTTTCGCTAATACGATGTCCGTACCATCTAGCTGCAGTTGGTTCAGGATATAATATTCCTGTAACAAGTCCGTTTGATGATGAGCCTGCAGTAGCTCAAAACTAGTTAATGGTACAATAAAGACGCAGCAAATTCTAAAATCGACTGGCTGTATCTCACAGCCACATGAACCGCCAATTTCTATCACAGCAGCAGTTAGTCATCGAAAATGGATATAATGAATTTATGATCACGTGCTGCAAGTCGTATTTTTACGTAATACAATTTATTTCACCGTCTTACACATAGTAGCTATTGTCTCGTGCCGATAATATCACAAGAGATGCAGTATATAAAGTTTTATTGACGCAAAAATAAACCGAAATGTGTGTAGTTACTGTTTGAAGAACAAGGATCAAGGGCTACATTATCTGTAAGACAATTACCGCGTGCACGAAAGCGTGGTAATCAGCGAGTTTTTTGTGCATTTCCTCAGCGTGTTTCTATCCTCTTAGTAAGAATTGTTGACTGTTTGTTGTTAGAAATTTGTTCGCGATTGCCATTGGAGTAGGAAGCCGGACGCACCCCTTTCCAATCTTACACACTAAACAAAAGGCAGTCCCAACGGTGTTACGCGTCCCATGTTGAGCAGCATCCGGAAAGTCACCATCAAACAAGGATAATATTTACAACCTTGTTAATACGACTCTTTTCCTTTTCGAATGGAAAAACATAGAAAATTCAAGAAAAGGATTTTACTTGCGACAATATTAAAAAAGAGTGTTTTGGCGCAACCAGCGAACTGCGATATTTCAATTTCTTTACTTAAGTATTCGGGCTGTTGCAACTGACTGTTTATTAACACTTTGATATTAATTTTGTACCATTTTCGCATGTTGATTATGGAGTTGATCTTGTTTCTTCCAGTTTCTAGCAAATCCAGAGCATGTGAGACTGGCTGTTCAATTAATCCCTAATTGTTTCTGTAAAACGCGCATCACACGATTAAGTTAACAAGTTTAGTTTTCAAAAAAAGGGTCTCGTACGATAGGTCCATGGCGCCCTGTACTTTCATGGGATTATTGCGATATTCTTCTCTGTCGTTCAAGAAGGGTGCTAATTTTATACAGAGAACGGCCATAAAGTTTTTATGTCCCCAAGAAAAATTATGTTAAGTAACATTTTTTTTCTCGTACGTGTTTGCATTCCTCATACACATGCAATCCCTCGCGCCGAAGTACTGCAGCAGGCCACTAAGGAATCAAAAACAAAACATTGGAGCCCACTGAAAATGTGGAGATGCGTCAGATCAATCCAGACAGCTAAAGAGGTCATGTGGATTGGTCTGATACATCTCCACATTTTAAACAGACTGAATCACCAGTTTTGGTTCGTCTAGCGCGCTACTATGGTCGGCCTGCTGAGTCAAGATTTATTTTAATATGTTCCACAGCGTTGAGTAGCCATATACGAGGGGCGTTCAATAAGTAACGTAATGTATTGTTTCCTCGGTCAATTTCATTTGAAAATAAGTGGAATTTGTTGTACAACATCGTTGAATATTTCCACTTCAGCCCCTATAGTTTCATGAAGTTAAGGTAGGTGGCAGCGCTACACGTAGCCTTTAAAGTGGCGTCTGTAACAAACGTGCGTTCCAAGCAGAGAGTTGTCACTGAATTTCATTTGGCGGAAAACCAGAGCGTCGAAGATAAATGGTTCAAATGGCTCTGAGCACTATGGGACTTAACTTCTAAGGTCATCAGTCCCCTAGAACTTAGAACTACTTAAACCTAACTAACCTAAGGACATCACACACATCCATGACCGAGGCAGGATTCGAACCTGCGACAGTAGCGGTCGCGCGGTTCCAGACTGTAGCGCCTAGAATCGCTCGGCCACGTGTCGTAGATAATCATAAGCGCTTGCAGAATGTTTACGGAGACCTGGTAGTCAACAAAAGCACGGTGAGTTGTTAGGAGAAGCGTCTGTTATCATGGCAACAAGGTCGCGCAAACCTGTCCAATCTCCTGCGTGCCGGCTGACCGCACACAGCGATGACTCCTGCAATGCTGGAACGTGCGGACACACTCACTCAATGAAGGATGCATTTCGCGGGAAGCGGTACGTGGATGATGGGGAGGTTATTGACGCAGCGAGACGTTGGCTCCGACGTCGACGAGTAGAGTGCTACCATGCGGGCGTACAGGCTCTCCCAGTAAGTCGACGTAGGGCTGTCGCTTTGACCGGCGATTATGTTGAAAAACACTGTTTCTTAGCCAAAACAGCGGGGAGTAACATGTTGTATTGGAATCCTCAATAAAACCAACCTGCTTTCAGAAAAAAATACGTTGCATTACTTACTGAACGCCCCTCGTAAAATAAATTGATCCGTTTTTTGCTTCAGTGGGCCAAACCGCTACAGCTGGCCACAGAGTAACGGCGTGCTCATTACGCTGAGTGTATCCAGACCCAGCCTGACCCCCACAGGCGATAGCTGGCCGCACAGGGCAGGGTAGGCCAAGTGGCCGGCCCTTAAGGGCACACACGCACGCTCGCCTCGTCCTACTTGTCGGACTTCACAGCCGAGGCTTACGACCTGCCTGCGGCACGCGATGCCGATTCTCTTTTTATACGCGGCTCAGCCATCCAGCTGACATCGCTATGTGTAAGGTTGGTAAGTAAGTACGTTGCGCTTTTGTTTTGCGCAGTCACTATGGGTTTATTTATCGACTGTCATTTTTTATTTTTAGTTCACTGTCGCTAACTGATTTTACATGTTGTCTTTTTGTTATTTAGAGATAATGGGTGGAGCTGTGGGCGCTAGGAAATGAAGTGCCAACTGGAGAACTAGGAACATTCTGTTTGAGTTCAGTAGCGAAGTGGCAGCAGCGGAGGCAGCCAGCCACACTTGCACTGTGTATGGGAATAATGGCATTGCACACAGCACGGCAAGAAAATAGTTTTCTTGTTTTGGGGAGGGTTGTTTTGACATTAGCGACTCTCCACGTTCGGGAAGAACTTTGGTTTTTGACGAAGATCTACGCGTTAATACTCAATGATTCACGTCATTGTACTCAAGAACTGGCAAATGTGATGAACTGTCATCATTCCACAATTGTGCAACATTTGCTTGCAATGGGGAAGGTTCAAAACGGGATGTATGGATATCTCATGCTCTAAATCAAAATCACAAAAACCAGCAGGTTCATGTCCGCTTGCTCGTCATCAGATTCCCATTACCCACCATTCCTATCCTGTATCGTTACTGGCAACGTGAAATGGTGTCTTTATGCTAACGTAAGGAAAAGAAAGGAGTTTTAGAGTCCGAACAGAGCAGAAACTCTCCGTACGAAGACCTGTGCGCATGTACGAAAGATAATGTTACGCATTTGGTGGAACAGCGGCCGTGTGGTATACTACGAACTGCTTCCCCGAGGTGTAACCATCACTGCTGACATTTATTGTCAACAGCAGGAACAACGGCCAGGAAGACTGCATGAAATGATGATGCGCCACGATAATGCCCGCCCGCTTTCGGTTAGGCTGACAAAAAAAAAGCCCTACAAAATGGTTAGGAAGTCATTCCGTACCCAACTTACTCACCTGATTTTCCGTCCTCAGAAATCAGCGTTTCTACTCTCTACCCAACAGCCTTCAAGGAACTTACTTTCCAGATGAACATGTGCTCCGAACAAGGCTCGACGAGCTCTCGTCAAAATGACGCGATTTCTGCAGTCGCGGAGACTAAAAGTTACCCCAGCATTGGCAGGTTGTTGTAAATAGCGAAGGAGGATATGTTTTGTATGACTTCAGTCCCTCGTTATGTGTACCTGTTGTGTTTATTAAACTAATGGAAAAACGCAATGAACTTACGCACCAACTCAGTACCTTTTAGCCACGTCGCACCGGCATCAACGTTCGGTAATGGCATCTCAATCCTCGGCCCCTCATATCTTGCTGATCTAATCCGCGGGCCGGCTCAGTGACCTTCTCCTTGGTTCAACGGTAAGCGAGGGTGTGGTTTTTGGACAGCTTTCCACACTTTCTGCGTAACTGCCATTCATAAGCAGGGAGCGCACATCACTACCAAAGCATTTAGCCGTTTCTATTCAAGAAACGAGTCCACCAACCTCACGTACTGCTAAAGCAGAACACTGGCTTCTCACTGATCATCTGGAATCCACAGCAACAAAACTGTAACTAAAATTTGTGTAAATATATCTTTTGTAGCGGTGCATTGATAAACCCGTTTTCGTGCTGCTGTCATTAATTGACAGCAAAAGTAAAATCATTTTTAATCTTCAGCAACAGTAAAATAAAGAGCTAACCAACATTTGGCTCGAACATTGTTTTAACAAGGAAATATGAAAGCTGTAAGACAAACAAAACAATTGTGCAGCGAAATTTAAAAAAAATGACAGTTTAAACAAACCATTTATTACTATAGAAATCCAGCTCCTCCGTTTGCAAGGTTTATTTAAGAGTTCAGACGAAAGTTTTTCACCTGCAAGATTTCTTATTACAATGCTTTCGGAAGCTGTCATACATTACTGAGACGGAGTCACAGTATGTATCACACTATATGCGTAGTAATACGGTTACCTTTTTTCAAGGAAGCGAAGTACAATGCAAAATATACATGCATCAGCAATAATTCGCGTGCAATGAATAGTATCGTCCATACAGATTTATCAGTCAAACACGAAGCATTCACAACCGCCTTACTTGATAACCACCAGCTAACTGATGCGTATCTTGACTACAGTGTAATTCTCTGTGTTAGTAGTTTCTGAACTTTCTGCAAAAATTTATAACAAATGATGTTTGATGGTGATATTGGACCTAGTACTTGCGTTTGAAAGTGACTAGTCGAGCATATATACAGCTGTAAAATATCGACGGAAGAAAAGCAGACTGAACTGAACCAATTATAGTTTGCACGTGTTTCGTGCTTTTGTTATTTTCTTTTATGTCTTAATATGCTGTAACGATACGCTATGTGCAACAAAATTATAAGTCATCTTCACTTCAGTGTTTCTAATCATTTCAGTCAAATAAAAAGCAATGAGACGTCAAGACTTTAACCTCTGATCACGGCGCAGCAAGTTCGATGTCAAATTTGTTAAGTTAAAACACTGCGAATCTTTCATCTTACTATGATTACGTTATCGCACAGAAAAATCTTTTCTCTCTTTAAAAGAAGTTTTGCAAAAAATTCCCTTAAATCTGGTCTCGAAAACTGCTGCCACAAGCACAGTACTGTGGCGTTATTGCAGTGGAGACTTGCAAAGATACATATGTAAGACTGCGGCCCAAGATGGCCGGAAGAGTCAAGTGACGCAACCTCAGCCAATCACGATTTACAGACCGCAACAAGCGGACGGGAAAAGGATGGTCATACTTACTACGACAGACGGGAAAAGCACAGCAGGAACAGAATGTGTAGTACAAGCGACTCGTCGGGTCTTTCGTAAGAATAGCTCATTCGCCATGATTGTAATATGTTTCATGGTAAAAAAAAAAAAAAAAAAAAAAAAAAAAAAAATTATAAGTCAAAAAGGCTGTGGAGGAACTGTGTGTGGCAAAATTTCTTGCGTGGAAAGAGGTGAAACTGGCTGAATTTCGTAAACGTTTGCGAAGCATATTTTGTTAACATCTCTGATCCTGGCCATTAAGATGCCAGACTAGCTGCTAACTTTCAACAGCGAATGACGCACAAATGAACTGATTTCCTTTCTTTCATGGGGTAAGTAAATAATAGTGTCTAACGCGAGAACAACTTCGAATTACTAGCGGCCAGTATGTAAGCAGATCGTGTTGGCAGTAACAATTACGTAGATTGCTGGGGCAAACAGACTTAACACACACAAGAGCAGTAGATGCAAACACGTGTAGTCACGTATTAGGCGACAGGCTGCGATCTATTTTAAATGATTGTGGGGAGAACTGTTTCATTAAAGACAATCTGCCGACACACAAACGAGCGATCCGATCCCGATATCACTTCGCTTCCCCAAACAAAAAGATGAACATTCACTGAAGAAAACCGGTTAAGAAATTAAACGGGGTACTTGCAGTTTGTTGAATTTTTCCCCTCTGGTATTTTGTAATGGTAAAACGTCAGAAATCAAATCCACATATTTCAACACGTCATGCTTGTAGTTTTTCTGAATACATAAACAGCAGTTTCTATCTTTTTCTCGATGGAATTCCTACTTTCTTTAAATGTTTCCATCTCTGACATCACCACCCTACTTATGAGCGCAGAACTGCCACCGGAACTAATCTGACAGACATTCAAAACTTTTAGTTCTGAACCAAAACTGAGCGAAATTTCCTATTTCGGAAAAGCTAGGTTTACAAGTACTACTGTCTGGAGTTTTATTGTGATCAGTCCTTTCACTCAGGACATAGTGGAATTCTCATCTTAGTTTTCCCGACATCTGGGTGCCTACTCATTGGATACAGCGCAATTTTTCGGCGAAAATTACTGCAGACAACATTAACATTGCCCGTAAACCTATCCCAACAATGTCATAGCCAAGCTGGTGACTAGCGCTGCTGTATTTAAATTGATGGCCGACCTTTCTTAATGTCTTCTTAATCTGATTGACGATGTGGAAATTCCCATTAAGAGTTGACGAGAGGAATTTCTACTTCGATTCTACATCAATTACCCGGTGCAATGAAGCTGAAAAAAGCAATTACATTTGGAAAATGATCTGCCATTTGAAGAGATTAGTTTTCTTGTGTAGAAAAGCAGAATTATAGAGGATACACCAGGTGGAAATACAATGGCCAATCTGGAACAAAGTTCACTCTATTTCAAAATCTATTGCCGTTGAATTGTCGGTATTTCCAGTACCAAACAAGCAAAACAAAATTTTTCGAAAGTGAAATTTTAAAAGCTAAGGACAGAGGTAAAGAGGTGGGTATAGAGCTTCTGGACTTCCGTAAATTTTTCTCTCATCGTCGCTTACATGCCAGATAGAGAAAAATAATTTTATATGGGATACCCGGCAGAGTTTGCCCCAAGACACAGAACTTTCTGATACGAAGACACTGCATTTTATCCAGGACCCCATCCATGGATACTGATACTATTTCCACACAAACGTGAGGTAGAACCATTTCTATTCATGATAACTATTTCGTGTTTGGTGCTTTTTGTACTATAACTTCTGTGCTAAGGATATGCCGTTGCAAGACACCAGCACACGTAAGTTTTATCGAAACTGCATCGTTTTTCGTACGATCTGTACCAATTCAGTGCCAGCTAAAGCCATATCTGAAGTTAGAGTCTTCGGGATATTGTAAGATAGATATCGACTGATCTGAAAGGGTGCCAGTTCGCGTCTTGCTGTGTGAACATTAGTTCATCTATGTTTTCTAAAATATTCTAGGACTTTGCTATTAATTTAATAGAAGTAAGTTCTGTAATGCTCGATGATATGTGCTTTCCGTTTAGAGGTGGGTTTGTTCAGTTTTGTGAACGTGCAGAAACATGCACTAATGAATTTTCAGTCTACCCACGGGATGATTATTACCTCGCAATTCGGTATAGTGTGTACTACAGAGAGAATAACATGGCTAGCACAAGGAAGCAAATGTGTGTCTCAATACAACTAACGTAGCTATTTCATGCGCATCCATTTTGCTAATAAAAGAAGTTGTTCATCAGGTACAGCCGATGTTTGCCACTGGAGAGCGCCGCGGTCGCATTCCAAGATCAGGAACACGTTCCGTGTGGTATACTAGCTTGTTTCTGAGGGTGCAGCAACCACGATGGAAACCACGTTTGGCGTGCTTTTAGATAAGAATCATGTCCCGTCTGAGGACAGTGTATGGTGTACGATAAAGGGAAAGAAGAATCCAATGGCGTTAACAATGCAAATGATCAGTTTGCTCGGCGATCCTCTATAACCTAAATAATGGCCATTTTCAACCATTCTCTGAACACCAAAGTCATCCCGACACCCTGGAAGAAGCAACTCACAAAACCCTTACCCAAGAAGCCATCCGCCCAACAATCTTCCGACTACAGACGCATTTGTATTCTACCACGTTACCCAAAGCTTTAGAATCCATGGTCCACGAACAGCTTACTAATTATTTAACATGACTGACATTCTACTTGTAAACTCAGTAAGTCAAAATGTTTCATCGAGTGCTGTACAACGGTTCTACCCATACCTTACCTACTAGCCGCCAACACTGTGTAATGACTAGAACTACAAGGTCGCGAAGGAGGGATATAGGGGTCCTGCAAACATCAGTATTGGGTCTATTACATACATGTCAATGACGCGTCAATTATTCTCTCCTCCTGCGGATATCACCTACAAATTGACGACCTTCAGGTGTATCTAAGTCGGAGTCGAACAAACTTGTGCACAGCCATCCGGCATAAAAATGCTCATTTACTTGCGTTATCTGATTGGGGACAGAGAATAGGTTTGAAAATTATCCCATCTAAAACAAAGCAGTCTTAGTCGCTGACAAAATACTTATTACCATGCAGTTCAGAGAATCTTTTCCATCCTTAATCTAAACGGCCAAGAAATAACCGTTTTCTCTTCTGAAAACAACCTGAGGTTAATTGTGGACCATCACTTAGACTGGACTGAAAACACAACCGCAGTTTTTAAGGTGTCAGCGTCACTTCACTCACTGCAAAAACACAAAAAAGGTTTTCCTTTCCAGCTCGTAGAGTCACCTCATACTTGTCTCTGGTGATGCTACTCTCTAAGAACCTTCGTACGAAAGCTCACGCAGGCTAGAACAGACCATGAATGCTTCTGTGAGATACATCTGTGACGACGTACGCATTTCGAACATATCACTTCTGCCTACGAACAATTATGATGGCTGCGTGCCGATAAGCGTAGAGACTATCACAATTTATGTCTGCTCTATCCACTTCTCAGTCACTCCACTCCATCTTAGTGACCTTCAACTCTTATACTACTACCTGGAAAGCACAGCGGAAACACTCGTTCTCAACGAAGTAAAAATCCTTTCTGTTCAGTTACATAAAACTGACATGTTCTTTGAATCATTTTCTGAACCAGATACCCGACTTTGGATGTTGCTCAAAAACTCCTAAATTCCTTTGAAACTTCAATAGACAGTTAATGGACCACTTTCTGCCACAACAGCCATCCTTCAATATACTAGTCTGCAGCTCGCTCTCGTCAAAACCCTTTCACCCAAAACTTTTCCTTGCCCTACGTTGGCAGCGATCTTTATTTAAATTCCTAGAACCCACTGCCACTGTCATTTCAATTCTCTCTTCTTTCTTTATTCCTTCCGCTTCTACAATACAAACATATATTCAAATGTGCTCCGTTCTTAATGCCTTTCACAATTATTATTGCTATTAGTGTCAAAAATAATTATTATTATACTAGCGGATGTTTTTGCAATATTTTTGTTGTGTGTTGTTCCTGGTCATATGTAAGAGAGGGCCTTAAGCCCCTAATCTGGTCAGGCTAATTAGCTATAAATAAATAATAAAACAAATGCGGAGGAATACACAGTGCAGGCTGTTAAACCTACGATGAAACAAAGTATAGTGTCAAGGAGGGGACAGTTTCTGGCAGGCTGCTATTTTAAGAGTGTGCTTCATTCAATACAGTACTCATGTAAAGTAGTTTTCTATATTGCTACGTCGTTCTTCAAAATCTATCATTACTGCAGATGTCGATCGGGATCAAAGTTCTCTGACGCAGGTGACTTTTGTGGGTCGCGCGTATCTTTCCCTTACTGCCTTCCACTTCGGTAATTACTTGCATCCTCGGGTCGTTCCCGAATAGTGCGCCCGTGCAAACTTTTAAAGCCTGTCTGGATTTTGTCGCCGTGAGAGCTTGAACAGCCTACACGCTGTTTTACGACCAGTAACACCGTCGGAAATTATGTGTGGGAAGAGGGGGGAGGGCTTCGTTAGAATTTTACGCCCGTTTAATCATTAAAGGCCGGAAACTGTAGTTAAAAGTGTTGGGGGTGGGGGAGAACGAGAGGGGTTTCTCACGGGGCACGGGGCCTCATTCCGCGCTCTCCACTCCTCATGACGCAAAAGAACAAAAAGTTCATTGCCCCTGTTCCAAAACCTGTCCAATAATGTGTAGTTTCACAGCGGACAGGCAAACAAAGGTAAGCGTAGAGAGACGTAGGCGAACTAAATTCGGACTGCTGCTCTTATTGATTTCTTTCGGTGTTCGTCGGAAGCTGAAAATTTGATATTCCGTTGGCGTAATGTCGACAAGAGGGTGCTCACTTGTAGCACGGCGGTGCTTCCAGGCAGGAGTGGCGATGCGGCATTCGTTGGCTATGCGGCAGCAACAGGAAAGCGCGCAATATTGCTAATGCCAGGGGCAGAGACAGAGACTCGCCGCTACGGAACGATGCGCGCCGCTGACCAAGCAGCAGTCCAGCCGGCGAGCCCCGTTCTGCTCTACAGCGGTCGCTGCACCTGGCAAAGCAAACTCACTGCCGGCATTTAAAAACGCCCATCCGCAGCAGAATTCGCTTTATTCCGGAAAGGGTTTCGTTGTAATTAAAATGAGCTCCAGCTGCTGCAGTATTCGACAGCGAATTTTATAGAAGATAACATGAATGGTGTGCGCAGCAACTGCACCTGCTGTTCAACTAAATGTTGAACCTTGAAGAAGAAAGTGCTGCTTCAGGTCGACGAATCTGCAAATGAAAATACATTGTGCAACAAAAACTGAAGGATCACTTTTCCGCAGCCCCGTAATTCTGTCCCATTCGGACGAATAAGTTTAAAATTTGGCTCGAAAATGCCTGCAGCCGTCCTTCTATAATGGTGCAAAAGCGAGGCTCCCTGCGACGCTTCAAACAGAAACGTGTCGACAGATATGGGAGAAAAAAGGCCCACAGCTCAGAAGTTGATGTGAGCTGTAAGGTGGTTAATGATGGTCACATTGGCACCAAATTTTACCACAAGTCCGCCCAACGTCACCTTGCACGTGTCACACGGTGGTACGGTCACCACACCCCCTCTAACCCACATTTCACCCCTTCTCTTGACGCTTCACCGATGGAGATCAAAATCTCGACGATCAGCGCTGAAATCACGCAGTTTTCTTATGGGTGGCAGAGGAAAACGTTTCAGACACAGCGCAGCTCAGAATCGACAAGGAAACGTCGCAGGGGGGCTGGAGGGGAGGGGCGCATAAAGAGCATCAATGCAACCACCCTTTCGCTTGTGGGGCGACGATTAACACACAAATAGTGGCTGCAGAAAACGACTTTTGTAAAGCTGACGCTAAAACTAATTTCGTTGACACTTCGACGCAAACTTAACCCTTACAAGCGTAACAGTTTCCTAGACACGAGATCTAACACAACGGTGCGATTGTTTATTTACAGAACTGTCAAGTAAGAAATTCGCTACAATGTCCGGTAAACTTTACACAGACTTCAGCTGTACAATTTTTAAGTGCTCGACTAAGCCAGTAGCATAGTAACACCAAAGACGACCAGAAGAGATAGGATGAAGGAAATAATTCGTGCAGACACAAATTTTTGTACAGTGATAGAAGAGAGTGCCATGAACAACGCACTTAAAATCCAGACTGGTGGGGGCCGAGTTTGCGGGTACGGGTATGTTTGAAAGGCCACTTTTGTAGGTTTCCCTTGAATAACTCGAAAACTATTGTCTCTAGCAAAAACTTATTCCGGTACAAACTTTAATTACATTACCTACAACAAATCCTGTTCGTTTTTTCTGTAGAACAAATAGTTCGCGCGTAGAGAGCGAGAGAAAATGAAATTCTCGCTCGTAGTTGTGGGTTGCATAAAACGACATCAACAGCGGCAGCTAAATCACCTTGTATACAGAAAAATTGCCAAGTTAGAAAATTGTAGTGAAATGACTGAAGATACAAAAGGGACGGCGCAATGAGCGACAATCGACACAGCATGAACAAGTGGATAAATAGCCAGAAAGATCACTGTATGTGTTGTATCCCACGCCACTACTCCTGCGTGTAGTTCACCATTCCGTTACGGAATGTCACGCATGTCGGCGTAGCATACGTATAAGCGAGGTAAGAGCGGTAAGCACTACGGCGGTCGTCGACAGGGGCGCCAGCGGCGGCCGTGCGATTTCGCCGCGCTTCGTCACGTGCACCAATCGGAGGAAGCGATGACACACCCCGCTTGGGCAGCCAAGAAGCGAGACGTCCTTTATCGCCAGCAACAACAGTCAATCGGACGGATTCAGCGTACTGTAAGTTGCGCGCAGAGAGTCAACAAGAGAGTTCTTCGGGAGCATAGGGAGTTCCTCGTCAGCTACGCTGTGTTACGAGCCACCTGAAGCAAACTGCCCACCACGATAGGAACTGCGGCAGCCCTTTGCCCAGCGACGATGGTAACTGACTCAGTCTCTGGACGGCTGTTTACTTCATAAAGTGGCGGTTGTATGTTGGGAAATCTCAGCATGGACAGATGCATATATGTACCTAACCTGAAATGGATATTACGGTTTACATGCGTGTTGCAATAAACAATGTTCAGTTTCATTAGACTAATTGGTGTAGCGGTATTCTAATACCCGATCACGAGAGAGGTATCTACCCACACAGAGTGGTACGGTCGGTTGGATGACAAACAATTGTACATCAGTATGATTACACGATTCCAGAGCAATCACTGAAAAAAGTCGCATTCTTTTAATTTCTGGCTTTATGTGCAGGGAGCAATTTAAAGTGGAACTACCACATGAAACTAACCGCAAATAAGGTAGATGGCACTGCATTTCATGGGAATAGCCACCAAGAAATGTAGTCGTTCAACAAAGGAGGTAGCTTACTAAACATCCGTGTGACCAATACTTGAATAATGCTCGTCAGTCTGGGATTAGTACCAGATAGGACTGAGAGACGTAATGGAGAAGGCCAAACAAGAGCACTGGGTTTCCTGACGTGTTTGTACAGTGAGGGCGAAAGCGCCAGGTAGACACTCAGCGGCAGGTGCTACAACAGGTGTTCTGCATCTGTTGAAATACCGAAAGCGTACATTCTTAGAAGAGTCAACCATTATTCAGGACGTAACCAAATTCCCTTTGCCGACGTTGAGGACTTGAAATGGAGGCCAAGGGGGCAAGTTTCACATAGAAACTTATGTCCGGAAACGTACCATGTTCATGCTATACGCAAAATACCACAACACACGTTCAAATCTCCCGCATTTTCGGCGCCACTGACTAGGGCATTACCTATGTCATTCACCGATCACGTAATGTCCCACACCCGCCAAGGTTTGTTTTCACGCCGTTCAAGACTTTATGATCTGCCTACAGAGGATTGTATCTGCTGTTTTGCTTTTGGTCTTTGTTCATGTGCACTACTCAACAATAACTATCATTCACTACATCACAGAACGCAAGCTGTATGTAAGTTTTATTTTTACTACGTCACTGTTGACCACGGTGGACCGGAAGGTCTACTCGTAAGTTCTATGCTGAGCGTTTTCCATACAGCCAGACACCTTCGCATTCCCTCTTTGCTACGGAGTAGCAGCAAGCCTCGGATACGGGTACCTTCACCACGATCGCTGCCAACTGTGATTTCAGCAGCGGCGCCGCAAACCCGAGTTTGAGACGCTGTGCTCCAAGACGCTGTACTCCATGCAGTGGAAAAGGAGGCTTTGACGAGTACCAGAAACATAGCAGTTAGACCGAATGGGGATCACCAAATTGTCTCGCGTGTTCCGCATGAGCGGCAGCTACACCCGTACCATGCATAGAAGTCACAGGCAATGCTGCCACAGGATTTTGCATAATGAGCCCACTTCTGTAGGTGGTTCTTGCACCGATGTGCGGACGAACCCGACTTCCCACGGCGGATCCTTTTCTCGGATGAAGCCAAGTTCACCGGGGAACGTGTTCCCAATTACCACAATATTCATGTGTCGGCTGATGTAAACCGCATGCCCCCCCCCCCCCCTCCCCACGGGTTTAAGGAATAAACTACATTTGGACAAGGTGCCCGGATGGACGTATGATTGGGCTCCTTCTTCCACTACATCTCACTGGTGCTGTGCACCTGCGATTCCTTGACGGCGTTCTGCAGGGGCTCTTGGAAGATGTACCACTGCATGTGAGTCAAAACGTGTGGCTCCAGCACGATGGCACACCACCTCATTTTCCACGTGGTCTCGGAGCTCATCTGGACCAACGATTTGCGCAACAGTGGATAGGTCGTGGTGGCCCGACTGTTTGGCCTGCGCCTTCTTTCCACTTGAACCCGACAGGTCTGTGGGGCCACATGAAACCCATGATTTATGAAATCCCTTTCACAGCCGAGGTGAACTTACTAGCGCGGGATATACCTGTGGCAGATGCTGGACGACCAGGGATTGGTGATCGTGTGTACTGCAGCATGGTACGGAGATACCGCATCTGTGTTGACGTCGGTGCTGGTCATAGAGCCCTACTTGTAAGGGGACGTCGATTAACTACGTGAGCTCAAAATGATGGTGGGGGGGGGGGGGAGGGGGGGGGGCGAAGAATCTCACGAAATACCATTTAAAGGAGGAAAGACAATGGACAGCTACACAAGCACACTAATCGAAGAAAGGTAGAAACAGTGTTGTCTTTCATCTGCAAAATAAGAAAAGTTCAAAGGCAATTTATGTATATAATATGTATAAATAAAAGGTCATTTTTCTCGGACCCATCGAAACGTTTAACATTTTCTTGGAGCCTTTTTATCCGTCTGTCTCTCCATCCGAATACTACTCAGCATTGGCATGTTTAAAATAAAGTGTTTTCAGCCATGCTAAAACACTGTTTAATACACTTTATAAATAAAACATGGTTTTGTTGAAGTGTTTTAATCAAGGTTTAAAACAAATTTAAAAAATTACCTTTTCCGTATACTTAGCCGAGCGCAGGGTGCCCTCATCAAATGTTACCAGGTGGACAGGTGGCCAAATTTTAAACTGAACCCTACACGTTATTAACAAAAATCTCCCAATTGGACCCAGACAAACAGCAGGAGACGGAGAGCAACGTGTGTTTTGGCATTTTCTGTGTAGCTGGAAATCGATACGGTTCCAGACATGGGTTTCTTCGCGAAACTCTACTATCTTGGTCCGAACCACAAGTCCTCAGAACCAGAATATAGTTACGCCCTATATTGCTTGCTCGTGCGTATACCTCGAGAAAAGATCATGAACGTAACATTAGAGAGACTCGCCCCCACACAGAGGCTTACCAACTAATGTTCAACCTGCGATGCATTCGCGACTGGAACATTTAAATGAACACACATACTACGCAGTGCACCGTACGGTGCGAGGCGAAAGGTACCTTATACTATTGTTCCATTCACAAGTAGATCGAGGGAAAAACGACTGTGTGTATGTCTGCGGACGAGAGCTAACTTCTGTGATCTTATATCGGTGGTCCTTACGCGAAATGTACGTTGGTGGCAGTACAATCGTTCTGCAGTCAGCTGCAAATGCCCGTCACTATATTTTCTCAATTGTCCTCGTCCAAAAGGGCGTCAACTTCACTCCAGGGATTTCCAATTTCAGTTCCCAAAGCATTTCCGTATCACTTGCGTTTTGTTCGAACCTACAGATAACAAATCTAGGAGACCGCTTCTGAACCGCTTCGTTGTATTCCTTTAATCCGACCTCGTGCGAAACCCAAATACTCGACCAGCACTCTACAACGGGTCGCTCTACCATCCTATACGTCGTCTCCTTTACAGATGAACCACACATCCCCAAAATTCTTCCAATAAACTAAAACCGATCATTCGCCTTCCTTATCATAATCCTCCCGTGCTTGAAACTTCTTGGCAGATTAAAACTGTGTGCCGGACCGAGACTCGAACACTGGATCTTTGCCTTTCGCGAGCGAGTGCTCTACCAACTGAGCTAGCCAAGCACGATCCACGACCCGTTCTCACAGCTTTACTTCCGCCAGTAGCTCGTCTCCTACCTTCCAAACTTTACATAAGCTCTCCTGTGAACCATGCTTGTTCCGCATCATATCGTTCTGCATCGCCCAGCTATTTAAACGATGTCACTTTGTCAGTAACACTGTATCCGAATATTACAGGTTTGATCTTCCTACTCATCCATATTAACTGGCATTTTTCTATAATTAGGGCTAGTTGCCATTTGTCACACCAACTAGAAAAAATTTTGTCTAAGTTATCTTCCATCATCCTAGAGTCATTCAGCTTCGACTCCTTCCCGTGCACCACAGCATCATCAGCGAACTGCTGCCCACCAGATCATTTGTGTATACAGACAATAATATCGGTCCTATCATACTTCCCTGGGGCACTCTTGACGATACCCTTGTCTCTGATGGACACTCGCCATCGAGGACAACATACTGGGTTTTACCACTGACGAAATTTTGGCGCCACTGACATATCTTTGAACCTATTCCATACGCCAGTACCTTGGTGAACAGTCTGCAGTGGGGCTCCGCATCAAATGAAGAGGAATTTTGGGAGGATGGGGGGTGGGTGACAGTAGTACATTCAGCACCTCTGCCAGAGATGTAGAGGCAGAAGGAGACACAGCCGCTTTAATGATCTATGTTTCTCCGAACTGAGATTATGCCTTTTCTGCAGTGACGTCGTGGACGAGATGTTCAACCAGAGAGCAGAAAACCGAGTCCCGGTGGGTCCCAACTTTTGGCGAGTCACGACACATTGAGAACACGGCTGCTGACCGGTTCCCGCTGGCACGGTTTCCCCTGTGGAGGAGCCGCGCCTGCCGCGTCCTTGAGCGCTGCCGGATGCTGCGCTCGGCTCCTCGGCCGCTGCCCCCGGCCGCAGCGCACCGCGGCCTCGGCCTTGGCGGCCAATAGCCCTGCTGCCTGGCTGGATACTCGCCGCGCCGCACGCGTCACAGCTGCGTTCCTCTATTGCCGCCGCTAAACAACTCGATGCCGCTGCGCCCTCACAGCTGTTCACTCACAGGGGTGAAACTCGAACAGCGACTTCCCGTTTCACCACCGAACTTGAACAGGATGTCTTGCGACGTCCGCAACGACCAAACACAACGATCAATAAGAGGAAAAAAAAAAAAGAAAGAAAAGGAGCGCCGTGGTCCCGTGGTTAGCGTGAGCAGCTGCCGGTTCAAGTCTTCCCTCGAGTGAAAAATTTATTTTCTTTATTTTCGCAAAGTTATGATCTGTCCGTTCGTTCGTTGACGTCTCTGTTCACTGTAATAAGTTTAGTGTTTGTGTTTTGCGAGCGTACCGCAAAACCGTGCGATTTCTAGACGAAAGGACGGGCCTCTCCAATGGGAACCGAAAACATTTGATCGCAAGGTCATAGGTCAACCGATTCCTCCACAGGAAAACACGTCTGATATATTCTATGCGACACTGGTGACGGCATGTGCGTCACTTGACAGGAATATGTCGTCGACCCACCTAACGTGTACACTTGGCGAATGGGTAAAAAGGTTCTTCTACCTTGCCCGATTTAGGTTTTCTTGTGGATGTGATAATCACTCCCAAAAAAGTGATGAAAACATAAGAGTTTGTCACATAAACTGAAAATAAAAATTAAACTTTTCACTTGAGGGAAGACTTGAACCAAGGACCACTCGTTCGGCAGCTGCTCACGCTAATCACGGGACCACGGCACTGCTGAGCTCACATTGTCCTTGATGTTGCCTGTCTTCCGCACGGACTGCTCACTTTGTGTAGTTTGCTTATTTTTTCATAGTTCCACACAACTTCTTCCTGTTTTCTCGATTGATCTGTGTTCAGTTTTTCAAGGCCTATCCACTGTGCCAACTTATAACTAAATCTGAGGGGGGTGCGATGGGGAGGTTCACTTGTTAGTAAACAGAAGCTAGATTCATCGTACTGTGTTTCTGATTACAATTAATTGCGTGTATTACATTCTGAACCGCAGTGTATATACACTACTGGCCATTAAAATTGCTACACCACGAAAATGACGTGCTACAGACGCGAAATTTAACGGACAGGAAGAAGATGCTGTGATATGCAAATGAGTAGCTTTTCAGAGAATTCACACAAGGTTGGCGCCGGTGGCGACACCTACAACGTACTCACATGAGGAAAGTTCCCAACCGATTTCTCATACGCAAACAGCAGTTGACCGGCGTTGCCTGGTGACACGTTGTTGTGATGCCTCGTGTAAGGAGGAGAAATGGACTTTGATAAAGGTCGGATTGTAGCCTAACGCGATTGCGGTTTATCGTATCGCGACATTGCTCCTCGAGTTGCTCGAGATCCAATGACTGTTAGCAGAATATGGAATCGGTGGGTTCAGGAGGGCAATACGGAACGCCGTGCTGGATCCCAAAGGCCTCGTGTCACTAGCAGTCTAGATGACAGGCATCTTATCCGCATGGCTGTAACGGATCGTGCAGCCACGTCTCGATCCCTGAGTCAACAGACGGGGACGTTTGCAAGACAACAACCATCTGCGGCCGCATGGACTATCAGCTCGGAGACCATGGCTGCGGTTACCCTTGACGCTGCACCACAGACAGGAGCGCCTGCGATGGTGTACTCAACGACGAACCTGGGTGCACGAATGGCAAAACGTCATTTTTCCGGATGAATCCAGGTTCTGTTTACAGCATCATGATGGTCGCATCCGTGTTTGGCGACATCACGAAGAACGCACATAGGAAGCGTGTATTCGTCATCGCCATACTGGCTTATCACCCGGCGTGATGGTATGGGGTGCCATTGGTAACACGTCTCGGTCACCTCTTGTTCCCATTGTCGGCACTTTGAACAGTGGACATTACATTTCAGATGTGTTACGACCCATGGCTCTACCCTTCATTCGATCCCTGCGAAACCTTACATTTCAGCAGGATAATTCACGACCGCATGTTGCAGGTCCTGTACCGGCCTTTCTGGATACAGAAAATGTTCGACTGCTGCCCTGGCCAGCACATTCTCCAGATCTCTCACCAACTGAAAACGTCTGGTCAATGGTGGCCGAGCAACTGGCTCGTCACAATACGCCAGTCTCTACTCTTGATGAACTGTGGCATCGTGTTGAAGCTGCATGGGCAGCTGTACCTGTACACGCCATCCAAGCTCCGTTTGACTCAATGCCCAAGCGTATGAAGGCCGTTATTACGGCCAGAGGTGGTTGTTCTGGGTACTGATTTCTCAGATCTATGCACCCAAATTGCGTGAGATTATAATCACATGTCAGTTCTAGTATAATATATTTGTCTAATGAATACCCGTTTATGATCTGCATTTCTTCTTGGTGTAGCAATTTTAATGGCCAGTAGTGTACACGATCGAGTCACAATGTGACCACCGCCTATGTTCGACGTCAGCACTAGCAGTGGAGGGTATAAAAAGTGTGTTCGGGGGGATGGGGGAGGGGGGACGAAAAAACAGAGCAGCCGTTGTCGTCATGCGAAAACGGAGCAATTTATCTGACGACCAAGTATCATGATCATTGGATTGGCATTCGGGCCAAGGAGGGAAGCCTTTCCGAAACGGCTAAGTTTTTAAATGTTCCTCGTGTCGCCTTCGTCAAATTATATATGACAAACCTGCGCTATCCAAAACGTGCACCGAGGCAACTGTTGTGTACCACGGGTCATAGATGACAGAGGTGAACGGCGGCCGCGGAAATGCGTACGGGAAAACAGACGCGCAGCGTTCGAGCAACAGACAGCTCAGATGAACCTAGGGGCGACCAACAGTATCTCCTCAAAGACAGTTCAGCGATCGTGCTTACCAACTGACAGATGAACCATGGATCTTATTTTGGAGGACGACGGTACAGAACCGCGTCCGGCCATCCTGATTTAGGTTTCCGTGCCTTTCCCTAAATCGCTTCTGGCAAACTCCCGTCTATCCTTGCGGACCGTGTTCACCACCTCATGCAGTTTGTTTCTTCGCAGCACGATGGCATCTACGAGCGCAACAATGCAACCTATCATACGAGTCGCGCTGTACGCGCGTGTTTCGAAGAGCACCAAGATGACTTTATTGTGCTCCCCCGAGTACCAAACTTCCCGGATTTAAACCCAATCGAGAATCTGTGGGTCCACCTCGACTTGGCTGTTGGTGAACGGATCCTCAACCGAAAACTCTACAGCGGTTGATCATGGCACTAGAGTCGTCATGGCTGAACATCCCTGTCGGTACCTCCCAGAACCTCACTGCCTCTTTCCTTCTCGCCTCGCAACGGTCTGCCCTGCGGAAGGTAGTTGTTCAGGCTTTTGACAGGTGACACATTAATATGACCGCAAAGTGTACTTAAATGGATTTAAATCGAGCGTTTCACACACGTATTTGTGAGTAGTAACAAAGAGATACCAGTCTTCAGAATATCATTCAACGAAACCAGCTCCTGTTTTATACGAAACAAAAATAAATATCGAATCATTTACTCCTGCCAGTACTACGAATGCCTGCAAAAAATAAATCAGAGTACAAGCAACATAGACACACGGTCGAAATTACAACACTAAGTTTTACAAATAAATAATTTTAAAGACAAAAGGCGACCACGTCGTCACTTACAACCTTTTGCCTGACTGTGAACCCCAGCTGCGAGACGTTAATCTCAGGTTTCGGTTGACATTTCTCGAATATATACTTCGAAAAGTCACAAAAACCTTTCAGTTTCCAGGCGCACACTAGACTACGAGGTCCACCTATAAGGTATAAATGAAAAATGTTATCATCTAAAACTTGTACTTGACAAAACAAGAATACTGATTTTCGCATCACATTTTCCGGTATTCGAAGTTCACTGCCAGGCCACTATGAGCGCTACTGTCTTCTTCTGTTCCCGTATCGTAACATGGGCTTTGCACTTGCTGTTCTGTGTGTTCAGTGAAGGCGGATGGACATGCTAACTGCTTGTCTCCTGCTTGATCACGACTAACTGCTTGAGCAATTTACGTCACAGCTTGAAAACTTCCGGGTTCTGCTCGTATTACATTCAGTCACAAATTGTGATTATTTATTGCAATATCGAGCTCTGACGACTCTATTCATGTGCTTCATCAACATACTTTTTTTTCGAATTTAAGTTACTACTGGTCGTGTCAAGATTTCATAGGTACATAACAAAGGTGACATGTCGCGATTACAATTTTTACAAAACTAATTAGACATAACCGAAAAATTACTTATTGTTCCCAGTATTGGTTAAGATAATTTTTTAACACGCTACGAGTACACGTACTAATATTGGATATCCCAGGAGAAACCGTCAACACTCAGGAATATGACAGAAATAATCATTAGACACAAAAGAGCCTATTAGACATGGTATCTACAATGCATACTTTAAGAGCAATCAACACTTCTCGATCCTCGATACTGTGAAACAAATCTCTTCCACTGCGAGCTCTTTGCTTTCCATATGTTCAGAGATGGAAGTATGAACAAAAACAAGGAAAAATTTTCCAGTAAATATGTCCTCTAAAGTGCATACCTTAAGAGCTATGAGCACTTGGTCATCTTCGCTGCTGATTTATCACACAATTTTTTCTTGTTTTGGTCCAAATACCTCCTCATAAATCTTTCAGTGGTTCAAATGGCTCTGAGCACTATGGGACTTAACTTCCGAGGTCATCAGTCCCCTAAAACGACTTAAGCCTAACTTACCTAAAGATATCACACACATCCATGCCCAAGGCAGGATTCGAACCTGCGACCGTAGCGGTCCCGCGGTTCCAGACTGAAGCGCCTAGAACCGCACGGTCAACCCGCCGGCCAAAAATCTTTGAAAGCAAAGATTTTGCAGTAGAAGAGATTTGTTTCACACTATCGAAGAAGAAGAAGAAGAATTCATAGCTCTTAAGGTAAGCATTTTAGAGCCCAAGTTTCGTTGACTTTCTTGCTTCGAATAATCGTTCCTGTCGTGTCCCTGAATATTGACCGTTCCTCCTGGGACACCCTGCATGTATATGCACACACTTTTTGCCACACAGGACACTTCTAAACAAAATTCAAACTAGTCAAAGAATATTCAAATGTGAAGATGTTAATTTCACAGATACATAGGCGTTGCTATTTTTTATGACCATACAGAGATGTTACATTATTATTTATAAATATGCGTCATTTGCAAAATAATTATTTGTCCAGATAAGATCACACTTGCCTGATTTTCGGTTTCGGTTTTTATTACTTTTCTAAGAAAGGTAATCAAAATGAATCACCTTTAAACGTATATATTAACTGTTAAAAGAGCCAGTAGTAACCTAAATTATACATATGGGCCAGTCGGAGTGGCCGTGCGGTTCTATGCGCTACAGTCTGGAACCGCGAGACAGCTACGGTCGCAGGTTCGAATCCTGCCTCGGGCATGGATGTGTGTGATGTCCTTAGGTTAGTTAGGTTTAAGTAGTTCTAAGTTATAGGGGACCTCAGAAGTTGAGTCCCATAGTTCTCGGAGTCATTTGAACCTGATCAAGCACCTGAAGATGAGCCCCAGAGCTCGAAATGCATTGTATATTGTAATAAAAATCACGATGTTACTAGAGGCGGTTTGTTTTCATTTCCTAGCGACTTCTTTTGGGACTGCGCGACGTGTTTTAGAGTTCTTAATGGACTGTGGAGCACGGAGAGGTATCTTCTGAGGAATAGGTCATATGTAACAACGGAAGCTAATAAATAAAGGACTGCAATCACGATTCTGTCCAATCCTCGAGATTTCGCTCGTCCGGCGATCTAATGACACACATACCATGTCCAAGCCGAGTCTTTGTCGCAGTAATCTATTCTCACAATATTAATTACCGTTAGTTTAGGACAATATATTTCTTTTCTTAGATTTTTATTGTTAACTTCATTGCTTGTTTCGTCTGAATGCCTCCATCTTGTTTTGAAGCTAACTAAAACCTGGTAACGTTTTTACCTCTTATTTCAATATGTGTCCAGAGAGAGAATCCTCATTTGCAACCCACTTGGTAAAATATTAAAGTCGCTCATAAATAAATAAAATATAGTACTGGGTTCAGTCAAGTAACATTTTTGAAGAATAGCAAGTGCGCCTTTGCGTGTTAGCTTTACTGAAAATTATCATACATGTTTATATCCATACATACCGGTACTACACTGAAGTGCCAAACAAACTGGTGTAGGCATGCGTATTCAACTACAGAGATAAGTGAACAGGCAGAATACGGCGCTTCGGTCGGCAACGCCTATATAAGGCAGCAAGTGTCTGGCACAGTCGATAGATAGGTTACTGCTACTACAATGGCAGGTTATCAAGATTTAAGTAAGTTCAAACGTGGTGTTACAGCCGGCGCACAACCGACCGGACACACCTCCGATGTAGCGATGTAGTGTGGATTTTCACGTACGACGACCATTTAACGAATGTACCGTGAATATCGGGACTCCGGTAAAACATCAAAACTTCGACATCGCTGCGGCCGGAAAAAGATCCTGCAAGAACGGGACCAACGACGACTGGAGAGAATCGTTCAACGTGATAGAAGTGCAACTCTTCCGCAAATTGTTGCATATTTAAATCTTGGCCATCAAAGAAACTTCATTGATATGGGCTGTCGGAGCCGAAGGCTCATTCGTGTACCCTTGGTGACTGCACGACGAAAAGCTTTACGCCTCGCCTGGACCCAATACCGACGTTGGTCTTTTGGTGACTGGCAACATGTTGTCTGGTGGGACGTGTCCAGTTTCAAATTTTATCGAACGGATGGACGTGTACGAGTCCAGAGACAACCTCATGAATCTATGGACCCTGCATGTCAGCAGGGGACTGTTCAAGATGGTGGAGGATCTGTAATGGTGTAGGGCGTGTTCAGTTGCAGTGTTATGGGGCCCCTGATACTTCTAGATACCACTCTGAAAGGTGACACGTACGTAAGCACCCTGTCTGATCACCTGATCCATTCATGTCCATTGTGCATTCCGACGGAGCTGCGCAATTCCAGCAGGACAATGCGACACCCCAGACCTCCAGAATTGCTACAGTGTGGCTCCAGGAACACACTTCTGGGTTTAAACACTCCCGCTGGCCACCAAACACTTCAGACATGAACATTATTGAGAATATCTGGGATGCCTTGCAACGTACTGTTCAGAAGAGGTCACCTCCAAGTACTCCTACGGATTTACGGATAGCCTTGCAGGATTAATGGTGTCAGTTCTCTCCAGCACTACTTCAGACATTAGTCGAGTCCATGCCACGTCGTGTTGCGTCACGTGTGCGTGCTGGCGGGGGCCCAAAACGATATTTGGCAGGTGGCACTTACTCTGGCTATGGATATTTGGCACTTACTCTGGCTCGTCAGTGTATAAGAGAATTCTTATTACAAATCTGTTGAAATACAACAGAAGTTTGTTCAGTTGTAAGATTTAATGCAATATCCTCCTATGTTTCATAAATCTATCAAATTTTAAGCAGAGCTATACGTTGTTGTTATGTCTAGTTGGTAGTTTCTTGCACATCGCTTGCACTCGCATGCCGAATGTCACATGACTGATCGAGCAGTCTCGATAGTATACCGAGCACTGTGGTGTATTGGAAAATTTCGAGTGTGTTCGAATAAGAGTATCGTTTGCCTAACCCACTTGCGCGCCTCAGAAGTATGATCAAGCAGACTCTGCATGGTTACACAACCCTTCCTTTTTGCTACGAATGTAGAAGGAATCGCAGAGAATTCTGGAACGGGAAAAATTTCAAGAAGACATAAAAAGTTGATAGCCTTTTTATTTCTGTGTTGATGACGTGTAGAGTCATTGGTTTTCCCTCATTTTGAGCGCGCGTAGTTAACAATGTTCCCTTACTATACTGTGTGATGAAATCTAATAAAATATGGACTGGCGTGGAGCATAAATGTCACAGTGTGCATTCTTCATTCCAGGCCCGATCAGCGCCAAAATTTGATTTAACGAGTGTCTTACCAAGCTTCCATGACAGGCTGCTGGATTTCACTTTTTGTGGTTCACTGGGACATTAGTCCTACAATTTCGAATCGAGCTGTCCGCCGAGCTTTTTTAACTCTAGCGACCGCGGCGGTGGCGCCGGGCCCCCTGATTTGGTGTTCCCTGGCCGGTGGCTGGCGCGCGCGCGACCTCGTCCTTGACACGAGAAGCCCCAGCACAGGCCGATCGATTGCGCCGTCTGCATCCCGCTTGTTGGCCCACGTGGAGCGCTCTCTCTCTCGCTCTCTCTCTCTCTCTCTCTCTCTCTCTAATGCCTTTGCTAGTGAACCGTTTAACCAATTGCAAACGCTCCACCGCTCACAGAGGGACCGCTGTCCGCCGAATAAGCATTTCGCCACTTCTCCCATGTCCAGACCGCGCTTCACTCCAAACGCAATGTACATATTAAAGCGTGCCCGTGCAGGTGGCGTCGCTAGCTATCACAGGGTTGCGTGTGTTCCGTGAAGCACTGCCGGCGAGATAGGATAGTGCAGCAATCAGCGTGTAGCGTGGAGAATTGCCTAAGTGTCTAGCGTCGATAACAGGTACGCATCTCACGGATGACAACACCTGCACGTACAGGAAGCTGAACATGCTGCAGTCCGATTTACTGACGACGACGGTTCGCGCTGGTCGAGACAAGGACGGAGATTGCATTGTTGCCAAGTGGCAGTTGCTGTGTGCGCGCACACGTGCTTCGCGCTTGAAGAAAATGTGTATGTGCAAATTACGTCTCCCGTGCCTGTGTCGAATTTCCTGCTTACCGCCACTCTAAGCGAAGACAATCCGCAAAAAAAAAAAAAAAAAAAATGGAATAAAATTCTTCTAAATAACTCTCTACGATCACTTTTAATGCTCGCGTGGGCTACTACATTCACAGCACAACGCCCACAGCACAACTGAACTCTCATTGGCTGTCGGAGGACGTGTGATGTAGGGGCGCAGCACGCGCCTGAACGCGACCGCCATCCTGTATGACTCCAACTATAGTGCGTTCGAGCTCAACGCGCAACAATCTGACTGTCCTTAAAACAGAGGTTCCCAGTCATTCCCAGGTATCAGTTAATATCCCCAACAAAGTTTAGTACGTAACTAAAACTTAGATTAAAAAAAAAAAAAAAAACAACACACACACACACACACACACACACACACACACACACACACACACACACACACACACTCTTACAATAGGAAGGGTAAATAATATTCATTTATCGTATAAACTCATTGAACTCACATGATTTTGTATGGACCCTAACCCAAGCGACTACAAATAAAATAATTATAATAAATATTATTTCTAGTCGCTTTGGTTAGGGTCCATACAAGAAAATACAGAATTCAGGAAAATGATACAAAATTCAATAGTAGTTACTTTACACACAGTATATGAACGTAGTGAAATTTTGGTAGTTAATATCTCCACACTTTCGTTACCGTGACTACAAAAGATCTGAACATTCTTTCGCTCAAATTTGTATTTTTCCATCACCTAATCAAACTAAAAACCAATGAAGTGATGACCCAAACTTAAATTATCATTAATTTTCTATTTATCAACTGACTAGTTCTTTAATTTACTTGGGTTATAAAAATACTTGACTGAATCACAGAACATTCAAATCTCTATGTTCTTGATAGCAAAGTGTACACGTATCAACTTTCAAAACTTCACTATGGTCGTTCGATGTATAAAGTCGCTAACTATATTTCATTTTGGGATGCCTAAACATGATCCACAACAAAATATAGTGTAGGAAAAACTTGCAAAAATGCGGATTCCATTACCAACAACATGGAACTCAACTGATTAACAGCATGTTACAAATTCGAATCGGATAAAAATCTGTGACGTCTCAAATGCTGACATTTGTGAATTTATATATGAATAAAATAGATGCATACTTAAGATTTGACTACCTTTAACAACATAATTGTCATGTCTGTATTGTTTTCAGCGAAAACTCAATAATATTAAGTATTTAAAAAAATTAATTTTGACTCATGTTTGTGAATTTTGTACTTGTTGTATAATCCCTTGTCCAAAGGCACCTGAAATAAAATCATAACAAAAATCTATAGACTGTTGGCATAGCTTGCCTCTATACATTTATATTTGGTTTGATGTCGGACAATGATTGCCGTAAGTGGTGCTGTAAAGCAATTCAGTTCCTCACTTTTGATTTTTCTCATATCATTGTCGAACCGTCTACACTGCCGCTGCTATTGAAGTTATTTCCGTTACTAACGGACACACACACCCAACCTGTAGCCAAAATATTACCATTCCTGTTTTATGAAAACCTGTTTATGGTCTTTTGCCGTAATGGAGGACCAAAACATTTGCTCGTCTACTTCCCAACTCAAGAAAATAGTTGCTAATAATGTCACGTAGAAGAAGGTGTAATTAGATAAATGACGAACACTAACTTCACTTAACGAAGTTTATTCAGCACCTGCATATACAAGAGCGCGGAGCGAACTGCCTCCGTGCAGAACACATGCAGTATATATACAGCTTCAGAACATTCCAGTACAATGGTTCTTGACACTTGTGGATACTTCTAGAATGTACTCGAACCGAATATAGAAATTAAAACTGTACACTCCAGGTGAGTTTTGAACTCACAACCCTCCATGCAACAGTTCAGTATCATAACCACTACACCACGGTGCTATTCAGCTTCTTCTGCGACAATATAGTTTACAAATGGTGACAAATATAGATCGCTAATGGATAAACGACTATACAAACTAATGCTAAAATGACCTGTAGTACTTTTGGTACACTAAATAGGAGTTTCAAAACAAAACTTCTGATATATGGTAATGAATTTGACCAATCCCTTTTGTTGCTATTTTTGTGAATTATCGCAGTGAGATTGGGACTTGGAATGCGGAAACTAGGTGGGCGGGACATGCCGACATGTGAATGGATGGTAGATGGACCAACGTAGGAAAAATCAAAAAGATCGAGAAGGCAACCTCGTGAGAAGCACTGAGAAAATGTCATGGAGAATCTCGTATCCGTTTGAGTCAGCAATGCATGGAAAAGACTATAGGAGTTTTCTACCAGATGACAAAGAGTACTGGGAATTTCGAAATTTCATATATCGTACCAGTCCGATTCGCGCACATTTTTCGTTGTTGGGTGACTAAACATGTCTCAAAAATATCCGCACAGTCTGAGACATACCTGGTATTTAGCCTGTTGTCACCCTTAATAAGATTACGTGTGTTTTGGTAGTATCTGCTATTATTTATTTTGTATTTAACTGGATCACAAAATTTTTATCCTATTTTGCTATAAGAATGGAATAAAGTGCAGCAAAGTTTTAGACCTATGAAATGTTACTTTTGATTGGTCTCGTTAGAGTAAAACAAGTGTTTATGAGTGGTATTGGCGTTTCGCGGAAGACCACGAAGAAGCTCATGATGGCGAGCGGCCAGGACACCCCAGCACATGATGAAATCGTGGAAAAGGAAAAGAAATTATTATCAACGATCGCAATTAGAAAAGTCGTTGATCACATTGGCGTATGACGTGGCTTATGCGATCAATGTTTTTCGAGTGTTTAAGGTGTCAAACATGGACAGCAAAATGTGTTACAAAATTTATGAACTACGAAAAAAAAAATGCGACGAATGCAAGTTTGCTCATGGACTTCAAATGAAGCCAACAACGACGCAGTCCAAACAATATTCGCCAGAAATGGTTCCGTGTGACTTTCTGTTACAAAAAAAAACCTTAAAGTGCCTTCGTTTTACAAGCGTAACTGAGATTAAAAACATCGCCGAAAGAGCTAATGCTATCCCAAAGATCGAGTTCCAGAAATGTTTCGGGGACTGGAAAAATGTGTTGGCATAAGTGATATGTAATGGGGACTATTTTCCTGTACACAAATAAATAAAATTCCTTCCTAAAGGAAGGTTGGTTGGTTGGTTGATTTGTTTGTAGAGGTGAAGGGACCAAACTACAAAGGCCATCGGTTCGTAATTCCACGAACATGAAACACCAACAAAGAAGAAAAACAAGCAACGGAGACGACAAGGAACGACACAGGACAAGAAAGACATAGACAAAGACCAGAAAAGAGGAATTAAAAAACACACAGTGTTACAGTGGTTGGCTGAGCACGGAAACAAATAAGGAAACGCCAACCGCCAAGAGACACACTAAAAACCAGAATCTAAAACCGTAGACCAAAGGCCAGACTCAACACAAAAAAAGAGACAAACCCTGAGATCGAGTGATAAAAGCCCCCTGCACGAATAACAAAAACTGATTCGGTCAATGTGGGAAGGCTTACATTGGCCGTTCGATTCGCACAGTTCATGAGAGATACGTGAAACATCGGCGTCATACGAGGCTACAACAGCCGGAAAAATCGGCAGTAGCAGACCACTGCTTAAATGAGAGAAGCGGACGTCCCGGTGTGAGTGAAGTGAATGTGGATCGCGTACGAGACACATTCATGAGGAGTCTACCGGGTCACTAATGGTTCGCATATCGAAATTTTTTTAAAAAAACTTTCTGAGTTTCTCTTCAATATGCAATATGTATGACATCTCAACAATGTTTAGTTCTTGCGCAATAAATAATTGAAAGTGTTCCCGGACTTTATGTTAAAATGTGTGTGAAATCTTATGGGACTTAACTGCTAAGGTCATCAGTCCCTAAACTTACACACTACTTAACCTAAATTATCCTAAGGACAAACACACACACCCATGCCCGAGAGAGGACTCGAACCTCCGCCGGGATCAGTCATGTCCATGACTGCAGCTCCCGAGACCGCTGGGCTAATCCCGCGCGGCCCGGACTTTATGTACACCCTGTATAATTCTATACTTCATGCTGCTTGCTATTCAATTCCAGAGTTATCTATGACAAATGCAGTGAAAGAAGTTGTAAATTTACATGAAGAGTGCATAGTAGGAACGCATTAAAATCAATTATCCGTAACTTGTTTTTTATAGCCTAATGTACCTTTTCTAGGAAACGATCTAACTCAGAGCAATGAAATACCAATACAGTTAATTGTCTTTGTACTCGAGCACGAAGTGACTTTTTTGCTTTCTAGCTGTATTACAAAGGAACCTTCGACCTTTTTTGTTCAAAAATTTGCCCGAGAACATTTTACATTATTGAAACATTTTTAAAAATTACAAATAGCCTTAAAATGAGAGATTCGTAGTAAATAGTGTAGATATACGCTGAGAAATTCCAGTGTTGTACTTCCTAGAAAAAAGGTATATTGAAAACGGTCATTTTAACGTGGCTTAAGAGTGCTAGACTGACGAATGGTAACCAATAATCGGTGGAGCGAGTGCTTCTGAATAAATGAATATATTGCAATAATTCACTGTGTTTAACTTTTCGCCTATTGTGCAGTTATAAACAGTAAACGAAAATGCAGCTTGTGCTGAATCGCGAAGATTCTGGCAAGGCTAACCACTTTGCGCCTAGTGAAACAGTTTGGAAACGAGTCGCCCATCATCGGACACGAGGAGACAAATACTGGCGAACCAGAACGCAGGTATTAAACAAATTAGGAAGCGAGGACAGCTTCTCCTCGCCAATTCCGCACGACAGCTTCTAACAGGGCGTGAGTACCCTCGGGCGAGTGGCTGGGCTCGGATTAAAACGGCCGGTGCAGGCAGCGGGGTGCGACGGGGCCAAACTGCGCCTGACAGTTTCGCGCTTGGCCGCGCAGGATTATTACTCGGCGTCAATTTGGAGCCGCTGCGTAGTCCCGGGCCACGTAACCAGCCTGTGTGTCCGCAAGGTCTCCCGCCCACCTCAGCCCCTTCACCAAATGACCCTCCGTTCCCCATCGACGAATATGACCTTTAGTGCCGTGTTGACATTAAGGGGCAGTCTTCGGACCTCGTAACTGTAAGGTCAGCACGCAATAAACAGCCTTCCACACCTGCTATAGATGCTACCTGATATTTAACAGTCGCCCATATCTCCCGTGACCAGCATCATAAAAGAATATACAAAACACGTTTATTCGGCTTCATATGGTCTTTATTGTGAGATCTTCAGTCCGAAAACTAGTTTGGTGTTACTCTGCACGTTAGACTCACCAGTGTGAGGTTCTTCATCTCTAGGTAACTATTGCAACCTGTACACATCTGAATACGCAAACTATATTCATCCCTTGGTCTCCCTCGACAGCCCCCACCCCTTTTTTTTCACGCTTCCCTCCATTACCAAATTACGATTCCTTGATACCTCCGGATGCGTCCTATCGACCGATCCCTTCTTTTGGTCAGGATGTACCATAAATTTCTATCTTTCCCCAATTCGATTCAATACCACCTTATTAGTTACATGTTCTACCTATTATCTTCAGCATTCTTCTATAGACGCCCATTGCAACACCTGCTTCTCGCCCACGTTTCATTTCCGTGCAAGGATAACTTTCAAATACCAACAGAAAAAGAATTTCGAACAGCTAATTTCATATTCGATATCACTTATTTCTGTTTTTCAGAAATTTTTTTCTTGCTAACAAGGAGACGGCACGACCGTGGGGTCGGGGCTTTATCCCAAATTTTGTGTGGTGAAAGAGGACCCTTAACACCTCACCTGGTTAAAATATTAGGACGCACTACCGGGAAAAATCCCGGGAAAAATCGATCCAAAGTTACCTAGGTACCTTACAAATGTAGAATGATAGTCTACTGCCGGGTCGCCGTCTGGCCTAGGTGTTCTGCCATTTTGCCGGCACGGTAGCTCAGCGTGGTCGGTCAGAGGGTTACATGCCCTCTGTAATAAAAAAACTGAGTTAATCGATCAACAATGAACTTCAATGGACGTCTTACGTCGTCCGCCCCGAGCAGATGCAACGAACAAAATGAGATAAAAAAAAGGTGTTTAGGGCTCGGACTATTACGCCAGAGGTCTTGGGTTCGATTTCTCCTCCTGCACCTTTTTTTCCTCCTGTTTCAATTTCTTTGGTTATTCCACCAATTATTCGGAAAGTTTCCCAACCCTACATTATATTTAACAAATTAGTTAAGTATTGAATAAAAATTATTTTCTTTTGTCGAACAACACAGTTCATTGCGGTGGGTTTTCCATTTTTCATTGTAAAGTATATGAGGAGAAACATTGCCTTTTTAATCAGAATAAAAAAGTCGACTGGGAAACATTCAATTTTTATACATATAATAATTATAAACAAGAACCGCAGTGTAATTATCGTAAAAACAAACGAAGCAATAATTTTTGCGACTACTTGAGCAACATATAAAAGCGGATTTTTTACAATCACAGGTCATTTGCAATAAATCTGTACAAAAACATGCTCCATTAACATTTACGAAAATGTTTCGAGTTTCTGATAATTTTGAGGCAAACCAGGCATATTGAATCATGTCTCGGAATATTGATGGTGATTTATAGAATGAATTTTTTTTAAATCTTCCCGGGAATTAATTTCACGATTCTCCTATAACAATGTGCTGCAATTTTGCAAGCAATAGAAGATTTAAAAAAAAGTGCCGGAGGAGAAATCGAACGCGAGACCTCTGGCGTAAAGGTGCGAGCGCTAACCATGTAGGTCAGACGGCGGTTCGGCAATGGACTAACATTTTATACTCGTAAGGCACATAAGAAACTGTGGATCGATTTTTCTCGGGATTTTCCGAGTAGTGCGTCCTAATATTTTAACCACGTGAGGTGTTAGGGGTCCTCTTTCACCACACAAAATTGCGGACAGATCCCCGACCCAACAGTAGTGCCGTCTCCTTGTAAGCCAGACTGCAATTTAAGTGCTTTCTACTTCTACCGTCATGAGTTATTTTGTATCCAGAAATAAAAACTGATCTATTGATTTTAGTGTCTGTCTTCCCGATGTAATTTTCTTTATATCCCATTATTTTAATTGGATCACATTCCAATACTCTTTTTTTAAAGCTGCTTACAAGACACTACCAATTCTGTTCAATTGCTTTTCCGACTCCTATACTTTCTCTGACAGAATTACAATATAGGGTGAATCACCTAAAACCTGCACCGCAAATATTGCACGAACGGAAAGTGCTATTGGTGTGCGGTTTTCACGGAAGGGATTGGTAGTCAGTGGTTCGTATTGTTAGCCAATCAATAGATTGTAATAATACTTAGAAAGCGTATTTTTGTGCAAACCTACACTTTTTAAAATGGAACAATGCCTATTGACATGAAAAACTAAAAGTAGGGTAAATTAGAATGTCAGTGATGTTTGTTGCAGGATACTTTAAGTCCTTTCCAAATTTCTCCTCGGTTTCCTTTATTTTTTGCTGAATGTACAGATTATAAAAGCTTTATTCGGCTTCGGATTACTCTCCATTGGTCACAACACAGTTTTGGCAACGCTTATAAAACTTTTCTAAACTGTCAGCGAAGGTGCTTGTCGTATCAATGGAAGCGCTGCTGTCACGCGTCTTTGGACGTCCGGCTAAAAGTCGTCCTGCAGCATTCGCGAGGTACGCTCTTCAACTCTCGCATTATACGCAGTCAATAGTATTAGAGCGAATACTGGAATAATTAGACTAATTATTGTAAGAAAGTCCGTCTCCATAGCTGAGCGGTCATAGCGGCTGACTGCCATGCAGGGAACCCGCGGTTGATTCCCGGTAGGGCTAGCGATTTTTTTTTTCTTTGGTAGGAAAACGGGGGAGCTATTCAACCGATTAGTAGCGTTTTTAATGTCAAGATATCTGACAACAAGCGGGAGAGTTGTGTGCTGATCACATGCCTTCCATACAGCATCCGACAATGTCATTGGCAGAGGATGACACGGCGGTCGGCGGGCTCAATTAGCCCGTGTAGGCCCAGAAAGCGGGGCTTTACCTTTTCTATACCTATGGTAAGCACAGTTGGCTAGGAGACACAGCCTAATTGGAAAGTTTTTTCATTCCTTTTCGAGCTGTGTGGATTGTATGCTAAGAGTATCTGTCGAGTGTAGGTGACTATAGTGGTGTGGTGTCGTGTTTTGAGTTGGATGATGATGATGATGATGATAAGGGAGAGGGTGAAACCCAGTGCCGGCACACAGCCTATTCCTCTCGGATAGCACCAAGAAGGCCGCCAAGCTCAACATTGACGGACGGATCACTATCGTCAGTGTCACGTACCCTCACTTCCTGAGACAACGGGGTGAGGTCTGGAATTTAACCTGGGGAATTCGCGCGCAGTCTGGTGATCTGGAACTTCAGGCCACCAACTCTCCTCCTCATGTCAACCAAATACCGGCGGTGGAAAATTCTTCGACCATCAGGATTCATTCGAACAGGCTTACGTCAGAGCCGAGCGCTATCGCAAAAGGCGTGCGTTAGCGGGCGACGGGGGCGGGTGCAATAACTAGATGTTCCTGCTCATATGAAAACTGTCGGGCTGTCGTTCCTGTACACTTCCCCAATTACTTTAGATTCTGTATGTATATGTACGTCTGATTATGGAGAGAAGGCCGAAATACCGCCTTCAGTATTCCGAAATCGTTTTACCGCTGAAGATCGTAATGACAGATACTGAGATAACAGGTCGCGGAATAGAAAAGCAACTACAATCGCTTATAAGTGGAACGACACCGGAACCAGATGGAGTACCTGTAACATTCTACAAAGATTACGCGAAAGAATTGCTCCCCTTCTAGCAGCAATTTATCGTAGATCGCTCGAACAACGAAGGTTACCTTGCGACTGGAAAAAAAGCGCAGGTCACCCCCATTTACAAGAAGGGGCATAGCACAGATGCACACAATTATAGACCTATATCGTTGACGTCAATCTGTTGAAGAACTACGGAATATGTTTTATGCTCAACAATTACACGTTTTCGGTGAATGAAAATCTCCTCTACAGAAATCAATATTGATTCTACAGACATATTTATTGCTTTAAGTGATTTTCTTCTACTACATTTTTTAAGTCGAACTTAATCCACATATTAAAGTCTCACAGAGGTGGCCATAAAGTTTCCCCTCCTCAGTAGTATATCTGATTTTCAGCAACGGATGTCATATTCAATATTTTCAAGTACTGGATACTAATTACAAATCGGCATATGTTTAAAAGCTATTTTGTCAATGGAAGTCATCAACAACTGACGAAATTGTATTATTTTTGTGTTGGCCATAAAGAGCTTCTTCCCTGAACCAAAAATATCGGCATCTTAACTAAAAAGGCAAGAATTATAAATACATAAAATATAAAATAATAAGAACCAAAATCAACCAATAAAGGAAAATATAAAGTATTAGAAAAATCATAAACCCTAAATAAAACTAATAATAAAGGTAATCTAGCAACCAAAGTATAAAAAATTAAATAAACACCAACATACGATACCGAAAGTGCGTTGGTACTGCTGGAGTTAAGCGTGAAACAGCGTTAACGGAAACAAAAGCGTCTTACATGACGCTACCACACGAATGACGAAACACTGTGTCGCTGAGATACCTACAGTGGTGAAAATCAGTATAAAGGCTGGGTTCCTACGAAAGTAATATACAATTTTGAAGCATACATCTATCCAATTTATTATGAAAGTAGACGATACACATAAGAAATAAACAATCATAGTTTCCTTCACAACACTAACAACAAATGAATGGAAATTGGTATACAGGTATTCACCGTTCTGTTGTGTTATTGTATTGTTAATATTTTGTCCAATCTCCGTTCTTCCTAACAACCTCAAAAATCCTCTTCGGCGTTGATCTTGTTACGGTTTGTAGTTCTTGCAGTGAAATTGTCGCCCACTCTTATTGTATAAGTTTTTTAGCCCACACACGGCCTTAAATTGCGATAAACATGCCTTGCAAGCATAAATGAAAGGTTTTCCACGGAGTTGAAATCCAGACTACGTACAGGTCAGGTCGAGACACCGGTATCTTTATCTACAAACCATTTTTTGTTATACAGAAACCTGCACAGATAAATTATTTTGTTGAAACATTACAGTTTCGTCTCCTCGGTCCTCACACATTTTTATCAATTCTGTCTCTAGCATATCAGTGTACATGTTAAGAGATCACTCCGATGTACACCCAAGCAATGAGTGACACATTTTTTGCGCAGAATGCTGCCCAAATCATACATAATAATTCCACCACCAAAATTTCTGCTCGTTCTTACCTGCTGCTCTGTTCTCGTATCACGGCAATCATATTGAAAGTCATCCGGCCGATCCAAATTTAACTTCTTCTCATCACTGCAGATCACTTTATCCCATTCTGAAGTCCATGACATACGTTGTTCAGCAAACTCCAATTTTACCCACCCAGGTTTAGATTATGGAGCAGGTTTCTGCTGTCGTTTCTTGAATGCAGGATGCTTTCATTTGACAAAATTTGTCATACACGTCTGGCAGTGTAAATCAGCAACACGTTGAGAAGAATAACTGTTTGTGGGCCTTGCTTTACACAAAAGTAACCGCTCCGAAGCCTCAGATAATTTTGTAAAATGGTTCAAATGGCTCTGAGCACTATGGACTTAACTTCTGAGGTCATCAGTCCCCTAGAACTTAGAACTACTTAAACCTAATTAACCTAAGGATATAACACACATCCATACCCGAGGCAGGATTCGAACCTGCGATCGTAGCAGTCGCGCGTTCCGGACTGAAGCGCCTAGAAACGCTCGGCCACCGCGGCCGGCTGTTAATTTTCTACTTTGCCAATATTTTCCGTTTGGTCCATAACGATATTATAAATCACTGCACTTGAACGGTTCAACGTCTTGAAGATTTGACGGTTAGAAAGGTCCAACTCCTTCTACGCACCGATTTTTGCTTCTTCATCACAAGATAACAGTTCTCCACCTGGCTATGTCACAATCAATAGGGTATATAGGCCTGCAAGATACGCACTGTTACTAATGATGAACGTTGCATCTGCAGTAAAGACACGTACGTACACACTAACACCGCACAGAGTCGACTGCCTTTTTTGTCGAGTTGCACCGTCTACCACCTGAGTCGTTGATGTCTTGTTATGTACACTACTACTGACATCAAATTCTTTACCATTTGACTGCATTTTTCTGTATACTAGATTTCATAATATTGGATGAACACTGTGCGCAACTATTTCAACCGACTACGTTAATTTTCCCACAAATATTCCTGCCTTATTATTGGTTTGCACTACTGCACCACGAGAAGTTTGTTAGTACAACTAGCACGAAAGCAATTCTGCTTACTACATAAAAGCGGATAACAGAGTCCTCATTTTTCGTACCAGCTTCCTGAACCCACAACGCGGTATCACAAACGTGGACAGATCCTCCGGAGAGAGCGCTCGACACACCACCAGACGGACGTGCAAACTCCGCAGCGATTGTGCCCGAGCTCTAGTCCCAATGCGGCGCGTCAAGTCTTGCTGCCGGTGGGAAGCTGCCACTGAATACGCGCGAGTGTCCGGTAGAGTTTCCGCGAGGGGGCTTCTACGAGCAATAGGCGGTATCCGGACGGGTCAGATACGAAATTGTGTAACAACGGCGCAACAGAGTCAATACTGTAAGCCGGCTCCATAGAAAGGCAGCGGCAGCGGTGGACGCAGCAGCCGGAACCGTGCCGACAGGGCGCGAAATGCGAGATAATGCCGGAGGAAACATCTGCCCGTCCCCTCTGCCTCTTACATTCCTCTTCCTCCTCCTCCTCTCACCGCCCCCCCCCCCCCCGGCCCATTTAAGCGCACGGCGGGTATTAACTGCGTTCTTTCGTTTCCTGCGGCCTTATCCTTTTCCCCCTTTCTCCGGCTTTCATTCTGTCCACTCTGCATCTATCTTATCAGAGGAGTCTACAGATAACGCGATGCGTATAGCTGGACGCACGAAATAAATCCTTTTATTATGTAACGTCGTTTGCTCCGACGAGTCGACATTTTATGAGATTAAAGCAGCCTTTTTTGGTGGGGAGGGGGTGATGGGAGGGACGAACAAGGGTGTTACTTGGGGAATTAGGATTTTCCGCTACGCTCTAATATCTGTATGGGAATTACCGAATTCAGATTTTTCTGGAAAAACTACAACCCTAACCTCGTCTGGTATCGGTTATCAGAAAAATTGAACGCCTAATGGTGCAAGACTACAGCAACCAATAACACATTCACGGTTGAATTTCATTAAATCCGACTGGGTAAGATATTCGTCGCTGGGTTCAAATCTTCCAGGAATCTACACGTCTTTCTCCGCTGGGCAAAATCGACAAATGCAAAAGTAACTTCGGTAGTACTACAGGGGAGTGATAAACGCCCGGTTCTGTTAATAATCTACACTGACGGAAAAAATCGCAACATCAAAAAATAATTAATATGGAGTGATTAAATTTCGGGAATACATTTGTCTAGGTAACATATTCAAGAGACTAACATTGCAAGATCACAGATTAATGTAAGCGCGAGATAAGGCATTGCAAATGTGAAATGCTGGTACATTAATAACCGGTGTAACCGTCACACTGTTAAATGCAAACATGCAATCGTGCATGCACTGTGCTGTACAGATGTCTGATCTCAGTTTGTGGGATAGAGTTCCATGACCGTTGCACTTGGTCAGTACACAGACGGTTAAGCTGCTTGTGGATGACGCCGGAGTTGTCGTTAGGTGAAGCCTCGTATGTGCTCGACTGGAGACTGGTCCGGCGATGGTGATCGAGCCGGCCAGCGCAACATGAAGGCATTCGGAAGAGCATGTTGGGCTACAAAAGCGGCACGTCGGCGACCGTTATCTTGCTGCAAAACACCCCCTGGAGCTCTGTTCATGAATAGCCAGACTGATGAACAGTTTTGCAGTTACGGTGCGTGGGATAAACACGCGGGTGCTCCTACTGTCATACGAAATCGCAACCCAGACCATAATTCCAGGTGTAGGTCCAGTACGTATAGAACACAGTTTGATTGCAGGCCCTCAAACAACCTCCTCCTAACCAGCACGCCATCACTTGGGCGAGGTACAACAAACTTTCATCAGGAAACAAAACCGACCTCCACCTTGCCCTCCAATGAGCTGCTTGACACCACTGACGTCGCAAATGGCGGTGGTTTGGGGTCAGTGGAATGCAAGCTACAGGGCGTCTAGCTCGGAGCTGTCATTGAAGTAACTGATTTGTAACAGTGCGATGAGTCGGTGTGGTTCTAACTGCTGCTCAGATTGCAGCTGGAGATGCAGTACGATGCACAAGAGCCATATGTGGAACACGATGCCTCATGGCCGCTCGGAGCCCGGTCTTCTTGCGATCGTACATTCTCGTGACCAGCGTTACCAGCAATCATCTATAGCGGCTACATTCCTACCAAGTCTTTCTGCAATACCGCAGAAGGAACATCCAGCTTCTCGTAGCCCTACTACAGGACCTCGTTTAAACTCAGTGAAATGCTGACAATGGCATCTAAGTCGCCTTAAAAGCGTTCTTCACTAACATCAACTCACCACGTCCAATCTCAAAGACACGTAAGGCTCACGACCGTCACAGCCTGTATTTAAAGCCAACCTGATTTGCATCCTAATAGCGGCGCAACCAGAGCTACTCTTGTGCGATTGGCGTTAAATTTCAACTGACATTACCTTTTAGATGTATAAATATGTCTACCAACTTTCGTTTATGTCACACAACTCATTCTTGGTGATGCGATTTTTTTCCCCCTTCAGTGTATTTTACTGAACGGTTGAAGTGGTGTACAGACGCAGCTGCAGGTTGCCTATCTAATGGCTCACTGGGACAACAAAAATTTGATTTTCAATCTTTCATTGAATTATTGGCCGAATTTAAAGATTTTGAATGCTGTCATAATTTACTCATTAAGGGATAACACCTTAAGTTAAAGGTTTAACACACTACATCAATGATTCAAGTTACAAGCTATGTACAGGGATATGCCGTGAGGCTGCTTAACTCACGGGGCGTAAATTACCCAGACTGTGTTCCCGCAGTTCCTGAGAATGAAAGCACTTAGCGGCTTCCAGCCAACTATGCGTGTAATTTCAAACTTACAAGAAACTTTTTCTCGTTGACACCCACCACAAGATAATGTAAGGAAAAAAAAGTTTATCGCTTACTACATTCTCGCCGTTCATGCAGTTCGGGTTCAGCATCAGGCATAACGTTTTCTTCATTACTTCTTTACTATCCACTCCATTCGCAACACACTTTGCAGACAGTATCCACATTTATCACTTAATGTATCAGCAAAATTATATCACTATATGATAAACGATGGGATGCGTGAGAAGCGAGCTGCTCGTAAAACGGAGCGCAAATTACAGACTACATTCATCCAGTGTTTGATAATGAAGATATTAGGGACTTTCAACAAACTTTAAACATAATTTCAAACCTTCTATAAACTTTTTCATTCGTCTGTGAGTGAATAATCATCAACTACGAAAAACAACAGAATTAGGGTGTTGCGTCTTCAGTCTCAAAGGTTTTACATAGCTAATGCCAAATATTTAACACATTAACTCATCTGCAAAGTAATAAGACTTTCGAAGCTCTTTTTTATATGGGAGCTCGATTCTTTAAAGGATGGAGGATGGGGTTGGTGGTTTATAACTGGTCTAGCGAATATCGTCGGAAGCTCCGTGGGGCTACTAGCAGATAATTCTGCTGTCTATATGAATGTGCGACAACAGAAGACTGCATCAGAGAGTATAGGCAAATACCTTCAATTAGCTCAATTAAACTAATGATGAGAAGTGACTGGAAACAGTTACAACCGTAAAATACATAGCAGTAACCATCCGGGGTCACCTAGAGTCCATTCAATGGCCATACAAAACTAGCATTTACACTGCATTATTAGGAACAAAACGAAGTCAAAGAATTTGGAAAAGAGGTTATACAAAACTGTAATTGAGAACATTGCTCTGTATGGTGCTCAACTGTGTGAAGTCTACAGGACCAATGAGAAGAAATTAAAGTCAATGAAAATTGAGTTTCGGAGACGAAGCTGTGAAGTAACAAGAAGTGAAAAAATAAGAAATGAAGTGCTACGACGGGAGCTACAAAAGATATTGTAGACCCCATTGAAAATAAACGGTTAACATGTTACGGACATCTTAGAAGTACGCCAAAGGAAAGATGGTCCTCTGAAATGTGTAAAATGAGGCACTGGAGACCACAACAAAGAGAAGGACGAAGATCGCATCTGCATTACAACGATGGTGTGAGGGGTGCGAAGCACGACAGGGTCATGGAAGAACGGACTGGAAGGATGGAAGGAGATGGAAACTCGGATGCAAGACGTGCTGTATGGTGAAGAGCAGAAGAAGATAAAACTATCAGTACGAGAAGCACATGCCATACTGAAATTAACTGGAAAACTCCTGTGGAAGTGTAGCTCACCAACGAAGCAAGCGGCTTGCAATGGGAGGGAGGGAGGGATAGATCCATCGAAGAGTGTCATGGCATCGAGAGCGCTACGGAGGTGCACAATGGACTCCAGTAGCATATGCTATAAGAAGCGCTTCGTATTCACTGGTACTACTCTGAGAGCGGAAGTTCTCGGGAAAGACGTGCAAAGTATTACTTCCTTCCATATATGTCTCGAGAAATGACCTAAATGAGAAATTCCGAGAAACAAGAGCTTGTCGACACTTGTTCTTCCCAAGTAACATTCGCGAATGGATCACGAACTGTGCCAAAGCACTCTCCGGAACACACAGAAGTTACCTGCGGGACATTGGCGTACACCGTTTCCTTTACATTTATGAGCAACAATTATCTAAAGTGCGTTGTGCGAAGTATTTAGAAACTTTCATTCATGGGGAACTACAAACAACTGCTTAGTTCTGCAAGGTTCGCAGTAGAACTTCTGTGAAGTTTGGAAGGTAAGAGATGAGGTACTGGCGGAAGTAAAGCTGTTAGGACGGGCCGTGAATCGTGCTTGAGTAGCTCAGTTGGAAGAGCACTTACCCGCTAAATGCAAAGGTCCAGAGTTCGAGTCTCGATCCGGCAAACAGTTTTAATCTGCCAGGAAGTTACAAATAACATTACCAACCAAGTATCCCACATGGTTTAGAGGAAAAAGTAATATCCCACAGGGAACTGCTATGGTTTAGAGCAGAAAAGAACATTAATAGAGGAACCGTCAAGCACTTGTCATTTTGCCTCAGCTTTCAGACATTTAGTGCGATTGTAATTGCTTAATACATATAGAATATATATTTGAAAGTAGTCTCGACGATCCTGTATTATTGTTGAAAGTACAACATAGGAGCTCTCAAGGGTTACGCCTATGCGTATTATAAAGAGTCCCACAATTTGTATGAAAATAATAATAGCACACAGAGTATAGAGGGCGCTGTGGTTAGAATTTTACCAAGGCCAGGACACCAATACATTAAAGACTCAAATGTAATTTATAACTGTGATATAATTGTATAGTTTGATCTTTCTGTATTTGATTTCGAATTTTCTTTTCATTTTTCCCTAAAAATTTGCTCTATTGTTTATTTACACTTCATTACATTTATTGGTCAACCTCATTAATCAGCGCAAATGAAACTGAAAGTGACCTTCGATTAAGAAATTATTTCCGGAGTTCCGTCTTGTCAATTATACTGCACCTACAAAACAATACAGACATATGCAATAGGATCATGCCGCAAAAACAAAAACAATAATAAAATTTTCCAAATCGCAGGAGGGAACTTACAATTTAGAAGTACGCCTTGACAATGCTGAAAGACTCATTTCGCCATTCGCGCGAAGAAAAAACCTGAATCAGAGATTATACACACCACATTTTTATAGATGTCCTTTTAATGTTCACAAATGAATCAAAGTTTAATCAGGTGACACTGGACACTGACTCTCCCCCCCCCCCCCCCTCCCCCGCCCATTGCCTCCCCGTGCACGACATGATAGGCTCGTGGCTTTGGTCAATGTTTCTCAGTGCCCTCTATTTGCAGCAGTTTCCACTTATCGTCTGACCTCATGCGCTCATATACCCACGGAGATCCCAGATTGGCCTCTAATACCGCATTATCTCTGCTTGTCCTCGGCCTTCGGCTACCTGGCAGAGAAATACCTCTGTGATTAGCAGTTCAGCTGCCGCGATAACATCAGATTATCCTACGCTTCGTAGCAAAGTGCTCTGTCACAGCTTCCTGGTTCTTCATTCCTTCGAATATTTGTATCCGACACTGGATAGTGCCGTCGATGAGTTTAAAACGAGCGTTGGCAGAACAGACACTTAAAGGAGGGAAGATGAACATTAGGGTTGCAGGTCCAGTCTGCGACAAGGAACACACACAGCAAGCCACATTATGGTGTTTGGCGGTGGGAACTTTCTGTAGCACAGTCAGTTCCTTTCCATTTTCAGTCACAAATGGTTCGCAGGAAGAAAGATTGTTGGCAAGCCTCCGAGTCAGCTCGAGTCCCTCTAGTTTTACCTTCATGGCCTTTTCGCGATACACACGCAAGAGGAAGCAATATAATGATTGACATGTGCGCTGTGATATTTCTACAGTAAGCTACACCTTGTTGCACAGTTTGCTACTGGAGCTGGCTGGGTATCTTCGTGACACTTTCGCGCTTTGAACTTTAACGAAACGCGCTGCTCTTCGTCGAATCTTTTCTGTTAAACATATCTGGTAAAACTCCCCGTCGGACGAACAATACTCAAGCACCTGTCAAATGAGACTTTTGCACCTTCGTGTATTTGCTATGCTTCCTGAGAACCTCCCAACGAATCTCCGAATGGGATCTGCGTTTCCTAACAATTTTGTGTATTCGTAACACTTTCAATCCCCCGTACACATACTCCCAGATATTTAATGGACGTGTCTGCTTCCAGTGATTGTTTGGCGATCATGTAATCATAGAATTATACGTCTTTCTGTCTACTTATCCGGGAATAGTTACATTTGTTTATGTTGAGGGTCAACTGCGAATTCCCTCACCAATGTGGATCCTTTGCAGATACTCCTCCACTTCGGTATCATTTTCTAGCTTTTCAACTTCTCTGTATTCAACAGCATTGTCCACGTTAAATTTTATCGAACTTCCTACGTTATTATCTAGGTCGTTTGGGATAGGCCAAAGTTACTTTCACATCTGATGTAATCCCGAGATTGGCCCACAATGGGAAAGGGTATCTCCTGTGCACGTTTAAAGGGAACCGTATCAACATTTGCCTGAAGGGAGTGGACACCTAAGTATGGGGATTTGATCGCGACACAACCAGAACGATGTGAGAATGGTGCATAGTGAGAAGCACATGTGATTTTCTGGTTCGGAATGCTGCCAACATCTTCGTCCTCAAGCAGTTGCAAGTTACAACGTAACAGAGCCACTTTAGTTGCTACCGTAACGTATCACTGATGCTTGCCACTAAAATCAACTAAGTAAAAGGTGCCTTCCAGCTGCTGCAGCTGCTGCTGCTGCTGCTGTGGTAATGATTTTTTTATTCGTCGAAACAAGTAGTGGAGTAAGTAAAACCCTTCTGATTGATGCAAAATTAGATGGACTTTTCTTATTAAATAAAATTGGGTTTTTCTTTCTTCAACCGCATTTTGTGGAATTCAATGCGCACTTTTTTTCCCACGCAGCGTCCTCGCGGGAGACCATTTTCATCAGTTATATGCAGCTTCAAAAATCACCAAACGACTTTGCATTCAGTCCAGTAAATTACACTATCTTTCCAGTTAAATTGCTTACCGATAAGGTAATCTTTCTTGATGTCGCTGTAGAAAATTGCCGATTACTGATAATTTCTGTTCTGCCACGCACCAACGTTTCCGCACATTAGCCTTTCCACAGAGGCCAAATTTTGCCTATATCTATTGCATTATGACGCCATACGCAGCAGTTATGTGCTATTAAAAGCTTATCCAATATCACACTAGGAACAAGCAGCTGTTTCCAGCTAACAATAAGGAGCCAGCCAGGAACTGAGGTTAGTAAACGATATTTTTTCATATTTATGTATTTACTTCTTGAATTGGTTCGACAGCGTCCTCACGAGTCACACCCGTAACAGTCGTAAGGCGCATGCCTGCGAGGAAAAAAATAATAGCAATAAAAACATTGCACATATACGAGGAGACATCAACCACAAACCAGAAGCAGCAGACCGAGTAACCATAACGTTTTACCAACATAAGCTTGGGACATTCACTGTACGATTCACGTACGTTTGACACACTGAGACGTTTAGTGCCCAAGTTACTTACAACAGCGCTCTCCGATGAACTGCCTGCACTCTCGTCTTCCTGAAATCAAAACTTCTAGTGAAAATTCGAAACTCAAATAACATTATTTCTTTTAGCAGTACTATAAATATTTTTGATCAGACATTATTGTAATTAGAGAAAAAGCCTCATTTTTCCTCATAAAATTCGTAGCTGACCAATGGCCAACGCCCGCATTGTAAACTGAAGGTCCTTTATCGGAAAAAAATTAGCTGTCGAATTTCTAACGATGTTGCTGCTTGAGCAAAAATGGCTATTATAGTGTGCTATAAGACTTTTCATACACTGTAAGCTGGAGTAACAGAGAAAAGCATTGCGAAGTTGCTGTGTTAGCGTTCTGTTACTAGACAGTGATAAATATACTTTCAAACTAACGAGATACCGAAAAAAAAGTTTGAGCTAGTTCTTGGTCGATATTGCGTTACTAATTGACATGCGTCACTGCAGCATGAGTTTGACCGAGCTATAGAATTTATCAAATACAGTTGGGGCACAAAAATTTATCAGCGAAACCACACTCACTACGGATGTGTCGATTCGAAACTAATGAAGGGCACCAAAATATAAGCTGCAACGGGAATGGATAAACACACGCGCAGAACTGGATTATGATCACTGTGTGTCCGGAAACGAGTACTTTCTAAGGAAAAACAGCGAAATTTCCATCAACGTTAGTTTTCATTTAGCCAAATAAAATAATAAAAAAGGAAATAGGTATGTATTGCTAAATGATTACTCAAACAGCCACAAGTTACGGTGATTACTGAGAACTGCGACAAAGTGGTGAATAAAGCAAACTAATTTTCCCTCGAATTTCGTTGACATTAGAACGAATCAGCTTCTGCGAACAGCAACGCCTGGAAACGGGTTAATTCTACTTTAATTAGATTCTGATATGAAGCAGAGTACATATCTCAATCTGCAGACAAATTATTAATTCCCAGCAACACAGCTCAGAATAGAATTAATCTCTCTCTAACGAATCTCTCTCTATCCGGCGACAACTACCGAAGCCAGCGCTGCTGACAAATCGTTCATTAGCGCGACAGACGAAGAGAGATCGAAACTAAAACAATAATTAGCACGATGAAAGGCTGCGGTGGTTTCTGTTTGTAGGCAGCCTTTTATTCTGCTAAATAAAATTCCAATTGCCCGTGAGTGGAAGAATATCAAAAGGCCTCTCATTCCCAATGTTTAACGTTCCGCAATTACAGCAAATCACACAGTTTATAAAAATGATACTGCTGATATTGTGGTGTTACGTATCGGCTAACCACCGCTTTCTCTAACAACTGGCATCCAATGAAGGTGATGTCTTACCGCATTTAAATCAAGTTAGGAAGGTGCCTTAAAATTAACCTGCGCGGAAGGCATTCCCTACAAATGTTAAGTAATTTCGGCCTCTTTCTTGTTTCTGGAACACAAAAAATCGGAAACAGGTTTTTCTGTTGGTTTTAATTCATAGCTTAATTGTCTAATATAATAAATCTAGTATCACAATATACAAAACAGATTCTTCGTTGGCGGCCTGCTGGAATTTGATACAATACACGAACAACGGTTCTAAAGTGAATTGGCGGCGAACACTATTTCCATATGAAATACACGCTTAAAAGAAGTACGCAGCACCAAGGAATTATTCGAATGGGGCGGAAGGAAACTGGTAGAACTGGATGTCCCCCTGAGCGATGTTGTGCCTCATTGTGTCCAACTGGCGCCTTAGATCGTCAAAATGAGGAGCTGGTTCGAGGACCCCGGCCATAATGCTCCAAACATTCTCAACTGTGGAAATATCCGGCGACCTTGATGCCCAAGGCAGGATCTGGTAGTTACGAAGACGAGCGGCAGAAACCCTCGCCACTATAAGAGGACATTATCTTGCTGAAATATAAGCCCAGCATGGTTTGCCATGAAGAGCGACAAAACGAAGTGTAGAATGTCACTGACGTGGCGATGTGCTGTAAAGGTGCCGCGGATGAGAATCAAAGGGATCCTGCTGTGAAATGGAATGGTACCCAATCATTCCTGGTTGACGGGGCGTATGGCGGGTGACAATCAGGCTGGCGCCCCACTCCTCTCTCAGGCGTATCCTGAAACGGCTTCGCTGGTCAACGGTGTTCAGTTCGGGGTGGGACTCATCACAGAAGACAATTGCAGACCGGAGGCTTGTCTGGATACGCCCCCTGACTGTCGCCCTTCATACGGCCCGATATCTAGTAGTGATGGTCTGTGGCGCTAGTTCAATCCACAGTCCGTTGGTTGTCATCCACGGCACCTTTACAGTGCTGTGGTACGTCGACGATATACTACGCCCTGTTTTGTTGCACTTTATGGCAATCCATCCTGGGTTTAAATTTGAGCCAGGTAGTGTCTGCCCACACACGGCGAGAATTTCCAGTGCTTGGACGCAGTGGTTAGCACAGTGGACTCGCATTCGGGAGGACGACGGTTCAAACCCGAATCCGGCCATCCTGATTTGGATTTTCTTAAATCGCTTCAGGCAAATGCCGGGATGGTTCCTTTGAAAGGGCACGGCCGACGTCCTTCCCCATCCTCCTCTACTCCTGTGTGACAGATGACCTCGCTGTTTGGTCCCCTCCCCCATATCAACCAACCAACCAGTCTACTGTTCATCTTCGTGCTTGCCAAACCTTACCTTGATCAGCAAGGCCACCGGATGTCTCTCTAATTGAGAACGTTTGGAGCATTATGAGCAGGGCCCTCCAATCAGCTCGGGATTTTGACGATCCAACGTGCCAGTTGGACAGAATCTGACATAGTAACCTCAGAAGGGCATACAATAACTCTGTCATCAATGCCGAAGCCATATAACTGATTGCATAAGGGCCAGTGGTGGACCAATGAGTTACTGACTTGCACAATTTGTAAAGCTCTTTCTCTTGAATAAATAATACATGGTGAACATAAAGTCCGGGAACACTTTCAATTATTTATTGCACAAGAACTAAACATTGTACAGGTATCATACGTATGTCATTTTGAAGAGAAACTCTGGAAGTTTTTTTTTTTTTTCATGTATACCACTACAGCGTAGTTTGGTAATTTGCCGATGGTCAGCGCTGGTCGCAAACATGGCGCCCGTGCTATAGAAGGGGACAGCTGTTGCAAGAAATGGCCTCCCCGATCACAGATCTCACTCCGTGTAACTTTTTTCTGTGGGGACACATTAACGATCTGGTGTATGTACCGCCTCTACCACGTGATGTAGCAGAGCTCCGGGAGACAACACGGAAAGCGACTGCCACAGTCGACAATGCCATGCTGGGACGGGTAGGGCAAGTATTCGATTACAATTTTGACGTCTGTCGGGTCACTCATGGTTCCAATATCGAATGTTTGTAAAAAAACACACCTTTCAGAGTTTCTCTTCAAAATGCAATATGTATGACATCTGTACAATGTTCAGTTCTTGTGCAATAAATAATTGAAAGTTTCCTGGACTTTATGTACGCCCTGTAAAATTTTTCTCAAATTATAATCATTTGTTTGGCTGTAAATGTACATCACATCTACTGATTTCCGTCTCATTCGGATAATTCCTTTGCGGTGCGTCGCTTTTTCTGAGTGTATATGTATTACATACAAATTTACAGTTTAGAATTTTTTCCCAACTCCATCACTTATTTCACGTCTGTCAGAAAGTTGCGCACGTGAAAAGCGCTAAGGTTCGTAGCCTCCTAATGGCTGAGTAGGACAATTCGAATGTTCGAGGAGGGCAACGGCATACGTCCTCCAACAGGATAATTTTTACTACGGCACTGTGATGTTGAAACCAGTCTTCTTGTTGAGGACAGTTTTATCCTACTAATTAACATGAGGTAGGCTGCCAACCATCGGTTTTTTGCACGTTATAGGGTGCTCAAAAAGAAACTGATTCAGAAAATCTTCATACGGCTGACGCGAAACTGATCCTTGTTAATGAACAGGACAATACTGGAAATCATGATTTCGACGCACCAGTCGGTTGCTATAACGTGTCTGCGCATGCGCTTCCGCCGCATGCTGTGTTGATATGTCTGAGTGACAGAAGAGCAGACATATATAGTGACCAGTTTAATGCAACGCAAACTGGTGTTCACGTTATAACTGAATGTTTTGCCAACCGATACGGTGTAAGATAGGTTAATGATGCCACATTGGCATCAAATTTCGTCACAATTCTGCGCTAGAGTCGTCTCATTACCCACATTTCACCTCTACTTTTGACGCTCCTGCGATGGAAGTCAGAAATGCGACGCCCAGCGTTGAAGTCACGCTGATTTCTTATTGGTGACGATTGGCTGAACATTTCAGGTTCGCCGCCGCTCAGAATCTACATCCAGGGGATGGCATACACGGCGTCAATGGAACCCCTCCTTCCCTTGGGGCGCGGATTCCCGTACATTTCGCCGTGGCAAGAGTCAGTTTGCTGTGCGATAAGCAACGACACGACATTCTCGACAAAGTTCAACACTGCTGCCACCTCCGGGGCATTTCAACCCTACGGTAAGGACACGTGGGAGTGCAATCCCACTGAATGAGTGTCGCGCGACCGAAATTTTTGCTGTGGTGCACCGGGTGCAACCGCCAGGGACCGATCAATGCAATTCGACGAAGTTTTAACGTATTCCGAAGCAGCAAAGGATGTTTCTGCTTTTTTCAGGCCTCCTGCCTCGCGCTCTCCTGCAGCGTAATCACGAGGTGAGGATGCAACATTGTCACGTGCATGAATAAAACGGCAAAGATCCCTCTAAGACCACCAGTTCGACAACAGCCCCAGTGCAACCCACGCACCTTTGTTCAGCACTTTAAAAACGCGCCTGTACAGACACTTCGACACCTATTCAGCTGAGTGCCGCTCCGTTGCTCTTCTAACGCCTACTTGCAGACATTGATAAGGGGCTGCATATAATTTCATGGGCATTTCCCTCGTATTTGGATATCATGAGCGCGTAAATCATTTGCGCGCAGTATCATCAGAGACGCTGTGTCGCCTGGAGGCTTGCTTGGATCATCTCTGCTTGTAAGATTCGAGGGAGATGACGCGCACTTTCAATCCTGAGATGAGGAGACACAGCAGTCGGCAGTGGTGTGTCAAGGGTAGTAGTAAGGAATAGGCCGAGTGGTACGGCTGCAGTTATATTCTGAGGAAGTGGAACATGTTGATTTATGATTAATTATATGCGATGGAGGAAGAGAGTGAAGCATTTTGAGAAGAATATTTTATTATGATTATTTTGATGAATAGCAGAAGAGAATTTAGTTTAAGGTAACTAATTTCAGATTTATTACTTTATTGCGGCAGCTTGTCGTTACGCATTCTTGGTTTAGACATCCAGAGACTTGAGTATTGCCAAAGATAAACAGTCAAGCATAATTTTCAATTGGAATTTTGGACAGGAGTAACTGTTGAATATTTAATGCCATTTTTACGAGTTGTATTTTTTTTCAAAAGATCTCATTTGATGTTAAAAACAACTTACGTTTGTCCACTCAAGAAATGTATTTTTTCGTGTATTAATGTGTATGCAATATTTTTTGTGTGTATTTATGTTTGTGAGGCAAAGAAAGAAATAATTTTTCAACACACAACTTTTCTAATCAGAAAACTAATTACATTTGATGTTATAATTTATCCCATGTCACTGTAAACATCCAAAGTCTCTTTCAAAACAAGAGCTGTGTCACGGTGTAAGCCAAAATTAAATAATAATAAAAGGGAACATTGAGTTTTTCCAGGATCATTTCATCAGTGTAAAAGTTTAATGAATGACAGTGTTGAATTAAAAGAGTGTTCTTGCTATTACGAAAGTTTAAACAGGGAACCAGTGAGGCACTTTCAAGTTACTTTCTCGCACTCAAATTTTGCAACGCGATCTCGCAGTCGAATTCTTATGATCAAAGTTTACGTTATCCTCTGTCGAAAGTTTGCGAGAGCTTACAGGGCAAAAGTTGTAATGAATAACCACAATCATATAACTTTTATTAAGGTGTCAAAGGGGTTGTTTGTGTGAAGCGAATTAAGGAAAGAAATTAGGACAGTCCTGAGCCATAAGGGAATAGTTAATTTGGTAATGGAAGGAACTGTGATGGATAAAAAAGTGTAGTTGAATTTTCAAATGGATGTAGGCTGCAGTAGTCAGGCATCATACACACAGAGGTTAAACCAATGAAGAGTACGCTGACATGCACTTCATGTGTGGCAAAGCGAATGGCAGTGACCTTGGGGCTGTATGTTTGTACGAAGAATCTTTTCTTCTCCGCAGCCAGCCCGACAGGCGTACATTTAGTCAGTCAGTCAGTTACTTCAGCGCCTTAGAGAAACCGGGAGTTTCGCACACCATGTACGAGAAGATCGACCTAGATCCATAACACCTCATGCCCAGGAAAGGGTGTTACGCATTGTACACGAACGTCCGAGTACTTCAACAAGGAGAACCGCTACCCAAGGTCACAGCAGTGTGTGGCGGATCTAACATAGGCAAATACTCTATCCGTATCATCCCCAGCGAGTGCAAGCCTTCAATGCAGACTTCCCTCCTAGAGAGAATTTCTGCCTGTGGGTGCAACAACAGTGTACCCTGAATCTCCTGTTTGTAAACATGAGGCTGGATTTTCCCGTGATGGTGTTTTTAACTAACATAACAGTCACATTTGGGCTGATGTCAATCCTAATGCAATACACGTATCATGATATCAGCAGTGTTATTCACTGAATGTCTGTTCAGGACTGCTCAGAGACCGCATAACTGGACCACACCTCCTACCACAGAGATTAACTGGACAGCACTACATGCGATTTCTGCGGACTGTACTTCCAAATGGACATGATGATGTCCCACTGAACTAACGCCTGAACATGTGGTTCATGCACGACAATGCTCCACCACATTTTCATTAAAGAGTGAGCTAGCTAACACGGAGGTATGGTCAACAATGTATATGTATCCAGATTTAAATCCCATAAATTTCCGCGTGTGGGGACACGTAAGAAGCTTGGTCTACACTAGTGAGGCCAACTCTCTTGAGGAATTATGCTTGCGTATTGAAGCAGTCTTCCAGCATTTAAGAAATCCCCAGGATCGCCTGAGAGGATACACAACTCATTTCAGAGACGAATTCAAGGTTGCATTCAGATGCATTGACATTTTGAACACCTACGTTAACATTTAAAGATGCCATGTGTCCCTAGACACTGCGAAATGCAACAGAAAATGAGTTGTATCTCGATAACAGTTGATTTGTGGACCCATGTTTACTGGAGATTTTTAGCTACTTTTGGCCTGTACTTTCCTTGTATGAATTATTGACCATGACTTCTGAATCACCCTATATATATAAGCAGACTGCCTCTCCCCAAATTCTTGGATCGATTTCTGTTGAACAGGAACAGCAGGACAGCAGGCCTCACGAGTTATCAGCACTGTGGGATTTATAGCCTCGTAGCTTCAATAGGAGTGGAGATACGTGTTTTTGCCAGCCCCTGGATTATAGGCTGCCCTGCATCACGTGCATAATGTGTGAGAATAGCAGCCTACATGTTAGGGGCAAGGAACAGTATTCCAGTCCTCAGCATTTAGGCTGTCCTGCATTCATTCACACATGTCGGAGTAGTTTTGGTCTGCTTTCCGGAACTGTATTGCATTGGCTAGCTGTGTTGATAATGTCGGGGGGGGGGGGGGGCGGCGGCAGGTTGAGATGGACAGAGGAGGGTTTGGACAAAGCAAGGGGCAGAATGGGTTGCACAGAGGAAGGGGGCAGGAGGAGATGGACAGAGAGAGTGGAGGAGGTGGAGACACATGAGATAGTGGGAGGTGTTTAAGGGTGGTGGGCAGAAGCAGAGATGGGGAGAGAGAGGTGAAGAAAAATATGGTAAGTGGAAGGAGGGGAGGAAGATATGTTGAGAGAGAGGAGGTGGAGGAAATGGGCAAAGAGAGGGAAATGAGGAGACAGAAGGGGGGGGGGGGGAAGGAAGAGGCACATACATACAGGTGGGAGGATGAGTTGGACACACATAGGAAGAGGTGAACACCGCGTGGGGGAAGAGGAAATGCGTTCAATACGTAAGTTGAACATATATGTGGGCGAAGCCACAAGAAAAGGGCTACTCGATCAATAATGGAAGAACTAAGTGGATAATCTGAGAACCAAATCAAATGAACAAATTAAAACTTAGTGTTGGAGCGAGACTTGAAATCGATCAGTTCAATATTTCGGACTAACTGAAGCATTCGATATCGCTTCGCGATATCACAGACTCTTTTCTGCATAACATAGACCTCAGGCTACGCTACGATTTACTGTCACCACTACCTACATTCCGAAAGTTAGCAGAGATGCAACAGAAATAGTGTCGGTGTTACATGATCTTTCTGTTTGCCATGTATGACGTCACACCATCATCACGTTATATAACGAAGGTGACATCCGGTATTGGTATGTTAAGTTGGCACAGTTTATCTATTTGAGCCATTCGTCCATAGCTGCCTCGTGGCCCCGTTTCCTGGGAGGTCTGAACAGCAACTAGGAGCTAGTCGAATATCGACACGCCACTTGCTGCAGACAGGAGTTAGCTGAAGCACGGCTTGAGAGTGAGGTTGTACGTCTGTGGGTGCGGCAGAAGAGCGGTGTACGGGACAAGCTTCGGCAGGGCAGCTCAGGCTTCCGGTCGCGATGGAGCGGTTCCGTGTGCGCGCACGCGAGACTCGTCCAAGCGACAAAGAACGGGTCCCCTCCAGCCACGAGCCGACGGTAGCGGCTTCCGCCCGTATGACTCAGGAGCCAGCGACCTAGAAAAATAAACGCAACAGCTCCTCCTGCGTCCTTTGTCGCCGTCGTCAAGTCCCGTTGTGTCCTCTGCTTTGGTGGGAATCTGTCTCACGACGCGGCATATCAGTTAGGCGGTCCGCTACGCTCATTGTAGGTACCTTAGGCCCAGTCTCTGTCACAATGACTTCCAAGAAGTCTTGTATACACTTCCACCTATCGAACAATAATTATTTAAATAAAAAATACAACACTTTTTTAAAACGGACTTCCAGTTCGCACAGATGTGTTGGAGTGTACCTCTAGTACGCCCGTCGATCGCGTCACGTCGCTCTTTTCAGTTCTGAGCGCACAGTGAACACGTATACATATCTAGAACAACAGTATGCCGCGCCACGTATGAAAGCCTGATGAGCAATTTCGCCTGATTACATGCAGTCCGCATAATGTAACTATCATGCATTTCCCTTTTTCATGACAATTCTCGTCTGCACATTACAGGGGCAATGAAGACGCCCCTGAAGCGTTTTCGACGCTAAGTGTTTCATTACCCATACAGCCCGGACTTGGGTTTCATCTTTGCTCAAATGAACCACTGGCTTTGAAGACAACATTTTGCCACATACAACGAGCTGCAGATCAACATAGAGAATTCGAGGAAAGCACAAGCGGCTCCCTTCTACGACGATGCTACTGGAAACTTGGTACAACTCTACGACAAATGTCGGATCGGCGACTATGCTGAGAAGTAGCAAACTGGTGCACATAAAACATTTTTGACTTGCACTGCAGTTTCCATTTCTTGACTGATAGGACTTTAAAAAACGAATAGCTCTCGTATTTTGTGTCTGAACTGGTTCTGTGAAGTTTTCGTGTGTTTTCCGTACCTTGCGTTGGACCCACTCATTCAGATTACCGACAAAATGAGCCAGGATGTTGATGAACACTCAAGCACCCCGTTGAAACCTAGAATGGCCCGACCAACCACGCAATCTTAATCTCAGAGAAAATGTGTTACACAATACACAATATTAAGGTGATGTCACCTGGGGATGACAAATTTCTCCTGTCAGCTTAATATACAGGATGTAACAAAAGTATATCAACAAACTTCGTCAAGGTTGGCGAAAGAGTTTGAAGAGAATGCCAGTGTAGTTCCTTTCGAAAGACACGCCCGAATGCTTTGTCGAAACAGGTGTCATCGCACGACGCTACACAACGTACCGGGGCCATCGTGAAAGTTATGAGCAACCCAATCAAGAAACTTTACCCCACATGATGCCATGTTGTGATGTCATTAGCATCTACCCTGTGACCACAGGCAGTACTTCCAAAATGGCCAACGTCCTTCTTTCGTTTCGACAGTGTACTGTTATTGAATTCCATGTGAAAGAGGGTCAATATGGTGTTGAAATTCACCTCAGATTTCAACGTACCTAGGGGGATGTGTAATGCATACGGGTATTCGCTTCACGTGTTTAGGCCAAGTATTACGCACATTTATGTGATCGGGAATACTCAGTAGCAGCCAGGTTAGATGTACGTGTGTAGGAAACAAGTGAAGTGTCCTTACTTTCTGAGGGACAAAGGTGGAGCGGTTTATCTTGTTCGTCGGGAAGACAGGACGAATTAGTAGCGAGGCGCCACTCAATACGCAAGGTCGAATAACCGGAGCGACTCTAAAAGAACGGTCGTGAGTAAATATTTCAGCTGTTAAACAAGATATAAAGTGAAGGCATTAGTTATCAGAACGCCAAGTGTCGTGGGCAGCGTCTATCAAGAGTATGGAAAGGGAGAACTTTGTTAATGTGTTGTAAAGGGTTGAATCTAACGGCGTAGCCCAGAGCCGCCATATAGCAAATTCTGTGACGTGTGTGCCAAAGTATTTTCTTTATTAAAACGAGTATAGTACAAACGTTGTTAACAATTAACAACTGGCATCCCTGAACACTCCACTTCTGCAGGATCACAACCTACATGGAACCTGGCGCCTGAGCGCTACTTCTGTGCGGCGAGGGACTACCGAAGCAGCAAGACACCAGGTTAGTGATACCGCGACCAGAGAAGTACTTCCTTCTCGCTCCAATGCCACTGAGGGCATTGTAATGTCGGCATCAGCGCCAGCAGTATTAGGAGGTAGGAAACATTTCAAAGGTGGAAACAGGAGTATCCATGATAAGCCTAGTACCAGGCCCTCGAAGTGTCTCCACGGAACGCAAGAAGGAAAGGTTCTGACTGATTTTCTTGAATCTGCGCAAACCATAAACGCCACATCGCTACATATTACAAAATACATACAACTCCTTGGCAGATTAAAACTGTGCGCCAGACCGGGACTCGAACCCGGGGACATGTACCATTTGCGGGCAAATGCTCTACCATCTGAGCTCATCTCCTAGCTTCCTAACTTCATATTAGCGCCTACGTCGCTGCAAAGAGAAGAATTCACTCAGGAAACACCCGTCAGGCTGCGGCTAACTAGAGGATCCAGCCTACTCGTCTCACCGATTTCGTACAAATTTATGGTATATGTACGGCTTGGTGAGAAACGAAAGTGGCAGAAGTGCGAACTCCAGATGACCAAACGTTTAGGAAAATAGCATTTTCGGCGGGATCTGCCGAGGCGTTAGCCATTTGTGTTAGCGCAACCTCCGGGCAGCTGGTGGCGCAGCGGAAAGACTACAGAAATGCAATCCGTGGTGCTTCCTATCTTATCCTTAAGCGGAATATTTTTTTTATTTATTTATTTTCAAGTAGCTGTTCCCGGCAGTGCGTTGCTGTGACTCAATCTGGTTAAATGGAAAAGAAAGAAAAGAAAAACCACACCCGTCTAGTATGAATGGGAATAGGATATACGTCCTAATCTCCTTCCCCTCCCTCCCCAGTCTGTCAATTTCTTCACAGCCCTCTGTCTATGTTCATTAGAGTATTGTGTGTAAACATCTGAAGGAGATCGGCCAAGAAGTTTTCATGATTATATATATACGCGCATATTCGAATACAACGTTGTGCTGAATATTCAAAGGAATTGGTGAACTTTCGGAGGTGTACGATTTTGAACAAATGAACATTTACTTTTTCATTTATACCCATTTGTATGTTGTAACTTACACTGCAAATAAACCGCGGTAATTAGCAATATTGATGTGACAAAACTCTATGTGCAAGAGAACAAGTATCACCTGTTAGTTGTCTCGTAGGGACGACAAACAAATTCACAGTTATACTACGAGATTTTCCACAATGATGCAGGGTTGCCATAGTGCAGTATTAAAGTGTTTCGACCGCACCTCCCCCCGTCCCCCCACACAAAAGAAGCACTCCGCTAATGTAACTCTGCGATCTCCAATTTTATCGTCAGCTAAAGATTTTGATGAACAGGATCTTATCTCTTCGAGACAGAATAATAAATCAAATCCCAAGATTACTGCATCAAAATGCATTCCATTGTACACCAGTTATCCTCGCCAATATTTAGCGAAATGATGCGTTACTCGTGGTTTGCTACCAAAATGTGCCATGTGAATGTATGAATGTAAATCAAGCTGGTTTTTGTACAGAAATTTTAAAACAGCCATGTAATTGTAAAAATGAGCGGTTACTTCTTCCCCTATTTTAAGACAAATATTATCCCTCATGTATAAATCATCAACTGTAAAGTAACTGAAGTGTGTCATTTTATTTGCAACCCCAAATTTTCCTTTGCTTGTACTTTTACGAAAATATTAATGGACACAATATAGTTATCATTATTTCGGTTTACCAGCATTGTACATAACGTAATAATTGAAGAAAAAGTCGTTCCCGAACAAGAGCTCGACCCACGACCCCCTGTTTAACGTCATCTAGTCTTCACGCTGCGCCAGTCGCTGTCTGGAGACGACGCTAACATAAATGGCTGATGCCTCGCCCATCCTACGTTAAAAATGCTGCTTTTACTAAACGTTAGGCCACCTGGAGCTCCGAATTCTGTCACTTTCATTTCTGATCATGTCTTGCACATACCACAAGTTTGAACGACATCGGATATGACGAGTAGGCGTGGTCCTCTTGTACGCCATGTCTCCGAAATATCCTTTCTTCCGCGAGTGCTAGTTTTGCAAGTTTTGCACGCGAACTTCTGTAATGTCTGGAAGCTAGGAGACGAGGTACTGGCAGCAGTAAAGCTGTGAGGACGGATCGTGAGCTCAACTGAGATAGCACTTTCCGCGAAAGGCAAATGTCCCAGGTTCGAGTCTCAGTCCAGCACAATGTTTCACATAATGAACGCAGCCGGCAAGCAAACTGCTACTTACGACGCTAGGGGTGCAGTCTTGAATATCGACAGCTGTACTCACCTGCAAAAAAGAAAAACGAACAAAATTAGAGAAGTTGCAGATGTCAATAACAGATAAAAGACACAAAGAAAATCATTGTGACCGCTAAGAAACTGCGATGTAGCAACTTGCAATAAGTGTGGCTAACACAAAGCAACGCATATACAGGGTGAGTCGGGAGGGTAAGGTACATGCTCTGGCGAATGATATTATTGTTGATTTTGAACAAAAAAACTTCAAATGAACACATGCCTTTTTCTTAATCATATCAGACATACAGCTGTTTGAAAATCACAGGCGTCAGTCTCATATCTCCTTCAACAGCACCCACATGCGAATACAACCAAAGCGACACTGAGATAATGGTAAGGATTGTAAAGAGTAAATGTGGTTCAGAAAAATCACACAAAAGTTACTATCATTTGCGGGGCAATAAAATTGTTAGTGACTTTGGTGAACCATTCATACATCAATGAACTTTTGCATGAACCCCATGTTTTTCGTATTAAATTTTACAATTATTTTCACGGCTGTAAAAAATTCAGAAGCACAGATTTTCAGGACTATCCGTATTGGATTAGAAATCTGCATGGGGCTAGGAGACATTATTTTATATTTTGTAGCACGTCTTAAAATGTGTTACATTGAAAATCTTTTTATTTAAATACTTATTTTTAATATATTTCGGTGTCCAGGATTGGACTGCCGCGGCTTGCTCAATTTCTCTTCATATTAGCTTCTCTAAGTTCACGCTCCGCAGAGGATGACGCAATGAAAGCAGTCATCCTGATGGAAAGAGGCAACCGCCATCGTCATGCGGAAGATATTGTCGCCGAAAATACAGGAAACTGTAGCAGAGAGTTACTCTCGGCACTGAACGACGGATCCGAGAGCTGCACGCTGAGTAGCAGCGTCATCTCACGTTTACGACCGGAGCCTCCCGCCTCCACGGAGACTTGGAGGGACTCCTGACTTGATGGTGGGCTCGCCATGCCCGCTGTAACTTGGAATGTCGCAGCCGTTAAGGGCCGGCATCAGCCGATGTAAGGGTGTTCTGCCGGTATCGCACTGTAAAAGGTTATTTGACGCGCAGCCGCACTAACGAAATGCTGCCATGGGCAAGGCCTTAAAAAGAGGAATTTTACACCAGAATGGCAATAAAAGGCTACCTCTTCTGCACAGGAGGGGGCGATCAGGAACAAACAAGCATACGGCTTCCTCTCTACTTGCATATATCTCGGTGGTGAAAAGACGATGAATTCACTTCTGGCGAATTTTTGCTGGTAGTAACTCGCCGTACTGACATGGTCGTTATATTTTCTGTCTGAGGCGCTTTTCGGAGCAAGCTTCTACATCCAGAGATACGCTCCACATGCCACTAAATAATTCATGCCGGGGAGGAGGAAGGGGGGGGGGGGGAGGGGGATAGCACTTCGTGCTGACATTACTGATTTTCTGTCTTACTGCATTCGCGTATTGAGTGAGGGAAGAATGACTGTCTACATGCTTCTGTAAGCCATTCAAACTATTTCGTATTATTCTGACAGTCCTTCCGCGAGATATAGGACATTGTTGCCAGCTCCCGGAACATCGGAACTTATGTGGCGTTGGTTTAAAAAAACGGCAGGCCTATAACTCAAAACACGGGATGTAAAAAAAATAATTTTTTCAGTCATAAAAAAAACATATCCCTAGAAATGAAATACATTACCAACAACGTTGGTACACCTGCAGGCACCGGCCGGTGTGGCCGAGCGGTTCTAGGCGCTTCAGTCTGGAACTGCGCGACCGCTACGGTCGCAAGTTCGAATCCTGCCTCGGGCATGGATGTGTGTGATGTCCTTAGGTTAGTTTGGTTTAAGTAGTTCTAAGTTCTAGGGGACTGACGACCTCAGATGTTAAGTCCCATAGTGCTCAGAGCCATTTGAACCTACAGGCCATATATAGGCTCTCCTTAACGTTTCAATTGTCATCAAACTACCTGGACCCTTCAAACGTGCCACAAGCCTATTTGCAAGCTTTTTGGCACGTGTGAATTGTGTTTATCTAGACTAACGTTGGGTGGATATAAATGCTGCACGTCTTTCAACTGGTCACTGGGGCAAATGAAATTCGCGCGCGCCTTAGCGCTCTCAGCTACTATGCTTCTGTCGCAGCAGACATAGTCATCTCAACATTACGCCTAATTAGCGGAATTCGAGCATTTCCCCCTTTTTTTCGGCCTGACACTAATTCCTTTTCTATGCCAACCTCTTTATCTGAGAGCAACACTTCCAACCTAAGCCTCAGTTATTTGCTGACTGTGTTCCAATCTTCCTCTACAGCTTTTGCCCTCCACAGTCCATCTAGTAACATGGAATTCATTCCCCGATGTCTTAACAGATGCCATATCATCCTGTCCTTTTCCTTGTGTTTTCACATATTCCTTTCCTCTCCGATTCTGCGCAGAACCACCTCATTTCTTACATTATCAGTCCACCTAATTTCCAAAATTTGTCTGTAGAACCACATTTATAATGCTTCGATTTTCTTCTTTTCCGGTTTTCCCACAGTCCATGTTTCACTACCATACAATGCTGAGCTACAAACGTACATTCTCAGAAATGTATTCCTCAAATTAAAGCCTATGTCTGATACTAGTAGACTTCTCTTGGCCAGGAATGCCCTTTTTGCCAGTGCTAGTCTGTTTTCCATGTCCTCCTTGCTCCGTCCGTCATTGGTAATTTTGCTGCCTAGGTAGCAAAGTTCCTTAACTTAATCTGCTTCGTGACCATCAATCCTGACGTTAAGACTCTCGCTATTGTCATTTCTGTTACTTCTCATTACTTTCGTCTTTCTTCGATTTACTCTCAATCAGTATTCCTGTACTCATTAGATTGTTCATTCCATTTAGCAGATCATGTAATTCTTCTTCACTTTCACTCAGGACAGTAATGTTATCAGCGAGTCGTATCACTGATATCCTTTCACCTGGAATTTTAATTCCACTCCTGAACCTTTCTTTTATTTCCATCATTGCTTCCTCGTTGTAAAGATTGAGCAGTAGGGGCGAAAGACTACTTCTCTGTCTTACACCCTTTTTAACACGAGCACGTCGTTCTTGGTCGTCCACTCTTACTATGTGGAATATGTGGAAGCATAGATTGGGAATACGATAACATCTGTAATGTGCAAGCTGCTCATCTTTCTGACTTGTAACAGAGCAACGAAATTCACTATCATGTGTATCTCTTCACGTGTGTGTGTAAACAAAGACGGGAATATTTTTCAAAAGAATAAAAACTATGTTTTATTAGTCTGATTAGTCCTCCTGAAATCATGATCCATAAACTCATCTCCAACATATCCTGAGCTAAAAGCAAAAACGAAACGTATGAAAACAATAAAAACAATGCGCAGTAAAGGGTCACATATGAAGAAATATAGGCACTATTATGAATGGTACACATTGCGTTTTCAGAGAACTTTTTATTGAGATTTTAAAGATTAAGACGACCCGATGCCTTGCCTTGTTAATGTAGTTACAATTTCTGCGTAACTATCGTTAACCTTAATTCCCTGTTTGTATTTACTGTGATTCGAAATACATACATACATACATACATAGTAATAAACCCTCGATTCTTGAAGGTATCGAACCCTCACGTATAGATCAGCTTCAAACGTCTCATAATGTACAGATGAGTTAATCTATTAAATAACTTCCTTGAAGCATGCAAGCGAGAAAAAATTTAGGGCCAATTTGAAATTATCCTCTAAGTTTATTGGAAGTTGCTTAGTGCTTTTATTATGAAAAACTGAATGAAAATAAAGAGGGTAATTTGCACTCCATTGTAAGCAAATGCTAGTTTTCATACATCTCAATGTATACGATGTCATATCTCCTGAACTATGTGTCGTTCAATGACAATTTTGCATGTACATTTAGTGATATACCGGGTGGTTGTAATTAAAGTTCAGCTGCTCACAGAGGTGGTGTGTGAATTGTAATAATCACCGTATGGCATCTTAACTTGTAGATAATGGAGACTCAATTTACGGTGGGAAGAACTAGTTTCAACTGTGGCCACCAGGTGCAAATCTGATGTATAGCATCTCGACGACACCTCCGACGCGCACATTGAACAAACTGTGTAAGCGGTGGTTAATAATAAAATCACTATCACGCTTTTCTCACTTTCCTGCACACGTACCATTCCTAGTCCACTATATATGGAAACATTTCTATGTATCTTTCGTGCATTCAGAGCGCCAGATTCGCACCTGGTGGCCAAAATTGGAACTCATTTCTCCCAGCCTGGTGCTGCAGTTTTACTCAAGGAACAGCGTAGTAGTAAGCGATAAACTTTTTTCCCTTTCATAATTTTTTTTTTTTTTGGGGGGGGGGGGGGGTTCAGTGAGAAAAAGTTTCGTAAATGTTTGAAAGTATGTTAGCCGACAACTGCTCTCATTCTCAATCACTGTATGAATGATGTCCGTGTACTTGCGTGTCGTCAGTTACTTTATCTCATGACAAACACATCGTTTCTAATTGTTATACTTGTCTTATTGTGTCAAACCTTCGACGTAAGAGTATGACAGCAATTTAATTTTTTTAATTCAGTCAATAACTACGCGAAATATTGAAATCAAATTGCCCCTGGAAGCCGTTAGGGATAGGCAAACTGCAACTGGTACAGCATTCCGGAATAGCCAGTTAGTAATATGAAACAGACATCGTCCCAACAGGCTATAAAGATAAGACGGTATCGACCGTCCGCCGTGTCATCTCAGCCCTTAGGTGCCACGGGATGCGGATATGGATGGGCATGTGTTCAGCACACCGCTCCCCCGTCGGTTGTCAGTTTCCGTGACCGGTGCCGCCACTTCTCAATCAAGTAGCTCCTTAATTGGCCTCACAAGGGCTGAGAGCACCCCGTTTCCCAACAGCACTCGGTAGACTCGGACGGTGACCCATCCACGTGCTAACCAAGCCCGACAGCGCTTAACTTCAGTACTCTGACGGGAACCGGTGTTACCACTGCAGCAAAACGTTGACCGGACTGTAATGTGGAGTCTGTAAATTAGCTACCAGTCGTATTCCCCCTGACTAGATGAACTGGACGTCGATTGGCGTTGAGCTCACACCTAGAAATCTCGTGTTTTGTTCCTCACTGCAACTGAAGGGACGAAGGGGTTTGTGTGCACGTGCGAGTGAGGGTCACCACAATGGAATAAAACTGAAGTGTTAATTGGGGTCGCCAAGGGAAGTCGCGGCCAGTCAGTGGGTGACAGGAGCTGCGGTAACGAAGTTGAAACACTGTCCAGAAAAGAGAGGCATGGTGGTAATAATACAACAGTGGACGCCACGCTGCTGAGTGTTTTCGAAACATACAGTTCGGACATGCGCTCAGGCGTCCCTGTAATTCACGCATGGGCAACTTTTGGTGACCCGCGGACCGCCTCGTTACGTAACACGACAGCAGCGTCCCTCGCGCTTAAACTGGAAATTATAGCATCCGTGATTTTAATGCTGATATGAATGATACCCCTTTTCCGACACGCCATGCCACGCCAACAAATTAAACATTTGCTGTCGGTTGTCTAAATTGGAAATTAATTCTTCAATTTTGTTTTTCCGCTACCGCCCTGTAAGCGGCTGTTGAGTAATTGTTTCGTGCACAAGAGTCTTTTCACATTGTATTCTCTCATAACAGAAAGTGATTTACTACAGAACAAGCGAACAGGTTAGTCTTTGTAAATCGGAAAGAAATAATCCTCCGACCATTTCTTCTGGAACTGTCGATATTCAATATCCACTCATTCTTCTTAACTCTAAAACACTAAAGGAGAGAAAATGTTACGATGCTACCAAACCGTCGTTAATTTTACTACTACGCATTTTATTCAGAGGAAGTCATATTTAAAAGTTACGCATAGTTAACTACAGTTATTAGATCTCCAATGGTACGAGGGGTGTCCAATAAGTAATGCAAATTTTTTTTTCCTGAAAGCAAGTTGGTTTTATTCGAGATTCCAATACACTATACAGGGTGATTCAAAAAGAATACCACAACTGTAAAAATGTGTATTTAATGAAAGAAACATAATATAACCTTCTGTTATACATCATTACAAAGAGTATTTAAAAAGGTTTTTTTTTCACTCAAAAACAAGTTCAGAGATGTTCAATATGGCCCCCTCCAGACACTCGAGCAATATCAACCCGATACTCCAACTCGTTCCACACTCTCTGTAGCATATCAGGCGTAACATTTTGGATAGCTGCTGTTATTTCTCGTTTCAAATCATCAATGGTGGCTGGGAGAGGTGGCCGAAACACCATATCCTTAACATACCCCCATAAGAAAAAATCGCAGGGGGTAAGATCAGGGCTTCTTGGAGGCCAGTGATGAAGTGCTCTGTCACGGAAATCGATTCTTTTAATCTTATCAGCTGCAGACAGTGCTTGAACCTTTTTCGTAGGACTCTCCATACAGTTGATTGTGGAATTTGCAGCTCTCTGCTAGCTCTGCGAGTCGATTTTCCTGGGCTGCGAACAAATGCTTGCTGGATGCGTGCTACATTTTCATCACTCGTTCTCGGCCGTCCAGAACTTTTCCCTTTGCACAAACACCCATTCTCTGTAAACTGTTTATACCAACGTTTAATACACCACCTATCAGGAGGTTTAACACCATACTTCGTTCGAAATGCACGCTGAACAACTGTCGTCGATTCACTTCTGCCGTACTCAATAACACAAAAAGCTTTCTCTTGAGCGGTCGCCATCTTAGCATCAACTGACGCTGACGCCTAGTCAACAGCGCCTCAAGCGAACATATGTACAACTAAATGAAACTTTATAGCTCCCTTAATTCGCCGACAGATAGTGCTTAGCTCTGCCTTTTGTCGTTGCAGAGTTTTAAATTCCTAAAGTTGTGGTATTCTTTTTGAATCACCCTGTATTATTCTCCACTGATTTGATACAAAACGCTATTTTTCAATATAATCTCCGTTCAATACGACGAGCTTACCCCATCATACTGCAACGGTCTGTATGCCGCATGGTACCACTCTACTGGTCGACATCGGAACCAACCTCTTCCCGTAGAGTACATCCTTCATGAGCCAAACAGATGGAAGGTGAAAGATCCGGGCTGTAGGGTGGATGAGAGGAACAGTCCAACGAAGTTTTGTGAGCTCCTTTCACGTGCGCAGACTTGCTTGAGGCCTTGTGTTATCACGGAGGAGAAGAGGTTCTTTTGCATTTTTGTGGTGACGAACAAGCTGAAGTCTTTTCTTCATTTCTAGAGGGTAGCACAGCACACTTCAGAGTTGATCGTTGCACCATGAAGGAGAACATAAACAGAATTACCCCTTCAGAGTCGCGGAAGAGCGTCGCCTTGACTTTACCGGCTGAGGGTGCAGCTTTGAACTTTTTCTTAGGAAGAGAGGTGTTTCCGGTTCAAATTGATGAAGCCATGTTTCATCGCCTGTGAAGATGTTCGACAGAAAACGGTCACGATCAGCCTCGTAACGCGCAAGCAATTCCGCACAGATCGTCCTCGTTGCTCTTAACGGTTTGCTGTTAGGCGGCGAGGAAGCCAGCAGGAACACACCTTTGAGTAATCCAGTCGGTGGACGAGTGTGTCAGCACTTTCAGCAGAGATGTCCAGTTGCACAGAGAGGGATTTGACTGTCGTCCGTCGATCACCTCGAACGAGAGTGTCCGCACGTTCCAACAGTGCAGGAGGCACAGCAGTGTGCAGCCGACCAGCAATCAGATCGGACAGGCTTGCGCGATCTTTTCGCAATGATGATACTCGCCTCGCCAAACGACTCACCGTGTGTTTGTTCCGTAAAATTTTCTGAAAGCACCTATGAATTTCTGCTTTACTCTGGTCGTCCACCAAAAGAAACTCAACAGCTCTCTGCTTGGAACACACCTCCGTTACAGACTCCATGTTGAAGGCCATGTACAGCACCGCCACCATCGGACCTTCATGAAACTACAGGGGTTGAAGCGGGATGTCTCACAAGATGCTACGCATTTTTTCAATCCAAATTGGCCGATGAAAAAAATGTGTTGCGTTACTTACTGAACGCCATACGTATTTTACACATTGATCACAAAACGTTCAACCCTACTGCTATCGTATATATTACCAGTAGTTAGTAATCGAGGTATTAATTTTGCCAATAAAGACGTACGGAAACACTTCCACAAAATCAACAAAATATTTGCACAGAACTTCACGTAATTTTCAGCCACTGTCACCAACTACCAACGTTTGCTATCTATCAGCGTGTAGCACAGGCGCAGGGCAGTAAGTAGCGTGCGCGCGCGCGCGCGCGCGTGCGTGCGTGCGTGCGTGCGTGTGTGTGTGTGTGTGTGTGTTAGCACTGGTCCAGAGGCGCAAATGTGTCTCTTCGCACCCCTTCAATGTAGTGATCTGTTTCCCCCGCCAAATCCTCTACGCACGAACATGAGCACATGGGTCGTAACTTCGCCCTCAGACTGGAAACACCCTTCTTTTTGTTGTTCATATCCAGCGGCGGCGAAATGTCTTTGCTCGAGCGCGGAGTAAGCAAAACTTTCACAGGTTTGCGACATGAGTTGCAAACCCGAGGTGAGCCGAGCTTCGACGGAAACATCCGAAAATCGGTCGCGGACGGAGTACAATGCGAGCGCCTTGCTCTCTGTCTCCGAATGTCGTCCGCGAACCAAATTAAAACCAATCACTACACAGATCCGGCCCAAAAGGCCGCAATTTGCCCGTCCTTGCTTCAGTTCGTCGGCTGATCGTGACCTCTGGAGCACCGCATTCTAATTTTCCTAGGTACCGTCATGGACGCATTCAGTTACGAATTCTACCAGTTTTGAAGTGAATGCGAATTATATTTCCATTTGTTATCAATGGTCAAATGTTGAACATTTACATCCGTTGTAAGACTTTCGCGGAAGGGTGTGTGACATCCCTAAAATCTAGCAATCCAGCGAGAATCGGGTCATCTGACAAGACTAATATTGGAAGATGGCTTCGAATACAGATTCTCAATATTTACCCGACAGAGTTCATGAGAATTAGGCCATTTTCCCCCAAGGATTCCCATTAAGTAGCTCTAGTATTTTTTGGCACAACCTCGTGTGGATACCGACATTTTACGATTCTAGTGGCGGATCTCTAAATTCGTTCGATATTCATTCTCACGTGTACATGATAAGAATTGGAAGAATACTCTAGAACTGGCCACACTAGTTTTTGAATGCAATTTTCTTTACAAATCTATTGCACCTTCCAATTCCAACAAATCAAGGTTTTCCATTCGCCTTTCTTATACTGATTTTTAAGTCATCGTCCCATTTCATATCGGTTCTTAGTGTTACACCAAATACCTATGTGAGGTGTTATCATGACAGTAGAAAATATTAATAATTTTAATTAACAGATTAGAAAATTTTAATACTTTTAATTACATGTTACACTATAACTAGAAACGGACACAGGCTTCCGCTTTCAGGCGCATGGAACAAACGGAGTGAGATGAGGAGTCCCAAGACAACGGAAATCTGTTTGCTTCTCAGTAGCTGACCAAATTATTCTTGATGGTTTGCCAAGACCACGAGAGTCGAGGTAACAGGTGTCAGTGGTAAGCTTCCGATGCACGAAGTGGAGGAATTTCTAGTGGAAGTTAGAATGACAGTCAAACATTAAGACAATCGCATGTCGAGGAAAGCGTCCAAGGGGATACTCCAGGCAGATATTACTGAGGGCTGTGTGCACCCAGAATCTATGCAGAACAGAATAAAAGCTTTGAGAGGAGCAAAGTAGAGGTTCGGCGAGTAACCCGAGCAGCTGGAACTCAGTGACACCCCTCAGCAGCACCTGATAGACCAACAGACACTTCAACCACGAGAAGACAGTGACAGAATCTGGTGGACACATGGCAGCTGCAAGCAAGTTATGCAAGCAGCAATTTTCAGTATTCATTGGAATAGCACTGAACAGAGATTGCCTATCTCTATCTCAACTGTGTTAGACGAAATTCAGTGAACAGCAGAAACAAGTTACTAATTGGTACTTGTCTCTTGTACTACACGGCAAGTGGCCCTTGACCGACAATGACACTTATTTCAAAGCGTTGACGATTTATGATTCAGACCAAGTAGCCAGTAGTTAGCAGATCGAGTGGCAGTGAAAGCACTCGTCTCTGATAAAGGTCCTTCTTAGTGATTATAGTGATTATTGGATGCATCTGACATTCTGTTACAGGGTTTTGGTCTGACACCTTAATAAAAAAAATGTTTTGGTTAGAACCATAAGCGAATTGACTAAAAGCAATAACTTGCTACTCCAACAGATTAATCCTGTCAACTCCACGAGGATAACCAAGCCGTTGTAACTTAACACCCATCCCAACCAAGATCTCCTCCTACTCATCTCTGCTACAAAGGCTGACAAAAAAGCTAACTAAACCCATATTACCTTAACGTCCTGACCGCGCCACAGATGCCAAAAGAAAAAAAAAAAATGGTGTAGGGAAACTGTGCGGAGGCGGCAGTGTTCAAGATGGTCAATACTAATCTTGTAATCATACACTCCCTGTTATGGGCACTGTCTAAACTCTACGCAAATCCTAAGAAATCTATCATTCATTAATCAACTTTCGCAACTATTTTTGTATGTAAAGCTGATATATATAAAGTATGTGCTCGAATCAAATTTTCGTTAAAATGTTTTTAATTTTCTCGATATGAAAGTGAGCCGAATATTCTTCAAAATAGTTTACCCGAGTTCTGTAGCGTTACAAAAAAGCAAATGGGTACAAAAATGAATATCTAAAAAGGTTCAATAAAATATACTCATTTTCTCTGACAAATATACAGAGTACTTGGGTACAAGACTTTCTTGGGGGGTGCCAGATCTTAAAATCTGCAAAATATGGCACGTGTACATACCTACATCAAAAGATACATAACGATTAAAAAGTAATACTGATAGGTCTTATTATACACAAGCCTGAAAAAAATATGTTGCCTCTTAATTGATGTCTTATTTGCCTCATGCGCACGTATCATAAAAAACTTAATTTCAGGGATCTGAGCAGAGAGATCGGACAAAAGTGGCAGATCTATACTGCAAAAGCTGAAGACCTATACCTCAACTCCTCGAATGCCGCAACACATTTGGAACCGCGCATGTGCAATGAAAATCACTATAATTACCGTTAAGGAATACAGAAGAAACTTGCAGCGGACATCAAATGATACAAATTAAAGTGTGCTCTATGCAAAGTGATTTTACTTTTCTTCTTCAGTTTCAACATTTTTTTGACACGGAACCAGCACTTTATTAAATTCCTTAAAGCCGTCATTAACGGGTCTGTCGACGCTTGCAATAGGCTCAGTAGGCTAGACTTGAAAATAAACCTTTAAGGTTCGGAACTAATTACCTAATATAATTATGTATTGATTGTCTCGCCAACTTTACAGATCACCGGAAATCTCTTTCCGTCAGAATGAATTATCTTTCCTCCTCGGCCTGCCTGAGTGAGTCAAACATACGTAACTCACCCGAGACGATAACTGGCAGGTATGATGGATGAGAAAAACACGCACACGCACGTCATCAGTACTTGCAGCTACTGCACTCATATTATGGCGCCGTTCGATGGCATGTTATCTTCAGACAATCCATCTCACTTTGATTTGATTGCAAGTCGAAGTTGATTTATGAGATCTGGTTTTAAGTTATTGGATGTAATGATCCCTCTAGATAGTATATTATAACCTTGAGCGTCTTTGAAGCCAACGACTGTATCGTGTTTATCTGGTTGTTTCGTTTTGCATATTTTACTATTATCGCGATTTTGTGGGTATCACCCCAAATTTCCTGGGGTTGTTCCGTTAACCTCCATATTTGCTATTAAGAATTTGTACGATTTTGAAGTTGATGTTTACATTTTCTAGCCGTTGGAACGGATAATGTAAACGTCTCCATTTTGAAATAATATTTGTGTTGCATTTTGGGCCTTGGTATGAGAACATTGTTCAAAGTCGACGGATGGTATAGAAGATTCCGGTTTATTTGCTTGTTTCATGGTCAAACAGTTCTGAGACAGATTCTCCGGCGGAAACAGAGAAGCAATAAAGAACATCAGCCGCTGTCGTAGTTGGCGCCGTCGTGGTACGACATTACTCACCGGCAGCTCTGCTACGGAATGTCGGAAACCGGATGTGACGCGATATAATGGCGCAGCATGCATTTGGGGAAACCCCGTTCATTGACCGAGGACACGGAACATTAATGGCGCTATGATTTTATCTACTACCGTCGCGTGACTTTTGCAGTACTGTTGATAGTGTTAACATAGTTTCAGCTGTCTTTTTCCGCACCAGAGATGATTCGAGTAAGCAAATGAAATAGATACATTACGCAGCTGTGATAACGCAAACATGTTTCATTATGTAGTGATACGAGCATTCTGATCCGTCCCCACGAAGTTGGACGTGTGATATGGAAGGTATTCGCAGATTATGTACTTCCAAGGAAGTGGCAAAGGAGATGTCCGACGAACGGCACAACGTATATTTGGTGGCACAAGGTTCTTGATCGCGTGTAGAGGGGGAATTGGAGGAGGGACTTTGTTCAATGGCCGCTTCTTGGTACAGGAAGTGAGAGACAGTTTAGGTTCAATCTCGGCAAAGAAGACAAAGATAATGCAGGTACCAGGCCTGGTGCAAATTCGACCTTACCAGAACACTAGAGAGACAATAATTCTTATGTCATTCCTGTGGGAGGCGCGTGTCTACAAGACGAATCGGGCGGGTAACACGGGAGAAGACAGTGCGGCAGCTTCTCTTACGCCAACCGAAGCAGAAAGGTCAACGGTTTTCATGATCGAACAAGAAATCGCATCTAGACGGGCAGTTTAGAGACGCCTTCTTTGCTTTCGACATCTGGTCCGTGCGCCACTGATGTCATTGTCGCCGCAACAACCCACAATGCCGTATGAACCTAAAAGTCTCCGTGTATACTAAACCCTGTCACAATCTTTGCTCTGATTTGTCCCAAACTCACTGGAACCAACTTTAGGATCTAGAATTGATCCACGGTCACAATTAAGCTGTCCATCCCTGCAAGCAGGACCAAACTGATGATCTTTGATCCACAGCATTCCTATTTCGATTAATTTGCGCTATTAGTCTTCCGGAGAAAACGCTGGGCGACTTTAGTTTGGTGACCTTATTTTATTCAATTACTTCAGCTGGTCATAAATCCCCGTAACTAGGAAACAACAGTAGCACAAACTCAGAAGAAACATCCAAAATGGCAGCCAGACTAAGACACGCACACGCGTGCCACAACGAACCTGTAAAAAAATACTCACGAAAGTACCTATCCCTGGCTGTCCGTTAATACGTGATTTTGAGTAACTAATTAATGTCAGGTGGACATCTACAGCACAATCATCGACCATATTTGTTTGCTTATCGAGACTTAATGGAATGTGCTGGAGCTCACTAACTGCGTAGCAAGTGGCGAAACTAAAGTCGTGTGGAGCATCTCGTTACTGCATACAGTGCCTGGGATGTAAATTGGCTAATCAGGCACAATCGTCTACACTTGTGTACATATCGGGTATATCAAGTAACAGGTGTAGTACACACTAACGAGATTTGTTTCCTCGTCCAATCATGGTACCTTCCAGAGCGCCGTCTAGTTTCAGGCCAAGTTCTAAGAACTTCGGAACGCGAGCCCATTGGCAAGATGCCGTTGGTAAATGGTTGTGCAAAGTAGAGTAACAGTGCTAACCAGACAGTCCGTTTCGCACAGTGAATGCACTTGTGATCGCGTATTAGTGGCTACTGCAGAGCCTCTAGCGAACTGATGAATCACACATTTGTAAGCTACTTACGAATAAAGTAAGACACTGCATCACGCAATACGCAGCTGCACTTTTCAACTTGATTATTTACAACACCTGAGAATTTACGTGCACTGTGTCTTAGATTTTGTGAGCCTGTAGAGCACTGAAGAGTCAAAGAAACTTGTCCACCTGCCTAATTTAGTGTAGGCTCAAATGGTTCAAATGGCTCTGAGCACTATGGGACTCAACATCTTGGGTCATAAGTCCCCTAGAACTTAGAACTACTTAAACCTAACTAACCTAAGGACATCACACACACCCATGCCCGAGGCAGGATTCGAACCTGCGACCGTAGCAGTCTATAGTGTAGGGCCACCGAGACCACGCAGAAGTGCCGCAATACGACGTAGCATGGAATTTTCTAATGTCTGAAGTAGTGATGTAGGGAACTGACACCATGAATCCTGCTGGGCTGTCCATACATTCGGAAGATTACGAGGGGGTGGAGATCTCTTCTGAACAGCAAGTTGCAAGCCATCCCAGATATCCTCAATAATGTTCATGTCTTGGGAGTTTGGTGGCCAGTGAAAGTGTGTTAACTCATAAGAAGGTTCCTGTAGCAATTCTGCACGTGTGGGGTATCACAAGTCCGTCGGAATGCACTACAGACATGAATGGGTGCAGGTGATCGGACAGGATGTTTACGTACGTGTCACCTGTCGGAGTCGTATCTAGACTGATCAGAGGCCCCATATCACTCCAACAGCTTGAACAGTCCCCTGCTGACATGCAGGGGACGTGGATTCATGAGGTTGTCTCCATACTCGCAAACGTCCATCCGCTCGATACGATTTGAAACAAGACTCCTCCGATCAGGCAACATGTTTCCAGTGATCGACAGTCCAATGTTGGTGTTGACGGTCCCAGGAGAGGCGTTAAGCTTTATGTCGTGCTGTCATCAATGATACACGAGTGGGCTTTCAGCTCCGAAAGTCCATATCGATGATGTTTTGCTGAATGGTTTGCACGCTGACACTTGGGTGGGCCAGCATTTAAATCTGCAGCAATTTGCGGCAGGGTTAGACTTCTGTCACGAACGATTCTCTTCAGCCGTCGTTGGTTCCGTTCTCGCAGGATCTTTTTCCAGATGCAGCAATATCGGAGATTTGGCGTTCTACCGGACTCCTGATATTCACGGCGCACTCGTGAAATGGTCGTACCTGAAAATCCCCGCTTCATCGCTGCCTCGGAGATGCTGTGCCCCATCGCTCGTGCGCCAACTATAACACCACGTTAAAAAGCATTTAAATCTTGATAACAAGCCATTGTAACGGCAGTAACCGATCTCACAACTGCGCCAGACACTTGCCTTACATAGGCGTTCCCGACCGCAGCGCCATATTCTGTCTGTTACGTATCTCTGTATTTGAATATGCATGCCGATGCTAGTTTCTTTGGCGCTTCAGTGTATTTCCCATGTTACGAAGAATTTACTATTACGATTTATATTTTAGTAATATTCAATCAGTTGATGAGTTTAGATTGCAGTTGTATGCGTAAAACAAGCCTTTCGTACCCGCCAAGTAAATTTCACTTTCCGAAATAATCATTTAACTGAATTTTAATATTGCACAACAGTTTCCTTTACAAATACGTGATACAATTTTTGAAATGATATATATGAGTGGTTTCTGCACGAAACGTATTATCCTTTTATATAGTCTTTTGTTACTACAAATCCTCATTTCTTTATAGCGAAGTATGGAATGACGTATTAAAATGGTTTCACTATACGAAACATGGATTTCTTACAGGAATCCTAAAATAAAATTTCGTATGGATTGCACGATATCAATAAAATCAGGAAGCAATCAGCAATGTTGTGCTGTTGTCACAAATACATCTCGTGTATAAAAAACGGAATTCGCTTGATGTAAATTTTGGTTAGGGCCAAAGAGTTTTTTGTTGTGAGTCGCGAATGATTTTGCTTCGATAATCGATTATGAAATTACATCGTACAACGCTTCGCTCTATGTTGTAGATATTATGCTCAAATACTGCTTCCTGGACGGTTCCTGTGTGGAGGGATTCTTATCGTCTTGAGGACAGTTTAGCAATGTTGCGTCCTATTTCCCGGACGCCGTTGCGGCGCAGCTGGCATTATTCCGAGAGCGATACAGCTTCCGAACCTAAGCACAGCTGTCTGAAGTACGCCCGAACGCACTTTTCTCCGACACGCTATGTGAAACAAGCCTCGTTATTAGCCACGAGTAGTGGTTGACAGATTTTTACACCTAATGTCTTTCACCCTGTAATCACTGACTGCGAATGAAGACGTCGTATCTGTAAGGGCTACGATTTTATGGATCCTCCACACAATATACTTTCCTTTCTTTTCAGTATCAAGTCCTTCTACATGTCAACAGCAACCAAATCCGCTACAATGAAGGGCTCTTCTAGCCGGATAACCTCCCTTATAACATGGAATGAATCGTGCTAAAATTGTTTGACTAGCATCGTAGAGCTGCTATTTTATTATGTGTATGGCCCTTACCGCACGCATCAATTAGATTATTTTAGGCAGTAGTAGACTTGAAGGTGGCCTTAAACAAAGCCTCGTGTCATGCTTAGAGAGAAGTGTTGTTGATATACGAGTAAGTTGTTTACCTTTTTCACATTCACCTTCAATCTCTATCTGCGCTTGCCTATCGTCACTGTTCTTGTTATATATATATATATATATATATATATATATATATATATATATATCCGCGCGCGCGTGTGTGTGTGTGTGTGTGTGTGTGTGTGTGTGTGTGTGTGTGTGTGTGTGCGCGCGCGCGCCTTCCCTAGACTTTATTTCTTTATTTCTTTACGGATTGACTGTGATTGTTTGAGTATTACACTAATCTCATGTAACTTAGCAGCGAAATGTACGAACAGCGGAGTGACTGATACAAGCAATGTATGGAAAATGAAAAGGATATGTGAATTAGGGATGTGTTATGTGAATAAATCATTGATGTTTATTTCGATTTCATCATCGACACCTAAACATATAGTACAATATAATATTCGACTCCAAAGCATCAATGCTGTTAACATTATATACATCAGTTACTAATATTATATCTCTCACAATGTTTTCTCTACAGACTGTACCATGTAATATTTCATTATTATTATCTGTTCGTACTTTCAGTAATGATCCACGATTTAATAATTCATACTGCTCACTCCACATTTGACGTAAAACGAAGTTTACCTCTGTTTGGTAGTGCTTTTCGTAACAATGTGTGTTAAAAAATAAAATATCGACATATGCTACGTTCCTACAGTGCCTTATCTTTAATGTTAATACAGGTTGCGTGGAAATGAAAGAGTGAAAAATTTTTATTATTCATAATAATTATCTTTCCAAGTAACAAGCGAAAAGATTAGAATTACTCAAGAACTGACATAACACAAATATCTGAAGAATCTTTAACTGCGGAGGAGTTGTTTTCTTTTAAATGAGTAATAACAGTTAGACTATGTGGTGCAAATTTAATATTACGTATCATGAACGGAAAATGTACTTACATAATTATAAGTTTTAGCAATTAAAATAGAATCGCAAACAATACGGAGTCACGCTACTTTAGGCCACGAAAGAATGAACTGAAGGAACAAGGAATACATTAGTCCATGCTTAGCTACAACAAAAGCCAATGTTAGGAGTTTAATCAGCCCCCTCACACCAGCATGCTCACGATTCACAAGTGTCGATATGAGGTTCGTTGACAAAAATATTCAATTAAACGACGAAATAAATATTCACATTGCTAAAAAGCAGCCTGGTTATTTTATCAACACTGAATGTCGATATATACTGCCTTTACAATGCTCCAACACTGCATTATAGATTATCGTTGTACATCCACCATTTGAATTAAAGCAAAGTTTCACAGGATTACAGCTTGGCATAATTAACGCATATAAATATAATGTTGTGCACTTAACCAAATATTGTGTTAGGCTCTGACCTCAAGATTAATAGTTGACAACTGGAGTCTTTCATGCCACTTGGCAGAACAATAGGTTCAAAATGGCTCTGAGCACTATGGGACTTAACATCTGTGGTCATCAGTCCCCTAGAACTTAGAACTACTTAAACCTAACGAACCTAAGGATATCACACACATCCATGCCCGAGGCAGGATTCGAACCTACGACCGTAACGGTCACGCGGTTCCAGACTGAAGCGCCTAGAACAAGAGGTAAACTTTGTCCCTTTCGTCGTATAGTACTGTAGTGTCTATATTGGTGTGCTGCACTAGCGTTAGGGAACCTGATCAGTTTTGCTGTAACACGTGACATCGAACGTAAAACACGAAAGGGTTAGACAGGGAGGTACGGAGATGTAAACTTTGTGGTTATGGTGGTTCAGGTTTCTTAACCCACTGTTGTGTGTCACAGAAATGTTGGCATTTCAACTGGCAGTTTCGAAGGACGGCGCAGAACATATAATGAGCACAGCATGCAGAAAGTTGAACTCCTCTTCTGTGGTCCGAAGTGAGCTACTGCTGCGGAAAAAAGTAAATAAACGTCTGTAAAGATGAACGCATCATGTTACGCCAAAGCATATTCAGGTATTTTTTAATGAAATTTATTAATTAGGAACTGCGATGTTCTTTAAGGACTGTTTAGACTGTGGTATTAACGGTAGGCTGTCATCAGAACCGCAAACATAAATTAATATTCTTATGTAGCCGCGATGGACTATGTTATTAGATTAAATTTATCTTCTATCTTGACGATATTGCATCTGATTAGTAAAAGAGATACACAGTCTCCCGCAGTCATTAACTGTCGTGGCCGATAAGAGATCCTGCACTGATGTACTTTATGGACCGGACTTTCCGTTACCGTATTCACTTTGATTATATGGAGAGCTTTTTTGTCATGGGTAACAACAGGTCTAGTTGAATCGTTTCACTTCTAAAAACCTACAGAACAGCTAGATGTCTCTCCCTATAACGTTACGAATCTTTACATGAGCTAATCTATTACTATGTTGCGTGATTTGTAGTTAATTTAATCAGGATTTGAACAAGTTATCCATTACTCACAAGAGGAACTATCATTCCCTTTCCATCAACAACGGTGCTTATAACAACATTGCAACCAGTCGCGAAGGTCCGTTGTGAGCTGTAATCGTAGTATGACAGCGAAATGTGGCGAATATTCTAATGCATTGAGAAACCGATTTACGCTGGAAAAAAATTAGTTCCAATTTTGGCCACCAGGCGCATATCTAGCGCCGTGAACGCGAGGAAGACCTACATGCTTCCCTATGTAATTGATTAGGAATGGTACGTGGACATAAAATAGCAAACAAGTCAGAAGGTATAATGTTGATTTTATTATTAACGGCCGCGTACACAGTTCGTGCAGTATAAGCACCGGAGATGTCGACGAGATGCCGTATCCGTGTAACGACGTAATCAATAGTTGTTCGCAGCAGTTCCGGTAGAATCTGAGCAAAGTGTTCCTGCCCTTCAGATCAGGCAGAGACAAAATGTCTCCCGGGTGAACGTATTCTTGTACATACCCCCAGAACCAAAAGTCACATGGATTCAGAACAGGTGATCTTGTGCGCCATGCATCTGGAAAACCTCTGGGGATAACACGTTCCTGAAAGGAAGCATTAAGCAGATCTTTCACTGGGCGAGCGACATGAGGTGTTGCAGCATCTTGCATGGAAACAGTGGTTTCCACACAGTTGCGCTTTTCCAAAAACAGGAATCACATGCTGTACAAGGAGGTCTCGATAACATGCAAACGTCACTGTACACCTGACACGCCCTCTAGGTGTATTCGTTTAAAGAAGAACGGACCGAGAATACGTATAAGGGTTCTTGTTGATCCACATCACACAGTCACACACGGCGAGTGCAATGGCTCTTCGTGCACAACATGCGGTTTAAAAGTACCCCAAATTTGCAAGTTGTTTGTATTCACTGCACCATGTAGTGTAAAATGTGTCCTACCACTCCACAGAATATTGTTCGGCCACATGTCATCAACTTCCACCGTGCCAGAAACCAAGAGCAAATGCAGAACGTGGCCGCATGTCATGAGGTTTCCGTTGCTGCACCGTCTAGATCTTCTACGGGTACCAGTGTAAAATATTCCACAAAACTTTATGTTGTGTTAACAATGGGATGGACATTTCTCGTGACACTCCTCGAGAGCTAGCGCTACCCGGGGCACATGTTGCATGGTCAGTTAAGCAATAGCAACCACGTCAACGACTTCCACCGACATGGAACGCCTTCCTCTTCCAGGTGCCACAGCCAGCTCACCCGTGTTCCCGAACTTCATTATTACCTTCTTTAAACCATTTAATGACATCAGGCCTCTTCTCACACCTTTCAGTCGGCGATACTTTCACAGTGCAACACTGTAACTGTTGCCGTTCATACGGCACAGTTTCACTAACAGTGCACGGTCTTTCTTCTCGATATCCATACTGTTCATTCACGTTATGGCTTGTCAAATGACAGCGTCGATGTGATATCGTCATAAAAACAGTGTACTGCGCCAGATTTGTACCTTGTGGCCAAAATTGGAACTAATTTTTTCCCAGCATAAAGAAGTTCCGCATTAACGCATTAGCATACCTACAAGTTTCGCTGCCACACGATAATGGCAGCCTGGTGTACTTCCACTTTCATTATAACCAGTTATTACAAGCAAAACATCTGAGATCGGTCACTTCCAATGCACACACTGTGTTGACATTTTACAAAGGTTGGGAGACTCTAGCAATTATCTCTAGCCACGAACGATCTTTTGAATTATCCAGGATGTTCAAAAATCAATAGAAGAAAGGCAGAAATAGCACAGTTATGACAAATCCATTTTATTACAACCAGTGTCCCTCTCAAAGTAGCACACACTGACAACAGAAATGATGAACCCTCTTATGAAATTCTTACTTACATTTCGCCGTAAATTTCGTTTAATTCACTCCCGACAAATAATTCCTTTCACCATATGGCCTCTCCCCGCCCCCCACCCATTCCCCCCTTCTCTCTCTCTCTCTCTCTCTCTCTCTCTCTCTCTCTCTCTCTCTCTCTCTCCCTCTCTCTCTCTCTTACGACACTGATGATAATTTGGTATTTATTCTTGATTTATTTTATATCTTTCTTGCCAGTTCACTGGCATGTCATCTTGGAAATTAATTTCTCCAGCTTATTTATAGTATTATCTTATATGTCGCTGTATCAACAGACTTACGTGTAATGGCATATTAAAGCTTCTGTACATCAGATTACAACTAATGGCTGACAAGTATCTAATGCGTCCAGAGAGAAAAACAGATGTTCTCTTTAATGTTTATTGAAAATTACGGGTCTAATTGCTAGTTACGATGGGGATGGAAAAATATTAGACTCAGCTCACGTCCACGCAATACGTTCTAATTTAAATTGACAGAGCGGTAACATCGGTGGCGATCATGCAGGATAATTATCTGAATTTTGATTACAAACAATTCATGCAAATCGATGAGATAATTTTCGTAGTTAATTTGGCATTTGTGCACTGATCTCGTTTCGGAAAGTTATCTGACTTTATCTTATTATTAAGTAAATACATAATACATCCATTCAGCTATAAGTGAACACGTGCACCAACACGGGGTGTGCAATGTGTCTTCAATTTCCAACTGGGTTAATTTACGACCGGTAGTATATTTTCCATTCACCACAGTCGCAAGCCCGTCCGGGTACATGTCATTGTTTTTTAAAGGATGAGACAGCTTGACTTTTTTCACGCACAAGCAGGTCGTTCGCAACGTGCTGATGTTTAATGCATCCAAATATACATTTAGATAGAGCTGTTACTTGTTGCATTTTCTTTTATTCACCTACTTTTATGCGTTGGAATTTGCTACACTAGGAAATTCAAAAATATTATGCAAGATATAAAACAGAATGACAGCTTATTAGTACTCAAAGTAAATCAGTATGATCAACCTGTCTAACGGAAAGCTAACAAACTTTTCTACTCGCCACCTGTCCACGGCAATTATGAAATGTGAATATAGTTTACCTCTGGTACGTTTTACTTTATTAAAGGCTACCGATTTCGGAAGACTGGCCTTATATCTTCAGGGGTTTGACCTTGGACAACTATAGGATGAGTTACCGGGCTCCAAATATAAGGGCGGCGATAATACGAAGAGCGTTACTGTATACCAACAGCAGGCATGGGGCATAATAGACAAAATGCAGTTAACTCCCAAATTGTTATTATTTAAGACCCATAGTTTAGTAAGATTACAAAGTCTTGGCATACTTCGTATTTTGATGTACACTTTAGAAACAAAAAATTGTGAAATTCACAAAATGCAGGGAAGTGGAATCCTCTGAACAGCACATCAGTGAGTTACAATTTAAATCAGTCAATTCTAAGAAATAGCTCAACGGAAACATTTGTGTGATTACTATATGGAATGATTAGATAGATCATTCGTAGGTAAAGCAGATGATAGATTTCGTTCCACTGGCAGGATACTGGGCATACGCAATGTGGATACAAATCAAAGACTAACAGGATATATGGAACGTATACACACAAGGGCAGCACAAATGGTCAGAAATTTGTATGAGTAAGGGGTGAGCCAGACAGAAATGCTGAAAAACCTGACTTTGAATGGGCTTGAAAATAGATGATGTCAAATATCCCGCGAAAGCTTTAAAGTTTCAAGAACCAGTGCTAAAAGAAGAATCCAGAGCTATCCTCCATTCCCTTACGTATCGCTCCCATGGGGCCCTTAATTCGTGGTTGGAACCGGAAGAAAACCTAGCATGCGGTACCATGCTAGGTACCTCTACAAGCATTTCATAGCGGTCTGTAGAGTACAGATGTAGATGGCCATACAGAATGTTGCACTACAAGCCTGATGTCTTCTCTTCATGACGTAACGACGGAGATATACTCTCCAGTCGCACAACAGTCTGAATAACCACCTTTTGCAGGGAGGATAGCTGCGAGACGCGCAGGAAGAGTGTCGACGAGATTCTGCAAGGTACCGATAGGGATGTGAAGCCATGCTCACTCCATATATTGCCTACCTGCGATAGGTTCATCGGTTGAGAATCCATGGCGCGAACAGTCCGAGGCGATATGGTCCCACAGGTTCTCGATTGGGTTTAAATCAGGGAGTCTGATAGCCTGGAGGGTATGGTAAAGTGATCCTCGTGCTCTTCAAACCACGCACGTACACTGCGAGTTGTGTGAGACGTAACATTGTCCTGCTGGTAGGTGCTACCGTGCCGTTGTAAAACAAACAGCATATAGCGGTGGACATGGTCCCCAACGAATAGAGACATACTTGTGTTTAGTCCGCCTGCTTAGCTGGGTGGTAACGTGCTCGCCTCCCATGCAAGCGGGGCCGGGTTCGATTCCCGGTCGGGTTGAAGATTTTCTCCGGGGACTGGGTGTTGTGTCGTCCTCATTATCACATCATCATCATCACCGGCGCGCAAGTCGCCCAATGTGGCGTCGACTGAAATAAGACATGCACTTGGCGGCCGAACTTCAGCCGATTGGGCCTCCCGGCCAACGATGACATACGGTCATTTCATTTTCATACTTGGGTTGACCCATTGCGCTTTCCAGAACGACGAAATCGCCAAGGGAATGCCACGAAAATATTCCCCAGATCATAACGCTGCCTGCTCCGGCATGGATCCTTCCTATAATTGTTGCAGGGCCGTAAACGCCAACAGAAACCAGTCTGATGGATCGTAAAACGTGATTCATCTGAAAAGGCCACCTGTCGCCACTCAGTGGACGTCCAGACGGGGTACTGGCGTGGAAATTCTATGCTTCGTCGCCGACGAGCAGCAGTCAGCCTGAGCGCATGAAGCAGACGCCTGTTGAGGATGCCCATACGCAACAACGTTCGCTGAACGGTCGTTAAAGAGACACTGTTGGTAGCGCCCTGGTTCACATGGGCTTCCAGTTACCCAACAGCTGCACGTCTATTCGCCCGTACACATCTCCGTAGCCATCGTTCACCTCTGTCGTCGACAGCCCGTGATGCATCACAGTTGCCTCAGCACCGGTTTTGATTAGCGCCATTTTGCCATGCGCGCTAGCCTATACTTTAACCACTGCGGGACGTGAACTGTTTGCAGACTTAGTCATTTTGCAAATGCTTCCACCCTTGTCCAGGAAGTCAATGATCATGCCCTTTTAGACGCCAGATAAATCGCTCAGTTTCCACATTACGACTGCACTGTTTCCGCGTCCTCCAGGCACATTTTATATACTCGCCACTGCTAGTGCTGCCACATGCCTCTGTGAGTGGTTATTGCACATTAATGTGACTGGAACTGTGTACAACAACTTGTCGACCGAGTTATGCTTCAGTAGGTTACCGTATGTTTTAATTTAAATTTTTCTGGCCTATTCCATGCCAACAAACATGATAAAAGACTGCTGTATACCCACGCATTATGAAAGCTTCACACGCTTTTGATATTACTATTTTCGCTTACGAGACTTCCTATAAAACTTTTACGTTATGTATGCACACTTAAGTTTTTTGAACAAGTTTGTTTTATATATGAGGGCTTCAGAACTTAAGAAACAATCTGAAAAGTTTGTAAGGGTGTTAAAGCGGAGGTTATGCCGCGAAATAAATGCTAAGAAAAAAAATCGTTATGATGCGCCGTTTCCGAGTTAGTTAGCATTGAACTTAGCCAGTCAGTTCGCTGCGCGCGCAAATTCAAGCACTCGCACGCGATAAAACACGGTAATACACAGATATCTTTTTCACTTGAAACTTCCTGGCAGATTAAAACTGTGTGCCGGACCAAGACTCGAACTCGGGACCTTTGCCTTTCGTGGGCAAGTGCTCTACCATCTGAGCTACCCAAGCACGACTCACACCACATCCTCACAGCTTTACTTCTGCCAGTATCTCATCTCCTATCTTCCAAACTTCACAGAAGCACTCCTGCGAGTCGTGCTTGGGTACCTCAGATGGTAGAGCACTTGCCCGCGAAAGGCAAAGGTCCCTAGTTCGAGTCTCGGTCCGGTACACAGTTTTAATCTGCCAGGAAGTTTCGTATCAGGGCAAACTCCGCTGCAGAGTGAAAACCTAATTCTGGATCTTTTTCACTTGTTCAAATGCTAAATACCAGTTAAAATGTGCCTTTTTCAGAAGCGATAAATTTAAGCGAGGTGAGCGTAAGCTACTTTTGTGCGACGACACCAAAAGGAGAACAAGTTTGGCGACACTATCTCCGGCAGCCTGCTTCAATTTGCGTGCGTGACGACCTCACTGGCTAATTTCAGTGCTTAATAACTCGGAAACGGAGCAACGCATAAGTTTTTTCCTGAACCTTTATTTCTCAGCACACTCTCTACTGCAACACACTTACAAGCTGTTCAGACCGTTTGTGACCACCCTGTACATAAACCTGATGGCGAATACTGATACCTTCAGCGCGGATGCATGCGGCGGCCGAACGCTACATGTGTCGTGTGCGGCAAGTAGAGACTTTGGGCTGGACGGGAAGCGTGCACGGACAGCCGCAAGGCTTACAGCGATCACTCGCTTAAAGCAAGAAATCCGGGTTCGAGTCCCGGTCCGGCACAAGTTTTCACTTGTATCAGTGCAGCATATGGAGCACCGGCAATGTTTGAGATTTATAAACCATTTAAAACGAAATGTACGTGGGATGTTTGCAATAAAATGCGTCACTCATTCGTAACATTCAGTTCCTGAAATTTTGAGTGGTAAATTGTGTCTCTTCAATATTTGTTTTTACCCCGGATCCAAAATTCGAAGCAACGCAGTCAATTCTAGGTTATTTGCACAGTTGTTAGACGAAAACAACGAGAACTTTGATAGAGTACACTCTCACATTGAACTACGCTGGCTGTCAGAACGCTTACGTTTTTACAAATTGTTCTCACTGTTTGAGTCTGCTTTCGTTTGTGGATGCAGATCATCAAATTTTAAACTTAAGTTTATCTGGTGACCAGAATTTCCTATTTAACAAATCTGTTTATTAAATTTAATGCGGTTAACTTGCAGTTACAATGCGACAGTCTACATTCAATAAAAACGAAATCTATCATTTTAGTTCTCCTTGTCAGAATAAAACTAATGAAGCAAAACACTGCACGGCGCGATTTTTTAGTTTCCGAATCTGTCGCAGACGAACTGCCACCTGGATGGTAACGTCTCAAGCTACGTTTAACATTTGAATGTATTTCACACTGACTTTGAAACTGGGTTTGAGGGTGTTTTGACTACGGGGGTAGCACGGGGGATTATTACTGACTGTCGCTAGGAAGTTTTTGATTACTTTTCCAGCTTCATATTTCGTGGAAAGGTGTTTCAAAGCTCTTGACAATCTAGTTACAACAGAAATACGAACAGAATGTAAATAACTGACCTCGGAGGTATAAAACTAAACAAAACTAAACTGAAGCCAAATATTGAAATTTTTCTAATAAAAAATAAGGCTCACCTCTCCCATTAAAAGCATTTACGTATTAATTTTATTAGATTTGCATTTTGTTTCGTTTAACGTAACCCCAGAATGGGCGTACGTCTAAACGGGGGCAGGTAAAACACAGTAAGGTCGTTGTAGAAACTATCGGTATTGTAGTAGCAGCTGTGTTGGGAAAGATCCAGAGCACCAAGGCCTAATAGAAAGCACTGAAGCTCAAATAGTTATAAGTACAGAAAGCTGGTTAAAACCGAAAATAAGTTCAACTGAAATTTTTTCAAACGATCTAACAGTGTTCAGAAAGGATAGATTAAATACAGTTGGTGGAGTATTTATTGCTGTCGAAAGTAGTTTGTCCTGTAGTGAAATTGAAGTAGATAGTTCCTGCTAAACAGCCTGGGTAGAGGTTATATTTGACAATCGGACAAAACTATTAATTGGATCGTTTTACCGACCCCTGACTCAGAAGATATAGTTGCTGAAGTGTTTAAAAAAACTTGAGACTCGTTTCAAATAGGTAACCCACTCATACAATTATAGTCGGTGGCGACATCAATCTACCCTCGATATGCTGGAAAAATTATACGTTAAAAGCTAGCGGGAGGCATAAAACGTCATCCGAAATTGTATTGAATGGTTTCTCAGAAAATTATTTTCAACAATTAGTTCATGAGCCTATTCGAAGCGTAAATAGTTGCGAAAGCATATTTGACCTCTTAGCAACAAATAATCCTGGACAATATTATGACGAATACAGGGATTAGCGACCACAAGGCAGTTGCTGCTAGGCTGAATACCGTAACACCCACAACCATCATAAAGAAACGCAAAGTTCGTCTATTTAAAAATGCTGATAAAAATGCTCTAAACGCCTTTCTAAGAGACAGTCTCCACTCCTTCCGATCTGATCACGTAAGCGTAGAAAAGATGTGGAATGATTTCAGAGATAGTATCGACGGCAATTGATATATACCACATAAATAAAAGTGATGGTACTGATCCCCAATGGTACACAAAACGAGTCAGATCGCTGTTGCAGAAGCAACGAAAAAAGGATGCCAAATTTAAAAGAATGCAAAATCCTGAAGATTGGCAAAGTTTTGCAGATGTTCGAAATATAGCGCGTGCCTCATTGTGAGATGGTCTTAATAATTTCTACAACGAAACTCTGTCTCGGTCATATATAAAGCAGACCAGTGGCAAGACGCAATCAATAGCTTCATTGTGCGATAACAACGGTGAAGTCACTGATGACAGTGCCACTAAAGCAGAGTTATTAAACATGGTATTCCGAAACTCCTTCACCTAAGAAGACGAAGTAAACATTCCCGAATTCCAATCAAGAACAATTCCGAAGATGAGAAACATAGAAGTAGATATCCTCAGTGTAGCAAAGTAGCTTAAATCACTTAATAAAGTCAAGGCTTCCGGTACAAATGGTATACCAGTCTCGTTCCTTTCAGAGAATGCAGATGCAATAGCTCCATATTTAGCAATTATATAAAACCGCTCGCTCACAGAAAGTTCCGTACCTAATGATTGGAAAGTCACACCAATACCAAAAAAAGGAAATAGGAGTAATTCGCTGAATTGCAGGCCCATATCACTAAGTCAATTTGCAGTAGGGTTTTGGAATATATACTCTATTCGAACATTATGAAATACCTCGAAGAGAACCATTTACTGAGACATAGCCAGCACGGATTCAGAAAATATCGTTCTTGCGGAACACAACTAGCTCTTTATACTCATGAAGTAATGAGTATTATCGATAGGGGATGTCAAATTGACTCCATATTTTTAGATTTTCAGAAGGCTCTCGACACCGTTTCTCACAAGATTCTTCTAACCAAACTGTGTGCCTATGGACTATCGCCTCAGTTGTGTGACTGGATTCGTGATTTCCAGTCAGAAAGGTCCAGTTCGTAGTAATTGACGGAAAGTCATCGAGTAAAACAGAAGCAATATCCGGCGTTCCCCAAGGAAGTGTTATAGGCCCTCTATTGTTCCTGATCTATATTAACGACATAGGGGACAATCTGAGTAGCCGTCTTAGATAGATTGCAGATGATGCTGTCATTTACCGTCTTGTAAAGTCATCAGATGACCAAAACGAATTCCAGAATGATTTAGATAAGATATCTGTGTGGTGCGAAAAGTGGCAATTGACCCTGCACACAGAAAAGTGTGAAGTTATCCACATGGGTACTAAAAGAAATCCGCTAAATTTCGATTACGCGATAAGTCACACAAATCCGAAGACTGTAAATTCAATTAAATACTTAGGGATTACAATTACAAATAACCTAAGTTGTAACGATCACACAGATAATGTTGTGAATAGAGCAAACCAGAGACTGCGATTCATTGGCAGAACACTTAGAAGGTGCTACAGATCTACTAAAGAGACTGTTTACACTACACTTGTCTGCCCTATTCTGGAGTATTGCTGTGCGGTGTGGGATCCGTATCAAGTGGGACTGACGGATGATATTGAAAAAGTTCAAAGAAGGGCGGCTCGTTTTGTATTATCGCGAAATAGGGGAGATAGTGTCACAAACATGATACGTGAATTGGAGTGCCTATCATTGAAACAAAGGCGGTTTTCGTTGCGATGGGGTCTTTTCATGAAATTTCAATCACCAGTTTTTTCCTCCGATTGCGAAAATATTCTGTTGGCACCCGTCTACATAAGGAGAAATGATCATCACGATAAAATAAGAGAAATCAGGGCTCGTACAGAAAAATTTAAGTTCTTGTTTTTCCCGCGAGCCGTTCGAGAGTAGAACGGTAGAAAAGACAGCTTGAAGGTGGTTCACTGAACCCTTTACCAGGCACTTAATTGTAAATAGCAGAGTAATCACGTAGACGTAGAAAACTCGTGTTTTTTAAATATTTCGTTTTACATTCCTACAGCTAAACCTATCCAAGCCATTAGCACTGTATGAGCTCACGAAACACATTTGAAGTTGATTAATTTGTAAAAAATCAGTATCTGAAGGCAAGGGGTCTACCCAAGACAGAAAAAATTGTCACGTGGTCTATGAAACAAAAAAGTTTGATGACTTCTGATTTAGTGTGAAAACAACACATTTAGGGAATACATGACTGCATTATCAATTTCTATGTACCTACAAGGAAAACACAAACCATTTCACATACTAACATCCAGTACGTGTACTTAAAAACCAGTCTATACTGTCATTGTAGTATTACACATTTTACTGCTGACTGCACCTAATGACTTATTACTACATGGACTACATTGAGAGATTTCCATTACATGTACCTTAGTATGCGAAATAATGATTCATATTTTCCTTGTTTATGAGACTCGATATTGATGTTACGTCTACCCGAAATGTTTGTTTTAAAACTAACTAAATCACACATTTGGCCAACTTGTGCGTCCTAATCTCCGTAGTGGTACCACTAAGCATTTAACAAATGGCCGGTCACAAGATACGCCTGATTACAATGGCACGAGTAGTATGGACGGTTACAACGCTGCCAGACATGGCGAACACGAGCCAAGCACAGCCCATTGTGCGGCGGCGAGCAGTCATTGATGAAAGCGATCTGGTTGGCTTGCCAGTCACGCTTCTCTACGCGTCCGCTGAATCTGCAAGTGGCGCTCGCTGAACCGCGCAACTCAATGGAGCAGGTGCGCTCCTTCTGCCCTGCCGGGGCATGCGAAGAGGAGAAAACCACAGCTGTGCTCGCTGTAGTAGCTACTGCCACGCCGACAATTACAAATGAACCAGCACAGGTATGTCATGTAACACGTCCAGGTAAAATAGAATAAATTAAGATCATTGTCATATTTAGAGATTCTTCCGCCACATACTGGTAGAACTACACATTTAACGTTGAAAACTACACGAACTGCGTTCTGTTAACGTTCATTTCGAACCGGTTTTCGGGTTATAGGGCGATCATCAATAAACAAGTGACTAGTGCCCCCAAGACAGCAGCCTAATGAGCAGGAAACCAACCCAGGAGACGAACCCAGGGTGAAAATAAAATAGAGGTGGAGAGAGAGAGAGAGAGAGAGAGAGAGAGAGAGAGAGAGAGAGAGATTCTTTGCACTACTGCAACATAGCTTTCACGCTTCACCGTTTCGAAAACTTTCTCGCTATTGTAGTTGGTCTGATTGATAGAGTAAGGAAACACCTTCGTTTGCTCTACACAATCTGCAGACGGCACTGTGATACAAAATTTCTCTGAGTTCACTCCCCCCTTCCAGACAAAAATCTTTGGTCCGACTCTGCGGTGAGGTACGATAAAAGGAGCTTTCATGTCGTCACGGACTTGAAGCCAACGTCCGTCATGTTAGTCGTTCCAGGGATTAGCTTCTGCTGTGTCTTGATGGCACCTAACGTCATTTGTGAGTGTGCTAATCCTTTACATGCATAAATTTTGGTTGCGTTGTTTACTTTATAGTAGCGTTTTTATCTCTGAAATTTGACTTTACATTCCCTATTAATCCAATTCGAGAAGTTCTCTGGGTGAATGCTGTGAAAAGGAAAGATTGGAAACCGACCAAACATAGAAAAATATATTCTCAGCATTTTGGGGAGGAACAAATAGACCGAACATCCGTTTTGTCTGTCTGTCTGTCTTGAGCAAAAAGATCGATTATGATAGCAGACTTTTTGGGTCACTCATTTGTCTTCTTGGTTATTCGGAATTGATAACAAAAATAAAGCTAAAACGGAAAGGCGAAATGCGTCGTATTATGGCATCACATATGCATTTAAGGCCAAAAAAGTCTGAACATGCCTTCCTGTCGCTGTATTATTGTCGAAAGCACTGTAACACTGTCTATTTAAAACAACCTGGGGCATCTAATATGGTAGCGTCAGCTTCAAAGCAATGTAAACCGTAAATCTCTAGCGCCATATTCCCTTATTATATCTTCAAGAATCAAACAGGAAAAATAAAGATAATCTCAACAAACATATACTCTATCTTTCTACTGTTTGGTATGCTGCACAATGTTGTGTCTTGTAGATACTAGTCAGTTCTTTCCTGACATGGCCCAACACCGAAAACAAATGTTAGCAGCAAAAAACCGCAGTTAATTTGTTTCTTGAACTTAAAATGTTTTATTACGAATATCTTTCTTATTGTGTACATGGGAAAGACATAAAGTGTTAATTACTACCTCGAAATAATAACGTTGTGTAATTAATGTTTTGTTTGTTTGCAGGTAAATTAGAGTCCTATTACACAACAAAATCCCCGCGGTACAGTGCCGTATAAGGCTGCTAGAGAAACCTTAATAAAACGGCGGTGAGTGTACCATAATGTAACACAATGGTCAGGCGGCGCTGACGCAACCCATAACAAGTGAAGTGGCGGACCATCTCTCTGTGAACAACGCGGTAACGGCAAGAGCAGCGAAGGCCCCTATACTCGAACACCGGTACACCACAATCGATGTGACAGTAGAATAACTGGCCACGTGCGAGGACACGCGCATTCAGGAGTCCGTACAAACTTAATTATGTATACAGTTAGGTCATTAAATGCAGGAATCGAGAACCTTGACGAGTTTTGCCTGTTATCGGCATCGATTGCGGCAAGATATCGGTCCCGGAAATCCCAAGCTCGTATCAAAATCTCAACTGTAGTTCCTGAGACTGGCCCGCACATTCAAAAACAAGCGAGCTAGGGACTTTAGTATCTACACCTATGTGCAGAGAGAAGATTTAATAAAATAGTTTTACGTGTTTACTAAAACATGACTACAACTTACATCTTATGTTTGCATGCAGTAATATTTTTCTATTACGCTTCTGACGGATGATGAATGCGATGTTAAAGTTCTAATGGCAAAAACAATTTTTACGTGATATAATTACAATTTAAACTATTTTCTGATTTTTTCCCCGTACCTGTAACGAAACACCTTGCTTCTTGCAAAATATCGTGATCACAGTTCAACGAGAAGTACCTACAGGTATTGACGAGTTAGGTTGCGAGTATCAAATTGTGACAAATGACCATATCGTTTCATTGGAGTGACTTAAAAGCTTAAATTTTTACACTGCCAAGAAACCGTAGACTTTAGTACGTGACACAAATTTCAACTTGATACGTCTATCCGTTCCTAAGAAAAAGAGTTCTTAACAGTCAGACGGACAGACAGACAACAAAGCGATCGTACAACGGTTCCGTTCTTACCTATTGAGATATAGACCCAAAAAGGCGCCTAGGCAGACACTTTACACTGATTTTCTATTCCCGCGCTGATGGGAGCACTTTGATTAACTGCGTGCAGACACTACTCGTCGCGACAAGGCGTGAGTCCCGAAAGAAAATTTTACTAAAAGTGTCTCCTGTTATCGTCGGAATGTGATCAGCGTGTCTCCAATTCCTCCGCCCGTTTTTGCCAGTAGGTAAGATCCTGGCGATACTGCTGTTTCTTTATTCAAGCAGCTCCTCATCTGGACACACGAGGCCGAGTGGTCCCCGTTCGAGACCTTCTCGCCCCAAAAAAAGAATCTGAGGAAACATCGGTAATCGAACCCAGGTCCTTCCGCAACGCAGGTGAGCCGTGGCTGGCTCATGCTATGCGCTGGATTAAACCTTCGTTGCGATTCTGTGTTTAGTCTCCCGCGGTTATTGCGATTTCGTTATTATCCTCTCCTTCCGCGGGTGGCAGCAGCGGTGTGTATCGATATTCGCACCTTGGACTATCTTTGACCTGGCGCTTACAGCTTCCGGCTGGGCGGTGTGCGACCAGTCGATCGGTTGGCGTGGAGCAGCGAGGAATTCTCCGCGGGACGTAGTTCGGCCGGTGCCGCTGGCGGTCTCTACGCGGTGTCGGAGTGTGTGGAGCTGTTCACATTGCTGCGAGGTCCGTGGCTCACCGACCCTGGACACGACAGTTGAGTTTTGATTTAATCTACCAGCAAGTCAAGACAGTTCACATTGTGTCGATTGGAGTTCGTTGTCGGTTGGTGGGATATTCCCGCGAGCATCAACGTGGTTTTCAAGTTGGAAAATTCAAGCCATCATCCGGTGGAGTTTCACTGTATTTGGTTATTTGAATTGTAGTGCACCAGAGGAATCTTCTGCCTTGTGGCCGTTAACGTTCCGGTTACCTGCCCTGGCCATTGACATAAATTTCAAGCAGTGTAGTTTCCTCATCGTGTTGTTGCTGTCCAGCATGGTGTGTAGTTGACAGCTCCATGTATGATTGGTTGTGGGCGCCAATATCTTCTACGTTGTTCCGTTGAACTCCCTGTTGTGCCCTGGTCGTGTGAAGTGGAAGTTATCTTGTCGGTGGATCCGTTGACTGTCGGTCGGTTGGATTGTCGTCGGATAGTGAATGGTTGGCCCGACTGCCTGTCTCACCTAAGCGAGCGTTAGTGTTGAATTCCAGGCCGACCCTCGAACATCTGAGCGCCCTTGGGAGTACTGCCTTTTTGTATTTGTTCTTTTGTTTGTACTTCTATGGCTTCTACTCGATTTTTTAAAAATTAAGGTTGTTTTGCCCTTAAGGCATAAGATTCTTTATGCCCTCAGCCTAATTTAAAAAATTGTTTCACGTAAGACCTTTGGCATTTTAAAGGTTTTAATGTTGTTGAATATTAAGTGTTGGACCTTCAACCGATTTTGAGTTTGAGTTGTTTTGCTCTCAAGGCCTTCAGCCTAGTTCAAAGAACTGTTTCACGTAAGGCCTTTGGTATTTTAAAAAAAATAATGTTATGGAGTTTTAAGTGTTTGGCCTTCAGCCGATTTGAATTTAACTTCTTTGCTCTTGAACTGTCTGATTCTTTGGGCCTTCAGCCTAACTAAAGAACTATTGTAAGATAAGGCTTGCCTTTTAAATTTCTGATTATGCTTGCGTTTTCAGTTATTGGCCTCAGCTGCTTTTAAATTAAAGTGGCTTTCAGCCAGTAATTAACTTCCAAAAATCAAAGCTGTGTGTTTAAAAAAAATTTTTTTGGGCTCTTATAATGTTTGATCAAATAATAAAGTTGTATGTTCGAGTGTAACTGACAGCCCCTTATTTTGGCCCCTTTCCACAATTTAAACTACCTGTCCTGTCCTGCGGGTTAAGCAGGGCGTCTCTGGAGGCAGTGACACTAACCCTATTTTCTCAGAAAGCAAAGCTCATTTTATAAACTGTTATACACTCTACACCACGTTCCCTATGCTACGGAGGTGATCTTTTCCTAGATAATTTTCTGAAAATAAAATAATATGAAAACAGGATGAGATATTAACTCTGCAGCAGAGTATGAGCTGATGTGAAACTTTATGGCACGTTAAACTGTGTGCAGGACCGACACTCGAACTCGGGACCTTTGCCTTCTGCGGACAACTGCTCTGTCGACTGATGTACCAAGTACGGTAATTTTCGAAAAATAAAGTAATATGAATACAAAAGGCGATTTTCACTGTGCAGCACAGTACGCACTGATATGAAACTTCTTGCCAGACTAAAACTGTGTGCCGGTCAGAGACTCGAACTCGGGACCTTTGCCTTTCTCAGGCAAGTGTTCTGCCGACTCTAACTACCCAAACAGGACTGACAGGCCCACCTCACAGCTTAACTTCCGGAAGTACCTTATCTCCTACCTTCTCTGTCACTCTGGTAACATTCCCCACGCTCTGGCTAAACCAAGTCCCCGCAATATCGTTTCTTCGAGGAGTGCTAGTCCTGCAAGTTTCGCAGGAGAACTTCTGTGAAGTCTGGAAGGTAACACATGAGATACTGGCGGAAATAAAGCTGTGATGACGGGTCTTGAGCGGTGCTTGGGTAGCTCAATCGGTAGAGCACTTGCCTGCGAAAGGCATAATACGAATACATTCTTAAAATGGCAAGAAGTTGAAAAAATTCCAATATATGTTTAACACAGACCACTTCTCAATTGCTCTCTTGAGGGCCAGGCCACTTGGATGCGTTTACGAAGTGAACTGCTGCAGAGAGCAATCCAGCTCGATAAAGATGCCCATCCACAGGCTGATCGCTCTAAGCAACAAATCCGGTAAGCAGAGGAGTCTGGCCAAGGCAGAAAGGGAAAGACTCTCCACTAAGAAACGACTAAAAGCAACAGCATTCCTCTCACTTACACAACTCATATCCATGGCCTGCATAATGTTCACAATAGAGTGGTACGAGAAATACAGTGCGTTCAAGAAGTCCAGCTACATTTCAATAAATCGTAACTTTGAAAATATTAAGAGAATCGAGGTTTGTTGCGAAAGTTTAGCAGCTCTCCATGTTTTTTTCCTTCCTCATTTGTAGCTGATTTGAGCTCGACAGCATCAAAATGGTGACAGACTAAAAGACGTGGAAATGGTGTGCTGTATCCAATGCTGTGAGAATGGTACTGCCGCGTTATTGACGCCAATACGGTAGGGCACCACTGATATATATATATAAAACCGCAACGACGATGTTTAAAAACGTAACGACAAATGTTTACGTGGACGCGCTCGAACAGTTCCTGCTAGCGGTGGTCAACCAGCTGCAGGCGTCCATTGTCTTCCAGCGTGATGGTGCCAAACCCCAGGCCACGTGTTCTCCAGATGTCACGCCATTAGATTTCTTTTGTGGGGTTACATAGAGGATCGCGTGTACACTACACCAGTCAATGACATTGTTAGCGTCGGCGCAGTATACAGTGGCCAATGCGCAGTGACCAATTTTCGTCCAAAGCGCTGGGAGAGTTCATTCGTTTGCTCGGAAGTGGAGGGCAACAATGTTAGCCACCTTTCGGGCGGTCGGCGATGACAAAATCAAGGCACACGCCCTACAATCTTTCTTACGCGATTTTAGACAAACCCTTCGGTAAAAAAAAATTTAATTTTTGCGCCACTTACAGCATTATACGAGGGTTGAAACTTTAATGGTGGTGACTATTTATTTACAGCTCGTACAAAATCGATACATGTTTAAAAGTTTTACTGACCCTCATAGTAGTCACCAGCATTGTGTATAACCCGTTGCCAGCAACGTGGAGTCGTAGGATACTCTTACCAGTGACAGTTGTGTTGACAGTTCGAGCGGCGCGGTCTATTGCCCGACGAAATTGTAGCTGTTCTGAAGGGAATGCCGTGAAGTGTTTCCTTCAGTTTAGAAATCGAGTTGAACTTACGAGGGCCCTGAAAGATTTAAAAATTAATTTCCGACGGGTCCTGGACCGTACAAGCTATTAATATTGATACGAGATGAAACAGAGAAACAAAATTAGTTAATGAGAGAGGCTATCACAGTCGATGAGAGATTAGGAATAAATAAGATGTCTGGTGACAGTCAGGTCATTCGAATGCTCGAAGTTTAGTTTTGTAAATTCAGCAAACACAATTAGTAAAATTCTATATAAATCTGTGAAATCATTATATCTGCCTGGAAGGACATGTTCATGCAATTAACGTGAAACTTTTTTCTACTTTTTGCGATAAATTTGTGAGATTGACATGATCTCGCAGACCTCTTATTAATCACTGCAGATATATGACGTATATTTTGAAGTGGAAGCGTTTTGCCAAACTGCTATGTAATTCATCATCCTATACTATATTTTCAAATTAATAAAGTAAGCAATGTCATAGTGAATCTTCCGATGAACATCCTAAAGTGCTACACACAGTGTTTACCCTCGCACAGGTTTATTAAAATAGTTTTACGTTAAAGTACTTGAAAAAAATTGAATCTGAGGTATGATATGCATAAAGCGCAACTGAAAGCATAAACAGCGCACATTAGTGCCGTGTGGCTGGTCCGTAGATCTCTGTCTACATCTCACCGAAGAATATTGTCAAATAGTCAATACTTGACCTCACACGTTCAGTGTAACAGACAATACCGAGAATATCTTGAGGGTCATCAATACTGTTCGTTAATATTTTTAATATTGGCAATAGGTTAATAAGTCCCCCGTCATGGTCAATATATGGACAGTTTGACAATATTATTGAACTTTTGATGGACCCTTCGGCTACGTTGTTATTAGAGACGGAAAACTAGCCCGGATTACGAAAGGATAAAGAAAGAAATCGTTCCTGACCTTTTCAGAGGAACTTCCCGCCACTTGTGTGAAGCGATATACAGAAATCGTTGAAAATCTAAATCTGGATGACCGGACGCGGATTTGAAAAGACGTCCTCCCGTATGCGAGTCCAGTGTGCTTACCACTGCGCCAACTCACACGGTGTCTCAACTTCGGACGTTAATCGTCAGCTGCACAACTAATTTACACAAGACAGGGGGTAATGCCATTCCTCGACTCTCAATCAGACAGGTGACTGCACGAGGAATTAAATACCGCTCATTCAGCTTTGAGCTTTTAGGCCTAAAGCAGTACCGCCTCTCTTGAAACGCAGGCGCGACTGAGGGAGCAATCTCGCAGTGAGGTGAGGAACCAGGGAGATGAGTCCCTGGCTTTATTGCCGAGTACGGAGAAAGGGCAGCGACGGGGCAGAGGTCGTCGGCCGGTAGGCGGCAGTTTACAGCGAGAGGCGTTTATCAGGCGCCTGTGCCCTGGCAGACAATGGCCAGGAGGAACGACCTCCGCCAGTGCCCGTAGCTGCTCGCACGTAGGCCGCCTACTGTGCAACAGGTACACTTTCTCACGCTGCTGCTGCTGGCGTCACAGGCTGCTGCTTGGAGCGCCTGCCTGTAAGCCGCTATGCCAAGCACAACTGCCTGCATCTCCTGTAGCGCTGCTCCGCCACTGGGAAGTCTTCCGAGTACGGCACTTTCGAATTACGCTACTAGCCATTCATACTGCAACACCACCGAAGCGGCAACCGACAGACATTTACTGGCAAAGGACTCTACAACGAGGGGACTTCAAAAAGTAAGTCAATTAACTTTCTTTTGAGTGCACCACTACACTTCAAACTGACACACATTTTCAACAGTCACCAATTTTCTGTTAACAATAGTGGGAACATTCTACCAATCGTTTAATTCCTGGACGAAGAAAATCAGTATTCTGGTTACGGAGTCATTCCAGAACCACCATGTGAACATCCTCACCGTTGAAATCCGTCTTTGCTCCCAAGATGCTCTTTCAGCACGTCGAAATTTGCATGGTGCAAGATCTGAATTTCCCGGCTGGCATCAGCAACGACTGTGTGGCGCTAGTGGCCGGCCGAGGTGGCCGAGCGGTTCTAGGCGCTACAGTCCGGAACCGCGCGACTGCTACGTCGCAGGTTCGAATCCTGCCTCGGGCATGGATGTTTGTGATGTCTTTAGGTTAGTTAGGTTTAAGTTCTTCTAAGTTCTAGGGGACTGATGACCTCAGAAGTTAAGTCCCATAGTGCTCACAGCCATTTGGACCAATTTTTTTGTGGCGCTAGTGAAACAGTTGAGACACCAAAACGGCTGGAAGCGACATTGCGTTTGATTCATACATCTCCCAGAACTTCACGGTGAATCTGGGTACAGTTTAGACGTTTTGCCCACAACAATCGTACTGTCCCGTCACTCCTGTTGTGCACTGGCCTCAGCGTAGGACGACATGTGTAACTTATTTTCAGAAGTCTCTACAAACATCCTTGCAAATCCAAATGATTAGCATTTCAGCCCAACCACAAAAAAGACTGGACTTGTTTTTGAATGGGATCCGTCTTGAAAAAAACAATTTTTTTCCCTTGTTTAATCAAACACATTTCTCTGAAGTGTATTTTGGTCAAGGCAGATTCCATCTATAAAACATATTTGCAAACAAGGCGAATCCAGTCCAGAAATAAAATTGACGTAAGAGCTTCAGCATCAAGACGAAAACCAGGTAGCATTCTTTGTTTGGGGTGGGGGTCCGTGAGGGGGGGGGGGGGGGGGAAGGGATTAAGAGACCGAACATCAGGATTATCAGTTCCTCGTTCATGGGATAGTTCATCTGAAATCGAAGCAGCAAAACCAACATTGATACCAGAGATAAGAAACTGCTATCAGAGATAAGTAAGAGAATGAGAGGTAAAACGCCGGCTGTAATAGTAAGAACAGTGTGGGAAATAATCAGGTTAATAGCTAGGTGGGTGGGACCATTCGATTGTCTCCTGAGGTTCAGCATGTGGAGGGGTTCGTCCATCCCACAACCGTCCCGCCACTGATCCGACATAGCCAAAAGTGTTGAAGATGGAACAGGGAAAGCATAAAAGAACTATTAAACTAATCTTTCGTTGTCCGCAATTATCAAAATAAGAGATCCGCAAGATCTTGTTTTCACTGGTGAGCGTTATATGAAGAAGCACTCCTAAAAATATAAAAGAATGTTTGTAACAATACTGGGCTACCTGCATCTAACTATAATTACACTAAAATCAAAGTACAAGAGACATGACCACGGCGGCTGGTGAAGGAGATAGGGCCGAATATATATGTAATGAGGCAGGTAGCTTATCATTCACATTTTAATGTTGTTTGTGTGTGGGTAGAACGTGTTTTGCCTTGCGTAAAAAAGAGAAACATCTACACACACATGGCAGGAATCGACAATGGGAGCACCACGGCCTGTCGAGACGGAGAGTTATCATAAAAATAAACAGCCGACATCGTATAAAATGGTTCAAATGGCTCTGAGCACTATGGGACTTAACTGCTGAGGTCATCAGTCCCCTAGAACTTAGAACTACTTAAACCTAACTAACCTGAGGACATCACCCACATCCATGCCCAAGGTAGGTTCCAGACTGTAGCGCCTAGAACCGGCCGGCTCGTATAAAATATTTCTTTTTTAAAGACAACCGGTTTTTGAGACAGAAGTTTTAGTTTGGCATTACAAAAACCGTAAGTTTAACTATACATTTACATACTGTACCTTAAAACCTTTTTGTTGTGAAACGTTTTCACTTTACGTTTAACCTCACGCCAAGTTGTCAAGTGGATAAAAATCCAGCACATTATAAAAGATCTGTGATAACCAAAATTGAGTTCATATTATTTATGTCAGGTAGACAGCAATAGGGCTGCTTTTTAAGGAAAGCCTATACAGTAGCAAAAGTATTTTTAAGAATAAAGTTCTCAGCAAAGTGACAATTTGGGATGCAAAATATTTGTGCAGTGGGTAACTGTAGGCACGCAACGAAAGGTAACAACACAGAAATGCCATCATTAATGAGCAAAAATATCTTACCGCAGTAAAACATAAAAGTTAGATCATTTAAGATAATAAGTCTCAGCAGTACTTCACACTGGATGAAGTGTGGGGTACTAATAATACACTGATGAGCCAAAACGTTAGGACCACTGCCCACCGCGAGATGGGTGCCGCCTGCTGGCGTTGCGGCCACGCGACGCGGTAACAAAAGCATGTCAGCGGAGCAGACACGGACGGGCGATCACCCTAGCGAATGTACGGGCTGCAAAAGGGGGAAATGCATTGAGACAAGCGACTTTCACAATGAGCAGATTATTATTACGCAGAGCCTGTGAACGAGTATCTCGAAAACGGCGAAGCTGGTCGAATGTTCACATTCTACAGTCGTGAGCATCTACGAAAAGCTGCGCCGTATTAGCCGAGCGGTCTCAGGCGCTGCAGTCATGGACTGAGCGGCTGGTCCCGGCGGAGGTTCGAGTCCTCCCTCGGGCATGGGTGTGTGTGTTTGTCCTTAGGATAATTTAGGTTAAGTAGTGTGTAAATTTAGGTACTGATGACCTTAGCAGTTAAGTCCCATAAGGTTTCACAAACATTTGAACATCTACGAAAAGAAGTAAGACAGTGGAACTACTACTATACGCTAAATGGTTGGACGTCCACGACTCTTCACAGAACGTGGGGTTCGGAAGCTTGTCTGCTGTATACAGTAAGATAGATGGTGATCTGTCGCGTCTCTGCCGGAAGAGTACAACGCTGGTGCACGCACAAGTGTTTCAGCTCACACCGTTCATAGTACGAGTATGTTGTTGAACATGGAGCTCCGCACCAGACCGCCCCTCCGTGTTCACATTCTGACCCAACGAAATCGTCAGTTACGATTGTAGTGGGCACGGGACTACTGGGATTCGACCTTCGATCAATGAAAACGTGTCGGCTCTTTGAGTGAATCACGTTTTTTGCTACACTAGGTCGCTTGTCGTCTCCACAAAGGCCGTCATCGAGGTGAAGGTCGGCTCGAAACGTGTAGCGCGCCGCGGATGCAGACTGGAAGAAGCAGTGTTATGCTATAGGAGACATTCTCCTGCCCTTGCATGGCACCAGTGGCACTAATCTAAGACACGTTGACAGCTGCGAACCACTTGCACCCCTTCATGGTTGATGCCTTCCCCGACAGCGATGCCATCTTACAGCACTATAATTGTCCGTGTTTCGGGGGCAGAACCGAGTTGCAGTGGTTTGAAGAGCGTTATAGTGAACTCATGCTGATGTCTCAGCGACCAAATTCGCCTGATGTAAATCCTATGGAGCCCATCTGGGTCGTTATCTGGCGCCATAACCGCTTATGCAAATCAGCGACCAGTTATTTACACGAATGGCATGACCTGTGCTGGACTCGCATTCGGGAGCACGACGGTTTAATCCCGCGTCCGGCCGTCCTGATTTAGGTTTTCCGTGACTTCCCTAAATCGTTTCAGGCAAATGCCGGGATGGTTCGTTTGAAAGGGCACGGCCGACTTCCTTCCCCAACCTTCCCTAATCCGATGAGACCGATGACCTCGCTGTCTGGTCTCCTTCCCCAAACAACCCGACCCCCCCATGACCTGTGCGCAGACATCTAATGCTACACACCTCCACAAACCTACTAACAAAATGTTGGATCTCTGACACGCAGGCCGGCCGCTGTGGGCGAGCGGTTCTAGGCGCTTCAGTCCGGAACCGTGCTGCTGCTACGTGGTAGGTAGAGATGTGTGAGATGTCCTTAGGTTAGTTAGGTTTAAGTAATTCTAAGACTAGGGGACTGATGAACTCAGATGTTAAGTCACATAGTGCTCAGAGCCATTTGAACCTGATACGCAGATGTATTTAGTTCCAAAGACGGCAAACAAGCTATTAAGCCGGTGGTCATAATGTTTTGGCTCATCAATGTATAATAATACATATGGCAAATTATAGATCCCAAAGGGGTAGTGCATGGGTCGCCCAGAGTCTGGCACGCCACCAGACACTGCGACTGATCTACTATGCCAAAGGGGTGATGCAGCAAGGACTAACGTAACTGTATCTAACATATAAGTGCAGTTGGTTTGGTTGCCCGTCTGGGTCAGACCGCTTGTTGCTACCAGAGGTGGCAGCTCTGCATACTAGTTGTCTTGCCCTAACTCCAAATGAAGAAATGTAATCAATTTTGTTCCTACTGTACCTTATACATTCAAGAAGTAAAATTTCGGCATTTATGGTTCTTCCCGGAGTTGAAATCTAAAGCCCAGTAGTAGTATACTGCTAGTCTCCAGTTCCAGATCTCACTGAAATGCTTAAAACGGAAATGAATTTGAAATTCCAAACAACTGTAACCAGTCGTGTACCCAGTCAAACTCGAAACGTTTTCTTTCTTCTCGCTGAAATGCAACTTTGTTTCGCAAAGAGTCGAAGGTGATTCACAAAGTGAATGTCTTAAGTGAACGTAGGTGGCTGTGATTACTGCGTCTGTGGTTCAAATGGTTCAAATGGCTCTGAGCAATATGGGACTTAACATCTGTGGTCATCAGTCCCCTAGAACTCAGAAGTACTTAAACCTAACTAACCTAAGGACATCACACACATCCATGCCCGAGGCAGGATTCGAACCTGCGACCGTAGCAGTCGCACTGTTCCGGACTGAGCGCCTAGAACCGCGAGACCACCGCGGCCGGCACTGCGTCTGTGGAATTAGTATCATGTTTGCGTTGTAGATGACGACGAGGACGCAAAAGAGTGGAACCCGTTGACGGCACGTTGCCTACGGTTCTTCCCATTGCTTAAGAATTCGTTGCCGAGCGAGGTTTTTGGTAATCAATGAAAACAAGTCTATCAGTGCGGCCAGTAATTTTCGAGATATGATCTGGTAAGTTTGAATTTTTTCCCCTGGACGGAAAATTATACACGGTTAAAAAAATTAATCGAATGCTGGCCCTAATGACGATTAAAAATAGATTTTAGATATTTATGATTTTATGAGTGGTTTTTGTAGGAGAGCGCAGCACTGGGTACACGAGACATGCAAGGCTTTAGAGATATGCACGAACAGGGGAAAGATAGATGGCGTCTATAGAAAAACTGAATATGCCTTTGGAGAAACGAGAAGCACCTTTTTATTTTTGAGAGCTAGGCTGGGAAGCCTATACTAAGCAAAGAAGCGAAGGCAGGAAGGTTGAAGGGATATACAGAGGCTCTACATAAGAGAAACAAAGTTGAAGGCAGTATTACAGTAAGAGAAGAGCAAGTAGATGATCATATGGGCGGTATCATACAGCTAGAAGTATTTCACATAGCAATGAAAAACCGCCTTCCGAATTACTGCGGTCTGGAGGGGAGGGGTGGGGGTCGGGGGGGGGGGGCAACAATGACTGGTATGCAGGATATATGAGAGGGGCGAAAAAACCTGAGGTTCCGAGAGGAGTGTAATAATTTGTTTTGAGAAAGAACATATCTGACAGAAATAATCTCAGACTACGCGAGGAATGTAATAAATTCTGTTTCAACAACGAACATATCTGAAAGGTGGGAATATCACGGAACCATTAGTTTAATACGTCATGCTTGCAAAATGATGATACAAATTATTTACAGAAGAATGGAAAAACTGGTAGGAGCCGACCACAGGGAATATCACTCACTTCCCTAGGAACGTTGGAACACTGGAGGAAATAACGACCCTTCACCTAGTCTTAGAAGATGGACTGAAGACAGGTAAACCGACGTTTATATTATTTGTTGATTTAGAGAAAGTTTTTTAAAATGTTGCGTGAAATACACTCTTTGAAAGTCTGAAGGTAGCAAGGATAAAATACAGGGAGTAGCTATTTCATGAAGAGGTTCTGAACCGAATAGGGAAACAATCTATGGCATAAATTGAGTAAAAGAAGGATTGTTTATTACAACATATCCTGAGGCATCAAGCAATCGCCAGTTTCGTAAACAAAGAAGAAATGTGGCTTGCATAGAATAGAATAGCATGCAGAGCTACGGCAATGGCAATCTTCTGAATGAAATCTTTAACGAAGACAACAACAGGAATATTAAAAAAGATTTCTATCGCCGCGGAGAAGGGAGCGCTGGGGCCTTCGCTTGCAGACAGCATTTGTCACGACTTTTGCCCTTAAACTCCCGGCGGCAACTAACGTGAATCAGACTACAACCGCTCTACTAGACGGCAGCGTCCCCGGAAGCCGAGTTCAGGGAGGTCAAGAACGGAACGATGGAGGCAGCGTTTCCAATCTGGTTCCCACAAATTGCTCCCCTCTCCGCTTTCCCACTTCAGTAGCAAGGTTTAATGAGGTTTGACAATGGACTTTAGCCGGCTCGGTTAAGTGGAAGACAAAAAGTCAAAGGCACGAGGGTGGGTGGGTGGGTGGGTGGTTCCGTGTGAGCGGCCGGTGGAAACAATGAGCAGCCAGCCGAGCGGCAGCTATCGATAACCCGGTCGACCACCGGCGCCGCGACCGGAAGCCATTAGCGGCCGGAAAGGGCCTCCCGAGCTCACCCCAAGTCAACACTCCACAGTGCGCGCGCGCCAGCCCCTCTGACTCTGGGTCCGTGAGCAATGCAGCACGGGTAACCGCCGGCCGTAGCAGTCACCGCTCGGTTTCGCGCCGACCCCACAACAGCTGTCCGGCGTAATTCTTAAATTACTTTCCACGAGTACACTTATTTACAGAAGCATGGAAAGGCGGGCGAAGATCAGTTTCGGCTCCCGACAATGGGAATACAGTGGGACGAGGGGTGTTAGCGTGTGGTCCGTGTTTCTGCTACTTTGCTTCTCGTGACGTGTTAAAATGTGCGCTGTAACTGAAAATTCCGCTACTTGCGAGGTGTGTCCTGTTATTGATTTTTTTCTGGCAAAATACTGCAAACCAATTGAAGTTTCTAGCGACCTTTGTGATGTGAACAGAAAAGGAATAGTGAGTAAAAGTCGTGTGAGGCAACGGTGATTTTTTTAAAAAAAATTGCCGCGCCAGTGTTCACGATAAGGACCGCAGTATTAGGCCTAGCCTTGTGACGGACGCGCTCGCTAATGGTGAAAACAGACGACACACTTCGCAAAAATCGTCTTTTCATGACCACGGAACTTTCGCAACATTTTCCCCAAATTTCACGGAGTCTGATACGTGAAATCGTGGCAGAGAAGCTTCGTTGCCACAGATTTTGCGCTATGTGGGTTCCCAAAATCCTAACGGAAGTCAACAAAAAAACAAGAGATCGGCTGCAGGACTGACCTTCCTCGAAGATTACGGGAAAAATGGTAACAAAGTTATCGATGGAAATGGAAATGTCGTGTGGCTAGGGCCTCCCGTCGGGTAGACCGTTCGCCTGGTGCAGGTCTTTCGATTTGACGCCACTTCGGCGACCTGCGCGTCGATGGGGATGAAATGATGATGATGATTAGGACAACACAACACCCAGTCCCTGAGCGGAGAAAATTTCCGACCCAGCCGGGAATCGAACCCGGGCCCTTAGGATTGACAGTCTGTCACGCTGACCACTCAGCTACCAGGGCGGACAAAGTTATCGATAATACCGTAACTGGGGTGGAGGCTTGGGTGAAGCACGTCAATTGTGAAACAAAATGGCAGCCGATGGAACAGAGACCTACAAATTCTCCCAAGAAACAAAGAAATTATTTGCAAACGCTGTCAGCAAGAAAGATCACGGCTACTGTGTTCTGGGACTCTAAAGGACTGATTTTCGTTGATTTCCTTGAACGTGGTACAACCATTAACACAGAGAGGTATTGTCAAACACTGACAGAGTATAAACGGGCTTTTTTTTCGTACCCGAGACCTCCTACGGGGTTTTGGATGGGACGTGTTTGATCACCCACCATACAGCTCAGATTTGGTGCCCAGCTACACAACGCTTTGAAACTGACCCGAACTGCATGCTGGTCACAATCAGTGAGGCAAATGCAGGAGTCAGATTTTTACAGAGACGGTAGTGACAAATTTGTGCCGCGGTACGGTAAGTGCCTCAATTTGAATCGCGATTATGCAGAAAAATAGCTGAAGAGTGTTCCTTGGAAACGTATGTAATAAAATTTGGTTTTTCCACATTGTTAATTTTTTATTTCAAAACGTCCGTTACTTTCTGGATAGCCCTTGTACAGTCATCAATTTCCAAATTTCACGCCTATCTTTCAGACAAAGTAGCAAGAAAACCAGGGAGTCAACTAACTTCCTATTGGGTTCTTCGGCCGACGTTCATCTAATGATTTAACTGACGTTTTGCCAGCACGAGTGGCTCCCATTGTCAAAGCTTCACCCACCATTGCCGTTGGTGAACTGGAGCCGAGCCCGGGGCCGCAGACTATATGTACCTGGCGCGCCAACGTCCGAGGGCTTAACAATTTTGTAAACTAAAGAGTCTTGATAAAATCTAGGATTTCTAGAAACCACAAGCTATGTTTAACACAGTTGCCTGCTTGGGGGACTGTCGCCGTGCACGGGCTTGCAGCCTGAACAGTATCATTCCAGCCCCGTAAATGTCGGCAGTATCTGCTGTGCTGTGGTATGTTCATGATTGGGCCGGAAGGCCTCATCTGGTATTGCTGGGTCACTTCCTTCCTATCTGACGCTATTTCGGCGACTTGCGCATCGATGAACATGAGATGAAATGATTAAGAGAACAGTTTACACCCAGTCCCCGAGCGAAACAAAACTCTACCCATCTGGGAATCGAACCCTGGAGCCCACGATCTAGATACAGCGACGGCAACAGTAGATCACGAGCTACGGACTGGTGAAAGCGAAGCACCCACTCACTGTCTGAAAATCCCAATTATCAGAGCTGTGTTACGATGGTTGGCTTTATTTTTCCTACTAATAAATATAATTTCATGGAGGACTGTGCACCCTATTACTGGGGTAGTTCGTCATTACTTAGAAAAACATTTTTGAGTGTCGAAGAATACTTTCCCCACTTAAAAGGGCTAGAGTAAATACTCGCCGAAGAGAATGAACAAATCGCCGGTGTCCCAAGTGTCTCTCTAGCAAGAAAAGCGCCATTTTGGGTAATCCTCGGTTCTGCACCTTCCTGGAAGCTTGAAGGGCTACTGGTAGCCATACCACCTCTGGGTAAGTAAGTAAGTACGATGCAATTTGAAGTGAAACGACCACAAGAAACGAACTGCATGTACCGGAGATGTCAAACTGAGTTTCACTGGGAGAATCCTCATGAAGTGAAGTCACCGACAAATTCAGTAGCAGTGTTTGAATGTTGCTCATCAGCCTGAGACCCGAACTAGACAGAAGTAACAGAGGAAATAGGAAAGGCCCAAAGAAGAACAGCAAATTTCTTTACGGGTTCATTTCGTAAGCCCTACAACTTACGGAGATGTTCAGCCAACTCCAGTGGCACATACTACAAGAGAGACTGTGCATCACAGCCTGGTTCACTATTAAAATTCCGAGGGCACACGTTCCTAGGAGAGTGAATCAATATATTGCTCCCTCTTGGTATATCTCGCGGAAAGACCTCGAAGCTAAAAGAAGAGAGATTCGAACTCGCACGTAGGCTAAGCAAAATAAATGGTTCAAATGGCTCTGAGCACTATGGGACTTAACATCTGAGGTCATCAGTCCCTTACAACTTAGAACTACTTATACCTAAGGACATCACACACATCCATGCCCGAGGCAGGATTCGAACCTGCCACCGTAGCGGTCTCGCGGCTCCAAACTGAAGCGCCTACAACCGCACGGCCACACCGGCCGGCTAGGCTAAGCAACCATCATTCTTCCCTCGAACCATTCGGGGCTGGAACAAGAAATTGGAGAACTGAAAGTGGCATAGAGCTTCTACTACATACCATAAGTTCGTCGGCAGAATAGATGAAGATGTTAAAGACATACGACTTCGAGAAAGTAACTATTACGGAGGTAACTCGTGTTCACAGGCACTTTGGAGAGAGAGTTGTCTCACGTCGAACCGCTTTGCGTACTTTCTGCATTACACAGGGGTACACCGGTTATCAGCTGTGTGCGTAAGGCGTGCTGTAGTTCACAGTGGGTGGGCAGGAGGTCTGCTTAGTTTTCGGCCGGAACCGGTCTCACCCATGACAGCACGCCAGCATCCGCATTTGGGAAGCGCTTCCGGCCTACGAAGAGATAACGCAACAAAGCGTCTGTCAAACTCGGTCAAATTGGTTAAGGTCAATGCGTGCCTGAAGCGTAACACGCAGGGTAATTTTCGTTTCACGCTGAGAGAGTCATGTCCTACTCATCGTAATGACATTTCAGGAAGAAGAGTGATTTTTGAGAGACGCGTAAAAACAAGACGTTAACACAACTTGGGGGTCCGAAGAATCAATTAAGGGTGTAAATTACAATGACGTCACATGTAGGAAGGCTTCCGCTTGTATCTATGCCTTCAAACAGTTTCGTAGTTCCGAAACATATTTCCACAAGTTGTGAAACGTAAACCTGTGCAATCATTAGTTCGGCTAAACCTCTACCATTGCCATGCACGATTAGGGGGAACTCTACGCGGTCAGAATTAATGATGAGTGCTTGGACTGTAATGTCTGTAACATTCGTCTATATAAACAGGTAAGTTTTTCATACGCTCACTTACGTTGGTTGCGGTCACACAAACCTATGTGACTACCAGGCGCCATGTCTACTTCGTCGGCTGATTAGTTCGCATGAACGCCAGTATTTTAACCTTGTAACGTTTCCCCAAAATTTACAGTATCTGGTCTGTTTCGTTCTGTTAAACGACAAAGAAAAAGCTCCATTTTCTCATACACTTCTTCCTATTCCTATTTCTCAACCAGTCTCACCACTTTCTTTTCCTTCGTCCTCATTATCTTTTTTTCGCCATCCCTTCTCCCTTGTCCATTGGTCCGAGCATCTATTCAGGGAATGTACAAAAATATGAATACATCGCGAGAAATGCATGCTAGAACATAAGTTTAGATACTAGCAAAACCTGCAGGTTCCGCTGCTGAATTTGATCATGAACGACATCTGTTCAATGAACTCAGTACGTTGCAATTGTCAGTCATACATAGAACGGTATTGTGTGTAGTTGTGAGAACTTTGTATCGGAGCTAGGTGAATTCGAATGTGTCAGTTGTTGTTGGTGGTATGATGGGTGCTTCCGTAAACAAGGTAGATGAAGTATTTAGTGTTTCAAGAGACACCGTATCGATTATTTATACAGCATACTGGGAAAGCGAAAAAAAATCATCCGGTAAGTCACAACGTGGAACGCGGACGAAAGTGTGCGTCGGGTGATCCTGACAGGCCGTCCCGGAAAAGGACTGCTAAGAGGCCGGCCGCGGTGACCGAGCGGTTCTAGGCTCTCCAGTCCGGAACTGCACGACTGCTACGGACGCAGGTTCGAATCCTGCCTCGAGCATGGATGTGTGTGATGTCCTTAGGTTAGTTAGGGTTACGTAGCTCTAAGTTCTAGGGGACTGATGACCTCAGCCGTTGAGTCTCACAGTGCTCAGACCCATATGAACCATTTTTTGACTGCTAATAAGGGAACCTCCCCATCGCACCCCCCTCAGATTTAGTTATAAGTTGGCACAGTGGATAGGCCTTGAAAAACTGAACAGAGATCAATCGAGAAAACAGGAAGAAGTTGTGTGGAACTATGAAAAAATAAGCAAAATATAGAAACTGAGTAGTCCATGGGCAACATAGGCCACAAAGGATAATGTGAGCTCAAGAGCGCCGTGGTCCTGTGGTTAGTGTGAGCAGCTGCGGAGCGAGAGGTCCTTGGTTCAAGTCTTCCCTCGAGTGAAAAGTTTAAATTTTTATTTTCAGACAATTATCAGAGTTCAGGCACTCACATATAATCAGCTTCACTCTCCAAAATTCCAGGACATGTTCAGATTTGCTTGGACATATGCAGGATTTGACGGTCAACACACAGAAAAATTTCAATACGTTAAAAACATGTTTTGACAGAGCACAGAGAAACTGTGCGACTGTGAAACTGTTGTATTCATTTGTTGCAGTTTATGTGACAAACTCTTATGTTTTCATCATTTTTTTGGGAGTGATTATCACATCCACAAGAAAACCTAAATCGGGCAAGGTAGAAGAATCTTTTTACCCATTCGCCAAGTGTGCAAGTTAGGTGGGTCGACAACATATTCCTGTCATGTGACGCACATGCCGTCACCAGTGTTGTATAGAAAATCAGATGTGTTTTCCTGGATCAAATGTTTTCGGTTCCCATTGAAGAGGCACGTCCTTTCGTCTAATAATCGCACGGTTTTGCGGCGTGGTCGCAAAACACAGACACTAAACTTATTACAGTGAACAGAGACGTCAATGAACGAACGGAAGATCACAACTTTGCAAAAATAAAGTAAGTAAACTTTTCGCTCGAGGGAAGACTTGAACCAAGGACCTCTCGCTCCGCAGCTGCTCACGCTAACCACGGGACCACGGCGCTCTTAAGCTCACATTATACTTTATGTGGCCTATGTTACCCATGGACTACTCAGTTTGTATATTTTGCTTACTTTTTCATAGTTCCACACAACTTCTTCCTGTTTTCTCGACTGATCTGTGTTCAGTTTTTCAAGGCCTATCCACTGTGCCAAATTAAAACTAAATCTGAGAGGGGTGCGATGGGGAGGTTCCCTTGTAAGAAATATAAGAAGGCGACAGCTGCAAAAGACACTGCAGAAATAAATGTCAAGGATGGGACAACCCGAAGCGAGGTGCATCATCGGGAAATAGCAGATAGAGATGGAATTCCAAAACCATTTATCAGTGACGCAAAAGCCCATAAACGTGTGTCGATGCTATAAATCCTGGACTACGGAGAAATACAAGAAAATAATTTGGTCGGTTAAGTTGTTTCACACTGTTTCTAACTTCTGGCCGTATTTACACCCGAAGAGTGAGAAGTCGGCTGGGGGTCGGTGATCATCTGGGTAGCCATAACGTTGTATTCCATAGACCACTTGGGTACTCTGCAAGGTTGCATTACTACAAAGGATTAAGTCACCGTTTTAGCTGATTGGGTCCATCCCACGGTTCAATGTTTGTTAGTTCCCAGTGATGATGCTGTGATCTACGACGACGTAAATTCGGCCAAAACTTGGAAACAGTGTAATGTGAGGCTCATCCCGCCAAATAACTTTCTTCCATTACTGCATAGTCCAAGTTTTATAGCTTCGGCACCACGTTTACCTGATACAAGCTTTTGCATTACTGATGAGTGGCTCGCCCTGTAATTTCCTGCTTCTGGAACTCCCTTCGTGTGGTTTTTGTGCTGACACGGTTCGCGAGAGCGATATTCAGTTCTGCGGTGACTTTTTTCGTCACTACCACCAAACACACACTGGTCCTTGTTGTGACTTACCGGACAGATGTTTTTTCCGCTTTTTCAGCATGCTGTATAAACCTTCAAAAAATTTATACAAAACCCATAAACTGTCTCGTTACACATCATTTCGACAAAAGAATAGTTCAAATAAGCTACAAAACATGTATGTATCCATCTAATCAACTAACTAAACGGTGCTCCTGGAAACACCACACACTTCGAGTACGTTGTTTACGGTTGAAACCCACGACACGAGCAGCACGAATTAGCGCACATTCGACTTCACTTATCTACGACATAAGGCACTCTAAACTACAGAGAACACTATTCTGACCATCGCTGGCGCTTGAAACATACTTAGGGCATTGCACAGGTGCCGTTCGTGCTCAGATACAATGACGCAACCTGCAGGCTTGGCTAGCATCTACGTGTATGTTCAAGCGTGGCTTCCTTGCGGTGTTACCATATTTTTGTAAAACCCCGTCATTCCTCTGTTCGGTAATCACAGTGCGTTATAGCTGCTACCTTCACGTCTTCTTTTGCTGCACCGATACATTTTACTGTTTCGATTTTAGCTTTACTGCGACTTTCTACTTAATCTGGTTGGTTCCACTCTTTAATATTTCGTCGGGCTAACATTTTGCCCTGTGCTTTATAAAATTCGAATAAATATTCTTTTATTTTTGAGATTCTATATTTGTTCTTAGTCTGTATGGTCCTCTTAATTATAATATGAATTTAATACTTCCCTGATTACTTTTCGTTGTCTCTTTCGGATTTCTTCTGTGTCTCATTTCCGGTTTAAAATTATAGTTTCAATCCCATAAATGCACGCTAGTACGAAAACCGCGTTTTCGTGTCTCAGTTTTGCGTATATTGATAAGCATTTTTTTGTTATAATTATCTACTGCAGATCTGTGGTCTGTTTCAGTTTTATGGCAACGAATTTCTTATATAATACTTTCCTGAACAGTGTCCCTAATGGCTTATCCTACACTACTGGCCATTAAAATGGCTACACCATGAAGATGACATGCTACAGACGCGAAATTTAACCGACAGGAAGAAGATGCTGTGATATGCAAATGATTAGCTTTTCAGAGCATTTACACAAGGTTGGCGCCGGTGGCGACACCTAAAACGTACTGACATGAGGAAAGTTTCGAACCGATTTCTCATACAAAAACAGCAGTTGACCGGCGTTGCCTGGTGAAACGTTGTGATGCCTCGTGTAAGGAGGAGAAATGCGTACCACCACGTTTCCGACTTTGATAAAGGTCGGATTGTAGCCTATCGCGATTGCGGTTTATCGTATCGCGACATTGCAGCTCGCGTTGGTCGAGATCCAATGACTGTTAGCAGAATATGGAGTCGGTGGGTTCAGGAAGGTAATACGGAACGCCGTGCTGGATCCCAACGGCCTCGTATCACTAGCAGTCGAGATGACAGGCATCTTATCCGAATGGCTGTAACGGATCGTGCAGCCACGTCTCGATCCCTGAGTCAACAGATGGGGACGTTTGCAAGGCAACAACCATCTGCACGAACAGTTCGACGACGTTTGCAGCAGCATGGACTATCAGCTCGGAGACCACGGCTGCAGTTACCCTTGACACTGCATCACAGACAGGAGGGCCCGCGATGGTGTACTCAATGACGAACCTGGGTGCACGAATGGCAAAACGTCATTTTTTCGGATGAATCTAGGTTCTGTTTACAGCATCATGATGGTCGCATGCGTGTTTGGCGACACCGCGATGAACGCACATTGGAAGCGTGTATTCGCCATCGCCATACTGGCGTATCACCCGGCGTGATGGTATGGGGTGCCATCGGTTACACGTCTCAGTCACATCACTTTGAACAGTGGACGTCACATTTCAGATGTGTTACGACCCATGGCTCTACCCTTCATCCGATCCCTGCGAAACCTTACATTTCAGCAGGATAATTCACGACCGCATGTTGCAGGCCCCGTACGGGCCTTTCTGGATACAGAAAATGTTCGACTGCTGCCCTGGCCAGCACATTCTCCAGATCTCTCACCAAATGAATGTGGTATCGTGTTGAAGCTGCATCGGCAGCTGTACCTCTACACGCCATCCAAGCTCTGTTTGACTCAATGCCCAGGCGTATCAAGGACGTCATTACGGCCAGAGGTGGTTGTTCTGATTTCTCAGGATCTATGCACCCAAATTGCGTGAAAATGTAATCACATGTCAGTTCTTGTATAATATATTTGTCCAATGAATACCCGTTTATCATCTGCATTTCTTCTTGGTGTAGCAATTTTAATGGTCGGCAGTGTAAATATGTCAACTGTGGAATTCCTTCCACTTTCCTGCATTTCCTTTTTAGAATTATGGATGTCACATTGCTCCAGACAAGTATATTTTTTAAAACGATATTTGGAGATGTACTCTTTATTAAAAAAATTCTGTTTTTTTGTGCTGTTTGAATGTCTTGACACAGAATCGTCAGGTCGTTGGCAAAAGCTAAGCAGCTTATCCGATATCCCTAATGAGATTGGTTTATAAAAGTGATTTTTGTTTTTCGCCATTTATGTACATTCCTTTCTTCTTTAGTTCTTCTATACAAGAATCGACGTTGTGTTTCAGGTTTTGTTAATTGGAGGTTACTATCAGGTGGTCTGCAAAAACCACGCTGGTCAATTGAACGGGTTTAATTTGGTTATTTCCAATGATCAGCTCTTCATTATCCAGAAAAAGTACATTATAAAATGCATGGGGCCTAGCCCGCAGCCTTGCCGGACTCCTCGGCTCATAATGAATTCAGTAGATCTCGGATTTCCTATTCTCATGTAGCACCTGCAGTTTGCATACAGGTTCCTGGCGGATCCAGAGCAATTGACGTCGGTAATTTACAAGTAAGGAAGCTTATAGGGTTTTGTCAAACCAAAACTAAAAGGACTTACTAGAAGAGAGAGGTGAGTTTGCGGCTGTAGGGCAGACAGCGCTAGACGGGACCTAAATTAGGGGAAATCGGGGGAAATGGAGCGTGACAGAGATAAGAGAAAACTAGTGGGAAGTCTGGCGATGAATTTACCTGCGTACACGTGACGGAAAAACATGTGGGGGAAACTGCTGTCACTGAATGCCTCTTTGTGATATCACAAGGAGGAGACAGAACGGTAGTTGTAACAAACACACCGAACAAGATAGTATGTGATAACAAGATTAGTGGTGAATATCTTCAGCACGTCACATCGTGTATGTGCTTGAGGTTTAAATATGTTGGATGGATCTTCCTCCGCAGTCGAATGGTTACCAGCCTATTGTTGGAGGCCCTTGTACCACTCACTCTCAGCATCCATCCAGCGTTCGGACGTCCCGCTGTCCTCCTTTTACTTCCGCTACTTTTTCCTCGAACTACGTCCGTACTGCGGTACTGTCAACGCGCTTGACATCCACGAAAGCGTTTTAGGCGTTCAAATGGCTCTGATCGCTACGGGACTCAACTGCTGAGGTCATCAGTCCCCTAGAACTTAGAACTAGTTAAACCTAACTAACCTAAGGACATCACAAACATCCATGCCCGAGGCAGGATTCGAACCTGCGACCGTAGCGGTCTTGCGGTTCCAGACTGCAGCGCCTTTAACCGCACGGCCACTTCGGCCGGCTTTTAGGCGTTCTTCAGCAACACAGGTCACCCAATTTGGTTGAGGATAAGCATACCCACGCGACTGGCTTGCCTTTTGGCGATTAGTGTGCGCTTCTTATTGACACTGATGTCAAATCTGCATGGTACCTTATTTTCAATTGGAAGCAACTATGCCGGTCTCGCACTCACGAGATTCACCTCGCAGACAGCCCGTTGTGTGTCACCTGTGATGTTTTGGACACGGACAAGCATCGCCTGGTGTTCAGAGCAGCGAGAGGCGTCTGGGTATTGGTGGAACAGATACTGGCCCTAATTACCCCTATGACTCCTCATCTCCTACTCGCCTGCTCTTCTTTCGGACGCTGGATACTTCCCGCAAGCGAAAACGAGCTTTGTGAAGTGGGTTTGTGGACACGCAGTTCACTACTTGTTTGCAGATAGCGAGAAAAATATCCTTGATTTTTGGCACTACCTTAATAAATGCCATTGTGCAGCTATCCGCAATCCCAAATGCAGACAATTTTTCTCTAATTTCCTCTGTAGTGACTTTATTAACCCACCCCAGAGTTGGACATGGGAAGTTGAGCCACGTCTTTTCCATTCTTAGAGCCGGTTATTCTCTGTTTATCGAAATGTTCTTCTCCGCAAAACTACGCGTCAATAGTCTTACCGAATCTGAAAGAAAAAAGGTGGTCACAACGCGATAGACCGTCACTCTGGGGACCCTGGTTCGATTCCCGGTACTGCCAGGGATATTTCATTGATGGGAGGACTACATAGGGGTCCACTCATCCTCGTGGTGCCACTTGAGGAGCTGCTTGACTGAGTAGTAGTGGCTCGAAGCTCGGAACGTCGACAGCGGCCGAGAGCGTGATGTGCTAACCCATGCCCCTCCATACTGCATCCGATGACACTAATGGCTGACGATAACACGATGGTCGGTATACAACCGCGTGTTCTTCACGGCCTGTCATGGGGTTTCCTCTGCATTTTTCTTTTATATGTTGGATGCGTTGTACGAAAGTCCATCTGTAAAGGAAGTCGCACGCAAGACGCCAGTGCGATCAAGTCTAGAACACTGTTCCAATGTTTGCTTTCCTTATCCAGTAGACGTGACCACAGACATTGAAAGAATTCAGAGACGCATTGCTGGGCTTGTAAAGGTTCGATATAGAGCAGAGGGAGGTGTAACAGAAATGCTCGGAGAACTTAAATGGGAACCACTGTGAGAAAGGCCACGTAGTTCTTTCCGAAATCCTGTTGGCTAAATTTAAAGAATATGTATTGGAGGAAAACTGTGCAATCTCCACACTGCTACCAACACACAGTGTGTCATGAGAAAAAATGAAAGTTATTGGGGCGGGTGTAGAGGCATTTAGACGGTCACGATTACCCCCCTCCCCCCAATAAAGGTCTCTTGTACATAAAACACCTTCAAACGCTTCACAATGCTTACGTTACAATACTACATATCCTGAACTATGTCTCGTACAACTGATATAATTTTGTAGGTAATTTCAGTGGTGTATGTGGACGCTATCTGCCAAATTTGCTGCGAACAGAGTTAGTAGTAAAGAAGTACGTTGCATGAACAGCGAAAATGCAGTAAGCAATAAACGATATTGCTTTCACTATTTTCTGGTGCGGAGGGTGGAAGTGGAGAGGAGGCGGAGGCGGCGGAGGAGGAGGAGTACGGGGCAGGTAGGGAAAGTTTCCAAAACGTTTGAAGTTATGTATAATGTTTATTGGAAGTATGTACGTGCTATTATTGTGAAATACTGGATGAATATAGTCTGGGTAATTTGCGCGCCCTGAGTTACGCTGTCTTAAGACAATATACACAGTAATCTAACTTTAATACTTGACCTATTGTGTTAAACCTTTAACGTAGTATCATACTTCTTGAGGCGTAGATTGTTATAGCATTTAAAACTTTTAAATACGGTCAATAATTATATGAAGTACTGAAAATCAAATTTTTGTTGCACTCACCAGCCGTTATACAGGCAAACTGCAACTGAAAGCGGATGACCATTTTAGCTGTTTAATAATGTAGATCCCCCCTCCCCATGGCGCATTATTCTTGTACTGAGACTCGCTTGTCACGAGTCGAGTCGTCACTTGTGCTAAAATATGGCAGCTCCAAAATATAGACCTGTAGAGGTTTAGCACCTGTATTTTTAATGACGGACGTTTAAAAATTTCCTCAGCGATCGTCTATCTTACAAGAGTCAGACCATAGTAACAGCACCAACTAGCAATGACGATAAGAGTTTATACGTCACCAAAGCAGAACTCATTCTATAGATGGGTTACACCACAGAAATCCTAGCTGGCCTCCCCTACAACTGTTCTCATGTGCTCCTTACATTTCACCGATTGTGACAACTAGCCATCGAGTCTAATTTTTGAATACCACGTAGACACTGGCGGAATAGAAATGCAACATTCTCGAGGACTCTGTTCAGTGGCACTAGGGTATAATACGTCCATACTGATGAGTTGCAGTATCAATGATTTATTTATCACTGTCATCGGCGATCAGGTGGTGCGCAGGATGCCTATCTGTGTACCTTCTGCTTTCACTCCGCTGGCAGTAACTGTGCTGAGTTAGAAGCACAGTGTTTCCAAAATTTGTTCTATGATATAAACATGCCTCGCCGACAAATACGTACTCCTGTTGAACAGCTTCAGTCGTCTGAACTGGATAGCGTTGTTGGCTTGTGGGAAGCTGGATGGACACATGGACTGATTATTGAACACGTTGGAAACGCTGTATCTGTGGTATGTCGCTGCTGGACTGATTACTTAACATGTTTGAAACACTGTATCTGTGCTATGTCTGTGAAACATTATCATACCCGTAGACTAGTTTCACACCGCTTAGTACAGGCGCACGTCAAACTCGGTGCAGCATGCGAGCAGTGGTGGACGACCGAATATCATCGAGGGAGGAAAAACAGGAACATGTTCCACCTGCTGTCATCTGGGACCACTGGAAACCGTCTGTTTGCAGCACGTCTAAGATTACCTATGTTTCTGCTTACACTACCACTAACACCATGATACCACCACGCATAGCTACTATGGCGTCGTGAAAGAGCTGTCTGGAGAGTGAAATGGCGTTGTGTTGTCTTCAGTGATGACAGCTGGTTCTGACTGTATATGAGTGATGGACGTACGATGTCTTGGGTGGACCTGTTGAGCTGCCTATTCCAGAGTGCAATGGCCCAAGGCATACACGTCCCGTCCCATCCCATCTAGGCTTCATAATGTATGTATGTATGTATGTGTGTGTGTGTGTGTGTGTGTGTGTGTGTGTGTGTGTGGTGGGAGGGGGGAGGGGGAGGTCGCAATGTACAACTCGCGATCACATTTGGTGTTCCCGAAGGGTAAAGTAGCCAGAGCTCACTACACTGCATAGGCTGTCATCCACGTGCAACTGCCAATTCTTCGACAGGAAGATGATGAGTTGTTTCAGCAGGCAATGAATACACGTCGTCATACGGCTGCAGCGGCGCAATGTGTTCTTCGTGGTGTACAACTGCGCTGGTCAGCAAGATCACCAATCTCTCGCCAAATGAACACATATGGGACATGGTTAAACGGGATCTCCAGAGCCTGCAAGTACCATTGCCGAGTTGCAATATAAGGCGCAAGACACTTGAGACAATCGTTCGGAGGCTGCCATTCGGCACCTTTATGATCGTCTGCATGCGACAATAAACACCTGCGTTGCTGCCAAGAGGTGTGCACTGTGTATTAATGCCACTGTTCGGGCGCTCTTTACTGTGACGTGCTTCATTTGGTCTGAATTTGTTAGCATATACTCCTGCTTCTAGCAAGACAGCACACACATTTGAGTACCTGGTGGACGACTCTGTCAGCAGCTTTGTGCAGCCTGCAAGCATGCAGGAGATAGGACAGATTTGCGTGACATTGTTGCGATGACAGACGACTCGTCCATCTACTCAACGTGCTTTTGTTCACTACGACGTATCCGTAGCCATTCTGCAAGCTCCTACGAATGTCTACGATGCTCTTATTTTCCGCGAAAAGACGAACAATGACAGCGCTCTGGCTGGAGAGCATCTCAATTACAGACGCCATTTTGAGGTCTACATATAGCGCCGCCACCTATCGGAACTTCATGAAACTGTAAGGGCTGACGAAGGAATATTGCACGATGTCCGACAAAGAAATTTCGCATTTTTTCAACCGAAACTGCCCGAAGGAAAAAATATGTTGCATTAATTACTGAATGCCTCTCGTAGAATGATGAACTACCTGTCACCTCACTTGTCAATGAAATGACCTTGACCTTGTCCTTGGGAGTGTTGCATTTTTTGCCAGCAATGTAGTTACACGATTAATCAAATGACTGACTTAATTTGCCGATCGCATATTAGCGTCGTAACACCCTTCCATATCCCATTAACAAACAACGAGCATGTCATAGTCCTATGAAGTAAGGGGCTGTAGTTGGTAGAGAGGGCTGTCCAGTTAGAAGGGAGGTGTGGAAGGGCAACCTGGAAGTGGCAAGGCTCTTACAGTGATTGCCGACACTTGCACCTAACAGAGCGACCCCGCTGGCGCTGACAGTGACAAACGGCACCTGCAGGGCGCGGAACATCGACCAGGCTGTCTGTGCATGCAGTTCCAACTTCTCTAGCAGCCTGTCAATAGTAATGCCGGCTGAATTTAGCATTCGATCCTAGTTACGTAATCATAACGGAGAACTAATGGCAGACACCGGGCTTCAGGTCAGTTCGTCACACTGCACACAATTTTCGTAACAATTCATGCGCCGCAGCTGTCGCAAACCGCAGTACGCCCCTTTTGATTATAAAAGGTGCGGGAACATAACTTCCTGTTTTTAAAACGGAATGAATCCCATTTCATGGATCAGAATTCTTTTTATTTTTTAATATTGTAGGTACATACCTAAAGTTTTGTTTTACACAGTTTTGAAAATCCTATGAGGCACCCACGCCCCCCATTGACCATAGACTGAAGAAGCCGATTTCTGGAGTTTCTCGTGACTCTAACCAGCATAGCAGCGGGTATGTTGGCAATTTCTGTCCGCATTTTGGCCTTCAGGTCATGTAGGGTGCTTGGACTGTTCACATAGACGTGGGATTAAAAAAAAGTAAAATAAAACAAAAAAGAATAAAAAAAGGGTCGCAAGGAGTCAAATCGGGGGCAGCGGGCTGGCCACTACAAACTGCTCTTTACTGAGATGAAGCTCTGTGGGAAGTGTTCCCTCAGAACAGCCACTGATGCCCTTGAAGTGTGAGCCGTTTCTATGTCCTTTTGGAACCAAATGTCACCTAAGTCCAGCTCATCAAGTCATGGAAAAAAAAATTCCTCCATGTTCATACACCGATCTGAATTCACTGTCACTGTGTCCCCAATTTCCTATAAAACACGAGATATCAACAATAACACACATTTTGTCTTTAGGTGCTTGCAGAGGCCACTGCTGCAATTCTCGGGGATTGGTGCCGGCCCAGTACCGTAAGTTCTGTTTGTTGACGCATTCAGTCACGTGGAAATTGGCTTCATCACTGAAAACAATTGCGTCCTTAGCAACGTTTTCGAGAAGTGCCTCACATGCACTTCCCCCGAGAACTGAAGTCGCGTTTGGAGAGTTCCTGCACAACCGCCTACTTGTGCGGATGGTAATGAAGGCCACCGTGAAGAATTTGCCTCACTGATCGATCCGAAAGTCCAATGGCAGACGCAGCCTGTGTTCAGAACGCCATGGGGATTACAAACCGAAACTCTCACTGCCTCGATGTTCTCACGTGATCTGATGGGCCGAGGGGCTCCAGGTCTTTGTCTTGTCGTACTCGCGGTTTGTCTGAATGTAGTGACCCATGTAACAATTGATTTCCAGTCCGGAACACTGTCTAACGGTGCTTCATTGAAGCGATTTCGGAAGGCGCGCTGGAGTACGATCTCAGAGAATAGGCTTCGACGGCAAACGCACGCTCCTCACTGCTTCAACGTGTGATGGTAACTGCCCAGGAAGAGAAGAGCACTTGAGAGCTACGCCTATCCAATGCGACCACACCACTCCTGCCCCGCTACGAACGCTACAGTCTGAATGGGGCGCATGTCAAACAAGGACGTTACGTTGCCACACCACCATGAAGGGCGCAACCTTCCTGATATTTTCAGAACTGTGCAAAACTAAATTTTACCTCCTATCCACATCACTAAAGAAATAAAAGCAATTCGGAGTCATAAAATGGGTTTTACTGCGTTTTGAAATCAGAAAGTTACGTTGCCGCACCACGCACCATACGTGAGGCTTTTTAAGTTTTCACAAAAACAATGATAGTATATTTTTTGTATAAATAACTTTCCTTTTATTTCTCAAAACACTCGTGTTGGAAATTTATTTACTTCTGCAAACGTTCGAAGTAATTCTGGATGTTGATGTTCCAGTAACAGTGAAGAAATCAAAACCTTTTTGAGCTCAGGTCGAAGAGACTCGCGGCGACGTCACTGTATAAAAAAGCCTCAGCTTACTTGTCACATCAAATCTGTGTAAGATCTCGAGCTTTCGATGAAATCCTCCACCGACCTTATGTCGTGGCTAATTTTGTGATGATAATTTATAGCCCATACACGGCTTGTGATTCTTCGGCTTCAGTCACATTACACTGGCAGAGATAGTGTCTGTTGGATCCTGCTTTGACGCCAGATATGTGGGATTTAGGAAGCCTGCCTTCTCGGATGGTTAGACAACATTCAAACAAATTGTACTAATGAGTTTTATCACGAAATGAACAATGACAATACTTAACTTTGACAATAACACCGAAGTGTCGCAAACACAGGGCGACACGCAAATAAAAAATCTCTTCAGTATATACAAGGTGTACATAATATCCGGGAACACTTTCAATTATTTATTGCACAAGATCTAAAAATTGTACAGATGTCATACATATTGCATTTTGAAGAGAAACTCTGAATTTTTTTTTTACAAACATTAGATATGCGGTAATCGAACTCTTGCCATACCCGTCGCAGCATGGGATCGTCGACTGTGACTATCGCTTCCCGTATTCTTTCCCGGAGCTCTGCTACATCACGTGGTAGAGGCGGTACATACACCAGATCTTTAATGAATCCCCACAGAAAAAAAGTCACATGGAGTCAGATCTGGTGATCGGGGAGGCCATTTCGAACTCCAACACACAGAAAGCTCGCTCCGCATCTGAACTCGCCATGTTTGCGACTAGCGCTGACTATCGGCAAATTACCAAACTACGCTGTGGCGGTACACATGAGAAAAAGTAAGTTCCTGGATTCTCTACAAAATGATATATGTATGAGATCTGAACAATGTTTGGTTCTTGTGCAATAAATAATTGAAAGTGTTCCCGGACTTCATGTACACCCTGTACAATTCCTAAGTCGCTGGTCTTGAAGTTCCTAATCTTGATTCTGCTGTAGAATTGGACCGCGACCAGTCGGCGCGGTACTTATACCCACTCCGCGTAGAGGTCGCTGCCGTCGCGTTGTCATCCTGGAAAGGTGTCGGTCAGCGTGCAATTGGTTGACGTCTCCTTAACAGCTCTCTCAGCACTCTCGTTTCTGACTGGCGTTCTGGCACTTGCCTTTACGCCGCAACACTGTCCATAACTGCACAGGCGACGCCAACTCTCCTGCGGTACATGAAGAATCAGGCGCTTATCTGTGTCTTCTCCGCGTAAACCTTCGCTACCGCGCAGTACCAATATGCAGCCCACACGGCAATCCAATTTTTATAGTTATGGTACGTAGAGTTCAGAATTCAAACACCAATATCCCAAAGCAGTTAGATGCAACTCTCGAAAACTCTCGATGAAATGGACTTTAAAATTTTGAAGTTTTCTGAAAGTCTTTAATAAGCTAATTTTTCGAAGCACTGTATAGCTCTGTTGTAGAGTGCTCGTCTGCGAATTACGCGGTTCTGTGTTCGATTCCCGGCCGATGAAATTTTTAAACAAAAGTACATGTTCTATGAGCATTAACGTGAAGTGTAAAACGCGTAAAGATGCAAGAAAGCGGTAGCGTTAGAGACTTGTGGTGCGTGGTTAGAGTCCCATATCGGTCTTTATTTTTCTCTTTTTTTATCGTTTATATTAATTTAAATACAAAATTCGTTAAATATGCTAATTAACACATACCGGATTGTCGTTTTGTGGGAAAAATGTACGTCATTTATAATTACATATGACACACAAAAATACAGTTTTAATTACAAAGAAATCCTTGATTACCGGTCTTTAATAAGAGATTATTAATGACGTTTGTTTCAGTTAAAGAAAAGCTTCACAGATCTTTTTTCATCTTTATGTATTTTACTCTCCACGGCTTTGCATGTAGACCATCCGTTTGTGTTAAAAAAAATTAGCATGGCCCACACTCGAATCCGGTCCATATACGTGGCAGGCAAGTATTGGATCACACCCCTATACTGGCTGTTGAGAAGTTGAGAAACAGATCTTACTTAAGAGTATTAACAACTTTCTAAAATACTTCAAAATCGATTTTTGAGAGTTTCAGCGAACTACTTTCTGTGACTGATATCTGACTTCACATATCATAAATAAATAAATAAAAAAAAACCTACAATAATCCGATTTTTGTTTGGTCTTCTTGTGGTAAGATTATAGCTGGTGTCCCAGTTTCATTTGCTCTAACGAACTACAATTTCTACTACAACAATTATTTGTATTTAATTTTTTTATTTGATCCCATTATGTCGAAGCGTCCGACAAGATTTATTTTCATCAAATATCATTATATGTGCTGCTTCCTTTCTGCGGTGCCACATATAGCAAAATATATAGTGTCCTCGGGAGAAGAGGCATACAGCCTATTTTCCAATCACCTGAAAAGATAAAGGACAGCCCCGGTCTCCGGCTCCCTGGAATTAAACAAGATTACTTGTGAGCGCGAAAGCAACTACGTCGATCAATCTACCTGCACCGTTACCGACTGCTGGGTAAATTACCAAACGCACATTAAAAATCGAGTACTTGAGGAGTCAGCTGTTGGTGAGCTCATTTTCCACGTAAATAGTTTGTGATGGAGTCCTACGAGGTGAGCTATGTTGCATCAGTAATTCCCCCCTCCCCGAAATTCTTTAAAATATCAAAGTATCATGTAAAAAACAGCATCAAAAGTCTGATTATTTTACAAATAGTTAATGTGTTAAATATTTGAGGTTAAGCACGTAGACCCCTTATATCGAAGATGCGAAAACCTAATTACGTAGATTTTATTAGTTTGAGATTACTCACCCATAGACTAATAAAAGAGGCAAACCCAAATTGGTAAACCAAAATAGTAGTAACCCTTTATTTCTTAATATAAGATCTTTCGGCAAATAGTGCTTTGCGTCAAATTTGTGGGCCGTTTTGCGAAAAACTAATTTTTCTTGCATCTCAAAGTTCATGACATCATATCTTGTAAACTATCTGTCGTACAATGATATAATGTTGCAAGTATATTTAGTGGTATGCAGGGTGCGCAAGCTAAGGCTACTTGTGGGTTCAATGCAAACACGCAACGCCTTCAAATACCAGGAGCAAAATTTTCAAATTCTCACGCCTGCTCCTCGGAAACTTTGAATCCTACAGAAAAAATGAACAAAATCTATTTGCAGGAAATTTAATTTAATTACATTTTGTACTGGGATGCGATTGTGCTGGAGGCCATAGTTTTCGACTCACTCAAGAAAAAACAGTTGGAAGATAATTTTTGTATGTTTTTCTTGAATAATTCGGAAACTACGGCCTCTAGCGAAAGCTTATAGCAATATAAAATTTAAATACATTCTATTACCTACAAAAGGTCTTGCTCATAATTTCTGTAGGATTGATAGTTTGCGTGTAGTGAGTGTGAGAATATGAAAAGCTTCGCTGTGGTACTTGAAGGTGTAAAACCCACAGGTAGGGGCAGCTGACTTAACCTGTTTGTGGACACTGCAAAATGTGTTGCAAATACAGTTAGTAGCAAAGAAATAATACATCAAAACGTAATTTTGATGCTGAAATTCCAGCGTATGAACAACGACAATGTAGTTTGCGATAACGATTTATCTTTTCATTATTTTTTTTTTGGGGGGGGGGGGGCAAGGGTTCAACGAGTAAGGGGGCGAGGGTTCAACGAGTAAGAGATTCGAGAACGTTTGAAATTATGTGTAAAGTTTGTTAGAGTTCGCGAAGTAGCTTGCAGGGTTCTCTGCAATGTATTGCATAATTTGGTAATATTGTCTGGGTAATTTTTGTGTCATGAATTACGCTACCTGGAGACGGATACACCGTTTCTAGCGTGAATACTTGATTTTCCGCCTACAAAGTTTAACGATTATACCTTTAATGATTAGAATAAGACAGCTATTTTAATTTTTAAATTCGGTCAATACTTATACGAAACAGTGAAAATCAATTTTTGTTGCCCCTGGACGCGGCAACCGAAACAGGGCACTGTTTTAGTCGTTTAGTAATATAGATATTGTAGAACGCAACAAAAAATTCCCGAGGACAGCCTGGAACTGAAACATAGCAAGTCTTGTAGTGATGGGGGCGAACGGAATTACAAGTGGTCGCTGCGTGAGCCTCACACCACTACTTCGGTCGTAGCTATCAGTCCTATAGTAATTTTGAGCATAGTTACCCATAGGAAGTAAACAGTACCGAAACACAAGACACTGGCTGCAGTAATTGCGCTAATATCCGGAACAACAAATAGTTTAATTAATAGCATGTTTTTGTTTCTGTGCCACACAACTACGACCACGCGCGTGGCCATATAAGCTTTAGGACGGCAATTAATTTTTCATCAGAACAGGATATGCTCCTCAGACAGCTGTTCTGTTCGTGGTGACCGTTCGTAATTAGCGAGGGACTTTTCTTTTCGGCCGGTGGCGAAAGTCGTGGAGAATTAGGCGCCGGGTGTCGACGTTTGAGCCTTTGGCGACCTCCGCAGCCGGCTGCGGCCTTTGTTCGGTGGGCGCAATTAGCGGCACAATGGCCGACCTCAGCCCTCAGACTGGCGCCTACTTCCAAAGGCGCCGGGCAAGGTGGACGCGCAGCCCCGGCTCCTATAACGCAGGCTCCAGGAAGCTACATCACTCACCGCGCCAAGGCGGCCTACGTCTAGCACTAACTCAAAACGTATCTGCGTCAAGTAATAACCAGTCGCAAATAATGTTTACTGCGTATCCAGATTTCGGTCACTGTGTGGCGATCGTCAGTGCTAAAGAACATACACTAGTGGCCATTAAAATTGCTACCCCAAGAAGAAATGCAGATGACAAATGGGTATTCATTGGACAAATATATTAAACTGGAACTGACATGTGATTTCATTTTCACGCAATTTGTGTGCATAGATCCTGAGAAATCAGTACCCAGAACAACCACCTCTGGCCGTAATAATGGCCTTGGTACGCCTGGGCATTGAGTCAAACAGAGCTTGGATGGCGTGTAGAGGTACAGCTGCCGATGCACCTTCAACACGATACCACAGTTCATCAAGAGTAGTGACTGGCGTATTGTGACGAGCCAGTTGCTCGGCCACCATTGACCAGACGTTTTCAATTGGTGAGAGATCTGGAGAATGTGCTGGCCAGGGCAGCAGTCGAACATTTTCTGTATCCAGAAAGGCCCGTACAAGACCTGCAACATGTGATCGTGCATTATCCTGCTGAAATTTAGGGTTTCGCAGGGATCGAATGAAGGGTAGAGCCACGGATCGTGACACATCTGAAATGTAACGTCCACTGTTCAAACTGCCGTCAATGCAAACAAGAGGTGACCGAGACGTGTAACCAATGGCACCCCATACCATCACGCCGGATGATAAGCCAGTATGGCGATGACGAATACACGCTTCCAATGTGCGTTCACCGCGATGTCGCCAAACACGGATGCGACCGTCATGATGCTGTAAACAGAACCTAGATTCATCCGGAAAAATCACGTTTTGCCATTCGTACACCCAGGTTCGTCGTTGAGTACACCATCGCGGGCCCTCCTGCCTGTGATGCAGTGTCAAGGGTAACTGCAGCCGTGGTTTCCGAGCTGGTAGTCCATGCTGTGCAAACGTCGTTCGTGCAGATGGTCGTTGTCTTGCAAACGTCCCCATCTGTTGACTCAGGGATCGAGACGTGGCTGCACGATCCGTTACAGCCTTGCGGATAAGATGCCTGTCATCTCGACTGCTAGTGATACGAGGCCGTTGGGATCCAGCACGGCGTTCCGTATTACCCTCCTGAACCAACTGACTCCATATTCTGCTGACAGTCATTGGATCCCGACCAACGTGAGCTGGAATGTCGCGATACGATAAACCGCAATCGTGATAGGTTACAATCCGACCTTTATCAGAGTCGGAAACGTGATGGTACGCATTTCTCCTCCTTACACGAGGCATCACAACAACGTTTCACCAGGCAACGTCGGTCAACTGCTGTTTGTGTGTGAGAAATCGGTTGGAAACTTTCCTCATGTCAGCGCGTTGTAGGTGTCGCCACCGGTGCCAACTTTATGTGAACGCTCTGAAAAGCTAATCATTTGCATATCACAGCATCTTCTACCTGTCGGTTAAATTTCGCGTCTGTAGCACGTCATCTTCGTGGTGTAGTAATTGTAATGGCCAGTAGTGCATAAAGAATCAGTCACAATAAGGTAACACGCATGTGTTATTAAGTGTTCAGTTGCGTAAGCTTCAAATGTGAATCAATCACATTATGATGAAATTTGTGATACATATAATTAAAAAAAAAACCAGCACTGTAAAATTCTTTCCAGAGGGCAGATGTGTAGAGAACTGAATGTTCCCACTGCAAAGCTTGCTATGGCAATCAGGTATCGCGAACATGTAACTACGCGAAAGAAATATCTTACTTCGCTCTCCACCTTCTTGAGAGTGGATAAAGTGCACCGATTTTGTCGAGTTCTTCGTCCATGCGAGAGGGGAAGACGTATGGACCTGTTGGAGGAGAATGAAATCTTTTGCCATCAGACGTCGACTCGTAGGGCAGACACTGCTTTCATAATGCATTTCCCACATTACTACATGACGCAGTTGAAAGTTTGTTTTAACACCGAAATGTGTAAATTATTTTTTTTTGTGAAACTTATGAGAGATGACATTTTAAAGTAGAAGTATTTCTGGTTCTTTTAATATGCCGCTGCTGGTACGGTAACTTGTAACACAACTCTCGTCTGTTCCAATTCCTTCAACTGTGCTCGGTAACAAAAATTTTATAAACTTAGTTATTATGAACAAGATGGTTTGTATTTCTTAAACGATGATGAACTGTGAAGAGTGCACCAATAACCGATATCATTGGTTAGTTCACACAGCTACTATCATGCATAACTGTAAGGTATTAGTGACTGTCTTTAATTAATTTGTAATAACTACATAGGTTTTTAAAAAGCGTAAAATAATAATTAAAATGACAAAGCACACTAATTATCAAATTTCATACTTGTTGTTAATGTATCACCCATGTGAAGAGTGCGCTATAGAGTGCTATGACTCACACTGACGCCAGCTGTGTTGTCTTTGACATAAACGGTCAACTTGGAACTATATGCATATGTAAGAGGTTCTGATGTTTTAAATTACAATTACTGGTTTGCGTTTTATGACTGACTCACAATTAAAGATTTCACCACTGTATATTTAATAACACATGCATATTACCTTATTGTGACAGGTTCTTTGTGTTCTGGCGTATCGACAAGCGCCGGCAAGAGAAGCGAGGGCTGTGAGACGACGTCAGGCAATAGTCCGCTGACTCTGATCGCACCACCACAGAAGCGGCCTCTCGCCGAAGAGATAGCACTGGCGACGGCCACACAGTAACCGAAATATGCATATGCGATAGACATGCGACCGACTGCTGTACCGTTTAATACTTGAAATAAATGCGGTCGCTGGGCACAACTGCTTCCCAAGGGAATAAAGCCAGGTATGTGCGTGGGGTCATTTTTTTTTCATTAAGCCTAAGAAAACTGGAAAGTTGCGAAAGTCACACCAATACATCATCAGAAACTAAACGCAATGCCTTTTTGATGTAGCCACCATTATCTGTTCCTCGCCATCTTAATCGCTTGATTGTAGTTCCTGCAGTTCGTTCCACTGATAACACACTGTAAATATGGATGTTCTGGACCTGTCATTTTTTTCATTCTAAGATATCAAGGAGGAGTGTCAAGGGAAGTTATGTGACTGGATTCGTGATTTCCTGTCAGAACGGTCACAGTACGTCGTAATCGACGTTCCCCTACAAACTTTTATACGTCCTTTGCTGTTCCTTTCAACATAAACGTTTTAGAAGTCAATCTGAGCAGCCCTCTTAGATTGTTTGCAGATGACGCTGTCATTTACCGACTCGTAAAGTCATCGTAAGATAAAAACCAATTTCAAAATAACTTAGACAAGGTATCTGTATGGTGCAAAAAGTGGCCATTCACCATACATAATGGTAAGTGTGAGGTCATCCACATGAGTACTAAATGGAATCCGTTAAATTTCGGTTACACGATAAATCACACAAATCTGAAGGCTGTAAATTCAACTAAATATCTATGGATTACAGTTAAGAAGAACTTAAATTGAAACTATCACATAGGTATCATGACAGACTTTGTTTTATTGGCAGATCACTTAGAACATGCAAAAGATCTACTAAAGAGACTGTCTACACTGTGCTTGCCGTCCTCTTCTGTATTGTAGCGAAATAGGGGAGAGAGAGTCACTGACATGATACACGAGTTGAGGTGGCAGTTATCAAAACAAAGTGATTTTTCGTTATGGTGACCACTTTTCTCCATGTTTGAAAGTCGAACGTTCTCCTCCGAATGGAAAAATATTTTGCTGAAGCCCCTCTACATAAGGTGAAGTGATAATTGTAATAAAATAACAGAAACGTCAAGAGGTCACACTGGAAGTTTTAAGTGTTCCGCTTTTTCCCGTGCCCTGTTTAAGAGTGGAACGGCACACCAAAAGACTCAGAAAAACGTCAGTGTAACCGTAGACGAAACGTTGGTTTCTCCAGTACAGTTTTTTTTTTACATTATGACGCGATATCATACTCAAGAAACTTTTATGTCAACTCACTGGTTTCGGAAGCCTACGCAATTACAGCATGGGTTCGATAAAAAGCGAAGGAAGTGCTTCATTTCTACCATCTCTATCGCTGTATTACGCGCACCATGAGCCCCACAAACATTTGTATTCTTCAAACTTCTCCAGAAACAGTGTCATCGAAGTTTTGTTCGCCTCTCACACTGTCATGTTAGCCATATTTGAACAACGTTTAATCCCGCGCAGTGACAAAAGGCTAACTTTTGAAGGGTAGTTGGCACAACAGCGTTACACACGGCACAATTACTGGAGTGAAGTGGTGTTGAGGGTCGGGTAAAGTGTGGGTCTGGATGTCGGGTGCTTATACCCAACCCACAGCAAGACGAGGAAAGTTGATCGGCCGGTTGGCCAAAGCGCCTACACACTACCAATTTGTCAGCTGGCTGTTGCGTGTGTAGGGTAGAACTGTTGATATTTTTTAAAATATCGGGAATCTGATACACCGATATTTCAAAAAACACCTCAATGTACCGTAAAAATGTGCCGCTATATCGACAAAAAATATCGACGTACCAGCCAATAAAAATACGGGCTACACATTGTAAATATACTACCGGTTTTAGAGCTGTATATTGAAGTACTGATTTATTATTAGATATTCTGCTCATGAACAAGCTAGCAACGTACTTATCCCCCTTAGAGCAAGAATCGAAAGGAAAACGATATACGTTAACGCTTGGTGATAGCCACTTTGCTAACCATAGTAACTGCGTGCAAGTGGCACAATAAAAGGTGGTCGTTCGGTTTCGTCACAGCATTTGTCCGGAACACTCCATGTCGATTTCCCTGATTTTCTTTTTTTTCCGTAAACGCCAGCGACCTAACTAGTGTAGTGTCAAAATTGCGTGGTGAAGTTAAATGTTGCAGTTTCTGTTACTAGGGCCGAGCGCCGATTAAGTCAGCATTTCCTTTCACATTTCTCCGCACCCGCAAAGGCCAATCTCGTCAATTCGATTTTTGTCCATGATTGTCAGCAGCTGTTTTTGAACAATGCCGATATGAAGAAACAGCACACTAGTTGCGTTAAAAATTGTTTTTAACGCTACTGGAGTGTTATTTCTTCACATCCGTTCCATTCACACCGCCACCTCCCAGCGCAATCGGACTACTATTTTGTGCCACCTGTTCTTAGTTCACACGGTCAAAGAGAAAGGCTGGGCGTGATGGAACCACAAAAAGTAGTAAGACTCTTTCAGACTAGGAAACTAAAATTATGTACTATTACAATTTCAAAAGGACAATTCTAAATATTCATCAAATATTGCGAAAAAAATATAATATAAAATAACAATATCGGGATTCGATACTGCCAATTAGATATCGATATATCGTATGTAGGGAAAGGATGTATCGATTTCGTTTATCGATACTTTTTAACAAATCGATACATCGACATTTTACAGACAGCAATATTGTAGGATAGTTTAGCTCAGGGCTTCCCAACCTTTTCAGCTGATGGACCCCTTCTTCAGTCGAAAATCCATGGCGGACCCCTAGTCAGTCAAGAGCACAGTAACTTTAAATTTCAGAGCGGAACCCATGGGAACTGAAAGCTTCTTAATGCAAGTTCCATGTTCCTAATGCCCCCCCCCTCCCCCCCCCCCCCCGAAGTATCAATAGTCTTTGGTTTAGAGATGATTGAAAACAACTCGAAATTAGTGATCCACTGTATCCAGACACTTACTAGTGGATTTAATCCCTTTGTTCAACACACTATAGCCTGATTAAAATTACCTGGTAATTGACATTTCACACGTTGGAGGTGCCTTCCTCAGGAGAGTGCATATATCGTGATTGTTCTTCCTTTGATAGTCCTCCCTCGTCATTCATTTTAACTGGAAACTTCCCTTGTTGTGAAGGCGATGCAGAAACTGCACTCTTCTTCAATGATCCTGACTTCAGCCACCGATCCATATTAGAAGTAATAAACTGCTCAAAAATCTACTTATGAAATAGGTAGTGCACTGACAAAGCAAGTTTAACATTTAATGATGCCTGCGGCGCATACGTGCCAGCGAGCGCTGTGATTGGTCGACAAAGCTCTCTCCGCGCATGCGTAAAAGGTTTCAGCGCATCTACCGCCGTGAGCCAGCGCACAAACGACTCCCGAAACAGTCGATCAGAGAAGCCGCATTCTCCGGCACTAAACTGTGTATGCGTTCTCACTTAGTAACCGTAAAGGCTGCTTGGGAATACGACCTGAAGTAAAAGTACACGTTTTTCACACGAAAAAAAGTGATGAATTTGATTTTCACATTTTTATTGAATAATTTTACTCATTATTTTACAAGATTTGATGAAGGGTGGCCGCGGACCCCCTAGAAAGAGCCGGCGGACCCCTAAGGGGGCCGCGGACTACACGTTGGGAGGCCCTGGTTTAGCTGACTGGTTGAGGTTGGCGCGCGAAACAGCCGCGCCACGCCCGTTTGAACAGTCAGGAATGTTTTTTCACCCACTCGTTCCCGATGCTGTTACAACAGGCAGTATGTGCGAGTTATGAGGCAATAAGAAGCATGCAGTGGGGAAGTGAAGTGGTGGTTGGTACTCACCGCTGGCTCGTAGAGCTTCTGCAGCTCGTCGTACAGCCACATCTCGACGGCGAGGCGCTTGCGGATGAGGCTCATCTGGTGCGTGCCGTACTTGGCGGTGAGGAACTTCTCGCGGCGCTCCTTGACCTCGCCCTTCTCGGGGAAGTGCACGTGCAGGCCCGACTTGGCCGGGCTGCGCTCACCGCGCACGTCTGCCATGATGCCGTTCGGTGAGCTGCCGTTGGCCGCCGAGTACGCCGCGGACACTCCGCACTCCATCTGGAAGGCCGGCTGCTTCTGCAACACCACCGCCACACGCCCACTCACTTCATACGCTCCACAGACAGGGTCCTTATTTTACCAATCCTAATCCCAAACGATCGCGATTCGCGCAGGTCGAGAAAAAGACGGGGACTGCATTGTTGCCGGTTCAGAGCGACAGCTGCGGTACGCGGTTACAAGTGATTCGCGTATGATGTTACCAAGTATCCAGCAAATTATGCCTCTCACTTGCTTGTGTGTGTTGGGTTTGTCGCGTGCCGCCACCATCAACCGAGACAACTAGCAACAAACGACATAAACATTCACTAAATGACTCACTACGATCACGTTTCAGTGGTCGCACTGGGTACGACATTCACAGCCAGGCGCCCAGAACACTACTGAACGCTGACTGGCTGTCGGAGAACGGTGTAGATGCAGATGTGCGGAACTAGCCTACACTCCACTGCCATCATTCGTGACTCCAACAATAGCACACAATCAAGTGGTGAGAAACGAACAAAGCTAGCGGTAGGTCGCCGATGGGGCCTGATGAGATACACAGGCGATTGTACACACAGGGCTACTACGAATTATTCATTCGTTTTCAGAGTTCTATATTTTCCAACGTACTACATGTACGAATAGGACTGACGCATGACTAGAACCGTAAACTCTCCAAGTTTGCATTGTGCCCTTCAGTTGACGTTACGAGTCCAGTAGCTTGAAAAATATGCGACAAACCAAGAAAAGAGTTTGTGTGTGTTCGAAATTACGAGTTGATTATAACAGTGAAGCGTGCAGTGACAAACAATGATGGAAAAGAACCGCCATGTAAAGTGAACATTGAGCTATGGTATCGACGATGTTGGGACTCTGGTCTTCAGTTCTGCATCGCAATGTTGGAAGCACTTGACGACGAAGATTTCGCCTCCAAGTTAATATTCAACTACGAAGCAACCTTACACTTATCTTGCAAGGCTGATTCCCCGCAATGTGAGAGTGTGGGGTACAAAATCCTCATGATATTGTGGCGCATGAATGAGATTCGCCGAAAATTAATGGTTTTGTGCGAAGTCCCAGACATAGCAGGGTGGGACCTTTTCTTCTGTGAGTACCTCGATATGGTGTAGTTGTGGTTGTTTCCACAACTGACAGCTGATTCCGGGAATATCGTCTTCCAAAAAGAGGGAGACTTCCTCATTGGCGCACTGATGTTCGTTGCTACCTGAACAATGAACTTCCGAATCTCTGGATGGGACATAGTGGTGATAATGATGTGGCTCCCCCCCTCCCTCCTCCACGCCAGTTAGCCTAACCTAACGCCTTCTGTCCTTTTACTTTGAGGATACCTTTTAGACTGTGCTTACGTACCCCCACTCCCAGGAACACTGGAACAGCTGAGAGTCGACATCAATACTGCTGTGGTGACCCTTGACAGGAAGTTCAAAATGGCTCTGAGCACTATGGGACTTAACTTCTGTGGTCATCAGTCCCCTAGAACTTAGAACTACTTAAACCTAACTAACCTAAGGACATCACACACATCCATGCCCGAAGCAGGATTCGAACCTGCGACCGTAGCGGTCACGCGGTTCCAGACTGAAGCGCCTTTAACCGCACGGCCACACCGGCCGGCTGACAGGAAGTTCCTACATAAAGTATGGAACGAACATTTGAGTACCGCTTGGACGTGTGTCGTATGATCAGAGGGGACACCCACATAACGTCTGTAGGATGCAAACTGCAAAGTTGGCGAGTTTACGGTTTTATTCATACTTCATACATCACTCATATCTGAACATGTAATACTTTTGAAAATACAGAGCTCTGTAAACGAATGAATCATTTACAGTAGCCCGCGAATAGGCCGTCATGAAATTTCGATCAGGCATGTTTTTTTTTGGGTGAAAAGTCCTCGATTAATGGAGCTCGAAATTCGGATGAAATCTCCAGCTTTCGATGTCTGTCTGTGTCATCGACGTCAGGATCTTAGTCTGATTGTTGTGACTCTGGTGATGTTCCCGCTTTTAGGCCCACAGGACGGCATCTAATTCGCTGATCACAACACAGAAATGAAGTGGCGCCCTCTACGTCGCCAAATTGTAACTGCGATCTCGCTTGCAGTCCTAGCACTCGCGTCAGGCGGTAAACTACGATGAGACTACCTTTGCGCTCCTTCTTTATTAGGTGCATACTTTCATGCATTGCTAAGTGCATAGCCGATGTCTCTATTCAAGTAAAATCACAGGGTCTGATATCTACTACGCCTCTAATCAATAGGGCCCGGGTTTTAATTGGAAGTCATGTGTTTTCCTGAACTTTATGGTGAATTTTACAACAATTTATGCACGAATCCAGGAGTTCCAGAATAGAAAAATGCATTTTATTGTGCATATAAGTTCACATTTACATCTTCCTAGTAACAGGTCATATTTTGGTCAATCATACTTCGGCCAATTTTTGTAAAAAATGTATATATTTGTCGTATATGTAAGGACAAAAGAATAAAAACCGGAAAATTTTACTCTCCTGACAATGTTTCAGGTGATATTGTCACAAATAAACACAGTTATTACAAAGCTTCGTCTAGCAGAACTGAAGCAGGCAACCGGCGTAACGCAATGGTCGGTTTGCTGACAGTGTTGCGCACGGCCGACAAAACGCGCTCTAAGCCAACGAAGGCGGCTCCCGACGCAATAACTATCGCACATGTGGACACACTATTCACTTTGAATACAAAGCCAGTCTGGTTCAACACGCCCAAAGTAAAGTACTCTAACAGCATCAAGTTGCGACGTTTGTTCGTGATTTTCGAAAGAAGTTCATAGACACTGACGGGGAAATATTATTTTGTAAACTATTTGAAGTTAGTGTAGAAAAACGCTTTAATGTGCAACAACACTGTAATATCGCCAAACACGGCACCTGTTTGAAAAAAAGTGCTGAAAATGACAGTAGGCAAACGCTGTTATTCGAGTAGATAGGTCCATCTTCAACTATCCAATAATTCTTCAACGATTTGTTTGAGATGATGGTGACTTGCAACATCCCACTGGAGAAGCTCAAAAATCCGCACTTCGGACAGTTCTTGGAGAAGTACACAATACATCCCGTTACAGGTGAATCTACAATGAGAAAGGAACGAGGAGATGCTCAACAAAATACGAGTGCAAATTAGTGTTGTGACCGTAAGGTCTAGGAGTCCATACATAAAACCTCCGATGTGGGCGGGCGTTATGTTGCAAATTTTGTTGTTAAGTGTTCTAAAAGCTGACGGGTCTGGAGAAGTGTTCCTCCAAACGTGAGACACTCTCGAGAGCGTACACAACTCGAAAACTGCTGTTTTCTTTGTCGACTCTACGAAGCTACTGTGGCCCGATGATGTAAACAGAGACACAGTTTTGCTTCAGTAACAGATCGTGCTTTATACATAGCTTAAGTATCCAAGGGGCTTAAGCGTTTCTACACCAGTAAAGCGTACGTCACTTGCCTTGCACATGCGTCAACGGAGTTGGAGAAGAGATGCGATCAAATTACCCTGATGCGACAATTTCATTTCCTGTGGCAAGAAAATGTATGTGAAAGATCCGCTACGAGTGCAGAAATTCAAGGAACAAGCACCTTATCTATCTCTCCCCCCCCTCCCATCAGCTTCTTCTTAAACGATGGGGCTCTTAGCTTGGTGGTGTTGAGTATTTGTGCATCAAATACACCAAAATAAAGATTATTTTTTTGAGCTTGATAACAATGAATGAAGTACTATAAAAACTGTGAAAGAGGTCTTTACAGACAACCTGTCTGGAAATTTAACATACATCAAAGTCAACTTTGCAGTGGTATCAAAAGACATCACACGACTGGAACTTGCTGGTGTTCAACTGTGTGACGCCATGGATTTTGTGCAACATTTGTAGAGTGAGATGGGTCGAGATTGTGGTCATGTGGCTGACGAAATGAACAATTGCCAAGTGTTCTCCAGCGGAATCCTGGATATTCTACATTGCGAAAAATTAGTGACAGTCTTTCTGAGAATCCCACAACATTTGCGGACACCGAATTATTCTGTGATGTAGTGAGGAGCTTTTCCAGGTGCAAAACTATTCTCAGCGACAACCGTAGATATTTGAAAATCTGGAAACGCACTTTGTGATCCAGCGCTGAAGAGTGCCAGGACTAGTTAACTAATTCAGAATACTGCAAACAAGTGGAGTGCAGTAGTAAAAACAGGGTTTTGCTGTCTGGATAGATGTTATTGTTTTCGCTGTACTTCAAATTTTTTCAGACACACAGATATTTTAAAAGTGGCAGATGGTTTCAAACACTACAAAAAGTAACTACTATACTCACACTTTGTTCAAAATGGTTCAAACTGCTCTGAGCACTATGGGACTTCTAAGGTCATCAGTCCCCTAGAACTTAGAACTAGTTAAACCTAACTAACCTAAGGACATCACACACATCCATGCCCTAGGCAGGATTCGAACTTGCGTCCGTAGCGGTCGCGCGGCTCCAGACTGTAGCACCTAGAACCGCTCGGCCACTCCGGCCGGCACACTTTGTTCAGAAGCGGATTTTTTATTACAGACTATATACAAAAATCAACATGAATGTTTTAAAAGAAACTAATATAAAGTCATATTTAATTTATACACGTTTTAGGTCATAATGCTTGCATATTTCGCTGTTTTCCAGTTATTCAAATCTGGGCCTACTAATACAGTGTGTCAATAGTTCGAAACGTGGGTCAGAATTCTCGTATGTTCAGATACATTTAACAAGATGTGCTTGATCATCGCAGATTTTTCATATTTTCTGTTCTTAAGCCGAACACAGCAATCGGTAGTAGTCCGTATAGACTGCCCCAAGTTAACTGCTACCACTCTCCTTGGCACTCTCAGGGCGAGATATTCTTTAACAGGTCGCAACATTTCCTTAATTTTCCTGTGTCGTCAAATTATTTATCTCGAAGTCGAGGTGCTCCAAGTCCCGGCTCTTGTGTATTAGTGTGTTCAGCCTAGCTCACTTCTGAGCTGGGTGCTGAAAGGTAAGCCCGTTGAGATATGGGTCAGTATGCGTTGGTTTTCCATACATCTGCTTTCCCGGCCGACATATCGACGAAAGGCAACTTTTCGGCCTTCTCCATCTCTGGCGTAAAACATGTTGGATGGTAAACCTTATAAATCATCGCCGGTTTCATTACTCAGTTTCGGCTTCGCTAGTCATTTAGTGCTATCTCCTCCGCCAGTTGGCATTACTTTCAAAAAGGCTTAGCTTCTTCATATCACTTTGGATATTCGTCAACCAGCCGGTTTGATATGTTTCTCTCCTTTTCATCTTTGTATCCATGGAAAGACACTTTTTCACATCATCATCTGGTCTTCATGTTATGTGAGCACACCACCTCACCCTGGATACTCTCAGCCCGGATACTGAGAGTTTTTATTTATTTATTGGTACGACTTCCAAACTGCCTATTACGTAATCACTGTACACTTTTTCTTTCAATGCTACTATCGTAATATGCACATTTATATTGTATGAAACTTCTGTTTATATGTCGATTTTGATGCCCAGACTTCACTGACATACAATAGCGCTGGTCTTACAGCCATTTTATAAATTTTCTCTTGCTTTTTAAGGACAATTTTGCGTAGCATACGCCTGAAAGCATACGCCCCTTGCTTCAAACAGATGTTATTCTACATGTCTGCATCATCTGATCCGTCATTTAATATTACTAATCGCAGAAACCTAAAAAAGCAGTTAATTTTAAGTGTCTTCCTCTACTCCTCGAAATTCTGTCAGTTTCCTGGAAGGTATCGGATATAATGGCCACTACGTCAGCATACAAAAGATTCAACTATCTTGATTTCTATATTTTTGCAGATAAGTAATTCATTACAACACTACACAATAAGGGACTTACAGCGCTGGACACCTGTGTCAACACTATACCTCTTAGATAAGCTTCCAGGATGTTGCACGCGAGTCCGGACATTGTGGTGTATGGCCATGAAACGTTGTGGACATAATGCGTACGTCGAGCTTGCCATGCCATTATAACGTAACTGCATCGCTGCGCGAGAAATAGCGTGCTGCAATCGAGTTCCGAATACGAAGAGTCAACCTGCTCTCTCCTTCAGCATGACATGCCACACCTCACACGAGCGCTGTGATATTTGCAGGGAAACGACGCCTTAGGATCACCGTCACTGATCATCCTCCGTACAGTCTCGACTTGGCCCTATCCGATTTTCAACCATTCCAAAATCTAAAGCACGTCTTCGAGGGCTCCACTTTGATAGTGATGGAGCTGTGCAAGCAGAGGTGAGGTTGTGGTTCCGTCTACAAAGTCAAACATTCTACAATGACGGTATCAACAAGCTAGTCTCGCGTTAGGAGAAGTGTGTTCGTTGCCAGGGTGACTATGTTAGGAAATAAATATGCAGACACGAAGAATAAAGATGTAAAATTTTAATAAACTTTGTTTTATTTAAAAAGCTTTAAGAGTTTTCACACAAAAATTTGGAGACATTACTTTACAGCACGCCATCGTGGCCCCTTATCTGCTTACACTGCTTCTCCACACCAGAACTTGTATTACTATTTCCTATAGCAGTTCGTCTGTCTAACGGCTTCCTGGGGCAACAAAACTTTGATTTCCCGTTTGTCATATAATAATGAGCGAATTTAAAAATTTAAAATGCTGACATAATCTACTCATTAAGAGGTATAATCTTACGTTAAAGTTTTCACATAGTAAGTCAAATTTAATAGTTAGAACTGTGTATGTCTTAAGGTAACGTAACTAACAGTGCACAAAAGACCCAGACTATATTCATCTAGTATTTGAGAATGAGGGCACCTAGCGACTTCAAACAAACTATGCATATAATAATAAACTTTTTCTCGCTGACATCCACTGCAAAATAATGAAAGTCTCTCTTTGACAAACAGTTTATGTGGTATCGTCCAGAGATCGCAGTGCCACACCGAAGTCGGCAGCGCAAATCGATACCACAGACATTGGCGAGGGCTCGGTGCAATCCGCAACGACGTATGAGAGGCGCTCCTAAAGACCACTACTCCCACTAAGCATAGCAGCGCTCTCACACCGAGGTCAACATTGTGCACAGCTCATTCCCATTTCAAGCCCTCAGCTACAGCAATCATCATCATCATCATCATCTAGGACCAAAGAGTAGTTAAAAGTTTTGTATGAACTTGGGTGTGATTAAAGTTGAGCATCATGCATCAACAGGTCAGTTTGTTAATTCGTGCATCAAGTGATGCTTTGCTAGTCCATGGCAGTTGTAAATTATCCAGTACCCATGTGGCAAATACGTGTGAGGAAGTTTAGTAAATCTTTTATTCATTAATGTAACAAAGAGAACTAATATTTAATGTGTTCTAGTCTGATGAGCCTTCTCCCAGATATCCCGGACAATAGTAGTTTCGCCTCGTCACAACAGTTTAGGTGGAAATCGACCTTTTCAGAAACATGTAAATCGTCGTTTGAAGCTGTTTTATACATGGAAGTTCGATCCCTCAAGGAATTCAGGTGGCGGAGTGGGGTGGAGGTGGGCAGGAGGACAGATGCGATTCTAAACCTTACTGTATTCTTGCACCTCACACACAAAAAGAGCTGACAAAACTCATTTGCATTTCATGACATTTACTTGCATTTCGTGACACATTATTTACAAGAATGACGACATAAAAAGTTACTGCTTTGAATCAAATGTAAATTACAGAAGAGAAACTTCACTCGAACGTCGCGATGTAAACTAGGAGATGAGCACTGTATTGTTTGAAACACCCAGCAGTTAGAATTATTTGCCGTGAATAAACAAATTAATGCGATTATTTGTCACCAGTAAACAAATAAATTTGTGAATAAGCAGTATTCATTTGCAAAAGCTCACAGCTTAGCTGTTTCACAGGAAAGTACGAGCGAAATTTAGCAGATGACGACAACTTTTTACAATAGGTAAAAGCAGAATTTTTACGACCAGACACATGAAGTTTCCTGACACTAACATCTACATCTCGTCTCGTGTATTTATCCTCCATGTACTGTCGTACTGTCATTATCCCCAAAGGGCACGTAATACTTTTGCTGGAATCGCAGACTAGCGGTACATTCACTAGCCGGCACGAAAAACACATTTCAATGTAATAAAAATTATTTTAAAAGCTTGTCACTTACATGATCCTAATCTATTATTTTATGGCAAAATATTATGGTACTGGCGGCTCCATCCAGGTGTCTAATAATTAGAAAAAGGGACGATTATAAACAATGTAAGCCTGTGATGCGGTAGTAAACCGTATGGACTGACACGTCAAAAAAATTTTGAGGGAGCTCCTGAGGGTAATGCACCTACATTTCGGTTTCCAACACTTCACAGACCTCTCCTTCGCATCTTCAAAAATATGTAATACATCCTCTTGCATCAACCACAGACATGCTCCTGTTTAATGCTGCAATGTCCTCTTAAGGTCTCCAATTCTTTCAGCAGGGCTTTCCGTAGGTCCTATAGGGTATCTGGAAAGCGCTGGTCGGCTCTTCTCTCCAGCTAGTCCTGTAAATGCTCAAAAGGGTTCAAATCGGGGCTTCACCAGACCAAGCCACGGCCTGAATCTCCACTTCATCTAAGAACCCTTGCACAATTCTCACAACATGTGGGAAAGGCACTGGTGTAAAACCATCACCAGTAAATGGAAGGAAATGCACAAAGTGCTTCAAAAGGATTTGCTCGACATACTGATTTGCTCTAAGGCTCCCGTGCTGCACGAAGGCCACATCTGTTCTTGAAGTCCCACTGATTCCCCCCCCCCCCCCCCCCCTTCTATCCGAGAACAACTCTGAAAAGGCGTCCCGGACGAGAATGCGCGTGGGAAATACCTTTCCCCAGCCCTTCTCCAGACCTTCTCGCTACCGTCATGTGATCTTGGGTCCAATCACGAAGAACACTCCCTCCCACTGTAGTAATCTCCAGCCGTGATATTTCCTTGCGACACGTATTCGAGCTAAGCGAGTCTCTCTGCTGAGCTCTGGGCTTGCAAAAGAACTCCTGAATTGAAGATTAGCGTCTTCCAGTCTTCTTCTGAAGGTTGGCTCACTAAAAATGATCGCCTGAACTTGGTGACGTCGACTTCGTGCTTCAACGGCGGTGCAGTGACTGTTGCGGACAATTTGTTGTGCGGTCATCTCTTGTCAGTGTTGCTCTTCGCGGGACTCATTTAGGTTTCCTGTACCTTCTAACGGTTCTGGAAATTGTGAAAGATGTTATCAACACGTCTACAAAGCAAAGCATGCTGCTGCTGCAACCACCATCTTCCGCCAAAAGCAATCGCCTTTGCAGCATCTTCAGGACTTAACGGCGTATTTACTCCAGAAAGCTCTTTACGATAATCACAGAAAGATACTACAAGCACATGTGATTGAAAGGCAAACAACACGAGGTACAACAATCTGTGGTACAAGAGCGGGTAAAACATTTTTGCCTCACGGCCAATTACGTATTCTCCAAGTCGCGCGGAAACGAACAATTCACACTAGTGCATTAGACAATCGACGCTTCATTATTTGCACTCACAGCAACGCCAACAGACCCCGTAGGGAAATATACCACTATTATACTTTGATTAACTAGATAATTACACGTCACTTATTACGTGTTGTGTTTTCGAGCCGGTCGGTGTACATTGTACATGTCAGCAATTATTGTGAAAGAGGCATCTCAGCCAGTCTCTGTCTTCCTCTACAGTTTTTACCCTCTACACCTCCTTCTACTATATGGAAGTTATTCCCTGGTGTCTTAACATACTGTCCTTTCTTCTTGTCAGTTTTTTCCATATATTCTTTCCTCACCGTTTCTGCGGAGAGGCTCCTCGTTCCTTTCCTTCTCAGTCCATCTAATTTTCAACATTTTTCTACAGCACCACGTCTCAAATGCTTCGATTCTCTTCTGTTCCGGTTTTTTCACAGTTCATGTTTCAATACTATATGTTCATGTTTCACTACTATATCTGCTACTAGGAGAGTTCTCTTGCCCAGGCGCCCTTTTCGGCAGTACTATACAGCTTTTAAAGTCCTCCTTGTCCCGTACGCCATAGGTTATCTTGCTGCCTAGGTAGTAAAATTCCTTCACTTCATCTACTTCGTGATCACCACTTTAGTATTAAGATACTCGTTGTTCTCATTTCTGCTAATTCTCATTACTTTCGTCTTCCTTCGATTTACTCTCCGTTCACATTCTGTACTCATTAGAATGTTCGTTCCATACAACAGATCCTGAAGATACAAATGTCATCCGCTGAAGATAGCAATGTCATCAGTGTACCGTATCACTGATATCATTCCAACTTGAATTTTAATTCAATTCTTGACTCTTTTTGTTTTCGCCATTGCTTCTTCGATGTGGACAGTAAACGGTACGGACGAGAGGCTACGTTCGCCTCGTACATCCTTTTTAATCCGAGCACTTCGTTCTTGATCTTCCATTCTTACTCTTTCCTCTTGGTACTTGTTCATCATCCATTTTGCCCTATAGCTTAACCATATTTTTCTCAGAATTTCGAACGTCTTGCACCACTTTACATTGTTGAACGCTTTTTCCAGGTCGACAGATTCTACGAATGAGTTTTGATTTTTCTTCAGCCTTGTTTCCATTACCGACCGTAAAGTCAGAACTGCCTCTCTGGTGCCGTAACCTTTTCTAAGGCCAAACTGAAAGTCATCTAACAGATCCTCAGTTCTCTTTTCCATTCTTCCGGATATTATTCCGCTCAAAAACTTGGCTGCATGAGTTGTTGTGCGACGATTCTCGCACTTGTCGGTTCTTGCAGTATTCGGAATTGTGTGAATGTTTTTTTCCCAAAAGTCTGATGGTATATTGCCAGTCTCATACATTCTACACACCAACGTGAATAGTTGTTTTGTTGCTACTTTCACCAGTGATTTCAGAAACTTCCATGGAATGTTGTCTGTATCTTCTGGCTTATTTGGCCCTAAGTCGTCCATAGATATTTCAAATTCTGATCCAAAAACGGGATCGCCTATCTCTTCTCTGACTACTACTTTTCTCCTTCTACCACGTCATCAGACAAGACCTTGCCCTCAAAGGGGACTTCAACGTACTCTTTCCACCTATTCGCTCTCTCCTTTGCATTTCAAAGTGAAATTTTCTTTGCACTCTTAATGCCACCACCCTTGCTTTTAATTTCACCCAGGGTTGTTTTGACTTTCCTATATGCTGACTCAATCCTTCCTACAATCGTTTCTTTTTAGTTTTTTTCACATTTTTTGTAGTCATTTCGTCTTATCTTCCCCGCACTTCTTATTCCATTCTTAAGTGACTTGTACTTCTGTATTCCTGAATTCCCTTGAAAATTTTTTTGTATTTCCTTCTTTCGTCGATAAAGTGAAACTATTGTGCCAAACCATTAAGTGCCCCACTGGAATTTAAACAAGATTGCGCCGAATATGAAATCACCGGATAAGATCCGAATTATCTTATCGTGCCACCTGAAGTGCTGCTATCGTCCAAAGGAGAGCACCTTATCGACATTACAAGAGTCAACGCTCCTGATAAGTTAAACGCCTCGGAGCAGTCGCGCATTTTTCAGCCATACAGAAGCACGCTTTGGCTACACACAGCTGCTTTTGGGTCCTAATACAAACACGCTATTTTGTACAGTTAAGCATATTCTGTTGAAAAAAGCAAATGTGAGCTGTGTTGCCATCACAGTGCGTGAAACGCTGCACGAGATCGTCACCAACTGGCTCAAGAAGCAGATGGGGAGCAATGCACGTACTATGTTAAGGAACCGTGTTCAAAAGCTGTGGAAAGGTCAGACTAACAAACATTTTCTGAAGAGCGGCGGAAGCCTTTTCCAATAGTTGCAGCGGCTACAATCTGGGTGAATAACTAGTATGACCTGGTAACATAATGCAGTGGCTAGAGGAGAACACGCATAGTAGAAGTTTACACACAGCACAATTTAACCATTGCATACACATTCTCATTTCATTACCAATGCACCAGATTTCTTCCCCCTTTTAGCGCTCTACTACCAGATTGTGCTTAAATTTAAAAGATAACTTATTACAGCATTTTTTAAATTGTACACGGTCATTTCTGGTAGAAGTAATATCAAGGAGGGCCCTGTTGCGTTACGCCAGATATTCACAGTTCTGTACAAGTTCAAAACTGAAATCAGCTGCTGGTAAATTATTCACGATTTTATTTTCCTTCCTGGTGAACAAAATGTACTTTGTCTACTTAAAAGCAAAGCACTCACAGGCCGGGAAATAATCTGAGACCTACAGGGAGTTATGGTCCTACTGGAAATGACGTGACCTCGTCTTCGTCCAGCTAGGGAAGAAACAGTTTATCGTGGAATCCCAACCATTAATCTTTTCACAAAAACCACGCCCCGTCGGGTAAGTCTTTTTCGTGTTTAGCCATAGCGGATTCGACGGATATACTCGACCACGTAACATGCTCTAGTTGGCAAAAACATATTAGACTGGCCTCCTATTTTGCCAATTCACTTATTGTAGTCATCTCGATGTCACCGCTTCTCGACCGATTTTACAAGAGCTTCTAGACGGGAGTCTTCGATTCTGTTTCTCTGACTACTCTTCGTAATGTCACAAATTAAATCTCGCAAGCCTGCGATGGTAATGCTTTCTGCAGTGGCGATCCTAACAATCCAATGACGCTCAGTGTGCGAGTTTTTAATCTCTGTCAGCCTTCTTTCTCCGTTCGCTCCATTAAAAATATATAAAATTAAAACGATTTATGGAGAAACCACCACTGTCTTTGAGAGTTAGAGAGACTGAATATACGGAGTGAGCGCAAAACAATTTTATTTTTTCAAAATTTCATTGAAACAAAACGGATTCAAATCTTAACCTGTTAACTGAGTATCTCTGGAAGTTTGTTTAACGCATGGATGCAATTGCTGAAGTCCTGGTCGGCCTGCCGTGTAGGCGCAAAATTTTTCTCACATTCGAGCATTAGTCCAATGAAACCCATACACACGTCGAGCAAATCGTGAGTTTCAAATCTCTCAAAACAACTGTTTCCAAGATCCTGCGTAATCGTTCGCGCATGAAACCAACAGACTGCAGTTGGTCTACGCGCTCACTCCTGCATATGCTGTCGATCCGGTTTGTGTACCGAGATACTGTCATGTATGGGTAACGACAATCACACGTCAGATGGATTGTTAATGACGAAACAGTTTTATCACGTTATTAGGAAAGGTAACCGGTACAAATTCGCTTTTTGAGAACAGAAAACACCAAGTTCTCCGCCAAAATGAACGAGATTCGCCAAGCGTCATTCTGGTCTGCGTACTGTCGAGGGAGATCTACAGCCCCCCCAGCGTTTTTTTTTTTTTTTCAGCATCTTGCAACCAGGTGGTGCACCACCTCATTGTATGGGAACACCTAAACATACATCTTCCTGGAGGATGGGTATGCCGTGCGGGTGCTAATGAAGGCGCGTCGTGCAGATGACCATCGAGATCACCAGACTTAATTAAACCCTTGCGATTTTTTTGAAGGGGTCGTATGAAAGACTAAATGTGTCTCGCTGTCCTGCCACAATCTTTTCCACTGCGGTGGCAGCAAATTGCAGCTGCGGTAGTGTGCGTAACCGGCACCATTTGGCACAATGTCTACATAAATCTTGCCACTGGGAACACTGATGACAAATTGATACGAAGTCTCCAATGGGTCCATAATGCATGGCAGGCCGGGGTGGCCGAGCGGTTCTAGGCGCTACAGTCTGGAACCGCGCGACCGCTACGGCCGCAGGTTCGAATCCTGCCTCGGGCATGGGTGTGTGTGATGTCCTTAGGTTAGTTAGGTTTAAGTAGTTCTGAGTTCTAGGCGACTGATGACCTCTGAAGTTAAGTCCCATAGTGCTCAGAGCCATTTGAACCATAATGCATGTCCATTAGAACATTCTCGGTCGACTTATTATTAACTACTATTCGATGAACTAGGGCTGTTTGCAAGTTGGATTAACGAGAGAGAGAGCGAAAGGGAGATCGTCAAACGGCTACTGTTTGCAAGCTGGATTAACGATTGTACGAAAATACAGAATGCCGTGGACGAAAGTTCCACCTGTTGTAAAACACAGATCTGTCCTTAAATGTGGAAAAATGCCAGATAATGCGTATGTTAAAGAGAAAGAAGCCAAAGTATGCGTAAAAGTTTTTCGTTGGTACCCACCCACACACGAAGAAATGAATATAATAGAATACGAGAAATCACAGCTCACACGAAAAGATTTTGGCGTTCGTTTTTCCCGCACGCTGTTCGAGAGTGGAACGGTAGAGAAATAGCTTGCAGGTGATTTGATGAACCCTCTGCCAGGCAATTAACTGTGAATTTCAACGCAGTTACAGTCGAAGATGGCAAAGTGAAACCTCGATTCGCTATATAGGGCATCATTAGCGCCAAGCATTTGATACGGTTCCGCACTTACGTTTAGTGAAAAAAATACGAGCTTACGGAATATCGGACCAGGTTTGTGATTGGATTCAGGATTTCCTAGAAGAAAGAACACAACATGTCATTCTTAACGGTTCAAAATCTGCAGATGTAGAGGTAATTTCGGGAGTACCGCAGGGAAGCGTGATAGGACCTTTATTGTTTACAATATACATAAATGACTTAGTTGACAACATCGGTAGCTCCGTGAGGCTATTTGCAGATGACACGGTTGTCTACAAGAAAGTAGCAACATCAGAAGACTCGTACGTACTCCAGGAGGACCTGCAGAGGATTAATGCATGGTGCGACAGCTGGCAGCTTTCCCTAAACGTAGATAAATGTAATATAATGCGCATACATAGGGGCAGAAATCCATTCCAGTACGATTATGCCATAGGTGGTAAATCATTGGAAGCGGTAACGACCGTAAAATACTTAGGAGTTACTATCCGGAGCGATCTGAAGTGGAATGATCACATAAAACAAATAGTGGGAAAAGCAGGCGCCAGGTTGAGATTCATAGGAAGAATTCTAAGAAAATGTGACTCATCGACGAAAGAAGTAACTTACAAAACGCTTGTTCGTCCGATTCTTGAGTATTGCTCATCAGTATGGGACCCTTACCAGGTTGGATTAATAGAAGAGATAGACATGATCCAGCGAAAAGCAGCGCGATTCGTCATGGGGACATTTAGTCAGCGCGAGAGCGTTACGGAGATGCTGAACAAGCTCCAGTGGCGGACACTTCAAGAAAGGCGTTACGCAATACGGAGAGGTTTATTATCGAAATTACGAGAGAGCACATTCCGGGAAGAGATGGGCAACATATTACTACCGCCCACATATATCTCGCGTAATGATCACAACGAAAAGATCCGAGAAATTAGAGCAAATACGGAGACTTACAAGCAGTCGTTCTTCCCACGCACAATTCGTGAATGGAACAGGGAAGGGGGGATCAGATAGTGGTATAATAAGTACCCTCCGCCACACACCGTAAGGTGGCTCGCGGAGTATAGATGTAGATGTAGATGTAGAAGCTCATTTATTGCAGAATATTGACTGTATCCTGTATTTATTTAATTATTAAGCTTATGGTTGCACATAAACAAATAATATTACAACTATCTCAAATTACAAACTAACATCCCGGCCACGAATCTAGTCTACTGATCGTTCCGCCATCATCAGGAAGTCTGTCGGAATGCCGCGACGAACAGTTTACTTTTCAGAGGCACCCTGGTGAACTTATGTTCTTCCACATGTGCAAAGAGTCGTAACACTTTCCAGTGCTGATTCTTATACGGTTAAGAACGGATCAGATTTTGCGTGGCAGTTCAAAGCCAGGTGGCGTGGTCGATAGACATGGCATTCTAAGCTGTTCTGTCGTAGCATTTATCTGCCGTGTGTGTCTCCAGCAGTCACCTGTATTAAAGCGGTTTCAAACTAACATTTTTGCGGTTTTCCAGGAGTGGGTAACGAGAGCTACGTCTAGATTTGCTGATGCTTGAAATGTCTGCGTGAACAGTAAGGTTGGGAGTTTCCTGTAGAATTTTGTACTCCCGTACAAGTGCACTTTCCCGCCGCAGGGATGGAGGCTAATTATGAGCAGGCAGAAAGTAGGGTGTGTGTGTGTGTGTGTGTGTGTGTGTGTGTGTGTGTGTGTGTGTGTGTGTGTGTGTGTGTTACCGCTTGTAAGACGTGTGGTGTGGTTGAGCTATGCATAAACATGTTTTGAGTGAGCACTATTCATCCATACTGATAAGTGATATACCGCAACAGGATAAACCAATTGCAGAGCCGAAGTACGCAATCTTGCTGCGGTTAATGCCAGAGTTTCTGGACGATATTATTTCGAGTTTAAATTTTGGCAGCAGTTCTTATTAGATGTTATATGTAACTGAGCGCTCTATTAAGCGTGACCATCTAGATATTTTGGGTTCCTCGTACGCCTAAGTGTTCCTTAAAGGTGGCCAGTGAGCTCTTTGGTGGATGTCTCGTTAGTCACAAGCACGTAACAAAGTCAATGCCTGCTCATTTCGCTCGCTGACTGAGGACAAAGTACTGAACAGGCATAAGGAGTTTCCAGCGACGAAGAGGAAAGCAATAAAATAAGTGAAAGTACAGGCAGTAGACCAATGTTTAAACAGCCCGCCCAGTTAGCCGTGCGGTCTAACGCATTGCCGGCACGGTAGCTCAGCGTGTTCGATCAGAGAGCCGGTTGGCCTCTGTAATAAAAAACTGAGTGGAAGGATCATCCACCGAACTTGAACAGGATGTCTTGCGACGTCCGCAACGATCAAACACAAAGACTTTATATAAAAAAAGAAAAAAAAAAACAACACCGCACGGGCTTTCCGAGCGGGAAGGAGTCCCTGGTCCCCGGCACGAATCCGCCCGGCGGATTTGTGTCGAGGTCTGGTGAACCGGACAGTCTGTGGGTGTTTTTAGGCGGTTTTCCAGCTGCCTCGGCGAATGAGGGCTGGTTCCCCTTATTCCGCCTCAGTTGCACTATGTCGGCGATTGCTGCGCAAACAAGTTCTCCATGTACGCGTACATCACCATTACTCTACCGCGCAAACATACGGGTTACACTCGTCTGGTGTCAGACGTTCCCTGGGGGTTCCACCGGGGGCTGAACCGCACAATAACCCTGGGTTTGGTGTGGGGCGGCGGAGGGGTGAAGTGGACTGCGATAGTCGTCGTGGGGTTGTGGACCACTACTGCTACGGCGGGGACGGATCCTCTCCGTCGTTTCGAGGTCCCCGGTTAACATACAACACAATACAATACAATGTTTAAAACAAGGGTAGTCAAACTTTTTTACCTACCACCTACTTTCGAATCTCTGTTGGTAGCGAAATTTTCTAACTGCTCACCAGTCCCACAGTAAGGCTGATTTCTAAAGTAGTGAGGTAAACTTTACTTTATAAAAATTTATAAAGCAGAATTACAGCAAGTTAAAGCACATAATAATAATAATAATAATAATAATAATTGGTTGCCAAATATTTTATGTCAAAATTTTATGAAAAAAGTTATGAACATATATTTGAAAGCTCCACCGCCCACCACCCACAAGCAAAGCTGGAACCCCCACAAGTGGACCGTACGGATCCACTTGGCAACCGCTGGTTTGCACCGCCAAACTTTGGGGGGGGGGGGGGGGGGGGACAGGGCATTCTTTTCAATTTTACTGACGTACACTAAATGAGATGAGACTGCGAACAGAAAACAAAAGTTCCTTCGATAAGTCATTGTTAGTAGATAATGGGAATGAAAACGATGGCATGGAACGAACATCAGGTAAGTAGTAAGTAGCATCTCCTTGGTTGCTTGGCAGGTGACAGCAGCAAATAATTGATGAAGTACGTACCATTCTACAGTAAATGTGGTACTACAATTTCCATTTTTGAATACACACAGTAGTGTTATCTGCAGTAGTGGGTTGGGTTGTTTGGGGGAAGAGACCAAACCGCCAGGTCATCGGTCTCATCGGATTAGGGAATGGAGAGGAAGTAAGTCAGCCGTCCCTTTCAAAGGAACCATCCCGGCATTTGACTGGATTTAGTGAAATCACGGAAAACCTAAATCAGGATGGCCGGAGGCGGGTTTGAACCGTCGTCCTCCCGCATGCGTGTCCAGTGTGCTAACCACTGCGCCACTTCGCTCGGTATATGTCCAGTAGTGTATAAGTTATATCAAGATTGCTTAATGTGACCCTTGAATATGTATTGTCACTTACAATTTATTTAACCCTATTTTTCATTGCTGTGGTAACATTACATCGGTCGCTTTTAAATTAAATGTACAACACGGTGTTTCGTATAATACTGCATTCGACTAATTTTTATTGATCACTACATACACTTCGGCTAAATTCCTAATTATAGCTTTAGATAACTAATTTAAAAAAGAAATCTATAATTCGAACACTAGCTCGAATTAGTGAGGTTCACCGTATACCGAAAATAAAGCGTCAATCGAGGCTTCTCGGAACCTACCTGACCTGTGCGTGGACCCTGCCGTGGCTACAAAACAGCATCACACAGTTTTATTTGGTTCACGAGCTAATATCCTATGATATATGTCCAGTGCATGCAGTTTAATAAATTTGTTTGATAATCTGTTGCACAAATAGCAAAATGTAAAATGCGTGCCTGTTGTGCACACGATCTCGCGTGCTCCCTTCGACACGCAAGCGCCGCTAGGACTTGATTTGCAACTCTTTACGCGTACATTAGAGAGCAAAAAAGAGGAAGCTATATTTGCTTACGGATTACTGTTAAGCACGGCACTACCACTACAGTTCCTGAGTCCGCTACTATTAGTTCGCAGGGACGAAGCCACAAATTTGCGGTAAGATACTTCCAGTGTATGTCCCACGGCAGCAGTCGAAAAAGACCAGGCCACAAATTTGTGGTACGGTATTTCAAGTGTATCTCATACTCTGTAGGTCAAAGCAGACTATATTGCAATGGTTTCGTTTGATGTAAAATAACATTTACTGCTGCCCTTCACAATTCTGCATTATTTATTTTTGTACGACGCGTTTCGGGTAATAATTGCAATTATCAAAAGAGAATTACGACATTTTTAGACGTTGTGTTTGTGATGTGTGAACTGCAAGATATCGGTACCTTTACTGTAATATGAACACGACCAATTTTGTTATTACCTACATTTCTTTTACATACGGATGTCTTCATAAGTGGACAATTAAAAATCCCCAAAATTAATTTTTGATTCGCCACTAACTATGACAAAATTACGCGTGTTTATGTTACAGTAAAGGAAACATAATAATCCATCAGCTCACTGGTCACGTCCCACAATTGCATATCATAATACATGAAAAACACAGTTGATAGTCGGATTTTTTTTTTCGAAACGTGTCGCGCAGAAATTTAGTGAAAATCATGGATGACAGCACAAATGTTAGTTTATAACAAACAAAATCAATGTTTTCACAGCCACTGATCATTTCTGATGGATAAAATAAAAAATGACAGGTTAAGATCTTCTGCTCATGAAATCACTTGTAAAATTTGAGGTCAATTTCTAATGTCAATAATCCCTGGTCGAATCACGATTTTCAAGCTTCCGCTCCCCAAATTATAAGTGCGTTTTCAGGAATTCTACACGAAAAAAAATTAGCTTTGTTTTAACAAGTTTGTTTGCGTTGCAGTTTTTCGTTTTGAATTAATCTGAATTCGTTACAAACAATTCGTTCCTGGCTAGAATATCTTTAACTAAAATTATTTGAATAATCAATGTAAGTGAAAACAGCTTAAAAAGAAATCGGTGTTTGAAAGCCTCTCAACAAGTTTTATACAACACTTCACATTCCCTTCTTATAAATAGTTTTGCACGTTATGTACTGTACACGTTTATTCGGTCAAGCGCCATCTCTCATCATGTTCATCGATCTGCCGGTTAAGACGTTCGTTGTACAGGTAATGATCTGATTCTACCATTTGCTGCTGCTTTATATCTATTATGCATGTCTTCACTCTCCTCCTGATGATGGAGTCGTGGTTACTCTGTTACGCGCGTTTTGCCATTTTTGAATAATAGCAGAACTGTACAATACAGTTGTCAAACATTTGTTTATTTAGCACGTAACTTCGATCTGTTTAGAGAGAATTATCATTGGGGGCTTTCTATCAAAACTAGATACAACATTTTAACAGCTATTGAATACTGAGCACACTATAAATGATGCCTGCATACTTTTAGTGAAAGTACGTTTACACTCAGTACGGCCAGCACGGAACTTTTACATACAATCTCTCTAAAAAAAGAAAAAAAACTTATTAGAAGCTCAAATACCTTGTCCGCAGCCGTCAGCACTACGACATGCAGTGCAATATTTTGCGGGTAATTGCAACAAAATTATTTATATCTACATCCCGTAACATTTTGGATTCTCCTTATTTCCGAACACCCATTCTCATTGCGAACGACATTGTGTGTTCACCGGATGATTTTAAATCAAAGAAAAAAGGAAGATGAGGCTGGTTTATAGTTATTGTTTCCTTAACATTTTTTAAGTACCGTTTACACGTTTTGTTGATAGCCTAAACAACTCCCAGGCGCACCAAAAAATTGTTTTGTTTTTCTTGGTAAACCTCTTAGAACACAAAAAAATCATGTAACAGAAACGGTATCGCAAACGTAAGCTTGATGTACACAGTCTTAAGGCGATAAAAACAGCGTATGATTAAGGATAAACAGGATTTTCACACAAGAAAATAAACATCTAGTTACATCAAAAATATTTCATACTTCCGATTCCCCTATTCATTATTATTTCCTATCAATGAAACTGACAATTGTGTACTATTAGAATTTTGTCTGAAAAAAGGCAGCCAGATTACGAAGCTCTACTGTTAGCGAAGAGTTTCTAAACAGTGTTGTTTGCAGCAAAAGATTGAGTAAGTATATCACAAACTTACCGGTTCGGATGAAAAGTGGTATATCACTGAGCTACGGATGCTCTGGTGCGACTTTGACTATCGAGAGAAGAGAAACGTATCACTTGCACATCACTATTCAATCCGGATTTTAATTATTTAACGCGTACCGGCTACCAGAGAACCACACACCACCTACACAGCTCCACAGCCTAACACACACTGAGTTAAGGTAACAGACCAGTTCTGAAATTCGCCGTCAGATGTCGGCCTGCTAAAGATTAGTTCCAACAAACGTTTCATGAGTGCGCTGCGATCGGCGGCTCTGTCATCTAGCGGGAGTACGACGAACTACTAGCGCATTTGCAGAGAGGTTCCTTTGGAGTACCGCGCAAGCTCGCCGAATCCAGATATGCCGTATCTCAGACAATTTATCGATCGCCGTTGCCATTTTATTTTCACAGCTGATGGGTAGTTGAATAAGATTTCTTCGTAGCTGAAGCAAACGTCCGCCGCGAATCTTAAAATTTAAACAGGTCATGTATATCGAAATGTGGAGTCTGTTGAGAACTGTTCTGTGTTTGCTTTTTATAGTTAGCGATTTAGGCATTCTAGGAAGCGTTAGTGAAAACGTCAGGGAAAATGACAGCAAAGTTTCTGGAATACAAGACAACAACATAAAGAAACGCTACGATGCTGACATACAAAACTGCATAGAAAATTTTGATATTCACAGTGATAAAATCATTCGAACGCAAGACTCTTTAGATATGGGAGCCAAATACATAAACGAAGTGGAAGTAGCATCAAGAGAAGAATGTTTAAGACTGTGCTGCGAAACGAATTCCTGCGATGTTTTTGTGTTTGAAGAAAAGGTAAGTGCGCAGCTCCTCTTTCTTGTAAATGTATTCACCACTGTTGTCGAATTATTAGTGCACACTTAGCGTAAAATGTTGAGTCGTTTTCACCAACTTATTTATAAAAGATGAATGTTGCACAAAATCTTAACAGTAATTTGCAAGACAGGCTTTGGAAATAAAACAGTGATAGGTAACGCAGATTTCATATTACCAGGATTATGACATTTGCGGTATTAGACATTGTGTCAATAATCATAACTGCGGTAAAACACATTTTATTTATACCGGTTAAACCTGCTAGTAAACTTCGAGTGACACAATTCACTCTCGTAACACGTTATACCTTTAGTGAGTTCTGCTTATGCTACAAAATTTTGGAAAAGACTAGCTCTCAGGCACGTGAATGTTTGTGATTCGTATCGTTGCTACGGATTGTGGAATGCTTCGCCACTGCTTTAGAATTTCCACGAAACTTACCAACATGTTTGGAGACAAGGATTCATCTAGTAAACGACTGACAATTAGAGAATTTCTATTAGGTAAATAGAATGTACGACATACTCGACCAAAATTTCATCTCCACTCATTTATTTAAATTTCAGTCTGCTTTCACCGCCATTCAGGTAGACGCACTTGGAATCGTACTTTTCGAGACTTTCCCAATGTAGTAACAGGTTGTAAAGTTTTCACGCATTGCGTCATGTCCTGTCGTAGAAACTGCACAATATTTCAACAAGGCAGGACGTTGTCACCTTCAGGTGCACTTGAAGGTGAAACGCAGCTGCTTATTATAAATACTGTATTGTTTCTATGACAGTATCTAACATAATACCCGAGAGCGTAACATGCAAACCTAAAATTGTTGCTTTCGCCAAGAAGAACTAATTCCCATTAAATAGGCTGTACATGCGTATCACTGTTCCGTATTCATTCTAAGGAATGGAAAAAAAGTTTCCGCAAACGTAGGAATTTGGTTCTGAAAGTGATAATATTGCAATCTGCCGTTATTTTTAACTGCTAGTTCGTCCATTTTGCGGTGGTAAAACTACGTAATGGTACAGGAGAGCGCGATGTTTTTGGTACTTGCGTATTTCACTGGTTGTGTACCGCTCTGTAGCTCAGGGTAAATACCGTGTTTAGACATAGAGGTACGTAAATAATAGTTAATGTTAGCATTACTTTTTAGCAATAATCCAAGGTTCGCCCAGACCCTGAACACCACATTTTATCCATTTGATTCAATTAATTGTTGAGCAGGCGGTAAAAGTTTTTAATTTTACGATTTGCATTGTATGTGATAGAGCAGAATTTCTCTATGGTTGTTTTTTTCGAAACTTTCTGTCTAAGGACCGGCTGTAAAACTCTTAAAACATTTAAAAACTAAAAATTATTTCTCTGTGCATTATTTAAATAACAAGTACTACTGGGGAAGACCCACTAATAACAATAGTCACATTATTTAGCGACTCGGAGTCTGTAGGGATATTGCAGAATTTTTACTTTCGTTACATTGTGAGGAAGGTCCAGAGATCGTGTCCGTTAGTCAGAAGACACACTGATATCTCCTAGTAACAGAGAGAGGTTTGCAAGGTGGAGTGGTTAATTGATAGCATTTAGGAATGCCGCTTATTGCTGAAACAACCGGTTTTCAGTGATATCGGTTTTTCTCCACGCCAGATTAACCTGACTGTTAAAACCACTCAAAATAACCTGTTTCTGAAACAACCGATTTTAAGTTTTTTATTCCTGTCATTTCCTGTAGTAAAAGTAGAAATCGAACAAAGACTGACAAATTTTAATTCTCTGTTTCAACCTACATTGAATCAAATAATTTAATTAAGCAAAGAAAAGGAAACGTTGCCCGTCCACCTTTCGCTACTTTTCTCGGCAAGTGGTAAGTGGTTGAACACTACAAAAAATAACCAGTATTCTCCTATTGGTTCAAATTTTTTGAAACTTTGCTCACAAATTATGCTGTAACCAGGAGCCCACAACTTGGACATTACGAATTCTCAGTGCTAAAGGGTGAAAACTCAGGTTCAAGAACCGTTTTTCGTGTTAATTTGTCCGATATTACGTAGACACAGGGAGCAGATCAGCTACTTTCCATTTGTATTGTATACTATCAGTGAACAATTAAATTTTTAATTTACTTGTGTTACAATAATTTCTTTCCTCTTACCGTTTCACAGAAATGACAGCCAAACTTTTAACCTTTTAAAGCGAATGAGGCATTGTACTTCATTGCTACTTCGTAGCAATGTTTCCAGACCTAGGTTGGTGCCATTCTGCAAATGGGGCGGCAAGTGTTGCACTCTACATGTACACGCATACGTGAAGCCAAGACACACGGCAACAGGGACGTCATTGCCTCAGCGAGGCTGTACAAATTCTTATCCCGTGTGTTTGTTGCTCATTTCTGACGGCATTGTTATTAAAACAGCATTAATCGCTTTCCCCATTTTTATAACAACGCAGTATTTTAAACCAGTGCAAATTGCACGAATAAAATTATTCTTTTTTTAAAAAAAATTTCGTTTAAGAACGAAAAAATTTAGCGCTGCTGCTGCTTATGGAAACTGATGTTTCGGTGTTTTGTTATTAGTAAAAAAATAAAAAAAGCACGTGTGGTAACAGAGACCAAAGAATAACCGAAAAATACTGGTTATTCACAAATAAAATACAGGTGTCTGTTTTAACCGGTCGGTTTTTTTCCCACCACTCGCAGCATAGTGCTAATCTCAGTCATGTGCACCGAAACGAAGGCATCAGGCGTAACTCTGTTTGTTCTTGTGGTTTTCAATTTGAAGACTGATTTAATGCAGCTCACCATATTCTGTGTATGTCTGCTCATCTCTGCTTAACGTGCACAATCTACTGCACCTGAAGGTATGCGAACTAACTTATAGACATCACACACATCCATGCCCGAGGCAGGTTTTTGAACCTGCGACGTAGCGGTCGCACGGTTCCAGACTGAAGTGCCTAGAACCGCTCGGCCACTCCGGCCGGTTCTCCGCATTTCCCTCATAGAACCTGTTCCACCAGTGAGTCCACAACTGGTCGTATCAACTGGTCATGTCAGCACGAACAATGGTTCAAAAAATGCACTGTAAGACAAAAAAAGACGCACCACGAAGGAATTATCGGAATGGGGCGCAAATCGGTAGATGGGACGTACAAGCACAAAAAAGAAATTATTAAAATGTAAGAAAAATTGGATGACTTATTCAAGAGAAAGAGCTCGTAAATTTAGCAAGTCAGTAATGCATTTGTCCACCTCTGGCGCTTAAGCAAACAGTTGTTCGGCTTGGCATTGACTGACAGCTGTTGGATGTCCTACCGAGGGATATAACGCCAAATTCTGTCCAACTGAGGCGTTAGATCGTCAAAATCCCGAGATAATGGCAAGACCCTGCCCATAATGCCCCAAATGTTCATAACGGGGGTGAGATCCGGCGACCTTGCTGGGCATGGTACAGTTTGACAAGCACGAAGCCAAGCAGTATAGCTCTCACCTTGTCCAAGTATGCATTATCTTGCTGAAATGTAAGCCCAGGATGGCTTGCTACGAAGGCAGCAAAACTGGGCGTAGAATGTCGTCAACGTATAGTTGTTCTGTAAGAGTGCCGTGGATGACTACGAAAGAGGTCCTGCTATGGAAAGAAACGGTACACCAGACGATCACTCCCGACTGTCGGGCCGTGTGGCGCGCGACAGTCAGGTACATGTACCACTACCGTCTGGGGCGTATCCAGATGCATCTCTGCTGGTCATCGGGGCTTAGTTCGAAGCGAGACTTACTGCCGAAGACAACACTACTCCAGTCAATGAGACTCCAGGCCGAAACGTGTCTGCAGACGCTCCGCATTGGGATATCAGCCTGACTGCTGCCTACCATACGGCTCGACAACGAGGAGTGACGGTCTGGTGTACCATTTGTTTTCATTGCAGGACTCCTTTGGTTGTCATCCGCGGCACCCTTACAGCACAGTGGTACGTCGACGGTATTCTACACCCCGTTTTGTTGCTCTCCATGACATACCATCCTGAGGTTACATTTCAGCATGATAGTGGCCTCCCGCACATGACGAGCGTTTGTGCTGCTCGTCCTCGTGTTGGCTGAACCCTACATTGGCCAGCGAGATCACCAGATCTGCCCCTAATTGGCAACGTTTGGAGCATTATGGGCAAGGCATTCCAACCAGCTCTAATTATTTACGATCTGATGCTCCTGTTGGGCAGAAGTTGATACTATATGCCTCAGGATTATATCCAACAATTCTACCAATCAATGCCAAACCGAATAACTGCTTGCATAAGGGCCAGAGGTGGACCAGTGCGCTGTTGACTTGTTTAATTTGTGAAGCTGTTTCTCTTGAGTAAATCATCCAATTTTTCTGAAATTGTAATCATTTATTTGTCTGTACGTGTACATCACATCTTCCCATTTCTGTCCCATTCGGATAATTTCTTCGTGGTACGTGGTTTTTTGTCTTTGAGTATATATATATATTGAAAGTCAATAGTTCCTCACCAGATTACTAGTAAAGAAATAGTCTCACAAACAAAGGATCGCCCAAAAGCGAACCAAGCCTGACCAAGCACTGCCAGGAGGAAAGCTCATAAAACAAAGAGGGAAAAATGTAGTACTGTGGATAATGTTGCTTATAATACTACTTACTGTATAAAGTCGAGGAAGGTGTGTCAAGTGTAAACTATTGATCAGTGCCCTGAGAAGCGGTTCGGCGTTGCACCACGACTCCGTCAGGCGCGATAAACTGCTCCTGCGATGCTCAGCAGAACGATGTCTACAGAGAGAAGCCCGAAGTCGACACGTTCCACCTGTGGGTTGTGCTGCCCTCAAGTTTCATTGTAAACCCTCGTCAGCGTATTGTCACATCGAATTAGTTGCCAGATTCTTAAAGCAGGCTGCCTTCCGGGATACGTCGAGTCAAAGACTTACACCCACGAACTGACGCTTGCCACATCACGAACGAAGGCCATATTGAGCACCTGCTGTGTGATTTACAAACTTGGAGAGATGCCCTGTCCACGTATGTGTGTGTGTTTTCAGTATGATCCCGTATGCCCAGCCCCTTGAGAAACAAAACAACGGGAAATATTCTTTTCATGTTGTTACTTATCAGTAAGACATTAATTGAAATAACCACGCATTAATGTTTTTGAAATGAATTTGGTAGTCAGAGGGTTCAAAACCATCCTTCCCAGTGTGGTACGCAGTGATCATGAGTTGTAACGTCGCCTTAGAAAATTTAATGAATTACTGTGCTGATAAACCTCTTACATTATTTGATTTTCAAACAGCTGAGCAGAACTGAGCGTATTCAGACATTATGCTCTTTACCTGTTCTGATCAACACTAAACTGACACACAATATTTTTAGCGCAACGCAATCTGACTTTCCATAATCCCTACAAAAGAATGGCCCTGACTAACAATAACCTATAGCTTTCATAAATCACTTACCTCACAAAAATCTTCGTTACTCGAACTACTGCAATACAGCGAGCGCCACTACTGCCAGCTAAATAAAAGATTAAAACTACTGAAGGGACTAACTACTGATAGGCATAGTTAGCAAATGAGAGATTTTGATAGAGAACAAACAATGAATTTACCTTAGTGTTCAAAACTCATAATATATATATATATATAGTTCATGACATCCAGTCTTACAAATTTACTGTCTCTGATGGACACACGTCCAGATCATCCGCTCTCAAAACTCCGCCATTTCTCTCCCCCACACCCACCACTGCTGGCGGCTCACCTCCGACTGCGCAACGCGAAGCGCTGTTAACAGCCAACTGCCCACTACGTTAGAGACTATTCCAACAATGCCACCCAGCCACATACTGCACACAGCACAGTCAGTGATTTTCGTACAGAGCGCTACATGGCGTTACCAACATAAAATCCTAAACAGCCTATTTACAGAATTAGCTTGGTTGCCAGCAGGTGCGCCTGATACACATCGACGACAGCTTCGCCGAGGCCAGTGCCTATCGCTGCTAACGTGTTCTGTCTTCCGAGCCTATAGTCGCACTTGTAGTGATCTTTTCACCCCTCATTTGTTCTCTGTGTTGTGCGACTGGAAACGCAGTTCAAACATAATTTTTAACGAGGTTTTTGCTTCATCGTTTCCCTTCCCGATATAAATTTAATGGCATTGCATATAATCACACGTGTCTCATTATGAAGAACTAACTTTGCAGCTGTGATGCGGAAATATTGGCGTGACATGCTGTGTAGTAATGAGACGGCTAAGCAAATGCTGGAACTGCGCAAATCTGCAGACGATAGTCATCTTCAGAACAAAGGGCGGAATCGACCAGCGCTCACGACGAAAGTGTGTCTCTGCCGGTGCCACGTTACTTTGCTTCTTCGGCGACAAGATGCCTGCATGCAGGCAGCTGGTCGCTGCTAATTTTCTATGCCATCCTTGCCCAGTTAGAGAGACTACTCCGTCTTCGAGGTAGACGGGATTCTAGACCATGAACTTAGCTCTTTTTCGTATGCAGTGACAATCAGGCCACTTCGCACGTCGTTTGCATCGAACAGTTTTCCCAGTTTGTCAACGAACTGCGTGACGAGTGAATACTCTCGCTCACCTAGAAAAATTTTCGCCAAGTGTGATGGCCTCAATTCCGAGGCAGCGACATAGTCACAATTGCTTGATGCCACTGACCTAGAATCTGCTAATGTAAAAATTTATACGCCACTTTACCACGGGGCAGGACAGCAGACAGCTCACAAATCGATAGCCTCTACATTAAAAGCCCGCCAGGCTGTGTGCCGCACGTAATGGATTCTTGACGACCTCGATGGTATCAGCTTCTTTCTTCCGCCACGTTATTACAAATATTTCTCACTCTAGATTTATACATATCTATTATTTAAGTAACTCAAAAGAGTGAATATAACACAAATTATACACTGGTGTGCAAAACTTAAAGACGAAATTAACTTCTGCGTTATGTGTCACAGTCAACGAGACTATAGAACTGCTACAGTATAGAACAGAGAGCGAGTGAAAGATACACGAAATAAAACGGACAGAGGTAACATTTTTACTCGAAGACATTGAGCTCACTGCGATTCACGACATTACAAATGGCGGGACATGGTACTTAGTAGGGAGTTTGATCACCGCAGACAGCATTGTAAGCTCGGCAGCGTGCTCCCATGCTGGCCACAAAGCTGGTAGAACGATCCATTCTTCCACCAGAGCGGTTGACAACTGCTGGATGTCGTTGGTACATTTGGGCGTGCTGCAATACGCCTTCACAATGCAGCGCACCCGTGCTCGACGGGATTCGAATCGGGGGAACGAGCAGGCTAGTACGTCGGCGAATATCCTCTCGTTCCAAGAACTACGTCGCTTGCATAGTTCGGTGTGGTCGCGCATTGCCATCCGTAAAATGAAGTCAGGATCGAATGTACCCCTGAAAAGACGCACATGGGCATGGTCTACAGTGTCACAACAACGTTGACCAGTTACTCTACCGTTTTCAAAGATTTGGCGTCCATACGCCCATACAACATTATTCCTCCCCACACCGTAACACATGGACCACCAAAACGATCTTATTCGACAGTACTGAACGTACCCTCCTATGGCGAGAGGTGGGGATATCTGACGCTCCTAGGAACGTTGACGATCATGATTGTTTTGGTGGTCTAGATGTTACGGTGTAGGGAGGCATAATGTTGCATGGATGTACTAACCTCAAAATATTTATACACGGTATATTCACCGGCCAACGTTATTGTGACACTGTAACTCTTCCCCAAGTGCGTCTTTTCACGGGAACATTCGACCCTGACTTCATTCGTAAGGATGACAATTGTGCCACAGAATCGAACAGAGCTGTTGGTACTGGAGTACATTTGGGGAATAGACTGCCCTGTCCATTCTCCCGACTTGAATCCCATCGAGCACGTGTGGAATGCGTCGGGAAGAGGTATTGCAGCACGTCCACAGGCAACAACGACCACCCAGCCGTCGACAGTCGCCCTGGTAGAGGACGTGAGCGCCCTACTATAAGAACTCCTTTACCAGCCGTCTAGCCAACACGGGAGTGCGCTACAGAGCCTGCAGTGCCATCTGTGGTGTTCAGGCACCCTATTGAGAACCATATTCCGGCTATTGTAATGCCAGCCGCTACAGTCTGGAACCGCGCGACCGCTACGGTCGCAGGTTCGAATCCTGCCTCGGGCATGGATGTGTGTGATGGCCTTAGGTTAGTTAGGTTTAAGTAGTTCTAAGTTCTAGGGACTGATGACCTCTGAAGTTAAGTCCCATAGTGCTCAGAGCCATTTTTTGTAATGCCAGGGAAGCATTAAGAATCGCGGTGACTGCAGTGAAATTACTGTCTTTACATTAAAGTTCCATTTCTGTTCGTCTCATTGAGTATTTATTTCAGTTACTTTCTGTACTATATTGCAGCAGTTTCTTCTATATATGGTCCATCGAGCTTTGTTACTTGGCAGTGACACATCATGTGAAAGTTACATTCACTCTTAAGTGTTCCACACTAGTGTATTCTTAAAACTATATTTTACGACATTTTAAGTGGCCACCGGGATTTTATTAGTGTTTACGTTGATGAGTCTATGTAGGGGGACTTCCTCTGCTCCTCCAACTGTTCCCCGAAAATGTCGTTAGGATAGGGTTGCCAGTGTAGTTTTTGGTACACTATGTGGAACTATTTGGTATTGTGACCTCATTGGATCAGGTGAGACGACATTATGGCAAGAAATTCCTCATTTTCTCTGATTCTTAAAGTGTCCGTCTTGCTATTGGTCAGATGTACCCAGCGGATAGGATGGACTAAGATGTCCAAGACGTGATCCTCCGGTAGCAGGGCAGGAAAAGGAAAGAATTTTCTGCCGGGTTCCGGGGCACATAGGGATCCGGGGAAATGAACTCGCTGATGCAGCTCCCGAGGAGCCTCGCTCCCTCCACCTCCTGCCGGCAGTTCAGTCCCCCTATGGGCAGTCACCACGTACTTGATCCGGAAGACAATGTGTTGATGGGATGCTCAGTGGCTGGGGGTGAGGAGCAATGAGCTGCAGTCAGTGAAACCTTCAATGCGACTGTAGCCTACCAACTTGCGGCCACGACGAGCTGAGGACTAGTCCTTACAACGCACAGATTGGTACATTGTCCATTAATGCAAGGCTTTCTCTCACCAGTGTGATATAGCATATTTTATTTGAATTCTACACCACGACACGAGGGCAGACCTGGGTCTCCACAGCTCCTGCCTTCTATTGTAAATGACAGTGAGGGCAGACCTGGGTCTCCACAGCTCCTGCCTTCTATTGTAAATGACAGTGACTCAAGTGTGATTCGTGTTTTAAGGTTTCCAAAATATTAGATGTGAGATTTTAGTGGATTGCAGAGTGGTTTGGTCACCTATTGTTTTTGTTATCTAGCTACAGCAATATTTCCCCTTTTCAATTTATCTGTACTAATATTTTATACTTGATTTTATCTACAGTTTTTCTGCTGTGTTTTATCTGCTTTTTATGGATGGTCCATTATGACTCTCCCGATGTCAATGTTGAACTTTAAATTCGAGTTTCTTGGTGCAGCTTGGTATTAAAACTTACCTTTTTAAATTAAACTATTACCACTCGCCCCCCCCCCCCCCCCCCTCGCTTCGTCACTGTTTATTTCATGTAAGGACGCTGGTAACGTTGGCATTTAGCGCCCGAAATCATAAGTGGTAACTAACTAACTCTGATGTCTTAACACCTGTAACGCTTCATATTGATTTTCCGACCCTGTTAATTAAATTATATAGAAGCAGCCTAAAATTAGTTCGTGATCGGATCGTGCCTATCAACAAGTGCGATCGGCTTGGAAAGGGAAACGTTAACAGCGGTACTCCAGCGCTGCACACTAATAATGGAGTGAACAGGTGATAGTCAAAAGCACTGTCGGCTTTTCATGTGGACAAATGTATCATTTTTAAACATAAAAATAATGACTGTTAATTTGGTAGTAGGCCAAAATGAAATAATAATCCACACACGTGACTTGTGACGCTTGTTGTTACATGTTCTGATGACAAATATGTATCTAACATTGCAATCCACGTTCACCGGCAAAAGTACACGGGAAAACTCATATGACATCCACACAATTCTCATTTTACAACCGATCACAGTAGAAATAAACTTTCTCGATAATCGTTGCAATGACAGCTACTGTTACGGTGTATGCCTGCGGCGAAGGCAACACACACCAACCACCGGGAGAGCAGAACCAACTAGTGACACAGGGCCCTCTGCGTTTCGGCATCGATGATTGATATCCGTTGTAAAGCTTCTGTTTTGAAGAGATACAGATTAATAAATGAATCGGCTGTCCTGAAAGTTTATTATTACCCTGTTAGCAGGTAAACTAATTCCTACTCGCAAATAGTCTGTCAGCTATCCGTAGAAAAATCGCATTCCTTTTCATACTACATGGATTTCTGTTGCCAGAATAAACAATACTAAAAAGAGACAGGGGGAAGCTATAAACAAGTAACATACAAGGAGTTACAGAAATCAATCTATATTGAAGATCAAGAACAGGTTAAATACGAGTTCGCCTTGTTTACTACGGGACGATATTAACCAACAATTCTGCAGTACTCTTAGGAAAGGCTAATAATTGTACAGTAACAATATAACACAGAATAGTTAATAATCCAATCCATAACTACACCGAAGAGGCAAATAAACTGGTACACCTGCCTAATATCGTGTAGCGCCTCCACGAGCAAGCAGAAGTGCGTAACACAACGTGGCATGGACTCCACTAATGTCTGAAGTAGTGCTGGAGGGAAATGACACAACGAACCCTGCAGCGCTATCCTAAATACGTAAAGAGTACGAGGGGGTGGAGATCTATTCCGAATAGCACGTTGCAAGGCATCTCAGATATGCTCAATAATGTTCATGTCTGGGGATTATGGTGTCCAGCGGAAGTGTTTGAACTCAGACGAGTGTTCCTGTGGAAACTCGGTAGCAATTATGGACGTGTGGGGTGTCGCATTGTCCTGCTGAAATTGCCCAAGTCCGTCGGAATGCACAATGAACACGAACGGATGTGGGTGATCAGAGAAGGTGCTTACGTACGTGTCACCTGCCTGAGTCGTATCTATACTGATCAGGGGTCCCATATCACTCCAACTGCACACGCCCCACCCCATTACAGAGCCTCCACCAGCTTGAACAGTCCCCTGCTGGCATGCAGGGGTCATGGATTCATGAGGTTATATCCATCCCTGTAAACGTCCATCCGCTCGATACAATTTGAAACGAGACTCGTCCGACCAGGCAACATGTTTCCAGCCTTCGATTCCGAAAGCCCATATCGATGATGTTCCTTTGAATAGTTCGCACAGTGACACTTGTTGATGGCCCAGCATTGATATCTGCAGCGGTTTTCGAACTTCTGTCACGTTGAACGATTCTCTTCAGTAGTCGTTGGTCACTCGTTGTTGGTCCCGTTCTTGCAGAATCCTTTTCCGGCTGCAGTGATGTCGGAGATTTGATGTTTTACCGGATTCCTGATATTCACGGTACACCCGTGCAATGGTCGTACGGGAAAATCCCCACTTAATTGCCACCTCCGAGATGCCATGTCCCGTCGCTCGTGCGCTATGACACCACGTTCAAATTCACTTAAATCTTGATAACCTGCCATTGTAGCATCAGTAACCGATCTAACAACTGCACCAGGTACTTGTTGTCGTATACAGGCGTTGCCAACCACATCCCAGTATTCTTCCTGTATTGGTATCTCTGTATGAGAACACGCATGCCTATACGACTTTGTTTGGCGCTTCAGTGTATATTACCAAATTTGTATCCCAAACGCGGTACCAGTTGCAGGTTGCCTATCTAAGCTTCCAGGGACAACAAAAAGTTGATTTTCAGTATTTTGTGTTATTGATCTAATTCAAAAATTTAAAATGCTGTCGTAATATACTAATCAAGAGGTATAGTCTTACGTTAAAAGTTTTATGACAAGAATAAAAGTATCACAGTAAGATGCTGTGTGTTTGTCTTGAGCTAGCGCAACAGATGGCGCATAAACGCCGGGACTATATCCACCGAGTATTTGAGAAGTAGAGCACTTGCCGCCTTCCAGCAAGCTTCATGCATAATTTGAAACCTTAACGAAACTTCATCTCGCTGATACCCGACAAAATGACGAAAAGAAAAAGTTTTTCGCGTACTTCATTTTCGATCTTCATGCAGTAAAACTTCAGCATCAGGAATGCTTTTTAAATTTATTACTTCTGTACTACTAACTTTATTCGCAACAAATGAACGCAGACAGTATCCACACAAGCCACTGAATGTACCTGCAAAGTTATCTCATTGTACGACACATAGTTCAGGAGATATGATGAGATACGATGACACAAACATGGAGATGCGTGAAAAACTAGCTTTTGCTTAAAATGGGGCGCGAATTACTCACTTTAAATTCATGCATTGTTTCATAATGGAAGCATTTAGCGACTTCCAACAAACTTTAAGCATAATTTCAAACCTTTCGTAAGCTTTCTCCCGATTTCATGTATAAATCAAGATCGTTAACACATTAACTAACGTCTAGAGTAATCAGATGTGTAAAGCTCTTTTATATATGGAATTATGATTCTTTAAAGACTAGATCGTTTACTGCTGGAATTATATTCATTGAAACGAGTTGAGCTACTGGGAGTAACTAAAAAGATAAATCGAGGTTGGCCATGAGAAGTTCAGCATCCGGATACAAAGGGCGGTAAGCAGAAAAATTCTTACTACATGTGCATCGTTGTACACAAAATGAAATGTGCGTATGCCATATTTAGCAGGGAGCCCCCTTTCAGGGAGTTCAGCCACCTGGGGCAAGTCTTTGTGCTTGATGTCACTTCGATGACTTGCGCATCGATGATACACAACACACAGTCCACGAGTGGAGAAAATCTCCAACCCGGCCGGGAATCAAATCCGGGCTCCTTGCATGGCATTCAGCCACGCTTTCCTCTCAGTCCGCATCATATCAGGTAGATGTCCTAGGGTAGTCCGTGCACCTGTAGTATTTTTAGTGCCAGTATGGCATAACGGATAGTGTAGGAGTCTAATAAGCAGAAGAGCTGAGTTCATATCCCAGCAATGGTACAAATTTTAATTCATTTCTTTGGCCTACATCTTTATCATAGATAAATGTGAGATGCATTATGCCTCGGGAATAGATAATGTGAGATTCAGTATGCCTCAGGAATACCAACTATGTATTATTAACGTTCTCGTAGCCCACAGCTGTCCCAGTGCCTTCGAGTACTACCATAGGTACACTGGAAGCACAGGTGAACGTCCCCCATAGCATAATACATCCCTATGCGGCCTGCATCCTTGGCGTTGTGCACGTTTTGAGCATCAGTTCGCCTCGACGAAGGCATATCCAGCCAAGGCCATCGACTAGGTGTAACAAGAAACGTAGTTCATCCGACAATTCAACACGTTACTACTGATCTACAGTCCAATCGCGATGACCCCGTATCCGCTGCGATAGTAAGTGATCATGAACTGGGTCAAAATGTGAAAAACATGTACTCCGAAACTCGCGTGCCTGCACCGGCATTGTACTCTGTCGTCAGATCTGCCACAGATCGCCGCATATCGTGCTGTAGAGAACGGGCAAGCCTTCGCCCTTCATGGTCTGTGATGAGCTGTGGACGTCCAGCGCCTTAACGGCCATCTGTTGCTTCATCGTCCTTTATGCAGTTCCCATAGCCGCTGACAGTAACACACGAACAGCCGATCTACCCTTCTGTATTTGACATGTTCGTTCCCAGGCGCCAGGCCATAATAATCTGCCGAAGTTAAAATCGCTTACGTCAGTCGATTTACCCATTTCCCTGTGGCTAGATTGGGGATTAGTCCCTGCTCCTCTTATATACTATTCTTACCCAAAACGCCAACAGGTGGCACTCGTTGTCGTTGTGGGCAGATGGTGATAATGTTCTGGTTCACCAGTGTATTATTTCCGAACCACCACTGATGGTTCTCCGCATTAGGAGCAGCAGCGGACTGGATATGATGGAGGATTGTAGTTTGCTCTCATGAGGAAAATTTACTAATTTACCTAATTCATTCACGTGAAATGATAAAATCGACGTGGACAAATTCAGTGAAATAAAACAACTATCGATAAAAAATTTCCGTTTGAGGGCGCTGCTGCATTGTATATGCAACATAGCGTGTATATAAGCATCGAGTAGGCAAGGGATTAGTATGCCAGTCGTGTATTTCCTACGTGCGTGTTGTTAATGCGGAAACGTGAAATACGACATTTTGTTACTGGATGCTTACAAACAGGACCAACATTTCTTGCTGCCGAAGGACGAATACCGGTAAATATCCACCGCAGAGGGAAGAATGTGTTTGTGACAGCATGTCATGTCGAAATCCACCATTATGGAATGGTGCGCCAAGTTCCGTGCTGTTGCTTCACGATAACGCACGTCTACAATACTACAAATGTCGTTACGCAGAGGTTACGCCAAATCAAGTGGAAGACACGTGAGCACACTCCATATAGTCCTCATCTGTGCTTATGATGATATCGTGCCATCGATCCGTTAGAAAAAGTTTTGAAGGATCGACGATTCCTGTCGGCGGATGATGTGCAGTAGACAGTTACGGACTTCTTCACGCAGGACGACACGTTGTTTCATCAAACGGTTGTCTTCGACTTGGGGCGTCGGTGGGATGATAGCTTCAATGCCCACGGCAATTTTGTGTGATTGGCACACCAATTTTTGGACTGTACGGCCTTCGAAATAAAACATTTTGATCATCCGCTTATACATCAAATAATACGAGTGAGGTACTCCCAGTAAACAGTGAAATCCAATACAGTGAATTCTTGTTGGACTGGGGCCTGAAGCCGTATTTCCTGTTTCCGCAAATATTCCCCTAAGCGATTAATCTGCATGACAAGACTACAGGCCTTCCTCAAATTTTCATTTTTAGTGTTTTCTTCAGTCGCTTCGGAACATCGCATCTCCCTACCGTGAAGTCCCCAATCCAATCACAAATTTCGTTTGGTACCCCATATGATTGCACTTTCGTTAGTAAGAATTAGTGTGATACTATGTCTAAGGCTTCACAGACGCCAAGAAATAATACATCGGAACTTGCCTTCCTGCTCTCAAATTAGAAATTAGTAACAGTCACTTTAATGTCCGTTTCTTAGTAAGGACGAGTAAAAAGTCACGTTTGTCTTTGCATTTGCTTAACGTCGTCTGACAGGTTGGTTCTTTGCTTTACGACTTCATATTATTATAACTTTTGAAGTCCTCTGCTTCATTTGTTTGTTTCTCTGCTACTATGACTGATAAGGAACGTGATGCATGTGTAAGGACATAGTTACAGCAGGGTTTTTCAGCGATCCAGGAAGTGTTTATTTTATTATACACTCTGAGACATTAAAAAAAGAACTAACCACGAAGCAGTTATCCGAAGGGACAGAAATCGGCAGACTTGATGTACACGCGCAGATAAACAAATGATAACAATTTCACGAAAGTTGGATGATACAATCAAGAGAGAGAGATTCGCAAATTGAGAAAGTCAATAACGTGTTGGTCCTCATCTGACCCTTATGCAAGCAGTTATTCGGTTTGGCATTGATACATAGTGTTATAGGATGTCCTACTGAGGGATTTAGTACCAAATTCTGTCCGATTGGCACGTTAGATTGTCAAAATCCCGATCTGGATGGAGAGCCCTGCCCATAATGCTCCAGTCGTTCTCAATGGGAGAGAGATCCTACAACCTTGCTGGCCAAGATCTGGCTTGGGAAACTCGAAGACGAGCAGTAGGAGCTCTCGCCGTGTGCAGGCGAGCATTATCTTGCTGAAATGTAAGCCCAGGACGGGTTGCCATGGAAGGCAACAAAGCGGGGCGTGTAATATCGTCGACGTACCGCTGTGCTGTAAGGGTGCCGCAGGTGACAATCGTAGGAGTCTTGCTACGAAAATAAATGGCACCACAGACCATAACTAGCGGTTGTTTGGGCCGTATGACAGACGATGGTCAAGTTAGTATCCTACCGCTGTCCGGTGGTCTCCAAACACGCCCTGTCTGGCCATCGAGGCTGTTCGAAGCGGGTCTCATCACTGAAGACAGCTCCACTCAATGAGATACCAGGCAGAAGACGTGTCTGGAGGCGCCCCATACAGCGGTGATGCACCAACCTCACTGTAGGTTCTTTGCTTTACGCCTTTATTTTATTATTACTTTTGCAGTTCTCTGCTTTATTTCTTTGCTTCCGTACGGAGTGTGTCGTTTATATTTCATTCATTATCTTTTTCTGAGAGTCTGTTTATCAATACGGAATCAGAAATATATTTAAGCAACGTTAAAACATTCCCATACCTGAGTAGAAGTAGTATACTAAACCTATCGTGTCGTTGCATATGTGGATGACACAGTCCCAATGATTAGCCATACAAGCTTCGTCAAAATGTTACAGAATTTGAGCCCCATAAACGCCACCGTGATTTTTTTTTTTTGGCACATTTCATTCCCTCCCTGATGGAGAGGGCGGGCCTTTTTAGAGCTTGCTGATTGCTCTTTTTCGGCCGGTGGTGTTCGGTACAATTTTTTGCTTTTTGGAGTGTCAGTTGCTTGCAATTGTGCCAAGCATTGTTATTCTGGTAAGATATAGAATTTACATTGTCGTTTTTGAACAATAATGGGTTTAAATTATTTTGACATTCAAGAGACATTTATGTAGTTATCATGTAAGACATATAGTAAGAATTTAGAAATAAAATTAGAACATAATGAGAAAATTAATTTTAGGAGGAACATATAAATTTAAGAAGTACATATAAAAACATATAATTTTAAATAAATAAATTAAGGTAGACATATATTAAGGTGGAGATATGTAATTAAGAGGGAAGTGTATCTGCTCAGATTTTCGTGTTATTGCTTATTTGTGTATGTGGTCGTTGCGTGCGTTGTGTGTGATTGTGTGTGTGTGTGTGTGTGTGTGTGTGTGTGTGTGTGTGTGTGTGTGTAGGGCCGTTGCCTACATCCTGGCGTCAAGATGGGGGGGAGTGTGGGTGCCGCTTACGAGTGGGGTCATGGTGGGAGCAAGGTCGGGGAAATGGGAGGTCGTGTTTTGAGCCACTGTACGCGCTGGATGGATGTATTTGTATTTAGGGCGCCTCCTTTCCCGGATTTCAGAGGTCAATAAGTCTTCCATATCTGGTCGTTTCGTCAGTATGTGTCTGCCGTAGTTGGCGCGTAGTTTCGTTAGTCGAGTTTGTAGTGGTTCTATGTTTGTGATGTCATATACGTCGTTGCTCGGCGTCTGTGGGGGGAGTTTGGTGATGCTGCGAAGTAGTCTTCTTTCAGTTCTGTAGAGTCTGTCCGCCTGGCTCTTCGCCAGACCAGCCAGGGGTGCGGCTGCATACTCCATGACCGGCCTGACGAAGGTCTTGTATGTGTGCAGGGCCGTCTCCAGGCGGCAGCCATGGAGGCGACCCTGCACCTGTCGTATGAGACCTTGTCTTTTTCTTGTTCTGTTGAGGAGGTAATTGATGTGCGTCTGCCAGTTTAGATGCTTGTCTAGGAACACGCCTAAGTATTTCGCGGAGTTGGTAAGCGTCAGTGGCGTGTTCCATAGTGTTAGTTGTAAGTCGCCAGTGTTTTGATTTCTGTTCCTGGTTCGGTGTCTGTGTTGGAAGAATATGGTCTGTGTTTTGGTCGGGTTGGGTCGAATTCGCCACTGCGTCATCCAGGTCTGAAGTTTTTGTAGGTAGTCCGTCGTTTTCCGTTGTATGGTCCTGGTGTTTGGGGCTGTGCACCAATATGCAGTGTCGTCTGCATATAGTGCGACTGTCTCGTCTGTTGTCGCTGTGGTGGGGATGTCTGCTGTGTACAGCGCGTACAGGGTCGGTGACAGGATGCCTCCTTGCGGGACACCTGCCTGTGGAGTGAACGGATCGGAATGTTGATCCCCTACATGGATCCTGCATACTCTGTTGCTAAGATAGGCTTGCAAGATTTTAATGAATTTGATGGGGATTCCTAGTCGGCTTAGTTTGAGGAGGAGTCCTTGATGCCACAACTTGTCGAATGCACGCTCGATGTCTAGGAATACCGCGAGCGTGCATCGTCCGTCGTTGAATCCCTTAGTAATGCTGTTAGTAAGTTTAAAGAGGGGGTCATTCGTCGAGTGGTTGGGTCTGAAGCCTGCCTGGATTGTCGGGGGTAGTCCTTTGTCTTCTGTGAATTTTCTAAGTCTGTTCGCTAATATGCGTTCGTAGGTCTTCCCTATAACGTCGAGCAGAGAGATTGGTCTGTATGAGCGGGGGTCAGTCTTCGGTTTGTCAGGCTTGAGGATCATAATTGTCTTACTCGTCTTCCAGTTGGTCGGTAACGTTTCATAGGTGAGGCAATAATTGAAGATTATGGAGAGAATGGGGATGAGGATGTGGGGGGGGGCTTTCTGTAGGTGCAGTCGTCGGATTTCATTTTGTCCAGGAGCGGAGTTACGTCCTGTGTGGATGGCTTCGGCTATTTCAGTGTTGGTTATTTCCTTGGTCAGGTTGTGTTCGTTCTCTGTGTCCACTGTTGCTGTGGTGAGTATTCGATTTAGTTGTAGTTCCACTGTACGTCTGTGTACTTCGTCAAAGAGATTGTCATTGGGGAAGGAGTATACCTCCTGCAGTACCTGTTTGAAGATGGTGGCCTGTTCACGTTTGTCTGTTGTCGGTTCGTTGTTTGTTATTAAGGTGAGTTCAGTAGTTTTTCGTTGTCCCGTTAGTGTCCTGAATTTTTTCCAGAATTTGCCTCCGCTCCTGTAGTCTAGTTGTTTGCAGGTGTCGTCCCACTGTGTTTGTCTATGTGTGGATATTATGTTCCTGACTCTGTTGTTAAGTCTGTTCCAAAGTCGTCTTAGATCTGGGTTGTTCGTACGTCTTATCTCTCTGTGTAGTCGTTTCTTTTGCTGTATTAGCTGTAGGGCCTCACGGGGGATGGATGGTCTCCAGTTATTTATGATTTTCGTCGGTATTGCTTCGTCGGTGGCTTGTTTGATTGCGTCTTCAAGGCGTCTGGTCACTAACAGTAGATCGTTGTCGTCAGTGATGCTCACTGGGAAGTTTAATTGGTCTGTGATGACTTCGCAATATCGTTCCCAGTTAGCATTTGCGTAGTTGCGGATGGTACGTCTAGTGGGAGGGGGGTCTGGAGGGTTGAGTGCCTCTGTGGAGAAGGTGAGTGGTAGGTGGTCGCTCGTTATCGGGTTGCCGATCTTTGGGGAGGTGATTGTGTCCGTCAGTGTGGGGCTAAACAGTATGTGGTCGGGGGCAGACTGTCCGTTGTGCCCTATAAAGGTGTAGTCATAGATGGGAAGGCGGTCTATTGGTTGCGTGGCTAGGATGTCGAAGAGTGTGCGTCCGTTTTGGTTATCTGTCCAGTCTCCGAGTTGGGGGTGTCTTGCGTTGAGGTCGGATAGGAGAATGAATTTGTCTAAGGTTTGGAGGTGTTGTAGGAATTGGAGTGGGAGGGGACTGTCGGGGGGGTTGTATAGGCATGCCACTGTGATTGAACGTCTGTTAGTTCCCCTGATTTTAACCACTATCGCCTCTAGGTTTTGTAGCGCTGGGGGGAGGGGGATTTCGGTGGCGGGTATCGTGTTTAGGACATACAGAGCTACGCCTCCCCTTCCGTCAGCCGTGATACACACACGTTAACACTTTAAAACACGCACATACTGCCTTGCAGCGATGAGCGACGTGCCTCCATTCTAGTACGCTAGAGGTCGCTTCTGCACGTCATTCCACATAACTACAATAGAAATATTCTTTTTAGTTAAATGTATAAAATCTCTCCGACATGAGTTAATGCAAATAGTTATAAAAGCGCAGATAACTGACCGTAATTTTATAAAAGAAAATATAAGGATGAAGTAGGCTTTATTAAAAAAAATTACTACCTATTATAAAAATACACAGTGCCATTGTACAATGCAGTTCGTAATAAAAACAAAAAAATTGAAGCTCGCTAATAAATCAGAACAAAACATCGGCGAACATTCCGTGCCTGCACAGTTCTTTTGCCCATCGGGAGCATCCGAAATAGCTCACAATTATATGCTAAGAAATAGAAAAACATTGCTACCGGACATAATCATCGCTGTTTTCATGCGTATTATTTATTCGTCTGAGGTACACATGATTTCAGTAGTGCTCTCAAGTTTTTTCTACTTCATTTATTAATACCTTTAGACCTTTTGTTTTAATAACCAGTTGCTTTGTACAATAGTGTTGTGTATTTCTGCATCATAGTTTTTAGTAAAGCCTCCCTCTTCGTTACACTTTATTGTAAAATATATAAGCACAGTTACGTGCGCTTTTGCATCTATTCGCACTCACTCCCGTTGAAAAGATTTTGCGCACACAATTAACGAATATTTATGTTTAAACCAGTGAAATGTCGCACAGTAGCGACATTTAGCGTTCCAGAGTGAAGGTTCGTCACTTGTATCAGTACGACAGTCCAACTTGTTTTCTCAAAGCGTCACAATGTATGTCGTTCAAAAAATGTTCAAATGTGTGGGAAATCTTATGGGACTTACCTCTAAGGTCATCAGTCGCTAAGCTTACACACTACTTAACCTAAATTATCCTAAGGACAAACACACACACCCATGCTCGAGGGAGGACTCGAACCTTCGTCGGGACCAGTCGCACAGTCCATGACCACAGCGCCTTAAACCGCAAATGCATGTCATATTACTGCTTTGTGGTACTCAAGTTTGGTAACTTTGTGACGAAGCTAGTTTGGTTAATCATTGCGATTTAAATACACTTACCATTTAAACTGCCATAAGCATAACCAATTCACAAAATCAGCAATTGTAACGCTCATAAGTTATACTAGACATCCATTCAAAAACATAGATGATCTTAAGATATTCCGCCGCTTCCAGAAATTGGATACAGTGCATTTAATGGAGGAGCTAAAAATTCTTGCTCATCACAAAAAGCAAGGGGCAAAAATTCTGAATGACAAACTAGATAGTGATTCGGTTAATTTTATCAAATATTTCTCCTGTGTGTAACAACTCTAGTGAATTACATACGTTATTTTATTCAGAGACTACTCGACATTTGCAACACAACAGAATATAAAACATAATCAACAGTTTAAATGTCAGCAATAGTCAGTGCAGGTTAAAAATGCATAACTGAAAACTTTATGTAAATTACGTAATCCAAAGAAAAATCTGGCACGTCTGTATCCAGACTCTTCGTGAAACCGTACTACCATAATATCTCGGCAACACATTTTGATTTCAAGAACAAACAGTGTCACTGATGACTTACATGTGTGTGGTTTTCTTTGCAAAGGAAGAGTCAAAGTACCTGTGAGTTCACAGAAAAAAAAACTATTTCTAACGTTAATATGTAAAACACATCCCAAGATTTATTTTGTCACGTTTTCCGATCGCAGTATAGTTTCAAAAAACTCCATTGCAGTGGAAGAAAGGCGGAAAAACACACATGGAAACGTCAGACATAAGTCACGTAAATATTTGCACTTGCCAATGAGAACAAATTCTCGAATTCGTAGGGCTAAGCACGAAACGATATGTTACTGCTCTAGTGTTTCTTTGTTTAAATCGTCTACGACACCGTTTCAGGCTTTCCAAAAACATCGATAATGATGAATGAAAGTAACAAAACATTGTGACTGTACCGCCCACATGTGTAACGAAATATGTTTAGTATACTGTATCTACGTAAGTTCCATGTTGCTTACACTGATTTCTCATTCGGTGTTTGTGTGATTTTGGATACATTTGTACATGAAAATACAACGCCCCCCCCCCCCCCCCCCCTGGCAAACACGTCGCCCCAGGCTTTGCAGCGTTTTTTCCCTTCCGTGCTGCAAGTCTATCCTTTTGCTACTCTTTTTCCACTACCTTGGGAAACATGTCTCGGATGTTATTGGGAATGTTCTGCATTGTCTGTCGCTGACATAAGAACAGTCCCATCTTTGTTTTTCGCTCCCTTCTTCCTTTCTTTGTTTCCCTTCTCCTCTCGTTCCTCCGCTTCGGCTTTTGAGGTTCCTCTTTTCCTTCTTCCTCTCTCTGCGCTTCTGAAGGCCGGCTCACGCGCCTGACGCGTAACAGGTGACTGGATAACGCGTAATTCCCAGCTGCGGGTCGGCGGGTAGGGTTCGCACGTTCCCCCTGGTACAGGCGAGGCCCAGGGAGGGCTCATTGCCTGAGCTGCAATCTTCCCAGATTGCCGATTGGTCCCTCTGTCAGGTGTTCGGGAGGTGTGAACGATCACCTAAGGCAGGTGCGCCCGCTTGGGAAGCGAGTCCCCAGGTGGAAGGACAGCGCCATCGGAGATACTGGCAATCATGGGAGATTTTCCCGCAATGAGTCAATCATCTCCCCCAATCAAACTCTACGAAACGAAAACGCTGCTCCACGGTTCCTCGTGGTCTCACGTACTGAAGACGGCCAGTCCTTCGCCACGGTAAATCCGTTTATTATTCAAAAAGTTGTTGATGCAAATCCTGGCCCTGTGAAATCCTGCTCTCGTTTATAGAATAGCACTTTGCTTTTGGAGACTATTCCTGATTGTCAAGCACAACCGCTTGCTTCTCCACGGCTACCCTCTTCATGTCGAGGCCCATAGAACTCTGAATTCTTCCCGTGATGTAATTTACACCAGGCTGCTCGACGGTCTAACTGAGGCTGAAATACAATCTTACCTCTCTGATCAGGGTGTCATTGCCGTTCATCGTGTAATGAAAGAAGTAGATTCCTCCTTAGTGCCCACCTGCGCTCTTTTTCTCACCTTTGATAGATTGGCTCTTCCGTCAAAGAAAAAAGCAGGCTATGAAATTATAACAGTCCAGCCGTACATTCCGAACCCGATGCGCTGCTACCAGTGTTATCGTTTCAACCACACTAGAATATCTTGATGTCACCTGCCAAATGTGTAACCTGTGATAAGGATGCACATGAGGGCGATTGTCCGCCTCCTTCACCCTGCTGTATCAACTGCAGTGGTGGTCATGCAGCCTCCTCTCGGGATTGTCCCGTGTATCTTGATGAGCGGGCTGTCCGAGAGAACTGGGTAAAGGAAAAAGTGCCTTACTCAGTCGCTCGCAAGTTAATGGCTAGTCACAAATCCTTTCTTCTCCCGTCTTGTATCTGTAGTTCTATTCTTGTTACTTCTCGCTCGACGAATGACATAGCCACGCAAACATGCGACCTCAAATTCAGCTCGGGCGTTGTGAAATGGCCCGGTGTCAGCGTAGCATCGTCAGATGTGCAACAAGCCGTCAAACTCTCGCCTCACGGGGCGAAGCCACCAGCTACACAACCGGTAGGCTGGAAAGGACAGAAGGAGCACTCCTGTGAAGACTCCTCTGTCCCTCCAGCCAAACAACACCCGAGTCTTCCTCTATCCAGAAAGGCTCAAAGAAGTCCACCAAAGGCAAACGGTCTTCTCCTTTGCCAACTCGAAGATCCTCTTCGACGATGCCATCACGTGACACCTTCGCCCACCCAGCCTCCATATCGCCAGTGCGCACCACCAACCGTTTTTCAGCGTTGGACTCCATGGACTGACCGCACAAGCAAGCCGACGCTTCTGTGGACCCCGTGGGGCAGGATCCTCCCGCTTCTGTCTCCTGTAGTAGCGACTCTACACCGGCTGTCACTCTGCAGCCGCCATGTTGACACTTCTACATCTCTTCCTCATCATAACTGTCCTCCAATAGAATGTTCGCGGCCTTCGGTCCCACAAAGAGGATTTACGGCTGCTTTTAGCATCACAACATCCCCTTGTACTCTGCCTTCAGGAAACGAAATTGAGCTCTCGCGACCGCTTTGAGCTTTCACATTTCTCACTAATTCGTTTTGACCTTCCCCTTGAGGTCGGCATTCCATCTCATGGGGGCGTCATGCTGCTCATACAGGACGCCATTCGTAGTCAACCCATCTCCCTGAGTATCACCTTCAAGCTGTTGCATTTCGCCTTTTCCTTCCCCATCTGACTTTTTCCCTCTGTACCATATGTCCCTCTGTGATTCGATGTCACCAGGGCAGACTTTCTTCAGCTTATTGGGCAGCTACCTCCCCCATTTTTGCCACTTGGCGACTTTAATGTGCATCATCCCCTTTGGGCTTCTCCCTGGACCTCTAAGAGTGCCCTCTTGGCTGACCTTCTTGACCTCTTGTGCCTTAACACTGGAGCACCCACTTTCCTTTCTGACTCCTTGCACACATGTTCCCATTTGGACCTATCTTTTTGCACTGCCCAGCCTGCCCATCGTCTTGAGATGTCCGTTCTTTCTGACACTTACTCGAGCGACCATTTCCCGTATGCTATCCGTTTTCTGACTCGTACCCCATCCGCGTGCACGCCCAAAGGGTAGCTTACTAAAGCTGTCTTTACTCCTCCGTGGCGATCTTCGAAGAACAAGATTTCTCTAGTTGTGATGACCAGGTGGAATATCTTTCAAGCGCTTATCTTACTGCTGCAGAGCGTTCCATTCCTTGAACTTCCTCTTTACCACGTTGTGTCCCAGTCCCTTGGTGGACTGAGGCATGCCGCGACGCAATTCGCGCATGGAGTCGTCCTCTCCGCGTTTTTGACCGTCATCCTATGATCGCAAACTATATTCATTATAAACAGATGCGTGAAAAGTGTGGTCGCGTTCTCCTGGATAGCAAAAGAGCTAGCTGGATATAATTAACTTGTTCTTTTAACAGTTCCAACCCTTCCCCGGTCGTTCTGGCCTCCGACGGCTCTCTGGGACTAAGATCCATTTCCCAATTTCCGGCATGACAGCAGCAGACGATGTTATTGTAGATCCTATTGCTATCTCCAACACCTTGGGCCACCATTTTGCGAAAGTTTCGAGCTCTTTCCACTATCACTCTGCCCTCCTCCATCGGAAACGAGTGGAGGAGGCTCGGGCGATACCCTCCTCTTCTGTGAATCGTGAGTGCTACAGTGTTGCTTTTCCTATGAGGGAGCTCGCTCATGCTCTCAGTTCCTCCGTTCCTCCGCCCCAGGGCCAGACGCCATCCACATTCAGATGTTGCAGCACCTTGCTCTTGCAGGCAAGCACTTTCTGCTTAACACGTACAGCCGCATCTGGGCAGAGAGCATATTTCCCGGACGCTGGCGTGAAGCCACCGTCATACCCACATCTAAGTTCGGTAAGACAGAAACCTTCCTTCTAGCTACCGCCCCATCTCTCTTACCAGCTGCGTTTACAAGGTGATGGAACGTATGATTCATGCCCGGCTGGTATGGTGGCTCGAGTTCGCAATTTACTGACGAATGCACAGTGTGGATCTCGAGCGCGGCGTTGATCAGCCCGTTTCTTTGTCCACCCATGTCATGAATGGTTATCTGCGGAAATCCCAGACTATACCCGTGTTTTTCGATTTGGAGAAGGCCTATGACACCTGCCGGAGAACTAGTCTCTTCTGTACTCTTTACACGTGGGGCTTCCGTGGCCGCCTGCCCTGTTTCCTTAACGCTTTTTTAACAGACCGAGTTTTCAAGGTGCGTGTGCGTTCTGCCTTGTCGGACACCTTTATCCAGGAAAACGGTGTGCCTCAGGGTTCCGTCCTGAACGTCGTCCTCTTTGCTATCGCCATTAACCCTATTATGGTCTGTCTCCCGAAGGGCATCTCCGGCTCCCTTTTGCCATCTATTGCAGTTGTCCACGGACCTGTCTCACGCGTCTTCAGCGATGTCTTGATCGTCTTTACTCCTTCCGCTTTTCCACTGACTTTTCCTTTACCGGAATAAGCTCCGGCTTACTAAACCTCTACCAGTGCCTTGGAAAATCCCACCTCGCCCCCCCCCCCCCTGGAGATCATTTTAACTAGGCTGCGTGTTGGGCACTGCCTTTTTAGGCGTCGTCATTTGCGAAGTGGCACTACCCCACCACTTTGTACACATTGCGCCCAAGTTTTAACTGTCCGCCACTTCCTGATGGAATGCCCATTTTTTTAACCGTTTGCGTTCCAGCTTGAGTTTGCCGTCTGATTTATCGGCCGTTTTAGCAAATCACGCGCGGGCTGTCGACCGCGTTTTACTTTATATCCGCCAAAGCAATATGGCAAAGTCCATTTAATTTTTAGTGTTGGACCTCCGTCTCTGTATGGTGTCTTTTTTAGCCCTTTTTCCACGTGCCTGTTTTTAGCTGTCTTCTCGTATGCCAATGGGACTGACGTATAGTCGTTTTTTAATTCCTCTCTGTCTTCGTGTTCCATAGTTCTGACTTGGGCGCGTATGACCCCAGTTTTTTGCGTCCTAAAGCAAAAAAAAAAAAGCAAAACCAAATCAAACTACCACTGTACGCATATTTGTACGTCTGAAGATTGCCTTCATTGACCGAAATTAATAACCTGATTGACAAACACTGGTGATCTGTGAGTGGAATTGCATTGGGTTGATGCATAAGTTTACGAAACGCAACAGATACAAGTAACAGAGACTTCAGTCATCAATAATACATGTGTGTTTTCGTTCACTATTTAAAAGTCCGCCTACGCTGGGGTAACTTCTCGATTCTGCGACTCCAGAAATCACGTAGTTTTGAGCTGAAGGACTCGTCGAGCCACATTTGGAGCGCAGTTTCATTCGGAAAGGAAGTTTCTTGAAGGTTGTTCGTTAGAGAGCAGAAAAGATGAAAATTAGAGGGCGCAAGATAAGTTGAATAAGAGGGGGGGGGGGGGGGGGGAGGGGAGGGTACCGAGTGACTTCCCATCACAACTCCTGTATAGCGTTTTTTGTCAGTGTAGCAGAATGTGGGCGGGCCCTTATCGCAGAGTAGAACCACTTCAGGCACTCTTCCTGATCCTTGTTCTTGGATTACGTCTGCAAGACGTATGCCAGCACTGATGGTTACACCTCGAGGAAGCAATTCTTACAAGGGAACCTCCCCATCGCACCCCCCTCAGATTTAGTTATAAGTTGGCACAGTGGATAGGCCTTGAAAAACTGAACACAGATCAATCGAGAAAACAGAAAGAAGTTGTGTGGAACTATGAAAAAATAAGCAAAATATACAAACTGAGCAGACCATGCGCAAGATAAGCAACATCAAGGTTAATGTAAGCCTATGAGCGCCGTGGTCCCGTGGTTAGCATGAGCAGCTGCGGAACGAGAGGTCCTTAGTTCAAGTCCTCCCTCTAGTGAAGAGTTTAATTTCTTATTTTAAGTTTATGTGACGCTCTTATGTTTTTATCACTTTTTTGGGAGTGATTATCACATCCACAAGAAAATCTAAATCGAGCAAGGTAGAAGAATCTTTTTACCCATTCGCCAAGTGTACAAGTTAGGTGGGTCGACAACATATTCCTGTCATGTGATGCACATGCCGTCCTATAGAATATATCAGACGTGTTTTCCTTTGGAGGAATCGGTTGACCTATGAAATTGCGTTCAAATGTTTTCGGTTCCCATTCGAGAGGCATGTCCTTTCGTCTGCTAATCGCACGGTTTTGCGGTGCGGTCGCAAAACACAGACACTAAACATATTACAGTGAACAGAGACGTCAATGAACGAACGGACATATCATAACTTTGCGAAAATAAAGAAAGTAAACTTTTCACTCGAGGGAAGACTTGAACCAAGTATCTCTCGTTCCGCAGCTGCTCACGCTAAGCACGGGACCACGGCGCTCCTGAACTCACATTCTCCTTGATGTTGCCTATCTTGCACATGGACTACTCAGTTTGTATATTTTGCTTATTTTTTCATAGTTCCACACAACGTCTTCCTGTTTTCTCGATTGCTCTGTGTTCAGTTTTTCAAGGCCTATCCACTGTGCCAACTTACAACTAAATCTGAGGGGGATGCGATGGGGAGGTTCACTTGTTAGTATTCCACACCGTCGCTTTTCCACCAGTTGCGTAACATCTTTTGTAGACGTACGCAGGTCTTCGTACGGAGAGTTGCTGCTTTGTTTGGGTTTAACCATTTCTTTCTTTCCCTTATGTTAGCATAAAGACACCAATTCTCGTTACCAATAAAGATACAGGATAGGAATAATCGGTGGTGTTCACGATCCAGTTGATGACGACCAAGCATAGCACATACGGTCACTGGCTTAGAGCATGCGGTACATATAACGTGACGACTGAACGTTCCCCATTGCTAGCAAATGTCGTACAATGGGGTTGAATGGTGGCACTCCATCACATTTGCCAGTTCTCGAGTACCCTGACGGGAATCGTTGTGGATTAATGAGTTTAAACGATCTTCAACAAACCCCGAAAGTCTTCCTGAAAACGGAGTGACAGATGTCGAAACAATCCATCTTAAATCGAGGAAACCATTTTCTTGCAATGCTCTGCCCAATTAAATTATTTCCGTCCACCTCGCACATGTTTCTGGCTGCTTCTGCTGCGGTCACTCCTGAACTCAAACGGAAGAATATGTTGGAAATGTTCAGATTTCTTTACTTGAGAATATGTTGGAAATGTTCCGATTTCTTTACTTGGCACTCCATTTTCTAGCGACCACAGCTCCACCAACACTAAAAGACGAAAGACAATATGTGAACTCATATAGCAGCAGTGAACTATAAATAACCCATAGCAACAGGAATACCAGCATGCAAAACAAAAATGCTACCAACTTAAGCACCAACCTAATAATAAAGTCGAGCAACGTGGTGCTTCACTTTGAATTCAGTTAAACTTGTGGAGTAGGGAAAAAGCTGATCGCGGAAATTCGCCCACGATGGGAGAGAAATAATGATGGCGTACAGTTCGTGATAAGCGGATTATAAACTAGCACCCTGGATTATGTTCCCTGTCTGTCTGAAGTGGCGTACTGAATCTGGGCTAATACCTGCTGACTGCCGTCTGGCCGTTGCAAGGGCGTAACACTTCCGTTTCGCTACGAGCTCTATCAGAGGACCGGGCAGCGTATTGGCGTAAAGTTCCACGTTCTCTCTTCCCTACGTAAGCTCATCGGACAAAACACTCCTATGCAAATCTTAAGGACGAAAGTAACTTTCACATGACGTTTGACTACCAGGTAACATAGCTTTATGAAACTTGGAACATTCGTAGAAAGAACTCCTACGGTATGACACAGAAGGTAACCGAGAGAAATACGCGAGACGAACAGGAATAACACTTTTATTCAGACATTAGTTACACTGACGTCACGGAGATTTATGATTATCCCCTGGACATTAGAAATGGCGAGTCATGGCTCTTATTAAGGTGTGTGATTACTGCAGAAGGGTGTACTGTGCAGCGTGCTTCCGTGTAGGCCACACGTTTGGTAAGTATTTCTTGTGGCAGGGCGTTACATTCCCTCACCAGCGCAATTGATTACCGCTGAATGGTAGTTGATGCATGTGACGGTGCAGTAATACGTGTCCCAACTCAAACCACGCGTGATCGACTGGGTTCAAGTCGGGGGAAAGGGCAGGTCTCCCCATTCGTCTAAATACCCTCTCTTTCCAATAGCTCCAACCGCGCAGTCCTATACGGTCGCGCATTGTCATCCCTAAAATGAAGTCGGTACGGAATGCACCCCTCAAAAGACGCACATTTGCAAGTACAATAACGCAATACAGTTAACCAGTGAGTGTATCCTGTTAACAAATTTGTACGTAAGTATGCCCATGCAACATAATGCCTCTGCACACCTTAACACCCCCACCAAAACGATAATGTTGGACTATGCTCCAGGTGGATTAATTATTTCCACTTCTCGTTGTGTGAGGGTACAGATTCCGTGATCGTATTCTGAATTGGAGTGTAATAAATTTCCTTGAGGCAGAAAGGCTTCTCTCTACAAAGCAGCTCTGTTTTCGAAAGCATCGCTCGTGTGAATCTCAGATTTCCCTTTTCTCACATCATATCTTGCGAACTATAGATGAAGGGCAACAGGCAGATTCCATATTCCTAGATTTCCAAACAGCATTTGGCACCGTGCCACACTGTAGACTGTGAACGAAGGCCCGTACGTACAAATTAAGTTGGCAAATATTTGAGTGGCTTGAAGACTTCTTAAGTAATAGAACCCAGTACATCGTCCATGACGACGAGTGTTCTTCAGAAACAAGGGTATCGTTAGGAGTGGTCCAGGACAGCTGTTACCTTCTGTAGCTACGTAAATGATCTGGCAGACAGGGTGACCAGCAATCTGCGGTTGTTTGTTAATGATAGTGCGGTGTACGGCAAAGTGTGAAAGGTGTGTGATTGTAGGAGGATACAGGATGACGTAGATAGAATTTCCGGTTGTTGTGACGAATGGCAGCTAGCTGTAAATGTGGTTGTTCAAATATGTGTGAAATCTTATGGGACTCAACTGCTAAGGTCATCAGTCCCTAAGCTTACACACTACTTAACGTAAATTATCCTGAGGAAAAAAACACACACATACACACACACACACACACACACACACACACACACACACACACACCCATGCCCGAGGGAGGACTCGAACCTCCGCCGGGACCAGCCGCACAGTCCATGACTGCAGCGCCTTAAGCCGCTCGGCTAATCCCGCGCGGCGTGTATATGTGGAAAAACGTAAGTTTAATGCGGATAGGTAGGAAGAACAAACCTGTAATTTTCGAATACAGTATTAGTGGTGTGCTGCTTTACAAAGTCACGTGGGTTAAATATCTAGAGCAATGTTGAAAATCGTTGTGGAACGGAAAGAACAAGACGACAGTAGGGAAGGCGAATCGAAGACTTAGATTTATTGGCAGAATTGTAGGAAAGTGTAGCTTATCTGTTAACCGCGTGTAGAACACTAGTCCGACCCATTCTTGACTAGTGCTGGGATCTCCTCCAGGTCTATTAAAGGAAGACAGCCACGCAATTGAAAGCGGTGCTGCTAGATTTAGTGGCTCAAATGGCTCTGAGCACTATGGGACTTAACATCTGAGGTCATCAGTCCCCTAGAACTACTTAAACCTAACTAACCTAAGGACATCACACACATCCATGCCCGAGGCAGGATTGGAACCTGCCACCGTAGCAGTCGCGCGGTTCCGGACTGAAGCGTCTAGAACCGATGGGCCACCCCGGCCGGCCTAGATTTAGTATCGGTAGGTTCGGATCAACACTCGAGTATTAACGGAGATACCTCGTGAACTTAAATGGAAATCCCTGGCGGGAAGATGACTCTCTTTTCGCGAAATACTATTGAAAAAATTGAGAGAACCGGCATTTGAAGCCGGTTGCAGAACGCTTCTAGTGCCGCCAACGTAAAATTCACGTAAGGACCACGAAGATAAGAGAAATTAGGATCCTGTGGAGGCATAAGACAGTCATTTTTCCCTCGCTCTGTTTGCGAGTGGAATAGGAGAGAGAGACTGTCTAGTAGTGGTACAAGGTAACCTCCGCCACACACAGTACGGTGACTTGCAGAGTATGTGTGTAGATGTAGATGTAACTGATAGGAAGCGCATATGTTGTTTTGGGGAGTAGGATTGAGTTTTTACCGTAATCGCTTTATGACATTGTGTGTTTGCTGGCTGTGGGCAGGTGTATGCGATAACACGTGTGTTGTCTGTGTGGCAGGTGCCGGGCAGCTGCTACATGTTCCACTGCGGGCCGGTGGGCGACTTCCGCTGCAAGTTCACCAAGCACCGCAACTACAGCAGCGCCGTCATGGCGGGCCCGCACTCGGGGATGGAGGCTGCTTCGGAGCTGGAGCAGCAGATCCGGCTCACCAAGCACGAGCAACAGCTCACCAACCTAAGGTACCGTGTCCACTCGCTACCACATGCCGTCCGCGCTAACTACATCACGAAGTTCCCGTGCTGCCCTATTGGGTCAAGGCGCCCCCTAGCGCCCGTCATCTCACCTCGGAGTAATCGCAGCTATAGTTCAATTCTTTTATCTTGGCGGTTCGCGCATGCCCGCCCAGACGCGGGAGATCGCTGCGTTGCCAGTTGTACGCGCCAAGAGAAGCACCGCAATAGTATAGTTCGCAAACTTACGTTTAGGGGGGAGCGCGCAATTTATTAAGTAAAGCCACCACGACCGCATTAACCCTTTCGCTGCTACAGAGACGTGCTCACCGCATTCCGCGCTGTGCGTGATTTTGTCATCACTGCACTGCTCGCCTGTGCAGACACATGGTGTTTCGACTGCTTTGACGCACTTTATCATTCGATTTCACAAAAACTATTTGGCCCAAAAATTTGATTTTTACACATCTTCTTGACTGGTACCTTCCCCCTATAAATGACTTCATTTTGTTTCGATGTTCAACGCAGTTATTGTGCAGCATTAGATGTAGTAAACCATTGCACGTAATTTCGAAGAGTATGCAGGGGTAAAAAAAAAGTCCATAGCGTATACTTTCCGTATGGTCGATTTTAGTTGCCACTAGAAATATAAAAAATTACATTCAAACGAATAAAATTCATGAAGTAAGACACTTTGATATTGTTTTTAAATAAAGAAAATATTAAGCACCAATCAAGGTTTGATCTCACAACCTTTCACTTAGCAGCCATACACTTTAACCATTACACTAACACAGCTCATCACTCAATATAACTCCCAGAGGACTTTAAAATATCACGCAAAATAGCGACAAACACTGTTGGTATGATTATGAATTACGTTTCGTCGAAGTACAATAGGAAATAAACAATTACCGCTGTTCTTTATTGCGAAAAAGCGGTTAGTGAGAGTGATACAAACACCTTTCCTTGCTATCGTCTGAATTAGAAGGCTTATTGCGAATTGCAGGGCGAGTTGGAATTCCAAAACCACATATCAGTGACGCAAATGCTCTTAACAGAAGAAGGTCCTGCCGAATCTATACTGCCAGAACTATGGACCAATTGAAAAAAGAACCATATGGCCGGATGAGTCTTGTTACACACTCCAACTTCTGTTCGAATTTTCGTTCCATGACTGAAGCAGGGAGGGGGTTGGATGATGAAGTCATCAACTATGTCACGGTATTCCATGGGTCTCATGGTTATTCTGGAACGTCGCATCACTGCCAAGGATTGCCTGATCATCTGGCTGATCAGGTCCAACCCATTCTACAATATTTGTTCTCCACTGGTGACGCTCCGTTCCAGGATGGCAAGCTCCCTGTTCATACAGCTCGCTTCGTCCAGGACTGGATTTGTGGACACGAGGATGAATTGTCGCATCTTCTCTGGCCACGACAGTTGCCAGATCTCAGTGTTATTGAGTCTTTCTGGTCTACTTCGGAGAGAAGGGCCATATAGGATCTGTATTATCCATTCTGAGACGACTTGAAGTTGGTTTGAAGGCCAACGGTTTTCCTCACTATATTAGGCAAGGTTTCAGAGGGCTACCAGCAATGCAGCTGGCACGATGACTGTGCGCAGGGAATTAAAAAGAATGGAGTGCAATGGACGAGCACCTGGTAAGCCACAAATTTCTGAGCTCAGTGCTAAGCGACGCTTGAGGTGCTCTGAAGAGTGACGCCAGTGGACAGTGGGTGCCTGAAAGCGAATGACTTGGAGTGCTGTATCACGCTATACTCTGTGGTAATCCGATGGAAGGATTTGGGCTTGGCGAATACCTGGACGGTCGCAGGTTCGAATCCTGCCTCGGGCATGGATGTGTGTGATGCCCTTAGGTTAGTTAGGTTTAAGTAATTCTAAGTTCTATGAGACTGATGACCTCAGCAGTTAAGTCTCATAGTGCTCAGAGCCATTTGAACCATTTTGAATACCTGGATAATGTTATTTGCCGTCGTGTGTAGTGTCGACAATGAAGTACGGAGAAGGCGGTGCACGCTTTGGGTGTTTTTCCCGTTGCTAGGTTGTGGTCCCTTTACAGCGCTTAATAGAACTCAAAGCGTGGAAGGGTATGAACACATTTTTGAGCATTTGCTATTGTGTACAGAAGAGGAAAAGTTCAGAGACAGCATGACAAAGCACTCTGTCGTACAGCAACATCTGTGAGAAAATTGTTTGTGTACAGTCTGGCCTACACAGAATCTCGGTATGTCACTGATGCACGATATTTGGAGAAGGGTGTAAGTACTGGGTTTGCTTTCAAATAAGTAACTACCACTATCCATATGTACTACGCACTCCATATGAAACATATTACCATGTTATCACGGAGGTGTGAGGCTGTTGCATCGGTTTAACTGTTTCAATGGATAGTGAATTGTAAGCGCTGAGATTGTTAGATTTGTATTATGTAGGTATGTTCTTTTTGTAAAAGAAAGGTGAGGTATTTCTCAGAAAACTCTATGCTCTCAACGAAGACTCTGACACCATTACACTGTCGTATTTCTAGCGTGGTAATCACAGGAATGCGAAAATGGAGATTAGGAAACGTACAGGGGTATATTTGTAGACGCTCACTAGATATCGATGAATTGTAGATGTTATGTTTCTGAATTTCTTTGGGTAATCGTCGTATACACTGCATGTTTTGTGAATATGTTCCTGCACGTTAATGTGTTTTCTTTCTCGTTGTGGTAACTCTCTACCTTCTCAGTGATGGATAGGGGACTAGGCAGCCTTCTAACTTAAGGAACAGTGCTGTGGGAACATCATGGGATTTCAAGAGAATTAGCGGAGGTCTATGGCTTGGCGGGAGACATCTCTTACTCAAAATCAGGTGGATGCAAGTGCTATATATCAAAGATTGGAAGATTCGTGAGATTACGTCGGTTAAGCGATACTGGGACAAATGTGGAGATGTGGTGCAAAATGGTTCAAATGGCTCTGAGCACTATGGGACTTAACAGCTGAGGTCATCAGTCCTCTAGAACTTAGAACTACTTAAACCTAACTAATCTAAGGACATCACACACATCCATGCCCAGTTGAGATGTGGCCTCTATACCGCTTCCCCTACGTGTTATGGGCAAACATGTTTCAGCATCTCACATACGTCTCGCCAAGTGAGTGCAGTGAGAAAATTAGACACTAATACGAAGATTTTTACTGACATGAGAGACAATCAGCAGCAGAAGTTCCGTCTTTTGTTTTTCGATAAAGAGACAACATTATGCTGTGAGGTTTGTGTGCCTATAAATGAAAGGACTGTCGTCCTAATAGTTAGAATAAATTTACATCTACCTCTATATGTGTACATCACAAGCTATCGGACGATGTGTAGCAGAGGGTATCGCGTACCATTACTAATCATTTCCTTTCTTATTCCACTCTCAAAAAGAGCGAGGGAAAAAAGACTATCTATATACGCTATTTTGTCGAAAGTCGACATGTTGAGAAACGTGGCTGTTGTACTTAAGGTTTATAATTTATATAAAGAACAGCTACCAGCCACATGTATGGTTTAAAAAGGTTTATTATCTTCAGACCATGACCGGTTTCGGATTTTTCTTTGCAAATCCATCTTCAGATGGCAGATTACAAGCATTCTTAGTTGGACCTAGTTTTGTTTGTGTTATTCGTTTGCTGCGCTGGGAAAGGAAAGAAATATTTTTGTTGTCATATCGGTAATGGTATTTTTACGAAAGATTTACTTCTTTTACAAGATCTAATTGCTCATGAGATGGTTTTTATAAACATTAGTAAACTTGCAGGTTAGTGTACTTACGAGCTGTGTAGTTCTGCCTGACAAAATATTCGTGCGTTTATGTTTTCGAACTCAAACTTAATACACTTTTCAATATGCACTATGTGAGTGCTATTCCAGTCAATGGACGTCACTTACAACCTCATCATCTTAATTACACACGCAGCACACACGAATAACGTTTACAAAACGTGGCCCAGCTTCACATTACAAACGAGAACAATATTTGCAAAGAGCTTATAGTCATAACGATGTTAACGTACAGATGCTGTATAGTCGATATGGGTACAGTAAAATATCTCTTTGCTATTGTATGAAATTAATCTAAAACGGAATAAATAAAATTACATACAAATAAGATTACAAACATTATATGTAGTACAGAATTACTGTGTGTTACTAATTAGTTGTTACAATAGTAGGAGATAAATTCTAATATATGACATAAAATGCAATGCACATGTTTTCATTATGCAATTTTTTTCAATGACATATAAGCAGTTTTTGGGGCCTGTATACTAAATGTTTTTGATGGAATATTAGGCTTAAGTTACTTTAAAAAAGTGAAAGCTTCTTCAAAGTTATTTAGGAAGGGGGTGTTAACTGACTCTGTCTGTTCATTCAAAATGAGATCAGTGAACCTATTTTTATGTGTATGAATCTCAATCTCCTATAGGAGATTCAATGTGAAACCTTTGTCTTTGAGGTGTAATATCTGCAGATTGTTTTCTATATTCTCAACTGTATGATTGTTTTCTGCAAGATGGGTGGCAAAAGCAGATTTGCTTAGGTTTTTCAGACGTAGGGCATCAAGGTGTTCCTTGAATCTTGTTTCAAAAGCTCTACCTGTTTGGCCAATGTAGAATTTAGGACAACAGATTTCTGTACACACCGGTACCTCTAATACCCAGTAGCTTACACACACGTCTAAGGCGTTCAGCCTGACCAGGTTGCCTCCAAACACGTGTCCGACGATTGTCTGGTTGAAGGCATATGCGACACTCATCGGTGAAGAGAACGTGATGCCAATCCTGAGCGGTCCATTCGGCGTGTTGTTGGGCCCATCTGTACCGCGCTGTATGGTGTAGTGGTCGCAAAGATGGACCTCGTCATGGACGTCGGAAGTGACGTTGCGCATCATGCAGCCTATTGAGTCGTAACACGACGTCCTCTGGCTGCACGAAAAGCATAATTCAACATGGTGTCGTTGCTGTCAGTATTTCTCCGAGCCATAATCCGTAGGTAGCGGTCTTCCGCTACAGTATTAGCCCTTGGGCGGCCTGAGCGAGCATGTCATCGACAGTTCGTGTCTCTCTGTATCTCCTCCATGTCTGAACAAAATCACTTTAGTTCACTCCGAGGCGACTGGACACTTCCTTGTTGAGAGCCCTTCCTGGCACAAAGTAACAATGCGGACGCGATCGAACCACGGTATTGACCGTCTAGGTATGGTTGAACTACAGACAACACGAGCCGTGTACTTCCTTCCTGGTGGAATGACTGGAACTGATCGGCTGTCTGACCCCCTCCGTCTAATGGGCGCTGCTCATGCATGGTTGTTTACATCTTTGGGAGGGTTTAGTGACTTCTCTGAACAGTCAAAGGGACTGCGTCTCTGATACAGTGTCCACAGTCAGTCTATCTTCAGGAGTTCTGGGAACCAGGGTGATGCAAAACTTTTTTTGATGTGTGTATATGGTATTGCTGTTTAATGGGCGTACACGGGCTCTATAGGAAAAGTGTGGATCCATTAGCTAGCTGGAGGTGTTAAACCATCGAGGCGGACCAGGCGAGCTCTAATAGAAGACAATAAATTACTTTTGTTTCAGCGTAAATATAAAGTGTGATGTGTGTGTGTGTGTGTGTGTGTGTGTGTGTGTGTGTGTGTGTGTGTGTGTGTGTGTGTGTGTGGTGTGCCAGTGAACTTCCGCCCTCACACTTCCACCTAACCCAGATTCTTTAAAGACTTGAACTGCCACATACAGAATAGCTTACAACGTCCGATTACTTTACGAGCGAGATAATCCATACATATTATAAAACTGAATATGTCTCTTTATATATATATATATACCAAGGGGGTGGGGTTCAAAAATAAGTGTAGTAGCCCGAGGTGCGTGAATTTCCAGACTTTAATTGAGAATAAGAGCACTTAGCGACTTGCAACAAACTTTACACATAATTTCAAATCTTCTCGAAATTTTTTCTCGCTTACAACACCTACAAAACGATGAAAGGAAAAATGTTTAACGGTTACTTCTTTTCTGCTGTTCTTCAAGTAAAGTACCGCATGAGGCATGACCTTATAATTTCTTACTTCTTTACTAATAACTACATTCGCGAGACATTTAACAGACTGTATGCATACATACCACTGAATGTAAGTGAAAAATTGTATGATGGTGAGACACACAGTTCAGGAAATATGAAGTCAACGTTAAGCGAAAGGCCAGACGCTGTGTGGTAGGGGCGTAGATGCAGAGCTACGTATAAATGAATACCTTGGCAACGCCTGATTTCTCCACTAGTACCTTATAAATGAAAACGTCGTTATTGATGCTGACATTTTCCACATTAATAACAGGCATTTTTAAAGTGAGAAACTATTTTCCTTTCTGTATTTTGTCTCGCTGTAAACGACGAAAAGTGTATGAAACGTGTAAATTAAGTTCGAAGTTTGTTGGAAGTCGCTAGCTGTACTCTTCATCAAACAGTTTAAGAAAATTTGTTACAGCGCTTTTTTATGTAGTTGTCATCAATAACTCTGGCATTAGTATTGCAGCCTAGATTTCTGCGGTTTTTATTACAGTTATGTCCTCTGCCCGGAGAAAGAATTGGTAAGGATCAGCTTGTTTTATTTTGTGTTTCACATCAGCGACCCTTTTACACCCCATCAAGAATAAGATCTGTAACACGTGAATGTGTTTGCTAATTGATTAACGCTCTATTGGGTTGTATAAAATGAACGATTGAATTGATTTCTGGCTTCTGAGTGCGACACGTGTACCAAGTTGTCATCAAATAAAATCCTCAGTTCATTCTATTGGTCGCTTTCAGCAAATCATCGGTAAATTATGCTTTGCATTTGATCATTTTTACCGTACTTCTGTTTCATGTATGATAATGCAGGTTGAACTCGCACGTCTCAGCAACGCCGGTCACAACGTGGGCCTTGATAAGTTTCCGTTTCTCTCTAAACGACTGGCCAATCGATAAATTCTGATTTTACTGAGCGGAACAAATGCCTATGTATGTATTTATGTTTATGTTTGTCAAACTTTGCCAGTTTTATTAAATCTTTTGATGGGCTGGGTCAGCAACTGGTCTCCACCTACAACGAAAATTTTGCACCCTTCCAACATTGTTTCAAGTATTCAGCGCAAGCTTTTGCATTCTGCATTTTAAGTATGATTCAAACCAGCTCTGTGTAAAGCCATCAGTTTCATAAAACTTCAGTTGTCCTAAGAGAGTAACGTGATCTACACAATCAAACGCGTTGGAAAGATAACAAAAAATACCAAATGGCGATATTTTATTATTTTAGGTTATATTATTTTACGAGTGGAAATACAAACTGAAGTCTCAGTCAGCAGCCCTTCTGGAATCCAAACTGAGATATGCTAAGTACATTGTATCCACATGAAGTGTGCGTCTACTCTTCAGTATATTAAATTTTCGAATATTTTGGAAAAAAAAGAAGTCGGTAAGGAAATCGTACGATAACTGATTAAGCTGCAAGAAGAGTTATTAATAAAGAAGCAATAAATTAAAACGTCCTATCTGATGCTGAAGTTCTACTGCAGGCATGGACAACCGTTGGCGATCCGCGCGCCTGATTCTCATACTCACTCAAGCTAGCGGGCCGGGTCGTCACGTGAGGCGACAGCAGCGCTGCTAGCTCATAAAGTGAGGAGTATAGTAAGCGTGACGTTAATGTTTATGGGGTAATGCACCGATAGTAATGGCATCACTTTCCCGACACGATACCCAAGAAATTGTGCCTCAAAACACACGTTTCTGAGAGTACATTCATTTGATGTTCAGCCCATCTTCAGATGTTTATATTTATTTGCGTGTTGTGAACGTTGTTTCTTTACTTAACATGTTTTACAATAACTGTCTTAATTTCCATTACAAAACTCTACCACGCCGTTAGTACAGAAACAGTGTTCACGACACGTAAGTAAGCGTAAATATCTGTAGATGGGATGCCAAGCTACATGAAATATCATGAAAAAATAAATGCCTATAAAAGCAAATGGTTGCAGCTAATTTATTACAAATTATCTTAATTATCAACGGTTGCAGTGTTCTAACACGCCCCTAATGGACACGAATTGTTTGGTAATGTTAACATAGTAACAGTCGCCGGCCGATGTGGCCGAGCGGTTCCAGGCGATTCAGTCTTGAAAAGCGCGACCGCTACGGTCACAGGTTCGAATCCTGCCTCGGGCATGGATGTGTGTGATGTCCTTAGGTTAGTTAGGTTTAAGTAGTTCTAAGTTATAGGGGACTGATGACCTCAGATGTTAAGTCCCATAGTGTTCAGAGCCATTTGAACAATTTTTTTGAGTAACGGTGGACAAGCAATTATGAGTATCTTCGCGATTTTTGGCCTTAGGCGGGTCATAAGAGTGTTGGAAATTTGGTGTGTTAATATTCAGAAACAGTATTAGCAAGCATTTTTTAAATACCGGGTGATCAAAAAGTCAGTATAAATTTGAAAAGTGATCAAAAAGTCAGTATAAATTTGAAAACTGAATAAACCACGGAATAATGTAGATAGATAGGTACAAATTGACACACATGCTTGGAATGACATGGGGGTTTCATTAGAACCAAAAAACTACAAAAGTTCAAAAAATGTCCAACAGATGGCGCTTCATCTGATCAGAATAGCAATAGTTAGCATTACAAAGCAAGACAAAGCAAAGATGATGTTCTTTACAGAAAATGCTCAATATGTCCACCATGTCCGGAGTTATGATGAGGCACTGGCGTCGGATGTTGTCTTTCAGCATCCCTAGAGACGTCGGTCGATCACGATACACTTGCGACTTCAGGTAACCCCAAAGCCAATAATCGCACGGACTGAGGTGCGGGGACCTAGGAAGCCTAGCATGGCGAAAGTGGCGGCTGAGCACCCGATCATCACCAAACGACGCGCGCAAGAGATCTTTCACGCGTCTAGCAATATGAGGTGGAGCGCCATCCAGCATAAACATCGTACGTACCAGCAGGTGTTTATCAGCCAGGCTGGGGATGATGCGATTCTGTAACGTATCGGCGTACCTCTCACCCGTCACGGTAGCAGTTACAAAACCAGAATCACGCATTTCCTCGAAGAAAAAATGCCCGATAACGGTAAATGTCGTAAATCCAATCCATACCGTGACTTTCTCGTCATGGAATGGAGTTTCCACGACATTTCTAGGATTTTCGGTAGCCCAAATTCTGCAGTTGTGGACGTTGACAGACCATCGTAGCGTAAAATGATCTTCGTCGGCCCACAACACGTTACTCAACCAATCGTCATCTTCCGCCATCTTTTGAAACGCCCACACCGCAAATGCCCTCCGCTTCACTAAATCGCCAGGTAACAGTTCATGATGCCGATGGATTTTGTACGGATAGTATCGGAGGGTACGCCGAAGTGCCAACCAAACAGTAGTGTATGGAATGCCGGTGCGACGTGCTACTGCACGAGCGCTGACTTCCCCGTGCATAGACGAACCCGCTACAGTCTCCATTTCTTCCTGAACTGTCTCACAAGGGGAGGCCGCCAATTGTGAAATTCAGATTCGATTCATACTGCGCATAATAAAAGCTCATGGCCAGAGGTGTAATGTGGCAAAGCACCAAGATGCACTTCTCAGCCGTTGTCGAGAAAATCGACAATTAAAAGAAACCGTTGCGCTGAAATACTCTCTACGATTAACAGTTTTCTACAGCGTCGTGGCGCAGCGGTAAGCGCTCGGGTTCGTAATCCGAAGGTCGCCGGATCGAATCTCGCGCCATGCATTTTTTTATTGTTAGTTTTTTGTAATTCAAATATATATATATATATATATATATATATATATATATATATATATATATATATATATATAAACTATTAATGAATTGCTTATGCATGTTGGTGAAGGCGGATCGCTCTCCAATTGTACAGCCTCCATTTTTCCGTTTTTTTAACAGGGTGTACCAAAACTCTCCCGTCCGCACTGATTTTCGACGATGTTATAAGTTGCGCTAGGGACCGCATCTACTTTCTTTCGAAGTTAGCAGGCAACTACGCTGTTATGCGGCGGCTCGTTTCGGCCCATTCAACATCTGTCCTTCAAGTGTAACGAGCGAGTAACGGAGTTTATATTTCATACCTGCCACAGCGAATTTGTGTTCGTGGGGTCTCATTTCTAATTCGAACGTTTGACTTACGTTATACGTATTCGTTTCGGAATATCGTTTCTACGTCTTCCGTTAACTATACGTGGTTAACATTATGAAGACAATAACATTTGTGAAATACAACTTTGTTTGCGGAAAACATAATGATGTTCGAAGTCGCCAGTTTTTCCACGACAAACGACTTTCAACAACTTATTATATGCATAATTGTTGCAACTGATTGCCAGGAAAAATTTTCCACGACGCTGTGGAAAATTATTAATCGTTGAGAGTATTTCACCGCAACTGTTTCTTTTAACTGTCGATTTTCTCGACAACGGCTGAGAAGTGCATCTTGGTGCTTTGCCACATTACACATCTGGCCATGAGCTTTTATTATGCGCAGTATGAATCGAATCTGAATTTCACAATTGGCGGCCTCCCCTTGTCAGCAGCGTTACGCCTTGTGCCCGGTCGGCCAGTACGGGGTCTATCGTCTAGACAACCCGTGCTTCGAACTTCGAAATCATTCTCGCCACAGCTGCATTTGTCAACGGACCCGTTCGAATCCCCTTCCTATGGCGATAGAGTCGTAACGCTGAACTAGCACATTCCCCATTCTGATAATACAGCTTCACTAAAAGCGCCTTCTCAGGTAACGTCAACATGCTGCGAATGCTGGCGCATCCGAGTCTCTCTCTCATTACAGCTCCTTTTATACAAGATTGTCACGCGCAGTCACTGACGTTTTGCTGTCCAGCGCTATCTGTCGGTCATTTTGTGAACTTTGTTTTTTTTTTCTTTTTCTAGTAAAACCCCATGTCATTCCAAGCATATGTGTCAATTTTTACCTCTCTATCTGCGTTATTCCGTGGGTTATTAAGTTTTCAAATTTATACTGACTTTTTGATCACCCGGTATTTTGTCCAAAAATATTTTTGATTGATCGCGCGGGCATGATTTGTTTCTGTAACAGGAAGTAAATTAGCCATAATTTTTTTCTTAATTGTAAAAAGTTAAAAATTATAAATCGATGAAACTTGACATATATTTGTACGCAATTCAAAGTAGAAAAATGAGAACAACAGAATGGTGAATATGCTAAGATGTGTCACCGGTGGAAAATAACGCGAGCGCCTTGTGGTCTTTCTTTCTTTCAGGGGCCGAAAAGATTGGAAATCTGTGGTAAGGTCTTACGGGACCAAACTGCTGAGATCATCAGTCCCTAAGCTTACACACTACTTAATCTGACTTCAACTAACTTACGCGGAGGACAACACACACATCCATGCCCAAGGGAGGAGTCGAACCTCCGACTGGGGGAGCCGTGCGAACCGTGACAAGGCGCATGAGGGGCCGAATTGAAAATAATCGCGTGCCGCGCCTCGCCTCGCCTGCGGGCCGCGGGTTGCCCGCCCGTGTTCCACTGCATAAACAGTGGAAAGGTAGTAAGCGAGAGTTTAGTTTCCTTCCGCCATTTTGTGGGAGATGACAGCGAGGAAAAGTTTGGAAAGGTTTGCAAGTCGCTGAGTGCTCTCGTTCTCAGATACCAGAGGAATAACGCTTGGCTAATTTACGCTACCTCAATACATATACACGGTTTCTAACTTCGATACATGAGTTACTGTATTTAACTTTTAACATAAGATTATTCTTCTCAATATGCCGATTATGATAATACTTAGAATTTTTAAATTTGGTCAGTAACTATACGAAATACTGAAAATGTTTTATTGCCCTTGGAAATCGTTAGATAGGCAACCTGGAACTGGAATTGGATGACCGTTTTAGCCGTTTGGTAGTGTAGATGGGCAGTAACGGTTTTAACTCCATCTCGACGGTTAAATGCAGGATAGCGACCCCGCAATTAGACAGATAGTATATATGTAGCAGCGCTCAGAATTAATTCGGGAGAGCATAAGGGAACAATGGACAGGAATGGGGGAAACAAATACAGTAGAAAAAGAATGGGTAGCTCTGAGGGATGAAGTAGTGAAGGCAGCAGAGGATCAAGTAGGTAAAAAGATGAGGGCTACTAGAAATCCTTGGGTAACAGAAGAAATATTGAATTTAATTGATGAAAGGAGAAAATATAAAAATGCAGTAGATGAAGCACGCAGAAAGGAATACAAACGTCTCAAAAATGAGATCGACAGGAAGTGCAAAATGGCTAAGCAGGGATGGCTAGAGGACAAATGTAAGGATGTAGAGGCTTATCTCACTAGGGGTAAGATAGATACTGCCTACAGGAAAATTAGAGAGACCTTTGGAGAAAAGAGAGCCACTTGTATGAATATCAAGAGCTCAGATGGAAACCCAGTTCTAAGCAAAGAAGGGGAAGCAGGAAGGTGGAAGGTGTATATAGAGGATCTATACAAGGGCGATGTACTTGAGGACAATATTATGGAAATGGAAGAGGATGTAATGAAGATGAAATGGGAGATATGATACTGCTTGAAGAGTTTGACAGAGCACTGAAAGACCTGAGTCCATTAGAACTACTAACAGCCTTGGGAGAGCCAGTCCTGACAAAACTCTACCATCTAGTCAGCAAGATGAATGAGACAGGTGAAATTCCCTCAGACTTCAAGAAGCAGGTGTTCACAGATGTGAAAATTACCAAACTATCAGTTTAATAAGTCACAGCTGCAAAATACTAACGCGAATTCTTTACAGACGAATGGAAAAACTGGTAGAAGCCAACCTCGGGGAAAATCAGTTTGGATTCCGTAGAAATGTTGGAAAACGTGAGGCAATACTGACCCTACGACTTATCTTAGAAGAAATATTAAGGAAAGGCAAACCTATGTTTCTAGCATTTGAAGACTTAGAGAAAGCTTTTGAAAATGTTGACTGGAATACTCTCAAGTTCTGAAGGTGGTACGGGTAAAATACAGGGAACGAAAGGCTATTTACAATTTGTACAGAAACCAGATGACAGTTACAAGAGTCGAGGGGCATGAAAGGGAAGCAGTGGTTGGGAAGGGAGTGAGACAGGGTTGTAGCCTATCCCCGATGTTATTCAATCTGTGTATTGAGCAAGCAGTAAAGGAAACAAAAGAAAAATTCGGAGTAGGAATTAAAATCCATGGAGAAGAAATAAAAACTTTGAGGTTCGCCGATGACATTGTAATTCTGTCAGAGACAGCAAAGGACTTGGAAGAGCAGTTGAACGGAATGGACAGTGTCTTGAAGGGAGGCTATAAGATGAACATCAACAAAAGCAAAACGAGGATAATGGAATGTAGTCAAATTAAGTCGGGTGATGCTGAGGGAATTAGATTAGGAAATGAGACACTTAAAGTAGTAAAGGGGTTTTGCTATTTGGGGAGCAAAATAACTGATGATGGTCGAAGTAGAGAGGACATAAAATGTAGACTGGCAATGGCAAGGAAAGCGTTTCTGAAGAAGAAAAATTTGTTAACATCTAGTGTTGATTTAAGTGTCAGGAAGACGTTTCTGAAAGTATTTGTATGGAGTGTAGCCATGTATCGAAGTGAAACATGGACGATAAATAGTTTGGACGAGAAGAGAATAGAAGCTTTCGAAATGTGATGCTACAAAAGAATGTTGAAGATCAGGTGGGTGGATCACGTAACTAATGAGGAGGTATTGAATAGGATTGGGGAGAAGAGAAGTTTGTGGCACAACTTGACTAGAAGAAGGGATCGGTTGGTAGGACTTGTTCTGAAGCATCAAAGGATCACAAATTTAGCATTGGAGGGCAGTGTGGAGGGTAAAAATCGTAGAGGGAGACCAAGAGATGAATACACTAAGCAGATTCGGAAGGATGTAGGTTGCAGTAGGTACTGGGAGATGAAGGAGCTTGCACAGGATAGAGTAGCATGGAGAGCTGCATCAAACCAGTCTCAGGGCTGAAGACCACAACAACACCAATAAACGTTTCTGAATAAAACTGCGGAGCAATACGAAGCATGATTCTCACGCGTCGCTCGTTGTTAAAGCCGTGCTCAAACGAAACGAGGCAGCTAACGTTGTCGTCTGAGCGGACAGGACGTCCGCCCTCACGAGAAACAGCGCCTGCGGCACACGGGACGAGTTGGGTAACGTGATTTGCGCTCTCAGCGCTCTCCAGTGGCCGTTGTCGGCTTTATTTGATTCGCGAACGACACGGTTTCTTTAAGAAAATGCAAGTGCGTAACATAGCTGCGTTAACTATGTTAGAGGTTTTCGAGGAAGAGTGGAGAAAATGCGAAGATTCTGGTCTCGTCTATGGCTTCAACTTACTGGTAGAGTAATACTACATAGTACTGTACAACGAACTGAGATAAACACTAGCAGAAACTATTCGTTAACTCAATTGAATTTCCATCCAGCTCTCGGTATTAAATTGAATGTTGCTAAGGTATAGCGACTGATGTCACTTTGCGCATGCATAATATCACATAGATTTCAGGATCGACATTCGTTTCTTAATTTGATTCGATTGGAAGAGGGGGCATTTTTCGAAGCTGCTCATCATCACTGAAAAAGATCTTTACTGGAAAGATACAAACTTCAGACAGTCCATAAACACAGAGATATATGGATATATATTTTACAAAAAGTTACATAATTACAAAAACTTCCAATGTGTAACGTATGTTTACTTTGACATAGACGGGTGGTCACATTAAGATTTCTGGCTACTGAGGAAACAATCCAGTCATAGGCCATTATTTATAATAAATAAGATCGACGTTAGAGAAAATATTTCCGTTAAATGAACGGAGAAACCCAGAATCTTTTAGGAAAGGAAAGATGAAAGAAGACTGGATGGAGTAGACGCGAACCTGTTGCTTCTCACTTCGTAACTCTAGAGATCACGACGCTATTAACCACACTACAGCTTCACCATAGCTGTCATGCTTCCATATCGCACACACTGTCTAAAGAAGGTATCTACAAATGGCATTATTTGATATTTAATTGAAAATTATAACAAAAAGACGCGTCGCTTTTGAAAGATCATCACTATGCCATAGGACTTAAATAGTACACTTTCGTAGCACCCAAGTTATGGTACTAAAAACATTAACTATAGGAAGCCTTTATCTACTAGAATATAGGTAGTATCCTTCATTTTTTTACAAAACATAGTAGCTAAAAGTAAGCGTTTTTGAGAGATCCTCAATTTGCTGATGTTTTGAAACAGCTTATATTCGTACCACGTACTGTACTAGAAATAAAACACAGCAGTGATGTTTAACACCAACAGTATTGCGGCTTCTATATTCTGCATCTCCTGGCCGCTTTCCTTTCCACGAGGAAAAGATCTTTCATGCCAAATTCTTTCACTAAACGCTCCGCACGTAGTGGAATGTGGAATTCCACGCCGTGAGGTCTCTAGCTCCTCGTCCATGTGGGTTTTCACGTCCCGTATCAGGGCGGCTTCAGATTGAGTGTAGTCTGATAATGCTGCGAATTGGACTTCACCCAACGTTATAAAGACTCCGAGGCAGGGGTGAGAGGGCACGTCTCAATGTGTGAACAAGGTGGTGTTATCGAGAGAGGTGGCTTTAAATCGATACGGTGACTGGGTGACAAAAAGGCGGTTCGCTTTCAACGTAGACAAGACGAAGGTAATCATTATTACAAAGAGGGTGGTACCGGCAGCTGTGTTGCCCAGCATCGACAGGGTAACAGCCGTAAACTGGACAATATCTGTCCAACACTGTGATGTCTGGCTGGTCAGGCGCTAAAGACCAACACATAAAAGACGTAAGTGGCAGGGTCGTTTGACGTCTCAGGGACCTAACTCCAGTGCTCAACCCACACTCTGCGCTGCCCACTCTCGCCTGTCTTGTTATCTACAAGTGCCTAAACGAGCACTCATCATGTATGTAGCAGTTGCTTGGGACAATGCTGCCGAGACCAACATCCGACGGCTGCGACTCCGGAACGGGTTGTACACTCTCCTCTGGACTACACGTCACGAGAACTGCACTTGCGGGCTGATGAACCGCGACTGAAGGAACTACATAGAGAAAGTGCAAGTAAATTCTAGCAACAGATTACTAGCTCTGCGAAAACGCATATCAGAAACCTGGCCAACAACGGCGAGTACCGGCTCGCTCTACGTGGGCCACACTATCTTCAGGACTAAACTGCTGCGATAGTTAAAAAAATCAATAGACTAAAATAATTATTTAAATATAGAACTTTTTAACGTAACACGGTTTTAAAACAGAATAAAAACTAAAATAATTATGCCTAGCCCCACACAGATGCCTACACACATACCGATAGCCCTGAAAATTTGTGCTTGTGAATTTTTAATATGTATGAAAATACTTCTGACATTTAAAACCAGGAACGAGGGGCGCACGCAGTAGATAACTGATGCATGAGTAGTTAACATAAGTCACCCATAATTTGTTGCACTCCAAATGATATGAATGGTAACTGTACTCTACACTTCCTGCTATTGTCTTGCATGTACTCCACCTTTTTCGTTTTAAATTTTACAAGTATTGTCACGTCTATTAAAAATTCGCAAGCTGAATATTCAGGACTATCCGTATGTGGTTAGGAATCTTTATGGGGCTATGAAAAATTAATTTATGGTTTTTAGTTCGTTTTAAAAACGTGTTATATTTAATTTTTGTGTTTGCATAATTTTCTGCATTTTAGTCTTCAATCTGTACAGTTTCTCAATCTATTTCAAATACATTGGAGAGATTATTCAACAGAAACATTTGATAAATTTTAGGTTTATTCCAGTTTATCTTGACCTGAGTGCTTCCTATATGTTTCCCGCGAAAAGGCAGTGAAAATGAAAATCAGAGGCAATCGATTTCACTCGGAAATTTACCCACAGTCGTTCTTACAGCGAAACATTCGCGGCTGGCGCAATGGCACACGAAAATGGGGAAATAGCAGTGGCACAGAGAATACCCTGCGTCACACACCAGACAGGGAAGCGCATAACTACTGCACTGTCATCCATTTCCCATCTATGATGGAAGCTTAAAATCTGCAGCTCTCCGGAAAGCTGGGTTAAAATCAGTCTCAATATTTGCATCAAGCACACAGACATACTGACTGCTAAACGAAGTACCCTCCGCTACACAGTAGACAAGAAAACGAGTTAGCATTGCATTGTCAACCAGTTATTAGTTACATTGTAACTTTCAGGTATCTAGTTTATCGGGAAAGTAGTTTGAAATCAGTTGTAAAATTTGTTACAAACAGACAAACAGGCAGAAAAACGAGGTATTCTCTGCTGCACACTCGACACGAAAGCGACTTAATGTTGCACTGTCATCCAGTTCTGAACAGTGATGAAAGTTTCAGGTCTCTACCTCACCTGGCAGTTAGTGTTAAATAAATTGCAACATTTGTGCCGAACAAAGAGACAAAGTGATCCAATAAAAACGCGTTAAAATGAAATATAACAAAACCGCTACTTAGGTGAAAGCAATTGATTCCACTAACTTTGCTACAAGTAATGGCAGCCATACGTAACGACTAAACATAAAACCATGGAAGAAATATGAAAGCAAACTCAAGTGTTAAAACTGCATCTTATACTGGAAGTTAAGGGTTCCCAGGTCTGAAGACCACAACAGAAAACGCATAGCAAACGTATAGCGCTTCGAGCAGTCTGCACATCTAACTATGTGATAAATTGTCTACAGGAGACATTACTGCCCTGTCGCATGCCGTTTAATCTACAGCTGTTGCTTCAAAACGAACGACTGGGAGGGAACTCAGCACTCGGTGGTGTGGCTGTGATCACACCCACAAGACGTTAGTGTCTGCTTTTGGAAACGAGACGCGCTACGCGTCCTTCAGAGTAGCTCTCCCCACCTTTTATCAGACCTTGATTCACTTATTCATCGATCAAAAGTATTTTCAGTAGCGGGCATCGAATCCAGGTTCCGTGCGAAGTCAGTTTTAACAGTTAAAATTATTTTTCGATGTTGATTTCATAGCTCTGAAGCCAATGTACTGTGCGGGGTGGTTTTTGTATTACATCCAAAGAGCGACGGAAAAAAATAGCCGCCGGCGCATGGAAGAGCAATGACAAATATGTCGTTTTGGTACGATTTGTTAAAATAAAAGGGGCGGAAAAGAGCATGTCGAGATGAACTGAACACCAAGTCGACCATTACTTGGCAAAATATCACTATGGAATTGTGTAAGTGGATTTCAGCTAATGTAATACACTGCGCAACAGAATTAAAAGATAACTTTTTCGAAACCCCGTTATTGTTTCTCATTACGATGGCTAAGTTTGAAATTTGGCTCAAAGGTGCCTCCACCCTGCGACGTCACCCTCGGGTTCGACGGCGCTTCAAATAACAAGGCGTCAACACATGTGGAAAAAACTCCAGAGCTCAGAAGATGTGGCGTGTAATGATATCACATTGGGCCCATATTTCACCACAATTCTGCTCAACGCAACCGTGGACTTGTCGCACAATGGGAACGTCGTCACAGCCCCTATTACAGATTTTTCACCCCATTCTTCCTAGGAACCTGCGATGGAGGTCAGAACGGCGACGCTCTTCGTTGAAATAACACGATTTTCGTACAAGTGCCCGAGAAAAACATTTCAGGCACACTGCCTCTGAAAACCGCCACGAAAGGTGTCAGGGAATTGCATCAAGTGTCAGTGAAACCACTCCTTTTCCTTGGGACGTCAATTTCAACACATTTCGCTGTCGAAAACGATAGTTTGCAGTGCGATGAGCAGCAGAAAGATGTTTCTGACAATCTTTGATACTGCTGACATCTCATTGACGCTTCAACTCTTCCATAAGGACATCGTGGGCTGTTAACACCTTTGAACGTGATATTATCCATTTCGAGTGCAGTACGACCACAATTTCCACCACACAGGGTGGAACCATCAGGGGCCGTTCAAAACCATTCTACGAAATTTGAACGTCATCCGAAGCAACAAAAGGTTGTTACACTTTTTCGGGGTTCCTGTTTCATGCCATCCTGTGACGTGATCATAAAGAGGCGAGGGGGGCGACATTGACACATGCGTAATAAAAGAGCAAATGGTTCCTCTAAGCGCCACCCCCCTCCCCCCCGGTTCGGGAAAAGCCTCGGTGGACTTGTCTACATTTATTGACAAATTTAAAAATTTATCTTTACTGAGAAAAGCAGCGAAGCAGCCCTAGGCTCTTGCAGTTGGGCAACCATTTGGCACACCTCTGATGCCAGTTGTCTGCCTGCAGGCGCCTGGGACTAACTCGTAGTTGTTGTCTGCAAAGGCACAATTTTAAGATTCACAATAATTGTGGACAGATACGATGGTGGTCGTGGTGAACCGGGGATCTTAGAGGTGCCTTTTGCCGTTTTATTCACGTGTTTGTTAATGTCGCTCCCTAAATGATCACGCAACAGGAGGGGGTGAAACAGGGACACCGAAAAAGCATAAGCTTCGGATCGTGTTCAGATTTCGTTGAACGCTTTTGAACGGTCCCTAGTGGTTCCAACCTGTACACCAGATCAAATATGGAGGACGCATTGCTGTCCAAATGGGTGCTGTCACGTTCAATGGGCTGCTAGATTTCTTAGAGAAGGGTTGAAGCGTCAGGGAAGTGTCAGCAGTATCAAAAATCTTCAAGAACGTTCTCCTGTTGCTCATCGCATTGCAAACTGTCGTTTTCGACAGCGAGATGTATGGGAATCAACATCCCAAGGGATTCAGTGGTTTCATTTGCATCCCCAATGTAACTGACTGAGGCCTCTTCGGGTCGCTTCTGAACGGCGGTGTGTCCGAAATCTTTTCTTCGGTCCCTCATAAGAACACTGCTTGATTTCATCCGTACTTGTCGCCGTTTTGACCTCTGTTCCAGAGGCGTGAAAAAAAGGAGTGAAATGTGAGTAACAGGGGCTTTGACGTCCTTCCCGATGGCGTGACACGTCCTTGGTGGCGTTGGCAGAATTGTCGTGAAATTTGGTGCCAGTAGGACATCATTTACCAACAGTACACATCACATGAAATTTTGAGCTCTGTCCTTTTTTCTCGCTTGTTGTAAGGAGCGTAAACGTTGGACGATTGAGCAGTGGAAAAACGTTGTGCGGACGAATCACTGTACACATTGTGGCGATCCGATGGCAGGGTGTGGGTATGGCGAATGCCCGGTGAACGTCATCTGCCAGCGTGTGTGTAGTGTCAACAGTAAAACTCGGAGGCGGGGATGTTATGGTGTGGTCATGTTTTTCATGGAGGGGGCTTGCACCCCTTGTTGTTTCACGTGGCACTATCACAGGACAGGCCTACACTGACGTTTTAAGCACCTTCTTGCTTGCCACTGTTCAAGAGCAATTCGGGGATGGCGATTGCATTTTACAACACGATCGAGCATCTTTTCGTAATTCACATCCTGTGGCGGAGTGGTTACACGACAATAACATCCCTGTAATAGACTGACCTGCATGGAGTCGTGACCTGAATCCTATAGAACACCTTTGGGACTTCATGCCAGGCTTCAAAGACCGACATCGATATCTCTCCTCAGTGCAGCACTCCGTGAAGAATGGGCTGCCATTCCCCAAGAAACCTTCCAGCACCTGATTGAACGTATGCGGGCGACAGTGAAAGCTGTCGTCATGGCTAAGGGTGGGCAAACACCATAGTGAATTCCAGCATTACCGACGGAGGGCGCCACGAACTTGTAAGTCATTTTCAGCCAGGTGTCCCCATACTTTTGATCACATAGTGTACATCGATATTTCATTAGAAAGTATTCTTCTCAAATTTGTTATGGACCTTCCTCTGAATATAATTTCTGGTGCAAATCACGCTTTGCATTGTTTCCTGTCTCTTCTGATAAATGCCCACAGTATGGTTCCTGTCCGCTCCATGTTTATTGACGTGCACCCTGAGAAAACGTACTAAATTATCATTAATGTGAACTCATTTTAATAGTATAACGAAGCGGCGTCAAAGTAGATGTAATCTCGCGACTCATCTCACGTCAAAATTCAATTTTATAGTCGAACGAACGGCTTGTAGAATACGTAGATAGATCGAGTTAAGTGATGCTGAAGACATACTGTTCCCGCATATGTCAGACACGCCATCTATTGGATGCATGAAATGTAGAAGTAAGAAGCTGGCGTCTTACGTATACTGCCGTCTCTACCCGAGCCGTACATGAATTGTAAGAGAATAAATTGTAGGAAAAAGAAAGTAACAGAGTGTGCGAGGGAGAAGACGTGCGATTAAGGGAGAACGTTTATAAAAACCACGAACTATTTGAAAAAGAACAAATTCCAATTTTGAAGATACGGCTATGAAACCTTTTACCATGCTTCACATGTAATTAACACATTTACGTGTAAGTTCCTTGGATTATACATGTTTAACTTTTTTTATGGAATTCACAAGTTTTATTTTTAAAAAATAACATGCATGTTTTTCTCAGAAACTGTTAAAGAGATTTCTACAAAATTTTCTGTCTTTAATTTCTCTGCATGTAGTACTCCTCTATCATGAGATTTTTTGAATATATAGGAGAATTTTAATAATTTTTTGGCTATAAGTCTGTTAGTATAGTATAAAATTCATGGAAAATTCAAAGCACTTTTCCCTATAACTTACCTTGCACGCAGAATTTCAAAATTCGCTCTTCAGACACCATTTATTGGTTTTTTAGAAATAAGTGTAAAGTAAATGATTTTCAGGAAATGCAATTCAAAGTCTAACCCAACGTTCTTTATTATGTCACCTCTTCGGAAGGCCCTGATTTGTACTCAAGCTTCTGGTGTAAGGCTTCTCTTATGGTGTCTAGTTTTCTGCCTTCTTTTCTTTACCAAGTCTTCAACTGACTTTTCACCTGCAATTATGTGCTCTAAATCTGTTTTTCTGAAGATGTCTTGAGTGAAATTTCGTATCTTGAAGCTTTTGGTACATTAAACGTCCCTACGCTTCCATCATTAAATACAACAACTGCATCATATGTTGCAATTCTGAAAACTGTAGCAGATGAAAATGCGATTTAGGGCATTATTTCCATATGAGCAAATTTAGACACACGAAGATAGGGAACAGTCAAGGATGATCTATAAAGCCGAAAAGTAGATTCACAGCCATCTAGATTCATCCCGTGCAAGATTGCTTGAAGGTAATCCACGGAATCATTGTTCACCGAGCTAGTATTGAAGTGTTGCTTCAAAAAGTGGACGTGGTAGGAACGTCGCGTCGCCCATTTAATTATTTTTCCGACACGTCGGATGCGATTTCATCATTGAAAGCTATTCATGAGTTGCATTAATAAATGAATAAAAAATTGAAATTTTATATTTTTGGTCAATTTCATGAACATCCCCACTTAATGAGACGCTTTCGTTAATTTAAGTCCGCTGAGGGTGACGAATTGAAGGAAAATCAAAACTATCGCCTCATCTCGAGCGGGCGCCAAGTGCGTGCGTGGAACACACCTGCGAGTAACGAAACGTTTTGGACAGTAAAAGAATAAAGCTAATTCGAATTACGTGGATATTCATTATTGAGTAACGAATTCAAACAAATAATCGCTACTACCTGTGTCTGGGACTTGGTCATCAGGCATTCACTACGGACATGGTACTTCCAGTTTAAATCCCACGTAACCAATTCGGACTTTCTTTAATACATGAATTTTCGCATACGATGACAGTGGAGCCGTACCATTTACTAGCGACATACGAAAATTTAGGCCGGACCGGGACTCGAATCCGGACTTGCCGCTTCACGCGAATGGCCTCCGTAACAACTTCGGCTATTCGAGCACACTTCCAACATCGACCAAATAACCCTTATGTCACCCTGTGTCCACATCCTACGCTCGCCTGTCCCGCGTTGGAAGACAGTTAAAAAAACACCACGAAGGATTTATCCGAATGCGACGAAAGTAGGTAGATGTGATTTACATGTAATGACATACAAGTGGTTGCGGTTGCAGAAAATTGGATGTTTTATTCTAGAGATAGAGCTTCAGAAATTGAGCAAGTCAGTAACGCTTTGGTCCAGCTCTGTCCTTACGCAAGCAGTTATTCGTCACAGCATTGATTGATAGAGTTCTTGGACGTTATCTTCTGCAGGACATAGTTCCAAATTCTGTCCAACTGGCGCGTTAGGTCGTCAAATTTCCGAGCTGACTGGAGGGTCCCGCCCACAATACTCCAGAAGTTCTCAATTGGGGAGAGAGCCGGCGACCTTGCTGGCCGAGGTACGATTTGGCAATCACGAATACAAGCAGTAGATACTCTCGCCTTGTCCGGGCGGACATTATCTTGATGAAATGTAAGCCCAGAATGGCTTGATACGAAGGGCAACAAACCAGGACAACACAGCGGTACGTCGACATGTTCTACGTCACGTTCCGTTGTCACGGATGACAAAGTGGCACTGCTAGGAAAGGAAATGACATTCCGGACCATCACTTCTGGTTGTCGGGTCGTATGGATGGGCGAAAGTCGGGTTGGTATCGCACCGCTGGCTGGGGTCCCTCCATACACATCTTAATTGGTCATCGGGGCTCATTTCGAATCGAAATTCATCACTGAAGAAAATTCCGCTCCAGTCAATGAGATACCAGGGCGAAGTCTTTCGTAATGAAATCGAGGTGATCAATAATGATATTTCAGATGCTACCGAAATTAATTTTATAATTTTCTTAACAACTTCATCGCCGCGCGGGATTAGCCGAGCGGTCTAAGGCGCTGCAGTCATGGACTGTGCGGCTGGTCCCGGCGGAGGTTCGAGTCCTCCCTCGGGCATGGATGTGTGTGTTTGTCCTTAAGATGATTTAGGTTAAGTAGTGTGTAAGCTTTAGGGACTCATAACCTTAGCATTTAAGTCCCATAGGATTTCACACACATTTGAACATTTAACAACTTTCTCTTTGAAAGTTTATATGTGGTCCAGCAGAACGCAAAGTCGTCAGCGGTGATATTTTTCGTTTCACAGATGAAACAGTTTCACATCTCTTACGGTGTTTTATTTCGGTAATTTATCTCCTAATATTTTAATGATTTCACAACAGAAAAAAGTATCTCAAACATCTATAAACTTCGAGAATATTCATATATCTTTTCAGTGCAAATATGTTTGTCTTCTGGCTTTTTCCGCAGGTTGAAGTAAAAAATATTTATGTTGGAAATTACGTGTAATATTAGTTTCTTTCTTTACGCAACAACAAGCAAGCTTTTTCTTTTGGAAAATCCTCCATCAGATTGTAAGCAAACAATAGAGATGCCTAATACTTCTTTTTGGAATTTTGACTAATATTGGATATGATCACTACTTGGAAATACTGTAAAGTAGACGAGATGACCTTGAGCCGCCTAGTTTCGTGTTGACCGCTATAGTTACAGCCGAACTTACAGTTTATTGTGGCCTTTCAATCGCGATGGAACTTCACATTAATAAATCATGACCAGAAGTGAAAGCAGCGATAATGACCATAAAGTCGTAGCATCAACCCAGAATCGAATCCTGGACTTCAGATTCATTGTCTGGCACCTACCCACTTAACCAGCGAGCCATACTACACTTCCTAAATTTAATTCGTAAAAGAATCTTTACTATATAGTTTCTTATAATAACGCATGCAATGGTAGCTGCATATAACTGAAACATTACTTTGGAATAAAAATCAGTATGGTGTAAGTGTGTGAAAAACGCGCACTCATTCGCCTCACCAGCGGACTTGAACTGCCCTTCTTGATGACACGCGCCTACGTTTTGACCTATCGGCAGTACACTCCACTTGCCTGCGTCGCTAGTAGCCTGCCACAAAGGCGCAACTTTACAAGCCTTTTGTCAGTGGCTCTTGTGCAAGTGCTGCACCTCTGCCGCTATGTGCAGCGGCATTCACGTCGAGCACAGTTATGGAGTAGGAGGGATATGCGTGGAGTGAGCTGAGTCTACTGCACATGTTGTCGACATCAAGTTGAAAATGCTGTTTGTTTACATTTTGCGCTAATCTGCGGAACTTACTGATTGGGCATCTTCGATTTTCTCAAGAACACTCTAGTTTTGAACACTTTTAACCGCTGTTTGATTAAATAAAGTCCAGCATTCTGATATAATAATTTTTAGCTCACTGTATTTTCTGGTATAACTTTTGATGTCGTTCAATGAATGCGTAAGAAAAGATGTGGCTTGCTTTTAAAGCCTAAATTTATAATGTATATAATGTAGTTGAAAACATATGGACAAATCGCCTTCATCTACAACAAATTTGATGAAAACATCCATATAATTACCATAAATGTCACGGTCCTGATTTATTTAAGAATAAGTAATTTGGCTTTTTGTACCAAGTTATAGTTTATCATGAGTACTTCTGTTTTCATACGATTAGTAATAACAAATAAAAAAAAATTTCCAAGGGCCTTAGTACTCGAAGGCACCATGACGGCTGTGGTCTCAGTGGACATTATTGTGGATCTCCTGCATCCCTTCATACTTGTTTTCTTCGACGGTGACAGCATCTTCCAGCAGGATAACTGTCTACGTTTCAAGGCCAGAATCGTGCCACACTGATACGTGGAACATAACAGTGCACTTGCGTTGATGTCTCTGGCACGTAATTCGCCTCATCTGAACACAGTGGTACACATCTGGAACTCTTTCGGGCGTCAGCTCCGCGTACATAAACTACACGCTGGTAATTTGTGGGAATTACGTGACCTGTGCCTAGACCTCCAGTGCCACATGCCTTCAGAAACGTATCAAGGACTCGTCGAATCCATGCCATGCAGAGTCGCTACAGTACTGGGTTCCATAGGTGGACCAATATCTATTAAGCAGGTGGTCATAAGGTTTTACCCTGTCAGTGTATGTCTCACTTACTTTAACTAGGTGTCATTCAAGATTCACACACATAGCTTCAGCCGCTACAAAGCTGATAGCTCTGCAGAGCGTCAGGGGCGCAACGAAGGGTATTGTTCTACAGTTTTTCATTCCCAATCCACCGGGTAGTTGTAAGGAAATTGCAGAAACTCACGAAGGTCCAGTGTGGGCTGTAATTGTCGTATGGCAGCGAAATTTGATCGATATGCTAGTGCGTTAACGGAACTGATTTACACTGGAAACAAAATTAGGTTCAAATTTTGTCACGATGTGCACACCCGACAGTGTGCAGCGTTTTTAATTTGACAAGCTGTAATGTCAATGAATAGTATGGCTATCGAGGTGAAAACCGTGCGCTGTCACTGAAAATTGTTTTATGTGAATGGCTGCAGTTAGAGTGCTGCATCGAGAGGGTATTGCCGACTTAGAGGTCTGACAAGAACCTCGATGACATTAACTGGTTTAAACAAGATGATAATGAAATTCGAATACATGGGTGGGCTTGTTGTGGCACCTGGAAGAAAAAGGCGTCCTATCCCGGTGGAAGTTATTGACTAGGCTGCTGTGACTGACCATGCAGCACGTACTCCGCTCGTGCAGTGTCACGAGAATTGTCTATCTCATGGTCAACAGTACGGAAAGTTTTGTGGTACCTGTATAAGATCCTGACAGTCCAGCACCGGGAACCTCATGATCAGCAGCAGCGTTCTGAATTTGTTCTTCCGTTTCCGGCACGGGTCGACATTGATGACATGCGGCCGGACAATATTCTATGGAGTGAAGAGGCACATTCTACGACAGAGGGTGCAGAACTTTCGAATTTGGTACCTTTAAACCGCATGCTGTGCACGGAAAGGCATTACACTCGCCGTATGTGACTGTGTGCTTTGGATTCATAAGCACCTTTATTCTTGGTCGGTTCTTCTTTGAGGAGAATCCATACAGAGTGTCTGTCAGGTGTACCTTAACGTCTGCACGTTGTTGAGAGATTCATGAATACCAAGCGAGTCCTGCTTTGGAAGAGCGCAACTGAGTGGAAACCACTGTTTTCGTACATGCTGGGGCAGCACCGTTCTCATTTGTTTAATCTTTTCTGCCCATGTCCAGCTTCCAATCCATTACATATGGAAACATTTCTATATACACTCCTGGAAATTGAAATAAGAACACCGTGAATTCATTGTCCCAGGAAGGGGAAACTTTATTGACACATTCCTGGGGTCAGATACATCACATGATCACACTGACAGAACCACACGCACATAGACACAGGCAACAGAGCATGCACAATGTCGGCACTAGTACAGTGTATATCCACCTTTCGCAGCAATGCAGGCTGCTATACTCCCATGAAGACGATCGTAGAGATGCTGGATGTAGTCCTGTGGAACGGCTTGCCATGCCATTTCCACCTGGCGCCTCAGTTGGACCAGCGTTCGTGCTGGACGTGCAGACCGCGTGAGACGACGCTTCATCCAGTCCCAAACATGCTCAATGGGGGACAGATCCGGAGATCTTGCTGGCAAGGGTAGTTGACTTACACCTTCTAGAGCACGTTGGGTGGCACGGGATACATGCGGACGTGCATTGTCCTGTTGGAACAGCAAGTTCCCTTGCCGGTCTAGGAATGGTAGAACGATGGGTTCGATGAAGGTTTGGATGTACCGTGCACTATTCAGTGTCCCCTCGACGATCACCAGTGGTGTACGGCCAGTGTAGGAGATCGCTCCCCACACCATGATGCCGGGTGTTGGCCCTGTGTGCCTCGGTCGTATGCAGTCCTGATTGTGGCGCTCACCTGCACGGCGCCAAACACGCATACGACCATCATTGGCACCAAGGCAGAAGCGACTCTCATCGCTGAAGACGACACGTCTCCATTCGTCCCTCCATTCACGCCTGTCGCGACACCACTGGAGGCGGGCTGCACGATGTTGGGGCGTGAGCGGAAGACGGCCTAACGGTGTGCGGGACCGTAGCCCAGCTTCATGGAGACGGTTGCGAATGGTCCTCGCCGATACCCCAGGAGCAACAGTGTCCCTAATTTACTGGGAAGTGGCGGTGCGGTCCCCTACGGCACTGCGTAGGATCCTACGGCACTGCGTAGGATCCTACGGTCTTGGCGTGCATCCGTGCGTCGCTGCGGTCTGGTCCCAGGTCGACGGGCACGTGCACCTTCCGCCGACCACTGGCGACAACATCGATGTACTGTGGAGACGTCACGCCCCACGTGTTGAGCAATTCGGCGGTACGTCCACCCGGCCTCCCGCATGCCCACTATACGCCCTCGCTCAAAGTCCGTCAACTGCACATACGGTTCACGTCCACGCTGTCGCGGCATGCTACCAGTGTTAAAGACTGCGATGGAGCTCCGAATGCCACGGCAAACTGGCTGACACTGACGGCGGCGGTGCACAAATGCTGCGCAGCTAGCGCCATTCGACGGCCAACACCGCGGTTCCTGGTGTGTCCGCTGTGCCGTGCGTGTGATCATTGCTTGTACAGCCCTCTCGCAGTGTCCGGAGCAAGTATGGTGGGTCTGACACACCGGCGTCAATGTGTTCTTTTTTCCATTTCCAGGAGTGTATATTCTTGCACTCACAACGCCAGTTTTGAACATGGCGGCCAAAATCGGAATTTTTGTTTTCTTCAGCGTAAATCGGTTCGGCATTAACGCATTAGCGTACCTACTAAGTTTCGCTACCGTAAATTATTACAGTCCACACCGAACCTCTGTGAGTATCTGCATTTTAGTTCTACCGGTACTCTTTCATATAATCGCTCGAAAATTGTCTATTGCATTGAAAAGCAGCGTCATGATACACGTCCATAGGGTTTAGCTGTATTTTGTAGAATACATTGGCTGGCCCATTCAGTCCTGTCTTTAATGATTTTGCTTGCACTGCACGTTAAAACTTAACCTGTTTTTCTTCATGGCACACTTGCTCTCTAGCATGAGGGTTACTTCATTTGTCTTGTAATAGTGTGTTTCAGGAGGACTAGCTAGTAAATATTCTAGGACTTGGTGATATTTCCTAATTCAGATAAAACATTCCGTATAACATGTGTCCGGTATTTATTGGTTACAGAGATTTATCTGTTAAAATGTAACCGAAACAGATGCTCGCAGAAGGCATTAAGCAAAGGTAACTGATTAAGTTCAGAATTGACTTTCATAAAGTCTACGTATGATTTCAATGCACTTCCGAAGATCCTCGACAGCCCAAGTGCAGCCCTTCACAGGTCGTCGTGGCGTTCTTTTGAGGGCAGCACTATTCATGACGCGAAATGTTCAGTTCGTTTCTTTTATTAGAAATTATATTCGCAGTTTGCGCCTCCTGACCGTACCTACTGGCACAATTCTAATGGTGGAAATTCTGGGAAATGCTAGATTTAGGTGATATGTCACACGTTGTCCATATTATGCAGGGGCCCATCTGCTGCACGAGCAAAACCATCCTTGTAGCCAAAGAAAACCCTTCCAACGATGATGGATATTCAGTTTCAAGATAGTCTAGATTACGGGGCCCTGTAAGAAGATGTAGTAACACAAGAGGCCCAACCAATCGATTGTTTGTCATACCACATTACACATTAACGGAGATGCATTTTTCAACATGTGTTTCCACAAACGCACGTGGCTTCCGTAGGGCCAGTGATAGGAGCTGCGATACCGTCAAGAATGAAAGTTGCTGCATCGTTATACAGTATTAATGAGATTATGCGACGATTTCATTTGGCCAGCGGCAAAATTCCTATCGTCTACCATCATCTTTCATCGGATTTGTTGAACCCGCTGTAAAAGATAAGGACAGAAGCCGCGAATACATAATTTCCTATGTGGAACGCGCATACATATATAAATTCTGCATGTGTTTATTGAAGGACTGTGTTCTAATTACTGAACAATCTCTCCTGTTTCATCCACACACTTTTTATTTGCTTGTGCAAATGAGATATGAACTGCATCGCGCAGTTGAGTGAAAACACGAATAAACATTCTTGAATCTGGTATTTTGCGGTTAGAAAATCGGCTGTTGTATCCCCTACAAGCAACAGTAGCGCTTCGATTACGAAGCCCGTACACAAATACGGAGGGTCTTCGGTAGCTAAGTTAGACATGTCGTTCCATTCTAAGACTATTGCGGAACAAAATTAGCACATTGTCAGAAGAGAGTATTTGTCCTGATTTACCTGCAGACACATTTCTGCTGCGTTATGGGTAACAGCTGGACCACAGTGTAGGAATGGAATGGGGTGCAACTAGAAACGTGCTCCCAAATTGAAGTACCGGTTCACAAAGATTCTTGTGGACAAAAGTCTAAATTGCTCACAGATTCGCTTTGAAATTATGGCAGTATATGGACTAAGCGCAGTGTCACGTTCAGTCGTAGTGAAATGATACCAACGATTTGACCACGGCCGCACAGACGTTGATGATGCTGATCGGAAAGGAAGACTATCAACGTTGACCACAGACGAATATGTCAAGGCAATTGGGAACTGATTCGCAGAAACTAGAGAGTTTCCAACTATCACGATCAATGTTCACACGGAGGTTCTCGAGTGTATCAGTGACTAAGGACCGTATTTCCATCATCGAGAAACTGAACGATCGGGAAAACCTTCTGATCATTGTTTACGGAGACTTGGTGACTGTTGAAAAAGTGTCAAGTATGTGTCACTTTTTAAGTGTTGTGCAGGATTCCATAAAAGTTACTTGGCCTGCCATAATAATGGATAGCTTAATGTCCGAAGTCGTCTCTAACTATATCGGATCGGCATGCGCATTCGTAAGTATGTGCGGCGTGTTTAAACGAATCGATCAACAAATCAGAGTCCCAGTTGAAAAATCAATTACGTAAGCTCAATCACAACCTCGCAAGTTGAATTTCGAAAAAAAAAAAGATTACAATCGGTAAATATACCCATAGTAACTGGAGTACCAGGATGCAAAATGAAAACTTATCTCTGTAAGCAGTTCTATCTCTCATAATCATTTAAGACTGATTATGCCTTTCAGCGTTCAGTCTGGAGCATAGCCCCCTTATAAAATTCCTCAATGATCCCCTATTCAGTGCTAACATTGGTGCCTCTTCTGATGTTAAACCTATTACTTCAAAATCGTTCTTAACCGAATCTAGGTACCTTCTCCTTGGTCTGCCCCGACTCCTCCTACCTTCTACTGCTGAACCCATGAGTCTCTTGGGCAACCTTGCTTCTCCCATGCATGTAACATGACCCCACCATCTAAGCCTGTTCGCCCTATCTCTGTAACTAATAAACATTAGACCAATGTTTCATGCATTATTTTATTCGAAATAGTCTGTACTACCACATCTTAAAATATTCAGTTTTTCCTGTGACACCCTGTCTAGTTTCATGAGATGGAGAATTCGTTAGCCCTAACGCTAGGTACGAAGATCTAAGCCCGCCGAGAGCACCGCCTTTTGAAGCTGTTACATAATCCCCCAAACTCTAGCGTCGCGAAGCGTGGATGAGGTTACGCTTAAAGCTTTTCCGTGATTACTTTCTACCCAAGTACAGCCGTCTCGCCCGGATTGCTAACGTGCGCGATTAAACGCTCATCTACTACGGGTTAAGGCTCATGTTCATAATTGAACTTAGATGCAGTTTGGCTGGCTAAGCAAAGCGCTGTACCAGTCGCATCAATACTTGCTAGAATCCCTAGTTTGATAAAATACGCTCTAAGAGAGAAAACGACGCACCAAGAGTGAATTATCCGAATGGCACGTAAATCTGTAGCTGTGACTGACCTGTGTAGACAAACAAATGATTACAAATTCAGAAAAAATTGGATGATTTATTCAAGAGAAAGAACTTAACAAACTGAGTAGGTCAATAATGCGTTGGCCCACCTATGGTCCTTATCAAGCAGTTATTCGGCAAAGTTGTTGGATGACCTCCTGAGGGATATCGAGCCCGATTCTGTCCAGTTGGCGCGTTAGATCGTCAGAATCCGAGATAGTTGGAAGGTCCTGATGTAACGCTCCAAACCACCTCAATTGAGCTGAGATCCGGCGACCTTGTTGACCAAGGTAGGGTTTGACAAGACAAGCAGTAAAAACTCCCGCTATGTGCGGGAGGGTGTTATCTTGCTGAAATGTAAGCCCAGGGTGAGGGGTAACAACATTGGGTGTAGAATATCGTCGACGTACCACTGTGCTGTAAGAGTGGCGCGGACGACAATCACAGGAAATGAAGTGGCACCCCAGACCATAACGCCTGGTTGTCGGGCCGTATTGGTATCCCACTGCTGACCGGGGCGTCTCCATCCACGTCTTCGCTGGTCAAAGGGGCTCAGTGAGATTCCAGACCAAGAATTGGTTGGAGGCACCCCGGAGAGAGTTGGGCAGTGTAACTCACGGCGCGCAAGTTACCCAGACTATTTTCACCTAGTCTTTGAGTATGAGAGCACTTAGCTAGTTACTACGAAGTTCACTCGTAGTTTCAGACCTTTTATAACTTTCCTCGCTGACACCCGCGAGAAAATAATAAAAGGAGAAAAGTTTATTACATTTTAGGTTTCATGCAGTAAAACTTCAAAATAAGCCATAATCGTAATCATTTATTGCATTAATGGGCCTTTAACGAAAACAGCAGAAAAATATGAGAAATAACCGAACTAAAAATACAAAAAGATCAGTACACACTACAAGAATTATAAAAACACACATTACAAGAAGCACAGTAAAAAGAGAAGTCAGTCACAACAGAGGAGACCTCTACTGCAGGTGTTAGTTCATCGCTGCCGTTCTTCAGCTTCATCTTCCACTGCTGTCGGTTCTACTTGTTTAAGGATTGTTAATACTCGACCCTTCCATCGCGTTTTCCAGCAGATTGAGAATGGAGGATCCGATCTGGGATGGGTGCATCAGCTCTAAGAATGTTGCCAAACCACTGTGGCCTCTTCTGCCCTAATATTCGGCTCTTGTGACTTTCTAGACCACTGGTACAGGTCTTCTTTTCCTCTTCGTTCGCATTTACCTTACATGGTATTGTAGACTGGTCCATAAATCTTTCGAAGTACCTCCTTTCGAAGACAAAGATTTCTTTTGAATTGTTGCTGATGGTGCCCAGGTCTTCACAACCATAGAAAAGTACCGGCCCTAGTAGTGTCATATACAGCTGGATTTTATTCTTCTGTGAAATCTGTCCTGATCTGAATAAATTGCTTAGCATTTATTATTCGTTGGTTCTCTATTTTCGTCACTTCAGTTTTATTAGTCGGTATGGACTGCAGATACCTGAATTTTTGAATTCGCTCAGAGGTATGTCCGTCAACAACAATGGAACGTGATACAACGATATTTGTCACCATCCACCAACAGCCCGATTTTCATCGCATTGTGGAGAAATCCGGAAGTATTAGCGCATACTTGCTCAGGGTGTCACCAAGAATCACAAAACCGTCAGCAAATACCAAAATTGTGTCTGCTACCATGTCCTTCATTTCTCTTATGCGACCATTGTCACAGCTCGCTTTTTCGAAATCTGAGTTGAATAATAATGGCGCCAATGGGTCTCCCTATGTAAATCTATTTCGAATACTGAATGGTGGCGATAGCTGGTTGTCGAATCGCCCTTGGCAAGTTTACTGAATGTAGCATGCTGCAATTAGATGTGCTGCGATGCCATGCCAAATTCCTCTATTTCCATAATATGACGTTTTAGTTTTACTACTAAGCATATTGACGACTCACTTTGCAGACAATATCTGCTTATTTCACTGAAGGTAGCAGCAAAATTATATAATGAAACAACACTTAGTTTAAGAGATATGGCATCATGAACATTGAGATGCGTGAAAGCTAGCTTTTCTTAAAATGGGGCGCAAAGTATCCAGATCACATTCATCCAGTGTTTGATAATGGCAGCACTTATCGACTGGTTGATGATAGAGAGCAGAGTTGCGCTCTGTCAGAACTACAGTTCTGTAATTTTTGATGAAGTACACGACTGATACAGTAAACGGTAGGATTATCAGTTGTATTGACAGCATTGGTGTGGAAAGAAACAGAAACGAATGTTCTGCACATCATTGGGTGTTAATCCATTCTGTATTTTATATCCTTACAGAATATAAATTGCATTTTATGAGTAATAAAAACTAGTTCTTCGCCTAAAATCTGCCCTTTTGCGTAACCAAACCAACTACGGTTTACATGCACAATCATAAAAGTATATAATTATTTTTGTTACTCTGTACTTAACAGAACGTTCTTCATAATAACCAAATGCAAACGTCATTTATGAATAACAGAAATATCTTTGTCGAAGTTCGACAAAATACTGAATCGACGTCTGATGTATGTTTGTTTTGGGTTTTTTTAATTTTACCTTTTTTTTTGAGGAAATTGCGTTTTCTAGCGCTGTATGATAAATCTGTGTTTTCTTTATTTTTACTACTGCATCCCTCTGTTTCACATTACAAATCAACAATTTTCGAATAAAACCCGAATTTAAATTGACAGTTTTAATTTTGCTATAAATATTGTTTATTTTCACATAACAGTTACGAGAATAGCTAAGTATAACAAAAAAAGTTCTGTAGGTAACACAGACATTTATATATCCCCACTTAGTTTCTAGACAGTTTACCATCTCCAGTTTTTAGGGGACTCTAGTAACACACTGATCGCATATTTGAATATACACTCGTTATAAGATAATGCCCAGTAGGTAGACAACACACCTAGTGTACGAGAAACGGGGATATGGCCTTAACTGACAAGGATACTAGGAAAACTACCGAATTCTACGCTTAATTCTGATGGTCTGTAGTAGCCTACAATAGTTTTGCAGCACTAATAGATGGGCCGGTCGGTGTGGCCGAGCGGTTATAGGCGCATCAGTCTGGAACCGTGCGACCGCTACGGTCGCAGATTCGAATCCTGCCTCGGGCATGGATGTGTATGATGTCGTTAGGTTAGTTAGGTTTAAGTAGTTCTAAGTTCTAGGGGACTGATGACCTCAGATGCTAAGTGCCGTAGTGCTCAGAGCCATTTGAACTTTAATAGATAGTAAACACGGCTCTGGCCAGTACAGTGTGTAACTCCTCCTCTGACCGGTGTCGTGGTGCTGCCTTGCAGGAAGTCTGAGTCACTGCCCGCGTCCTCGGCGCTGGAGCAGCTGCCGGCCATCCCGGAGTCTGACGGCGCCGCCTCGCAGCCAGCCCCGCCGCCCCCGCACCCAGAAGCGCTGGCCACGCCGCCGCCGCCCACGCATCCGCCCCCGCCCCCGCCGCCTCCTCCCGCTCCCACTCAGCCTCCCACCACGCCTCCTGGTGAGTACCATGCAACGATACGCTGCATCAAAACTAGTCGGTCAGTGTTTATCTTCTTTCGCTGTTACTTTGTAGTAAATTTACATCGTGCGTTTGTTACCTATTTTGCACTTTCAGAGATGAACGATTCGACGTGTGAAACGAAAAGACAGAAGTGTCCAATGGACATTTCTAGGCCCGGTTCAGCAATGTTCTTCTGAAAGGCAGCGACCAACCTAACCTCCTTAGTAGTAATTATGTTTTTAGGTTCCTAATTTGTGATTTATAATCTAAGTAGTGATCAAATTTTGGAACGTGGTTCAAGGGTTGGGCATGAGAATTCATTTGGTTGGCAAGATTTGCGTATATGCAACCATACTTCAGTCAATATTATGTTGTGTAAAATCTCAAAAGATGGAAACATTTTAGGTTTTGGTGTGACATAGACATAAAGACGTTTAAGGGTCTTTGAGTCGACAACTGTGTCGTTGGTAAGCACCAAAGAGTATGTGTACCTATGAAGCGAGCATAGTCTACTGCGCATGTTCTCAACATGAAAGCGGGCTAGTCAGGTGATTTTGGGACGACGGTGCTTGTCTACAATGTTCCGTAATATCGAAACTTGATTATACTTATTCGCCTTGTTGTGTTGTTGGTTGTCACTTCTTGCGTTATTCCAAAATTCGAACACTGATCTTTTTTTGTGCGTAGTGTATGCTTATACTTTCCTGATGAGACGGCGAAAAAAAAGTTATAGATATTTTACTTGTTTATAAAAAGCAGAGGGTTAAATAAAGAAAAATTGAAAATAATAGCCGGCCGCTGTGGCCGAGCGATTCTAGGCGCTTCAATCCGGAACCACGCTGCTGCTACGGTCGCAGGTTCGAATCCTGCTTCGGGCATGGATGTGTGTGATGTCCTTAGGTTAATTAGGTTTAAGTAGTTCTAAGTGCTAGGAGACTGATGACCTCAGATGCCAAGTCCCATAGTGCTTAGAGCCATTTGAACCATTTTTTGAAAATAATAATGGACACGCAGATGGAGCAAATCGTTTACCATATTTACTGTAACAATTTCATACTTCGAAATGCTTGGTTTTTTCGTGACACTTCAACGTCGTCTACGGTGTCATTGTAACGTAATTAATTAGAACAGAGGTTAGACAGTATGAATAAGTGCAAAAGAAAACGTAAAAAATGTATCATTGGCTGTCACTTCTTATCCCGTTACCGAAAATACGGTAGCAAAACTTGAGTTATGATACTGTGGCGAAAAGGCACAGCACCATTGCTCGTCACCTTTTTAAGCCAACTTCAGTTCCTAGTACCAGATTATGATTCCAGTAAAACGAGCATACAAAGTTCCGCGATACTTCTGAAGGTGATTTTTCTATAGCAGTGAAGTAATAACACTTAAAATACGCTAAGCGCTGTACGGGCAAAAATGCGCTGTCCCAAAATCATGTGACTTGAGCTGCAGGAGACGTTGCCGACAGAATTCTCGTTCTGCACATCCGTATGCTCACTCCATTAACATTTATACTCTATGGTAAACACTGATAGACACGTAGTAAGATATTAGAACCTTTGGTAGGTGTATGACAGTTAACTTTCGTTAGTCAGTAAACAGAGCTCTGTGAGACTCTCCGTCGCCACCAGTAATTACGAACTTCATATCATGTCACGTATAAAGGAGGGTCGCAGATGTTTGGCAGTGCATGTTCGTTGCTTTCATGTTTCTGATTGTGCCTAATGGCATAGTACTTTTCAGATACGCAATACGGCATGGGCAATACAGCCAGTTTTCCGTTGCATGTATGTTAGTGTGTGAAATAATGATTTATGTTTCCCTTACTTATGCAAATTGATAATGGGATTACGTACTCCCAAACTATGTTATAAAATTTATAATGCGATATTGTGCTCCCAAACTATGTTATGAAATTGATATTGGGATTATATAAAATGGAGCTGTTTCCAGTTTTCAAACGCCCGGCTAAGTACGTTTGAATTACATACTGTATACAGGGTGATCCTGAAACCCAACCTACTGACAAAATTTCGGAGATTTTTTAGGGATATTCATTAAGTATTTTGGTATAAGAGATCTAGTGTCCCACTGCTCGTTACAGAGTAAAAACTTTCGGTTTTTTCGGTTCGTTACACTAATTACCACTGCTTCTACGAAAATACCATCACAGCCCTTCTACAAAAATAGCATTACAACAGTTGAAAAGATTGTAATGTGCTGTCACCAAAATGTACAACAATCAACATATAGTAATGCAAAAGTGCTGTGATGTGATTGCCGTCACAGCCGGAACGGCTCAGTGTAACGTCGCCACGCCGCCCTTCCATTTCATTCAGTAAACCCACAGAAGAGGAGCGTGTCGGACAACTCTCCATCAATAACCCTGTCCATACTGCTGTGTACCACTGCTAAAGTATAACTAACACTGCCGAGAAAACAAACTCGAGATAGAACCGAGCGGTACTGAATCCAAGATTGGAGGCCAAGATTAAAGTAGCCATTACTGTTGTCAACAGCTGGTACCTCGAGTGATTCGACCAAGTTTGTTCCCAAAGAAGACACACAGCGCATACCGTCGACATTTTCATTGTTGTATTCGTATTCTGAGTGTAATACAGGTAGAAAGATAGAGTAAGAAATCAAAGGAAACGCTCCCGTAACGAGCCATCAGGGATTCCGGATCCCTTATACTAAAACGCTCAGAAAATGTGCCTCAACAAGCTTACAAATATTGTAGCTGAGGTAACGATGAGACGTCGATTTTTTCCAGCCGTGATGACAAGTCCTGTGGCATGATGGTGCCCTTCAGCAAGGACGAGCAATAACATGAGCGACTGTTGAAGAGAACCAATATATTATTCTTCCTGCTGCTTGCGTGGAACAAACTCTGACGTTTTCAAGATCTTAACATCTGCTATACTGCTATATTTCACACTGAAGAGAGTATAAATGAAAATTGGCAGCAATGAATACGCAGTACACTTCCTACGCAAAACTATTCTAAGCATGCTCCACAAGATCTGCCGTCTTTTATGTTTTGTAGATGTTAGATAAATTTGTAATTGATATGCAGTGGCAATAATACGACCATCTGTCAAAAGCCTAAATAACCACGTTTAGCAGTGCAGACCGGTGCGGGACGCGCAGCAAGTGAGTCAGTGAGGCTCTGGAAGGTACCGACAGGGGTGTGTAGCCATGCCGACTCCAGTGCTGTGGCCACCTGCGCTAGGTTTCTCATTTGGAGGTCCATCATACAGACGTCCTGATCGATGTCGTCCCACAGATTCTCGACTGGATTTAAATGCGGAGAGTTTGGTTACCAGGGAGTATGGTATACACGTCCTGATGCTCTTCGAATCACGCACGTACAAGTATACTGCGAGATGTGTGACATCTGTCTATATCTGTGGTCATTGTCCCCAAGGGTAGATGCATACTTGTGTTGGATTCACTGTGTCTTCCAGAATGACGCGATTACCCTGGGGACGCTGCGAAAACATTCCCCCAGGCCATAACGCGTCCTCGTTGCTTGCTTTCAGACCTTTCACTCTGAAAACGCTAACAGTCATCTGTCCGATGGAGAATACAACGTGAGTCATCTGAAAAGGCTACCTGTCGCCACTCAGTTAACGCCCAGTTGCGGCTCTGGCGTGCAGATTCCAGCCTTCGTTGCCGATAAACAGCAGTCAGCATGGGTGCACGAATTAGGCGCGTGCTGCAGAGACTTACACAACAACTTTTGCTGAACGGTGGAGATATTGTTGGTAGACGCTGAATTCATTTGGGCGGTTAGTTGTTCAACAGTAACACGTGTATCCGCCCGTACGTATCTCCGCAGCCGTCGTTCATCCCTGTCGCCTACGGACCACGATGAACCACTCTTCCCTCAGTGCCAGTTTTCGACACTTTAACCACGGCGGAAACGTCTGCACCAACCGTAGTACCAATAGTTGCGTAATTAAGGGGTCCATGGTAGTTCCGTAGAAAAGTAGCTTCTTCCTGTTTCTTTTAGGTTTCTTTGTTGTGCTATTAATTTTGTTTAACTTCGTAGTAGTACAAGTACACTACTATGCCATTAAACTTGCTCCACCACGAAGACGACGTGCTACAGACGCGAAATTTAACCGACAGGAAGAAGATGCTATGACATGCAAATGATTAGCTTTTCAGAGCATTCGCAAGGTTGGCGCCGGTGGCGACACCTACAACGTGTTGACATCAGGAAAGTAATCGATTTCTCATACATAAACAGCAGTTGACCGGCGTTGCCTGGTAAAACGTTGTTGTGATGCCTCGTGTAAGGAGGAGAAATGCGTACCATCACTTTTCCAACTTTGATAAAGGTCGGATTGTAGCCTATCGCGATTGCGGTTTATCGTATCGCGAAATTGCTGTTCGCGTTGGTCGAGATCCAATGATTGTTAGCAGAATATGGAATCGGTGGGGTCAGGAGGGTAGTACGGAACGCCGTGCTGGATCCCAACAGCCTCGTATCACTAGCAGTCGAGATGACAGGCCTCTTATCCACATGGCTGCAACGGATCGTGCAGCCACGTCTCGATCCCTGAGTCAACAGATGGGGACGTTTGCAAGACAACAACCATCTGCACGAACAGTTCGACGACATTTGCAGCAGCATGGACTATCAGCTCGGAGACCATGGCTGCGGTTATCCTTGACGCTGCATCACAGACAGGAGCTCCTGCGATGGTGTACTCGACGACGAACCTGGTTGCACGAAAGGCAAAACGTCATTTTTTCGGATGAATCTAGGTTCTGCTTACAGCATCATGATGGTCGCATCCGTGTTTGGCGACATCGCGGTTCAAATGGTTCAAATGGCTCTGAGCACTATGGGACTTAACAGCTGTGGTCATCAGTCCCCTAGAACTTAGAACTACTTAAACCTAACTAACCTAAGGACATCACACACATCCATGCCCGAGGCAGGATTCGAACCTGCGACCGTAGCAGTCGCGCGGTTCCGGACTGCGCGCCTAGAGAACGCGGTGAACGCACATTGGAAGCGTGTATTCGTCATCGCCATACTGGCGTATCACCCGGCGTGATGGTATGGGGTGCCATCGGTTACACGTCTCGGTCACCTCTTGTTCACATTGACGGCACTTTGAACAGTGGACGTTACATTTCAGATGTGTTACTACCCGTGGCGCTACGCTTCATTCGATCCCTGCGAAACCTTACATTTCAGCAGGATAATGCACGACCGCTTGTTGCAGGTCATGTACGGGCCTTTATGGATACAGAAAATGTTCGACTGCTGTCCTGGCCAGCATTTTCTCCAGATCTGTCACCAATTGAAAACGTCTGGTCAATGGTGGCCGAGCAACTGGCTCGTCACAATACGCCAGTCACTACTCTTGATGAACTGTGGTATCGTGTGGAAACTGCACGGGCAGCTGTACCTGTACACGCCATCCAAGCTCTGTTTGACTCAATGCCCAGGCGTATCAAGGCCGTTATTCCGGTCAGAGGTGGTTGTTCTGGGTACTGATTTCTCAGGATCTATGCGCCCAAATTGCATGAAAATGTAATTACATGTCAGTTCTAGTGTAATGTATTTGTCCAATGAATACCCGTTTATCATCTGCATTTCTTCTTGGTGTAGCAATTTTAATGGCCAGTAGTGTAGTAATAATTCGTATACATATTTTTATTGCACATGGGCTGCGTGTTGTACTGCCTGTTTTGGCCTTGCCGATAATAGGCTATAAGTGTGAAGGACAAAAATTAAAAAAATTAATAAAAATCGATTCCGCTTTACTAGTTGCTTGATGGTAGCTGCGGGGCTACTTTCTGACGGAGCGGCAATAGGCAGTTGTTACGTCGGCGTCGCAAACGCCAAACAGTAGAGCGGCGTGTGCTGCGTGTCAACGCAGCGCGGTGTAATACCGCTATCCGCGGCGTTTGTTTACAGCCGTGTTTAAGTGAACGGCCGCGGGGTCGAGTGGCGCTGCAAGCGAGCAAGCGCTCAAGCGATCCTCAGTGGACCGGTTATGCAGGAGTAACCGCATCTGCCACGCCAGTATCAGAAGCTGGGTCTACTGTGCAGACGAAAGGAACTGATTCCCTGACTCCCTGTTTTTTTTCTCTTCCTTTATCCGCTTCTAGTGGTAAAACTGCGGTTAAACCAAACGTTAGCGGCTACAACTAGTCACGAGGAACTTATGTATGAACATCTGATCGTTGGATAAGGCTGGAGGCACACGAGCGAGTCACAACTGCCCATGCTCGCAGTGTCGGATGTCGGTTCAGTTTACATAATGCGATGTTGCAGCGCGCAGCAGTACTAGATTGGAGGGTAACCAGTATGGTCGTAGGCAGAAGAATGCGGGTAGCGTGACTGCTGTTCCGTAAATCACAGATATCACTGAAATGGCTGAACAGCAGAATATATTTTAAATTGTTATCAGTGATCGAAGATTTGTACATTCGTATGAAAGGGCTGTGGCCAGAGAGCAATGTATTTGCTGGTTAGGGCTTTTTCAGTTTTTGAATGATCGCCTTAGACCAAAAAGGCCAGCACTAGAATACAATCAATATAGTTTAACAGTGGTGTACGGTGAGGTGATAAGTCAGGGAACAGCGATATACAGATTGCGGTAGTATCGTGAGCACAGGATATAAAAGGGCAGTGCATTGGTGGAGCTGTCATTTGTACTCAGGTGATTCATGTGAAAACGTTTCCGACGTGATTATGGATGCACGACGGACATTAAGACTTCGAACGCGGAATGCATCGGACATTGCATTTCTGAAATCGTTAGGGAATTCAATATTCCGAGATCCACAGTATCAAGAGTGTGCCGAGAATCCCACATTTCAGGCATTACCTCTCACCAAGGATGATGCAGTGATCGACGACCTTCAGTTCACTATTGAGAACAGCGGCTTTTGCTTAGAGTTGTCAGTGCTAACAGACAAGCAACACTGCATGAAATAACCGCAGAATAAATGTGGGACGTACGACGAACGTATCCCTTAGGACAGTGCCGCGAAGTCCGGTGTTTATGGGCAGCAGACGGCAGACGCGAGTGGCTTTGGTAAAAGCACGACATCGCCTGCAGTATCTCTCCTGGGCTCGTGACCTTATCAGCTGGACCCGAGGCGACTGGAAAACCGTGGCATGGTCAGATGAATCCCTATTTCAGTTGGTAAGAGCTACTTGTATGGTCGAGTGTACGTGGACCCCACGTAGCCGTGGACCCATGTTGTCAACAAGGCACTGTGCGAGCTGGTGGAGGCTCCATAATGGTGTGGGCTGTGTTTACATGGAATGGACTGGGTCTTCTGGTCCAGGTGAACCGATTTGTTGACTGCAACGAATGTTCGGCTACTTTGAGGAAATTTACAGTATTCGTGGCCTTCATATTCCCATACAACGATGCAATTTTTGTAGATTACAATGCGCCATGCCACCAGGTCACAGTCGATCGCGATTGGTTTGAAGAACATTCTGAACTCTCCGAGCAAATGATTTGGCCACCCAGGTCGCCCAACATACATCCCACCGAACATTCATAGGACAGTTGAGAGGCCAGTTAGTGCACAAAATCCCGCACCAGCAACACTTCCACAATTATGGACGGCTGTAGGGCCAGCATGGTCAATATTTCTGCAAGGTTCTTACGACGACCTGTTGAGTCCATTCCATGTCGAGTTGCTGTACTACGTCGGGCAAAAGGAGGTCCGACACGATATTATGAGGTATCCCATAACTTTCGTCGCCTTGATGTAGATCTACCGACATCGCAGAAAAATTCCCCCTCGCCCCCCCCCCCCCCAAAAAAAAGTTTCGCACGCTTTAAACCATGTGGCTCTCTTCTTAATCTGATCATGGTCCTGCTTGCGAGATGTATTTTCTTCGAATGCGAAAGTATTTTAACTTCTGGATGACCATTGTAGCAAAACAAGATAAATCGTAGCTTTCGCGGAAAGAGTTCAGTGTTCGTTTTTATCGATCACTGTTCGAGAGTGGAACGGTGGACAAGTGGTGTTACAGAGGCTCGACGCGTGTGGATTGCCCAGTAGTCATACAGACGTTGATATTTGGGGTCAATTCTTTATCTCTTCGATAAACATTTACACATCCAAACCCGCTGCATCCGTGGCAGGCTGACGGCAGATGTTGCTCGTGTTGCGAATACGTTTGCTCCACCCATGTCTCCCGCAACGACTGTGTCACGGCGATGGGCGGGATCGTTGCAAGGCACATTTCTCTGGCCCGTCTTGGCGGCGAAAACGCTGCTTCACTGCCGTAGTGTGCGTGGCTCTATTGTTTCATGAGTACTGCTTCAGCGCGCGAGGAAATGACACTGCGAATTTGAGGTAACAAATGGCTCGTGTACATCGAGCCGTAATGGTCATTAGACTACGAGAACTGTTGTTACACAGCCAGTAGAACTAAAAACATGTTTAGCATGTCAGTAAGGTACTTCCACATTATTTCAGAACTGACAGAAGAGGTAAAACGATACTTCTTTTTCGTTTGTAAGATTGCCCAGCGAATTTTTTTTCCTAGTAAAGTCTTTTGAAATGTGTGTTTGCTGAGATCACTTTTCTGACTGACACACAATGGTGTAGCCGATAATTCTTAGTTTTGTGTAAACCGCTCAAAAGAATTCGGGCGACATGTGTATTAATATCCGGTATGTTAAATCTGATTTGGTACAGACTGTGGCTGTGGTCTTCTTGCAGAGCTTGATCTTCACCTGCAGCGTATGAAACAATTTAAGTCATTCGCGACCTATCAGCTGTGTCATGTATTGCAGCATAAGGTGACCCCGCAGACGAAATTGAGTATTAGAATCCCACTGTTCTCTAGTGAGGTACACAGACTGCAGTTGTCATTTGTGGAAAGCTTGCTACAGTCTTGCTATAGTCTAAGTTGCAGCGGCAGTTTGTTTGATCCCAGAAGAATTGATTTTCCATCGTGTTGCTCGAGATGCCAATGTGTGTCTGTCATGCACGCTGTAGGGAGACAGGTCAGTACACAAGGCAATACAGACAAGGTCGCCGACGCATTACTAACCCATGTGAAGACTGGTATCTGGCTATTTCTGCTGAGGGGAGTCGTATGGCTGCCGCCAGAGCACTCAAAGACGATCTCAGAAGGACCACTGGAGCCGCTGTGTCCGATCAGACTGTAATGAACAGGTTCCAAGAAAGGACCTTACGACCCAGGCGTCCTGTTGCTTGACAGACATCATCTCCCAGCTTGCCTCAAGTTTTGCCGTTCCCATGTGAACTGGCAATTTTTTCACTGGTGAAATATGTTATTCACAGACGACTTCCAGCTTTCCTCTGGCGCAAGATGATGATCGTTTTCGTGCCTGGAGAACCAGTGGCGAGCGATATCTGCCAAATGTTTTCCAGGAAAGCCAAGATTCTCTGATGATGCGCGAAGGCATCAGTTTTCACAGCCGTATTGATCTTGCATTGCCCACGGTCGCCTTACCGCCAAACACTACGTCCTGTTGGATCATGTATGGCTACAGCATACATTGATGGCCGTGAATTTCTTCTCAAGCGCGATAATACCAGGGTCCATGTGACTGCGCATCACCAGGGATGTTTCGCGGATCATGGACACTGAAGTAATGGAGTGGCCAGCGGTGAGTACCGACCTAAACTCCATCGAGCTTGTGTGAAGCAAGCTTAACAGACGTGTTCGTGGTCGTCCTGTTCCGCCACAGACTCCCCAAGAATTCTTAAGAGTGCTCGTGAAGGAATGGGATTGGATACGACAGGGTGACCTCTGTAAATTTACACGGTCGGTGTTAGACGCTCACGGATGACACACACATTTTTAAAGTCCAGTGAGAAGCACCCAGGATGACGTGATGAATGATTGTTTCTACTTTGTTTTCGACTAAAATTAAAGCCATCGTCAGATAATCTGCTTAAAAAAGAAGTGCATACTAAAATACTAGGAAGCGAAACTACAAAATCAGACTAATTTTTGTACAGCCATACGTCCTTAAATCTGTTCTGCAGTAACACGTCAGCTGGAGCCGAGAGAGGTAGCCCAGAGGTTAGCACAATGGACTCACACGCGGGAGGACGACGGTTCAAATCCGCGCGCGGCCATCCAGATTTACATTTTCCGAGATTTGTGTAAATCGCTCCAGGCAAATACCAGAAAGTTCCCTTTGAAAGGGCACGACTGATTTCCTTCCCCATCCTTCACAGACTCCGAGCTTGTGCTCCGTTTCGGATAATCAAACACTAATCTTCCTTCCTTCCTTTTCTTTTCCTCAACTGGACAGCCCAAGAGAGGCACTCTCATTCTACACGTATCTGAGCACTGATTGTTGGAACTGAAGCCTACACCTAACTATGTATAAAATTGACAACTTCTGAGTCGCAAAATACAAGATCGCAGTATTCAGAATTAGATGGGGACTTAATCGAAAACTTTACATTTAAAATACGTGTATACTAACTAGTCACAAACGGCTCGCTGCAGACACGTTTACTCGAACTTTTCTGCTTCTGCCGCCGTATACTTTAACCAGCGTTGGTTCTCGCTATTAATTAGGATACGCCTTGTACAGAAAGAGTTTTTCTCTTGCAATGTGGTCAGCTAGCAGGATGCAAAAAGAGACGATCTGTTTTCCGTGTCATTAAGACCTACTTCTTTTGCCCTTACTTACATAAGCAGGAAGTTACGGTACGAAGCTCTTTCAGCTAATGAAAAGACCCTCCTGGGGGTGCTATCGATCTGAAGACTCGGTTGCAGTGCGAACAGCAATAACCAGACGCGTTTAAACTGAAGTTTTGCATTTAACCACGTGTATTAACGCATTTAAGTGCATTAATGATAAGAAATTAGCTAGTTGCACTTATCACTGCACATGTGTAAACTGTAGAAAGAACTGCAGTAGAATGCTGTTTGAAAGAATCCTACAGGTAAATTCGGCAGCAGTCGCTTTTTTCATTTACAGTTTGGGACAGAACAAGTGTAATATTTTGTGGTTTCATCGAGAAGGAAGCAAGGCCAATAAATATCAAATGTATGTTTCCATATATACTGTAACGGGAACCACACAAAGTGGGAGTGCGCTGAGATTGGGTTCCCGCCATCCCATCAAAAATAAATACGTCTGACCCTTACACAACTCAGGTAGTATACCATTTCCAATATATCCACACGTATAGATTGCGTACCACACCGCGTATGCTGTAAGTCGTTCGTAATCATTGATGTCACTCTGCTTTGTGTTCCGTGCTACATTAACACGCCACCTAAAGACTACTTTTAAAAACATTTTATTTACGTTGACGCCGCAATCTGTCGATATTTGGATGGTAACCAGTGAATTCGTATCACAGTAACAAAACATAGGTCTGAGAAAACGAGAATGGTGGCATGTAATTGAAAAACCTTATCTAGTTCCACCTGTGCACGAAATGTATTAAACAAGAGGTTGTACTGTGTAGGAAGTGAATCAGAGCACACGAAGCATAACTTTGTGACCAGCTCAGGCGTTGCCTAGCGAAGTGTGTAAGTACAGATAAGAAATATAACCACAGAAACAGTTTGCGGCTGTAAATGCTATGTAGGGCGTTAAAAAAATATTCCATATTTTGATGGTTGGTAGTATGGACGAAAAGATGGAAAAAATTTCGACTAAACTTTGGCTCTAAAATGAATACCTTAAGAGTTACGAGCATTTGTTCAGAAGAGGAGCTGTTTTTCACAGTAACGAAGATGTACTGCTCATAGTTCTTACGTCCATGCTACCACCTGTCCAAATACAGAATACTGTTTGTAATACTCTGTGTACATGTAGCTGTCTAAATGGTAGAAAACGATATTACAAATATATCATTTTTAAGAGAGCAAAAAATGTTGTACTCATTTGCCAAACGACTGGTTGAAAGTTCTTGAAGTAGTTACGGTTAAGGCGGATATGCCGTCGTCCGGGAAAAAAGAAATGTAGGTTGATTAGCGGCTTTATCGACGCATGGAATTATTCTCTCTGTGAACACGAAGACAGTGGAGCCTATTCTTAAAGGAAAAAAAACCGGCGTATTGTCTGGTAAAAAACAACAAAGGAAACACCACTGTACTGTTCGGAACTCTATTTTTAACCGCAAAGGGAAACGGAATACGCATGCATCTCCATAACATGCAAGGCTTTCTTTCTTTGTAAGCACTAATTTTGTACTTCAGAAATCTGTCGCCGTCGTAATTGCCGGCCGCGGTGGTCTCGCGGTTCTAGGCGCGCAGTCCGGAACCGTGCGACTGCTACGGTCGCAGGTTCGAATCCTGCCTCGGGCATGGATGTGTGTGATGTCCTTAGGTTAGTTAGGTTTAAGTAGTTCTAAGTTCTAGGGGGCTGATGACCACAGCAGTTGAGTCCCATAGTGCTCAGAGCCATTTGAGCCGTCGTAATTTTTTACATAAAGTGGAAAGTGCTCCCTTATAAACAGATGCATGATCACGTTCAAACGGTTAATTTTATCTTTATTGAGCGAGGTGGACCAGTCATTAAGAAACCGGTCTCGTAGTCGGGTTGAATGCGTTTCAATTCGTCGTCAGTTTTGCTGTGACTTCATGCATTCGTGGTGGCTCTGTCAGACGAATGCCCAGAATGTACTCTCCCTCCACTTCTCTACAATGTCCTTTCATGAGTAAAAGTGATCCACTGTTCACCTTGTTACACGTTTTCTCTCTGCCATTTTTTTGGAGTGAAAGGCAGTAATGTATGCTTATCTTAATGTCGTAGTCAAAAGTATCAATATGAGAAGAAATATTTCCTGCCGTTTGGTTTTCCGATGCAGGGAGAGGTGGAACATACAGGATTATTATAAATAACTCTGGGGTTTCAAAAGACGCCAATGCAAAAGTAAGACATACAGAAAACAGACACACATCAGAGGATAGAACAATTTCTGAACTCACATTACAGGTGCTTAATATGGCCACTGTTTCTGATGCGAGAAACGTCAATACATGCCAACAATTCAGTGACACAATTTGTCTGCGAAGGCGCGACAGCAGTCCGCTTTGCAGGTTTGTTCATTGGGTTGCCTTCCTGCAGGCGCGCACTAATTCGATGCGACAATACGGAGCGGATGAATTGTCTACATGATCTGACATGCCTGCTACTTACTGCAACAACGCCTCGTATTACAATTCGAACCGTTGAGATATGCTCTGTCCAATGGTATGTGTAATTTTTCTGTACGACTTGTGTTGTTTGAAACCTAGAAGTACTTACGAATAATCTCGTATGTATCCCTCTCGTATTTCGATTGGGATCTATATGTCCCAGTGGTAATGAAATTTAAGTTCATCTTGTATTTTAATTTATGATACATATTTTTAGAAAAGCACTTTCATGATATTATTATTATTATTACACATTTTTGCGTCTAGGACAGTGGTTAACTTGAATGTTAAATGATTATTCATTTTTTTCTTGTACCTTTTCTTTTTCTCTTTCCAAAACTTATTCATTCTTTGGCTGTGTTCCTGTTTCCTTTGCTCTGTCCGCATTTTTCCAGTTTTCTTCCTTTCTTTTACTTTAAATTTCGTATTCGTGATTTTCTTGCTCAATTTCTCTCTTTCATTTATCATTTCAATACTAATCCCTTCCTCTACTACTAATCCCTGCTTGTTCAGGTCTTCTTCTATTTGTTGAAACCAACTCGTGTTTTTGATTGAACTGTTTGCTGCATCAAAAATCCTCTTTGTGAGTCTGTTATTGTTCATTCTTTGTACGGGGTCAATAGAATATTAGTCGGCGTTTTCTGGTCATGCCTATGAGCCTGTCTGCGTGTTCATATAATTCTTTTTGGGATCTTCATCCCTATACCATCTCTGTGTACTGCTCCAGAAATTTTTCTGAGGATTTTAGTTCTATTTTCTCTGTCTCTGTGATACCTGATGCTCCGATTGTGGTTGTCTTTGATGAGTAGAGTCCGTCCGGTAGTACAACCGTACTGTAGTGTCTGAGTTTAGCCTGTCTTGAAACATTTCTTTTATTGTAGTGCGTCCATGTCAGTTTGTATGCGTTCTGAAGTTTGATGTTCTGTGTGTGTTGCATACCTTATTTGATCCTCCTATTTGTAAATATTCCTCAAGATATTTGAATTTTTCCACACTGCTAAGCTTCCGTATTTTGCGTACATGGCTTGGTGGTTGTTGTTCTTTCTTACCATGTATTGCGCTTTCTCATATAATATCTGTAGTTCCGTTTTCGAAAAGACTTCATGTAAATATTCCAGTGTATTTTGTCTGTTGTTATGATAACTGCCAGAGTATCTGCAAATGCCAAGCATTTTATGATTGTTTTGTTTGCACACGTTTTCTAACTGAATTCCTTTTGATTTTTCTTTCCATTGTTGAATAAAAGCGGTTAGAGATCATCTCTTTGTCTGACCCCTGTATGTAAGTCTAATGGGTCGGACATTTCCCCTAAATTTTATTTTGAATGTGGTGTCTGTAAGTGTCTGTTGCATGAGTGTCCTAGTTTTTCTGTCTATTCCATATTCTTCTAATGTGTCAAAGAGGATGCCCCTGTTTATTGAATCGTAGGCCTTTTTAAAGTCCACAAATGTGACTACAGTGTTGTTGGTCTGTCCGACCTTCAGGAGCGTTCGCAGGTTCAAAATCTATTCAACACAAGACCTTCGTTTTCTGAAGCCTGCTGAGTATTCAACTACCGTTGTATCAGCTTGTGGTTCTAGTATGTTGATTAATGTTTTGGACAGAATTTACTAGCTGACCTCAGGCGCTGTAATTTGTTTTATAACCTCTTATACCTGTGTTATCGAACGCGGCTTTGTATCTGTTTGGTACTGTTTTCGTGAAGTGTAATATTTCTTTAGGCTTCTCGTAATTGAGGAGCTTATCAAAAAATTAAGAATTTTGCAGCTTTCGTTAGTATTTGTTTCCAGAGATGCATCTGCTCTTTTGAGGCAAACATTTGGATGCTGATAACCCTTTCTACGTCCCCTGAAAATTCGCTAGAAATTTCTCGTGTTATTTCTTTTGAAGTCTTCCTCGATTTCATTTAGTCTGTTTTTATCGTGTATCCTTTTTCACTTTTCCAACACCTTTCGAGGATAGTGTCTGGACTTTGTGGATATCTTCTTGTGTCTCTTTTGTTCTGTTACTGCTAAACTTCTTCCAGGGCTGGATTCTACGTGTAATGGTCTTATCACAAGTTGCGTTCCACCATCTGTGTTTCCGTTTCTTAGGAAGTCGACGCCAACGCATTGCATTCTGAATTGCCTTCGTGAGGTCTGCCCAATTTTCTATTGAACTTTGATTAATTTCTTCGATAAGTTTGTCTTTATCTTCAAGTATTTTGGGCCAGGTCTTACAATTTTTTTCTGTGTGGTCTCTCTGTTGGCCTAATTTTTACTTGTAGCAAGTGATGGTCTGACTCTAGAATCCTTTGCGTGCTGTCATATTCAGAATTTGGCTTGTATTGTTGCTTGTTACGCCTACATGATCATTTTGACATTATCCACATATGCTTTTGGGCGTTTTACATGTTGTGAGTTTTCGTTTCGGCTTTTGAAATCGAGTTGACATAATTTTTAAGTTAAAATTTTGACAGTAAAGTATGAGATGTACCCCATTCTTGTTGATGCGTTTGTTTGCTGTGTATAGGCCTATGACTTACTAGTACATCCTCTCCTTGCCTAGCTGTGCACTTAAGTCCCCTAATACAATTATAATATGGTTATAAATATGAGGAGCAGTCAAATGAAAACAGAACACCCGCCAAAACCGGACCATGGAATGATTCCTTTTAGAACTAATCACCATTTGTGTTAAGACATTTATCCCACTGGCAGACGAGACGATCAATTCCTGTTTCGCAGAACACGGTTAGCCACTGATGGATCGACAACCAACCCACTTTTACATCCTCGCATATTTTTCTTCAGATCGCCAGAGATATAAAAATCAGATGGTAAAATATGCGGGCTATGCAGAAGCGTAGCACTCATCCGATTGGAAGTGAGTGGCGGCCGTTATCGCATTACAGGATGACTCCGTCCGACAGCATTCCAGCAGCACGACAACAAATGGCAAAGTCAACGGTGGAAACATCCCACATCTCCCCTGTCAAAGAAATTCAAATCTATTGACAAAAGTTACTGTAGGGTCATTATGACCTCCGTCTTCGACTGAAGTAGCCCTCTGCTAGTCGAGTTTCTTGAGTGTGGAATCACGATTAATGAGCAGGATTTAGTGCACGAACTGATCTCTAGATTATATCCCACAAGTTTTCGATGGGGTACACGTGGGCGATCTGGTTGACCAAATCATTAGCTCAAATTTTCGAGAATGTTCTTCAAACCAATCACGAACAGTTGTGGTCCCGTCACATGGATCACTGTCACCCATAAAAACTCCACGTCGTTTGGGAACACGACGTCCATACATGGCTGCAAATAGTCTCCAAGTAGCCGAACATAACGATTTCCAGTTAATGATCAGTTCAGTTTTCCATGTAAACACAGCCCACACTATTATGGAGCCATCACCAACTTGCACAATGCCTTGTTCACAATTGGGTCCATAGTTTCGTGGCTTTTGCGCCACACTTGAACCCTGCCATCAGCTCTAACCAAACTGAAATCGGGACTCATCTGACCAGGCCACGGATTTCCAGTCGTCTAGGGTCTAACCGGTATGGTCACGAGCTAAGGAAAGGCACTGAAGGCGATGTCGTGCTGTTAGCAAAGGGACTAGCGTCGGTCGACTGCTGTCATAGCCCATTAACGGCAAATTTCACCGCACTGTCTTACGGATTTGTTCGTCATACGTCCCACATTGATTTCGGCGGTTACATCACGCAGTGTTGCTTGTCTGTTAGCACCGTCGATTCTACACAAGTGCCGCTGCTCTCGGTCGTTAAGTGAAAGCCATTGGGCACTGCGTCGTCCGTGGTGAGACTTAATGCCTGAAACTTGGTATTCTCAGCGTATTTTGACTCTGTGGATCTCGCAATATCGAATTCCCTAACGATCTCCGAAATGTAACGTCCCATGCGTCTAGCTCCAACTACGATTCCGCGTCGAAAGTATGTTACTTCCCGTCGTGCGACCATTGCAAGCCTTTTTATACGAATCACCTGAGTACAAATGACAGCTCCGCTAATGCACTGCCCTTTCATACCTTGTGTACGCGATATTACCGCACTCTATATATATTCATATCGCTGTCCCACGACTTCTGTCAGTTCAGTGTAAAATAAGTAGAGCAGCGATGGTAGGATCGCTCCTTGTGGCACTCCAGTCTCTAGGTAAAAGACGTAGGAGGAACTGCCATTTACTTACAGTCTGGTCGGTCTCTGGTCCAGTGTGTGTATTAGGAGTGCCTCAGCAGAGGCAGATTGGCTGTGGACAGGTGTGCCGGTGTTTGTAAACAGTAGTGGACGGACCGGTGCAAACAGATGGGTCCGCGGCCGGAGCGGAGGCTGCGCAGGTGCTGCTCTGAAGGTCACGTGGGCCCGCTACCGTTACCCTCTCCCGTTACTCTTACCTCTGGCTGCAGCCGGTGGGGACTCTGCACGCGCCATCCGCCGCCAGACTTTCTCTGCTTGCTTCTAGTCCGCGGCGAGGCATCCTAGTGTTTTTCATACCTGCCCCAACTCTGGACTGGCACAGTTGCAAATCATTCGTTACAGAGTAACAGCTACTCAAAACAAACACGGTATAAAATCAAGTACATCAGATTTGGGGTTTTTAACTCCGCCTTGTGCAAAACACATTGAACTTTTCATCTATTTACACAAACATATTCGACACTTGTGTGTCTTTTCTGTGGGCCTCTTTTTGTTTCTGTAAAAATGTTACTTATTGATGCCTAAAAACTATAAAATGCGCATTTTTTAAATTTTGTTTTGAGTGTTCACCTGAAACTAAACTAATTGTCGAAGTTAACTTGTATAGGTCGGCGTGTTTTTCGCCTTTCTACAGCTTGACAGCGTGTCAGCTGGAAATTCTGTTTGTTGGTGTATCGTAGGTTCCGTAGTTTATGAAAGTGTGCACTTTGTGTAGTAATGTATGCAAGTGTCTATGCGACAAAACATTGTTTGCATCAGTTAATGCATTTTAAGCTATAAAACTTTCATCTAATGATCTGTTTGCTCTCAGTGCCACGAAACACCGAAACACAATTCGGGCTATTTGTATTTTGGGTACCCCGTATCAGGCGACCTTCTTGTACACTATCTGATCAAATGTATTTGGACACCTACAAGTGGACACCAGTGTAAGAAGTAGCCACCCGTCGCATGTATAACGACTTCGGCTCATCTGAGGACACTCTCAGTAAAGTGTCTGAATGTCTGTGGAGGAATGGCAGGACTGATGTTGGACGCTGGAGTCTGGGATGAAGTCGACGTTGTAACTCAAAGCAGCTCCATCCAGTTTAGGACTCTGGGCAGGCAAGTTCATTTCAGGAATGTTATTCTCCACAAACCACTGCTTCACAGATGATGCTTTATGACAGGATGCACTGTCATCCTGACACAATCAGTCATCATTTAAGAATTATTCTTCTACCGCACGTGGTAGACAATCCTGTGAGATGTGTTCATATCCTTCCAGATTTGGAGTTTTCTTAAGTGTAATAAGGGGACCACACCCTAACCACGAAAACCACCACCTCTGATCAATAGCACCATTCGTCACTAGTTTCCAGTCACACCACTGCAAGCGTTGCTCAACACTGACTACAGAAGTGTGTCGCTTACGAGGGGCTGCTCGACCAATTTACACCAGTACTTTTAACTCCGAAGTCACAATCAGTGTTCGACCTGGAGCAACGGCCGCACTTCGGAACGCACGAGTGATTCCTTCCGCTGGTTTTTTACAACCAGCCTCCGCAATGCTCGATGGTCCCTGAACGGCAATACGCGGGGTCATCCTGGTCTTGGTTTAATTGAAGTTATTTCTTCCCTTTTCCACGTCACGAATACATCACCAACAGTCGACTTGGGCAGCTTTAGAAGGGCTGAAATGTCCATGGCGGATATGTTACTCAGGTGACATTTGGCTAGGCCACGTGAGCTCTCCTGACCGACCCATTTGACTGCTACTGCTTCTCTGCTGACAACACGATACTCATTGCATTCTTTTATACTGCCGAGTTCACTTACCGTGACATCTAGCAGTCAATTCCGCACTGCATATGGGTGTACGTATCTCTTGATCAGATAGTGTAACTAGTGACGATTTTTTCGTATAAAATCGTCTCTAAAACTTTAAGCACAACATATCTGTGGCTGCTTTTAATCCTTTCCCGCACCCGTATTTCTCACGGAGGAACTTTGCACAATTACACAGCGCGTACGAGCGACAAGATAACGTGGTCATGACTGGTGGCTCAGAGAAAGCGATTGTTCAGTACAAACTAAAAAAAAGTACTTAGGATAAACACTTTATCAGAAACACTGAGAACTTTGAATCCCACTGGCGCCTCACTGTATCAGCGTCCGAAAGTAACAAATCTATATATATATAAAAGAAAGTCGTGTTAGTTACACAATTTATAACTGAAGAACAGCTGGGCCGATTTGACTGAAGATTGGTGAAGAGGTAGCTTAGAACCAGGAGACGGACAAACGATACTTTTTATCCCGTTCGACCTCTATAAAACGTGGTATAACAAAAACGCATCTGGCATGCAATAACAAAACGCAAATGTCAGCTAAATGTCTATGGTTAAGTATCAGTATATATCATTAATTAACAATTTAAAGAAATAATTTTATTTTCTTCGAATTATCATTAACAATGCCACGATCAAGACGATCGAATATTTCTCGACAAAGCCGTAATGCAAGAAGTATACAAAACATGGCGAATTAAAGAACTGAAGAAGAACTACAAAAGTAATGAATGAATGATTGAGTGAGCGAGCATTTTTAGCGGCTAAGAATAAAGATGTAGATGACCTAAACTACTTGATTCAGAATGAGATCATTGGTAAAATGCATTCATTCAAACCTATTGACTGTGTAACAAATGAAGATCAAGCCACCAACCACCCAATTGAATTTTTTAACTCCTTGGATGTGCCTGGCTTACGACCGCTAAATTTACGCCTAAAAGTTGGCTCCGTAGTAATCATGCTTCGAAACCTAAACCAACCACAACTGTGCAACGGTACGCGTTTGGTGGTAAGTAAATTGATGAACAATGTTATTTACGCGATGATACTCAAAGGAAAATTCGAAGGTGAGGAAGTTCAAATTCCGAGGATCCCGATGATCCCAACCGATATGCCGTTTGACTTTAAAAGACTTCAATTTCCGATCCATCTTGCATACACCATGACCATTAACAAATCACAAGGCTAAACCTTGAAAGTTTGTGGTTTAAATCTGGAATATCGATATTTTTCACATGGTCAATTATATGTGGCATGTTCACGGGTCGGAAGACCATCTGTGTTGTTTGTTCTTGGGCCTGATAAAAAAAGTCGGGTTTCACAAGGTACTTAATTGAAGAGTGGAAGCTATGCACCAAAAAACATAAAGTATAAAGAATCATTAAAATACTTAATTTTTTTATTTGTATATCCTAATAAAAAATTGAACTTAACATCCAAAATCTGATTATTTATTGGCTTTAAGGCGGAACAGAATTCGCCGGGTCAGCTAGTATATAATAAGTGCGCCTCCGCTGTCTATCGGAGGGCACCTGCAAACAAAGCCGCAACTGAACAGCTTGAGACGACTAGGGCAACTAGAAAATTCCAACAGCAACAATCAACCAGTTAACCGACGACCAACGACCCGACCAGGACGAATAACACAGGGGAAAAGGTCAGGCGCTTCAGTCTTGCTGGAGGACAGAGCAGGTGACAGAAAAACTGTGCAAGTTGCAACTACCTAAAAGGAAATTGAAGAACACATACAGAATTCACAAGAGTCACGTCATACCTGTGCAGTCAGGAAATACTAAACCAAATCGTCGAAAGTGTAAAAATATGCAGGAAGTGAAGAACCAGTTGTTAAAAATAAATATACTGGTAATACCGCCGAAGCTGGGCATTCGGATCCGGGGGCCCAGCATCATTGCGCAACAGACCAGTCGGAGGGTCCTAGGATCCCTAACGCTAAACATAGGAACAGACATCAAACGTTCATAGGAACACTGAACGTGAACTCAATGCTGAGAACAGGTAAACAAAAAGAACTGACAAAACTAATGGATGAACACAAACTAAAAGTTCTGGCTATACAAGAAACAAGATACCCAGATGAGGATACAGTACAGGCAGACCAGTACAGGATTTATAAAGGGAAACCAGCACAGATAGTAAAGAATACAAAAGGTCTTCGGGTATATGGCACAGCATTTGTGATACATAACTCATTTTCTACTAAGGTACTAGAATTTAAATCTAAATCACCAAGAATATCATTGATAACATTCAGAAATAAAAATAAAAAGTACACACTTATAAATGCCCATGCACCAATAAATAAAGACAACCAACAAAATCCAGAGAAAGTGCAGACATTTTGGGAGGAACTGGAAGAAACAATAGGGAAGATCCCTGAGCAACACACTACAATTCTGTTAGGAGACTTTAATGCACAAATTGGAAGAAACGAATTATCAAAAAGCACAGGGAGGTTTACAGCACACACTAAAACTAACATGAATGGCCAGAGATTAGTAGAGTTTTGTGAGAAATTCAAATTGAACATTATGACAACTAAATTCCAGAAGAATCCCAAAAAACAAACAACATGGAAATCACCGAACAAATTACTTGGCGAGTTCCAGATTGATCACGTGGCAATAAGTTATGATAATTCAAGGGACATTCAAGATGTACAGGTGGTGAAAGGGGCCAACTTTGATTCTGACCATTATCTGACCAAAATTAAGATGAAATTAACACCAGAAAGAAGTCACAAGAGTGACGAAACAAAAATAGCCAAATACAGAGTACAGGACTTAATGCTCAATCAGCAAGTCTTAGACGACTACAAGGAAAAGACAGATAAAATCAAAAGTCACAAATGGGAAGAAATTGCAACCTCAATACGAGACGCAGCAGAACAAACAATTTTACTAACCAAAAAGAAAAAGCATCCCTGGTGGAATGAGGTCTGTGAGAAAGCACTACAGAAAAGAGCCAGAACTTGGGAGAAATACAACTCAACCAAAAGGCCAACTGACTGGGAGCAGTTCAAAACGCAAAGACGTGAAACGACGAAAATCATTAAAAGTGAACGAAGGAAATATGACACACAACAAATACAGAAAATACAAGATGAATTTTCTAAGAATAATACACGCAATTTCTTTCAAACATTCAGAACTACAATAACAAGATATAAACCACCGACACTCTGCTTCAAAGATGAAAAAGGAAATCTGATCATCAGCGTGGAACAAAATTGCCAACACCTAGCGAACTACTTTGAAACGCTGCTAAGCTGCAAAAGACCTGATGAAACCTTGACATTTGAGAAGCCTAAGAATAAGCTACCAGACTCTGAACCACCTAATAAAGAAGAAATTAAAGAGATCTTGAAAGGATTGAAAAACAATAAAGCATCTGGTAAAGATTCGTTAGTCACGGAACTACTGAAATACGCACGAGAAAACTTAATAAATAATTTCGAGGCGCTGTTTGAAGAGATTTGGAATACAGAGAAGATTCCGGAGGAATGGAAGACAGCATTGATTCATCCGTTACATAAGAAGGGTGCCAAGACAAATGCAAATAACTACAGAGGTATCTCATTGTTATCAGTGGCCTATAAGATCCTATCCAAGGCACTACAAAACAGGATTGAAAATCAGGTAGAGAAAGAACTGGGTGAATATCAGGCTGGGTTTAGAAAAGGAAGATCATGCAGTGAACAGATATTCAGTCTACTCTCCATAATACAACTTCGCGCACGCACATCGAAAAATCTAGTAATTACATTCATAGACTTCAAAAAAGCATATGATTCTATTGATAGACCAACTCTGATTAACACATTAGAAGAATTTGGGATTGATGATAAAAGCAGAAGTCTAATCCAGGAAACCCTTACGGGAACAAAATCGCAAGTGAAGTTTTTGGGTAGATTGTCACAGCCGTTTGTAATTGGAACAGGTGTTAGACAAGGGGATGGGCTCTCCCCGCTGTTGTTTAACATTGTCCTTGAAAAAGTGGTCAGGGAATGGAGAAAGAAGATGGCAGAAGCTGGAGTGAAAAATGGGATAACGTTAGGAAGAAATAAAACAAAAATTGAATGTCTGGCATTTGCTGATGACATGGCAATATTGGCAGATGACATCGAAACAGCAAAGATTCAGATAGAAATGCTGCATGAGATCGCTGAGAAGACAGGTCTACAAATATCGTATGAAAAGACAGAACTGATGATACAGGACAAAACAGACCCAACACAGACATTGCAAACTAAATATGGAATAATTAAGAGAGTTCATAAATTTAAGTATCTAGGGGAATGGATTACACCGACAGGGTTACCAAATGTTTCACTACAGGAAAGAGCAATAAAGATGGAAACGGCATACCAGCTATGCCGAAATGTATACAATAAAAAGTCGATCTCCATCAATGCCAAGCTCAGGCACTACAATGCGGTAATAAAACCAGAAAGTTTGTATGCGATTGAATGCATCCCACTGAACAGAAAACGTCTGTTGGAGAAATTGGAAATAAAAGAGAGAAAAATACTGAGAAAGATCTTAGGACCTAAAAAGGATGGACAGGATTATAAATTGCGATCCAATAAAGAGTTATACGAGAAAATTGAAAAACTGACAACATCATTTAAAAAGAGAAGACTGAGTTTCTATGGGCATGTCAAAAGAATGGCACCAGAAAGAACGGCAAAGAAAATCATGGAATACATGGAAAGCAGAAAGACACAAATTAACTGGCTGAAAGAAGTAAAAGAAGACATTGCAGAAATGAACATTATACCAGAGACAGTTTACAACAGAATGGAATATAGGAATGCCATCAACAAAATACAGGGATTCAAAGACCGAACGCAATCAAAGAAGACGGGAACAACCTGGTCGCAAGAACGTAAAGAAGCCCACTCAGAAAAAATGAAGAAGTACTGGGAAGAACGCAAGAAAAAGCACAAGAAATGACTGATGCTTAGCGTAGTCCAAAGTTGACTGTAACGAATAATAATAATAATACTGGTAGGAGGTCTGGTGACTGTAGAGTACCTAGTTTTACAGACTGCGTTCCGTAAAAACTTCAAAACCACTTCTGAAAGCGAATAGTGTACAATACAGGTCGCTACCAGCACTTTAGGTACACGATGAACGGTGAGCCAGTTAAGGCACGAAGCACCAACGTCGGCACAGATTTCCTATCGATATGCCTTGTTTTAACAAGAGTAAGCAAGCTTGGATAACACGTACGGAGGGACTTAGTGACCTCCAAGTCTACTTGTTAAGAGAAACCATACAGAGACCCGTCAAAGCCCCACCTGAAAGACCCGTGTCTGGGTGGCCACTGGCCATGTTACTTCAGTAACAGGGAAAAACTAATCTATATAAATATGAGTAAGACCGGTGAATCGAGGGTTCCGTACCAACTTTATTATGCATATAAAAGTTCATTCGTCCCAATAATCGAGAATTGCGATCGTTTTTGACTGTTACCTGCATCGATACCTGCAAGATATCCAAATACGTGACATAAATGGAACTATCTTTTCACTGCGTTGACGTAGGAGCTTAAATTGTTTACCGCGGGTGTAGACCGTATACTTTGCTATGTGACAGCGTATGTTTCAACTTCATACATACACCCGTTCATGAGAAACAGGTGTCTCAACAGACGGAAAGACAGATGCATAACAAATGACAAAACAATGTTTTTTGTGTGTCATATAATCACAAATAAATAATTTTATGATTTTTCACTTGCTTGTACTTTGAAACCTTGCTTCTTTCGAATTTTCACGTTCTAGGTCAACGTGAAGAACGCTACAGATTTTTATGGAAGAGTTTGCGAGTAGGTAAACATGTGACTTGAATGGCCGTATCTTCTGCTTGCACTGACGTAGAAGCTTAAATTTTTTACGCCGCCAGGGGTCCACAGACCGTAGTATGACATAAATTTAAAAGTGGTTAGGATTTCTGGTGAAAGATCATAGGTCCCAAGTTCGATTCCCAGAAATCACCTCATATTTCTGGAATGGTGTCTTCTCAGAGTTATGAGCCAAACGAGAAGCTGCATGAATTAAAAAAAAAAATTGTGAAGCAGACACTCAAGCCGCAGAAGTGTAATTCACCTGTCGAAGCGATTATTGTTGCAATTATAATGAAAACTATTATTCTGTGGTCAATGGCAAGTGGGCATTTGGCATTATGGCAGTGGGACGAGAGAAACCTGTTGGTGACTTGTATTAGGCCCCTATGCAAACGAGCGGACGGTCGCCCACGAAACGAGATGGTCACGATATGCAGAACCGGAACAACTGCTCGCCTGAAGACGGACGCAGTTGGTGTTACGCAAGGCAAGTGACACCGAAAGTGGCCAACTGCTGCGACATCGCTGGACGGAGGGGAAAGGACACGAGGCTGGGTCACTGCCTTCCCAAGTCGCCCTGTTCTCTCGCCGCAGCAGAACCGGTCGTTAATACATTATTACTGGATAACCCACTCAGCTGCTTCATTCGTAGTATTTAATATTCAAAAGCTAAAACTGAAACTCTGTCTACATTCAGTACTGACCGACCACTTTGCCATCCTCTGTCAGGTGTCATTCGGATGTGGTATAGAGGGGCATGCCGTCAGCACGGCGCTCACGTGGCCCTGGTTAGCTCCCAAGACCTTGGAGCCGCTAGTTATCAACCAAATAGCTCCTCAATTGGATCATGAGGCTGCAGTCCTTCCACAAATGAAAAATCCTTGGCAGTACCGGGACCTATGTATAGCAGTCAGACACGCTAACCACTGACTTAAGAGGAAGTCAAGGTATGTAGTAGTACTATTCCATATTTAGGTGAAGCTTCAGCCCAATTACATGGAAGCTCCGTTGAAAAATTCACATTTAAAATACGTTTGTACTAGATAGTATTTCATACTGAAATCAGTGCCGACTCCTAACCACGCCTTCGCAATCATTTCCAAATCCATTTGCTTTCGGAGTCATTTTTACTGCAACATTTCCTGATTATATTGTCGTACACCGTCATTCGCGACTGTTTCTTCTGTTAGTTACGGTACACCTTGTGTAATCTCATTAGTAGGATGAGATTTCACATCACCAAAATAAGGACCTGAGAAACAAAGAAGGAATACATTTTAATGGAATACCTCTGGACTAGCTTTGTTTAGAGGATGAGACTGTCTCCTTTACGCACAGACTTCACAAACGAATGGACGAGCTTAAACCAGGAGCTGGACTGAAGCTTGGGTACAAGAAAGATAACCTCGAGGAACCACGTTTAGCTTTTGCCAATGACTTCATCTTACTAGAAAATAATACAGAGGACGCTATTTGGACTCTACAGAGCTTTTACAGTGTATCAGTTAAGACTGGCTTGAAGATCAACATCCACAAGACTTAATTCACGACCAATATCAAGGAAAGTCCCTCTACAATTCGAGTAGGAGTCACCACGATAAGGAAAGTATCTGCAGTCAGATACCTAGGAGAGTGGATCTCTGCAGAGCAGGGTGAGGAAGCTAGCCATAGATACCAGATTCACGTAATTTGAAAGGGCTTACTACTCCTGCAGAAGTATCTATTCGTCTTAATGCTTCTCCAAGAACCTCAAACTTTGACTCTAATAATCGGCAGTAAAACCTTCTGTTCTGCATGCCTTCGAGTGCCACTCAGGAAACTGGAGATAAAGAGAAGGAAGATCCTGAGAAGGATACTAGGGCCCGTAAGAGAAGAGGAAGGATCTACAGAATATAGAACAACGAAAAACTGTTCCAACACCAGGACGACGTCGTGACGTGTCTAAGGGAAATGCGACTGGCCTATTATGAACACCTGACTCCCATAAAGCCGGGAAGACTCACCAACACGATCTTCTTAGTGACAGGTAGAGGAAAGGTCTCAAAAACAAATGGGTCGCAATGATAAAATCGAATCCGGAACAAATGGAGATCACACTGGAAGAAAACACAAGACTGATCGTGGTTACGGCAAGCCAACTGGCAGGGAGATTTCTCAAAATCTCTTAGCCGTAAGACGATCGCAGTGGAGGTGGATGGAGGAGAGAAATCTGACTCACAGCCACACAATGATTGACTACTGGAAGACGAAGAGAATAAAATTCTTACCGAAGAGTTGATACAAGCGAGGTGTTTGGTCCCTTGCTATTCATGTAATGTATTAATGACCTAGAGGATAATATTAATAGTAACGAAGATTTTTCGCAGATGATACAGTTACCTGTAATGAAGTATAGTGTGAAAGATACTGCACAAATATTCAGTCAGAACTTGACAAATTTCAAAGTAGTGCAAAGATTGGCAACTCCCTTCAAATGTTCAGAAATTTAAAATTCTGCGCTTGGCAAAGTGAAAACACGTAGTATCCCTTGAATATAATGTCAGTCACAACTGCAATCCGTAAATTCATTCAAATGCCTGGGTGTAACCGTTTGTAAGGACATGAAATGAAATGATCACGTAGGCTCAGTCATGGGTAAAGGAGGTAGCAGACTTTGGTTTGTTGATAGAATGCTAGGGAACTGAAATCAGTCCACAAAGAAATTGCTTACATGTCACTCGTACGACCCATCCAAGAGTATTGCTCAAGCATGTGGGACCTTTACCAGATAGGACTGACAGGGGATTATGAATGTATACAGAGAAGGGCAGCACGATTTGTCACAAGTTTGTATGACTTGCGGTAGATCGTCAGAAAGATGTTAAAAGAACTGAACTGGCAGAGTCTTGAATATAGACAGAAAGTGTGCTTCTAAAGTGCTAGGAGCCGGCTTAAATGATGGCTCTAAGAATATACTACAAGAATATAAGAATATACTACGACCCTACAAGATCAGAATTATTACAGCACGCACAGAGGCATTTAAACAGTCATGCTTCCTGCACTCCATACGTGAATGGAAAAGGAAAGGGATGTAGATTGTGATATTTCTGGCTGTGGCCACCAGTATTTTATTTTGCTAGATTTTATTGTGCCAGAAGCTCGCCTTGATAGAGCTTGGTACACGTGAAGTAGCATATGGTACAAAAGTGGAGTGAGGTACAAGCGACAGATGGTACTGTATGTACCGGTCCCGTGGGAGAGTCCGCCAGTTGTACTGAACATCATTCTGATTGGTTGACACATTCGGTTGTAAGGCGCCAGAACGCCTAAATCCTCTTATTAATTATTTATATATTTTTCATTGTATTTAACCGTATTTAGTACGACAATCTCTTATGGTGACCCTACGAGTCTTCCGTTTTTGTTTATTAAATGTCACTAGTTTTGAGAAACATAAGAGTAACGATATTGCAACCGAAGTACTTCGGGCACCGTCGGGCCGCTTTGGCGCGCCTGGGAGACGAAGTACTTCGGCCGCGCTAGTCATTCGGTTTCGGTCATTCAGAAGATCCGGTCACGCAACTCTGTCTCGGGTGTTGTTCTTCAGAGTCGGACGTGTAACTGTTTCGGTCGTTCAGGAGGAATGGACATGTCGTACTCTATTTCGGAAGTTGTCAGAAAAGTTACTGTACAATTAAGAAAGCTATGTGGAGTGTTGTAAAAGACAGTATAAAATGTGTGATTATTTAAACTATAACAGAACAGGATACAGTAATGAGAAGTGTCGCCTACCATCATTGTCAGTACTGCAGATCTTGCCCTCTGTAGATACGGAGATTAACCTGGGCAAGTGGCACCCCATAAAAAGCACAATCACAGTTTCAAGTGGACAGCATAGCAGCCTCCGCCGAAGGAGATCCCACGACCGACGAGCTGTCTTCTGCGCTTGGGGACACAACTTTAGCGACAGATTAGGTAGAAAGAACGGTTAGGGACTCTTACTCAATCTCTCCAGATCTCTCCAGATTCCAGATATGACTTCCAAAGGACACGCATAATTTATAAGATGCAGATGGAAGTAGATGGCGGCGGTGACGACGGCGACGATGAAGAAGAAGAAGAAGAAGAAGAAGAAGAAGAAGAAGATGATGATGATGAACGAATGAGTGGAAAGAAAACGAAACAAACACAAAAGTAAAAATTTTCTAGTAAAAAGTAGGGCCTTCTAAACTACACCTGCAATAAGTTTCAAAACGAAAGCTCAGACTGAGTGTGCATTAATACATTGATCGCCATAAAAAGAGCTGAGGTGGATTGTGATCACTGTAAGCAGGCAGGTCAATGGTACAACACATACGAAGTTTAAAGGATCAACTTTTTTTTTTCTACACGGCTCCGAAACATACGTGTTAGTATGGCGTTACGAATGTAAGCGTCCAGGCGTAGCAGCGTGGACTTATACAGCTATGTAATGTAGTTGTGTGATATTCTATCGCATGCCACTTGCAGCTGAGCACACAGTTCCCACAGGTTAGTCGGTGGAGGTGGAGTCCTATTCACACGCTCTGTGACACTCCACAGATCCTCGATTGGGGAGAAATTGGGCGCTGTGGCTGGCTATGTCAGACTATCCACGGCTGCAAGCCACGCTCGGGAGGTGGCAGCAGTAAGAGGATGGTCGTTGTCCTGTTGAAATAGGGCATGGGCGTGGGCATTCACGAATGGCAGAGCCAACGGTTGAAGGATCTCCTCCACATATTGCACCAGTGTTACGAAGCCCTTTAGGATCTATAACAATGAGAGGACATCATAAGATATCACTTCCCACTTCATCACACCAGGCTGTGGGGATGTGTAGTGGGAGACTACAAACGGCTCTTCTTGGCGCTCTCCACTGCGCGTCCTCACACGGACCCTGTGGTCATCGTCTCCAAGGTAGAAGTGTGGCTTGTCACTAAGGATGACCTGTTGCCAGTCTTCAAGATCCAGTGTCCGTCATTGCTGATGCTAGGTGAGTCAGCACGACGATGCAGGTGTGTGAATGACAGCTGTTGTCACGGTCGATGTGTGTGGCGTGATGCAACTGCCTATGGTACTAGTGAGAGATTGCAGGGCACTCTCATTTCTGATACGATGTTATGCTGCTTAATGTTCTTAGGGATGATGATCTTTGTTACCTGGTTGCTATACTGAATGCGATGTGACTTCATTCATATGATGAAATGGTTGGCAGTAGTTACTGCTATTTATTGTGTGCGTTTGCGAAGGAATAGTGGTAAGCTTTACCTGCGTTCCAAGGAAGAGGGTGTCGAGTTAATTGACTTCAGTAAAAGTGTACGGCAGCTGAGGGATGAGGAGTGCGATTTTTCTGTGGACCTGGATGAAAACGTTTGTGGACTGCCCAGTCCCTCAGTCTCATTGTGCAGACACAACGGATGGCGCTGGTTGGTCGTCGGCCGCCGACATGTAGGCTGACTATGGCCGAGGAGTCGCTGGAGCTGTGGGCAGAGCATTGATGACTGGCAATAAAGCATAGGACGGGCCCTTGTTAGGTAGGAAGCCGATGAGACGGCTGTGAGTTTCTGCGAATTTCCGTGGGCCAGGTTAGTGGCGTGCAGACTCTGCTACAAAACATATTTGCGAAGGCACGAGTCTTTTAGCGAGTTTATGGCCGTTCTTTGGAAAGTTCGAAATGGAAGCAACACGGGAGATAACGATCATTCTATGGAGGGCTGTGGTTCCATCCAGGTCAAGCTTTTAGCAAAGACACGGCCAAAACGTGTGGGAAAGAGGCCACAAAGCTGAGTCTTTTTTCCTTTTTTTCCCAGTTAATTTTTAAAGTTGTTGGTTGATCAAATCTGTGTATGCAGAGCAGGGGGCAGTCTCACAGCTTTGAATACCGCGCTCCAGCTCGTGATTGGCATGTGCTATAGTTGGTGTAGTCTAAGCAAGTAAATGTGCTATGCTACTGAGCTGGTGAGGAAAACTGAGAGAAAGAGATCAACACACTTACACACTTTTGTACTGGTGCTTCGCTAATAAAGAACGGCAGGTATGTACCTAAACAGTGAGACTTGTGTCCTTTGCTAGTGTGCCACTTAGAGGTACTGCTTCTTGCATCATGCACACAACGAGTGATGTGTGGGTGTACTTATTTGTTTTGAGCCTGCCGTCTAAACATTTGACACATTCCATCACGCACAGTCGTTTCACAGACTCAAATTGGTTTGGCAGACCAGCAAACATTGGGCCATACCACAGATTCACATGTATGAAGTCAGGTAAAGCGATTAGTTCTGGTTAGTGTCATGTGTTGATCCCCAGCCGATCACTTTGTTCACTGTAGACCGCATATCATTGAAAGCGTTTGTTAAATAAAAAAGTTTGTGTGGGACTTGTTTAGCCATCTTTTGTCATGTGATGTTAAGAATGAATAAATCAGTTGTTATTTAGACCACAACTCTTTCTAGTGTTCTGATTAACATTACCTTTGCCATTTTATTGAAGACTTGATTGCAATAGAAAGATGGAAACTTGCATTAGCACTTGCTGAATGTGGCACACAAGGCAGGAGAGTCCGTTGCTTGGTCCCCTATTGTTGCCGCTGCATCTGTTCACACATGGTGGTCGATCCGTCAGTCGTGCCTCCTTGTGGAGTGTGTCAAATGTCCAGATCCTACCCGTGGTGCATGCATACGCGGCTAACTGTGCAAAAGTAAATCACAGGTATAGCTGATGGTGTGCAAGATACCTATCCAGTTTGCAGTGGATCCTCAAGGTCATTAATACGTAACTTTTGTGTGTGTGTGTGTGTGTGTGTGTTTGTGTGTGAGAGACACTGTGAGGGCTAAAGGACAGGGTGAGGACGTGGCCTGCTCGCTCCCCAGACCTCAGTTCCCTAGCCCTTTGATTGTGGAGACACTGGTCTACGTCACGTCAGTCAACGATGTGCGGATAATATGGGGTCGCGTGTTTAAAGCGTACCAGCAGGTACAGTAACAACCGGGTAGACTTCAAAGGGTGCGTCATTCCTTACGCTGGAATTCAGATGGGTGGATTGTCATGAATGGACGCCACATTGAACACCTCATGTAAACAGGCGTTTACCGCATAAATTATGCATTTCCGGACCCATGCTTATTGGACTTAGTTTTGTTGTATTCGACACATTTATTTGAGCACCCCGTATATATATATAATCAGGCAATAAGTGTGGCAGATGACAAAAATATTTTCTCTTCATAGAGGATACAAGTGTTGTTGTGAAAGACGCTGAAAGTAATATAAACAGTGTAGCGAACACGATACCCAGTAACATAAACAGTGTAGCGAACACGATACCCAGTAACATCAGCACGTTTATGTCAGAGACCAGATTAACACTTAACTCCAACAAAACGCGATGCAAACTGTTCCTGACACAGAAGTCTTGTAAAAGCGAAATTTTACTGTGGTCAAAGTGAAGTCGACCATTTTAAATTCTTGGACTGATGGTAGATTCGAACAGACGTAGTTTTCATCCATGATTGAAAGAGCAGAAGAGAAATCAGTAGACACAGCTGTGGAAAATAGCGACAACACTGGAGAAGGCAGTCTTACGATACTTCCAGTGAAATGTCTTGAACAGTCAAGGTGAGACACAGTGTACGCCCTGTTTCTGTTCTTGATCCAAATGGGCGCTTCATTGAGTGGTATGCATATATATGTAGCGTGTGCCAGTGCTCCACTTTTAAGAACACCTGACTGTTCGCTGTTAAATGACTCCCCTCCCTATTTCTCGGTCGTAAACAAGACGGTGCTGTCACCCTGGCCAGGTAACCAGTTCACTTTGCAGGTCAATTATTCAAGGAGAAATATGGGCAGGATACCTTACATACCTTGGACACTCTAACAGTTTCGTTAATGTTTATAGGAATCGAAGGGAAGTTTCGAGCAAATGGTAACACCTGTGCTTTTGTAAGTTACCGAAATATTGAAGTAAATGCGATTTTTCTTTGAATTTTTACACTAGTAATCTGTTATTTTCAACAAGTCTCGAATATTGTTTAAAAGAAGTAGCAGAACGGCGGTTACTATGGACAGGCACGGAGTTTGTGCCACTTGGTTTTTCTCAGGTTTGCCGCAAAACAGCGGACTCTTGCCAGAACTTGAGTGATGTAGCTATTGAGCTTGTATCGCAAGCGAATTTTGTTTTTTAGTGTCGAAGCTGTTGAATGGTGTAATTTTTAACATTGGTTCATTTTTTTTATAGGTAACTATTAATAATTTCGTTCTAGTATTAATGTTAAATTAGTCTAATGCTGATTGTATTGCAATAATTAAATTTCGCTCACCGAAACTGGTTTATGTTTCCGTCATGTTAATACGCAGTACCAGTCCGGTAGAGTGGGCCGTACCAAAGTCAGATGGTATGAACCATATAAGTATTTTTCTTTTGTTTTTAGCGCACGATGCCTGGGTTGAAGAAGAAATCTGCCGGTGAGGATTGAGGGGAGTGGTTCGAGACGGCAATGAAGCAAGCTTTTCAAGTGATTTGGTAGGCGAAATGACCGAAAGGGCTGCTGGCGATCGTTTTAATGTTCGCAGAGCCACACTGCGAAGGAGTTTAAAATCAGTTGCAGGGAATCAGCAAGGATCTAGGACTCCTTATACAGGGTTTATCAGATCATCATTTGAAGAAAATCACGAAGAAATACTTGTAGCAAACATAAGGTATTTAGATTGGAGATTATTGCCGCTAGTTTAGATAAAATTTCAAAACTTGGCTTACAATTTGGCAGAAAATTTAAAACTGTCTCACAGATTTAACAGAGAAAAGAAATTATCATGTAAAGATTCCTACCGAAACTTTAGAAACTGTGCTACAGAAAAACGCAGTACATATGTTTAATCCGTTGTCAGGTTAAGCCGACAACGAATTGGAAAGTTTTTTACCGACCATGTTTTTAGTATTTTGTGATTTTGATATATAAAGATATTAATTTGTCTGAACCAAAAAACATCGTTTTTTATTTGAAAGGCTATATTTTGTCATACGACCCACATCACCTGGCACTTTTCTTAAAATCGTTGTTAGAAAATCTTTCCTTGTTGTGCGTCGTTTACACCATATACACCGAGAAATGTTTAAGTAAGGTTTTATGCAGTTATACCATATTTCAAAATACAAACAAGAGTTTCGTACCAATTTTGGCTTTAGTGGCCTATACTACTCGCTGTTATATTAAATCGTTCCATTTAGAACCGTAATTGTTTCAGTATTTCGACAGATAAAAAACATGGTAGTGTACTAATACAGTCGTTTTCTTGCCACTTTACTAAGCATCAATTGCTAGAAACTTAATTTTCATATGTTGGGCAGTTTACGAAATATTATGGGTGTCCAGGTTTGTTGGTTTAGCCTGTAAATCAAATGTCGGAAAACCATGAAGGAAAGAAAGAACGAAAGAAAGGAGTCGCGTTACTTTCTGTGGCAATGACAATGAAGATGAAAGCATTGATACAGCATCATAAGAGTGAAACAATAGGCTTTCTGCTTGCTGGAGCATCTGATCGCAGCAAGAGTGTTCACCGTCTCTTTTAGAGCGTGAAGGCTATGGACAATAGAGGATGTCCAAGGTACGCACTGGGAACTTTGTCCGACTAGCGGTACTAGAATTTGCATGTCCTGCACTCATAAATTACTTGAACTTCAGCATACGTCCCAGTATGCCTAGTCTACACTGAAATTTATTCCTCAGTACTTCATCCAGTCCTCCTAACCCCACCAAGAATTTTATTGTACAGAGGTCCTTAAAATCTCGCGTGGTGCGTATTCATTCAGCACAAGAATGTTAGGAAAAGCTAATTTTAATTACATTTTTCTGGATGATTTATTTCCAGACCTAGGCATTGTTGTATTGCTGAATTACTTACAGTATACGATATAAGTTTGTGCTCTGCTCCTATTAGATCTGTTTGTATACAACCGACTTTCGAAATTTTGATATACAGTCCATGCTTACCTTTTTATACTTCAGGACCTCTTTATTGTTTGGCTTTCATCATTATAAATTAATTTTGTGGCATCTTCTAAAATTTGATTTCCAGATCTGACGTTCCTTCGCCTATGGTATAGAACGTCCCTGACGAGCTACGTAAGACTCGTTTTTGCTCCTTCGCTCTTTTCGATCTCTGTTTTAACGTATATAACAAACATAGTGTTTCGAATATGGTGTTTTTCTCTGTAACTTACAAAATAATAAGCGATGGGGATATTTGTTTATGTAGGTAAACGTATCAAACGTTACTCCTTCTCCATAGTTATGATCATAACTTATATAATTATTTTCCATAGAGTTACAGCATCGAAATATAATTTTTTAAATAGAACGTTATTTTCTCCTATTACGTAGCTGACCTATTTACACCAATTGATGCAAAATTTCTATCAGCTTTAGTTATGGAGCTAGAAACGATCAGTGTTCTATGCAACATGCAGTACATAATTGGTTGTGTTAAGATGGATGTTCTGGAGTGGGAATGTTACTTTAAGTGAAACGTTGCAAAGAAGTGCCAATTTTCCTGAATGCACGAATCATTGCGCTTTTAAACGACCTGCGAACGAGATGTGCAATCGCTGGTCATCGGGCCTCAATTAGAAGCGCGACTCATCATTCAAGACAATTCTACTCCACTCAATGAGATTCCCGGCCGAAGGCGTGTCTGAAGGCAACCCGAACAGCGGTGGGATGCCAGTCTGACTGTCGCCCTCCATCGCCATACCGCCCGACTACCAGGAGTTATGCCTTTTCTTTTTATAACAGAACCCCTTTGGTTGTCTCACGCGGCACCCTTACAGCACAGCGGTACGTTGACGATATTCTACTCTCCGTTTTGTTGCATTTTATGGGAACCCGTCTTGGGCATACATTTCAGCAAGATAATGCCCGACCGCACACGGCGAGAGTTTCTACTGTATGTGTTCGCGCTTGCCATACACTACCTCGACCAGCGCATTAGCCAGATCTAACAAATTCAGAACGTTTAGAGCATTATAAGCAGGGCCCTCCAACCAGCTCGGGCTTTTGGCGATCTAACTCTGTAGGAATCAGCATGGGTTTCGAAAAAGACGATCGTGTGAAACCCAGCTCGCGTTATTCGTCCACGAGACTCAGAGGGCTATAGACACGGGTTCCCAGGTAGCTGCCGTGTTTCTTGACTTCCGCAAGGTGTTTGATACAGTTCCCCACAGCTGTTTAATGAACAAAGTAGGAGCATATGGACTATCAGACCAATCGTGTGATTGTATTGAAGAGTTCCTAAATAACAGAACGCAGCACGTCATTCTCAGTGGAGAGAAGTCTTCCGAAGTAAGAGTGATTTCAAGTGTGTGTCGTAGGACCGTTGCTATTCACAATGTACATAAATGACCTTGTGGACAACATCGGAAGTTCACTGAGGCTTTTTGCGGATGATGCTGTAGTATATCGAGAGGTTGTAACAATGGAACATTGTACCGAAATGCAGGAGGATCTGCAACGAATTGACGCATGGTGCAGGGAATGGCAATTGAATCTCAATGTAGACAAGTGTAATGTGCTGCAAATACATAGAAACAAAGATCTTTTATCATTTAGCTATAATATAGCAGGTGAGCAACTGGAAGCAGTTAATTCCCTAAATTAACTGGGAGTAGGCATTAGGAGTGATTTAAAATGGAATGATCATATAAAATTAATCGTCGGTAAAGCAGATGCCAGACTGAGATTCATTGGTAGAATCCTAAGGTAATGCAATCCGAAAACGAAGAAAGTAGGCTTCAGTACACTTGTTCGCCCACTGCTTGAATACTGCTCACCGGTGTGGGATCCGTACCACACAGGGTTGATAGAAGAGATAGAGAAGATCCAACGGAGAGCAGCGCGCTTCGTTACTGGATCATTTAGTAATCGCGAAAGCGTTACGAAGATCATAGATAAACTCCAGTGGAAGACTCTGCAGGAGAGACGCTCAGTAGCTCGGTACGGGCTTTTATTAAAGTTTCGAGAACATACCTTCACCGAGGAGTCAAGCAGTATATTGCTCCCTCCTACGCATATCTCGCGAAGAGACCATGAGGATAAAATCAGAGAGATTAGAGCCCACACAGAGGCATACCGACAATCCTTCTTTCCACGAACAATACTAGACTGGAATAGAAGGGATAACCGATAGAGGTACTCAAAGTACCCTCCGCCACACACCGTCAGGTGGCTTGCGGAGTATGGCTGTAGATATAGAAGTAACGCGCCAATGGGACAGAATTTGGCCCAATATTCCTTAGGAGGACATCCAACAATTCTGTCATTCATGGCTAATCCGAATAACTTGCGCAAGGGCCAGAGATGGACCAAAACGTTACTGACCTGCTAGATTTATAAAGTTCTTTCTCTTGAATAAATCATCCAATTTTTTGTTTGTTTGTACATGTAAATTACATCTACCGATTTACTTTCCATTCGGATAAATCTATCATGGAGCGTTGGCTTTTTTTTCCCTTAACAGTGTGTTTACGTTATGAAAAGTAATGTTCCTGTAACACTACCTCGGCATGCGCTCGAAGTGCTTCTAAACATGAAGCTTCCTTTTCATTGAAAACATCATGTGATCTGTTTGCTAGGAACTCACACAGGTTGTCTGATATGGGAGCCAATGTCTACTGGTTTCTCGATCTCGTGGACGGACAGAGCGAGCGTGGTTTCACACGATCGTTATTTGTAGAATCCATGTTGATTCCATCAGAGGATATTTTCAACCTCGAGATATATAAAAAATTCATTCCAAAATTCTGCAACAAACTGACGTCAACGATATAGGCCTTCTGAAGATGACGGACAGTTGGATCTACGAAATATTGAATAAAGTTGATTTTAGGATCCAGCAGCAAACCCGAGGAGATTTTCAAGATACAGGCCTGTAGTTTTGAGCGTCATAATTGAGTGTCTGGATTAAAAGAGACCCAGAATTACCAGAAATTATCAGTGTCGCAAAAGGGCTGACAAAAGGTTGTAGCATGGCACTGGTCTTGTTCAGTTCATAGGTAGAAGCGGATCTCCGAAGGTGGAAGAACAATTGTGGAGGAATGAGAGTCATTGTCAATGGCGAGCAGATGTCTTCGTTAATTTTTGTTGATGATAAGCCATTCTAGCACAAGATGAATACGATGTTGATTTATGATACTTTTTCCTGATATTCAAAAGTTACTCTTAATTTGAAGAAGAAAAAATTTCTGAGATTGTACATCTGGAGCACAGCCTTGTATGGAGGTGAACTGTGGACTGTGAGGGAAGCTGAAAAGAAGAGGATAGTGGTGTTAGAGATGTGGTGCTATAGAAGTGTTGTGTACATAGTTCCGCGTAGTCAGCGCCTACACAACTTGCCCACTAGAGCGCGCCCCGCTAAGCACAACAGCGCAGGCGCAGCGCTCGTCCGTCTCCGCACTACTAGGTGGCGCTGCCATAGAGACAGACCAAATTCTGCTTCTGCCGATCCGCATATTAATATGTAACGCAGCCAATGAGATTGCTGCTAATGTAGAACCTTTTCTCCTCGCGGATCACACTCACGCAATGATACATGAATGTGCGAGGTATTATAACGCATGTACAGACCTCCGATTAGTCAGTCTGCATTTATCTGCAACAGTCTGTACGAGTTCTACATTTGTCTGTACCAGTCTATAGTCAAGTTTGTCTGCGCCCAATAAGATTACCATATTCCTGTACATAACCATGAAGATAAATGTATAGACACTTTTGTCAAGTATCAGAGATATATGTGAGAATAAGATTCGTACCAGTACCAAAGGAACTTCAGATTGTCAATTGTAAATAGCATCCAGAACCAAGTTAAGTAATTTTTACGCTTGTTATTATTTTAATAAATGTGTGTGAAAATTAATCAAGTTCTGTTTAAAGTTGGTCACTGTCAATCTGCTACTCTAAGCGTGCAAGTGGCATTTCTATCGTCTGACCTAACGGCAGAAGATAAGCACGCCACGATAAGACCATGAGACATATTGCTGACACTCGCCTACTTCGTTAGAGCGACGAGTCAAATAATCTGATGGTGTGTGTACTGAAGGTCTTACAGTACGCACACCACAAGAAGGATGATGAAAACTAGGTGGACTGATAGCACAAGGAGTGAGGAAGTTCCCTACAGACTCGGCTAAGAAAGGGACACAATGGAGAACACCGACGAGAAAAAGGATGATAGGCCATGCCTTAAGACATCAGGGAGCTGTAGAGGAAAAAAACTGTAGGGGAAGACAGGGATTGGAATATAACTAACATATAATTAGGACATTAGGTGGAAGAGCTACTATGAGATGAAGAGGTTGGCGAGGAGGAATTGGAGGGGATGGAATCGTGGCGGGTCCTATCAAACCAATCAGATGACTGGTGGCCCAAACAGAAAAAAAAATCGTGATACTGTTGAAGGCTACCCAGCACAACTTAAATGTAAAAACGGTCGACGTCACACGCGGATCTGTTCCACAATAGGAGCTGTGGCCGCCTCGTCGGCTGTACACGGTGTGGGAGTGACTTGGGGCCGGTTCCGAGTGAGCGCAGTGCAGCGGCGTGGAGGCGGCAATGTCCTAGTCTAGAGGCCGGGCTCGGCGCGGCGTGCGACATGGCGGGGTCACGCTCGCTGGAGCTCACATCCGCCTCCGCGCCGACGCCACTCCACAGCCAGGCAGGCGTCTCGCTGCTGCGCGCCGTAGGAGGTTTCGGAATCACAGCTAAACCACACAGGCGAGACAGAAACTGCCCGCCGGCAGATAAAACACCGTCTGGTGGCGTTGCGGGCACATGTCGAGGCAAGCAAAGTATAGAGGATGATTTAGCTGCCCCTGCCTATTGGTCTTACGCAACCCGCAACAACTTCGAAAACGATGTTCGCTACTTTCATATTCAGTCACTCGCTGCACACTAGCTACTACTCTTACAGAAGAAAATGAATAGGCCCTTTTTGCAGGAAATTAAATGTAATTAAACTTTTCATTGTGATATGTTCTCCCCCATAGAACACAGTTCCTGAGTTATTCAAGAAATTTTGTACGTTTCTCTGGAATAATGCGAAAACTACAGCCTCCGGTGAAAATGTATCCCAGTACAAAATTTATTTACATTACTTTTCCTACATAAAGGTTCTGTTCATATTTTCTGTTCCATTAATAGTTTGCATGTAGCAAGCAAGAGAATATGAAAATTTTGCACGTGGTATTTCAAGGTGATGCTGGTTGCAGTACCAAAGCCCATAGTTGGGGCCAGCTGAATCCCCCTACGTAGTAACGAGTGACTCCTGTATACAAGTGTTGTGTACATAGTTCCGTGTAGTCAGCACGTACACAACTTTCCCACTAGAGTGCGCCCCGCTAAGCACAACAGTGCAGGCGCAGCGCTCGTCCGTCTACGCACTACGAGATGGCGCTGCCATAGAGACGGACCAAATTCTGCTTCCGCCGATCCGCGTATTAATATGTAACGCAGCCAATGAGATTGCTGCCAACTTAGAACCTTTTCTCCTCACGGATCACACTCGTGCAGTGATACATAAACGCGCGAGTTATTATAACGAGTGTACAGATCTCCAATTAGTCTGTACCAGTCTGCATTTGTCTGCACCAGTCTGTACCAGTCTGCATTAGTCTGTACCAGTCTGTAGGAGTTCTACATTTGTCTGTACCAGTCTATAGTCAAGTTTCAGTCTGCGCCCGTAGCCACGAAGATAAATGTATAGACACTTTTGTCAAGTATCAGAGATATTTGTGAGAATAAGATTAATGTACCAATACCTAAGGAACTTCAGATTGTCAATTGTAAATAGCATCCAGAACCAAGTTAAGTAATTTTTATGCCTGTTATTATTTTAATAAATGCATGTGAAAATTAATCAAGTTCTGTTTAAAGTTGGTCACCATCAATCTGCTACTCTAAGCGTGCAAGTAGCATTTCTATCGGCTGGCCTAACGGTAGAAGATAAACACGCCACGATAAGACCACGAGACATATTGCTGACACTCGCCTACTTCGTTAGAGCGACAAGTCAAATAATCTGTTGGTGTGTGTACTGAAAGTCTTCAGTACGCTCACCACAACAAGAAAGATAAAAGAATGGACCTGCATAATTACAAATCAATATCCTTAACGTCGGTTTGCTGCAGGATTCTTGAACACATTCTGAGTTCGAATTTAATAAATTTCCTTGAGACAGAAAAGCTCCTATCTACAAATCAGCAGATACTTAGGAAGCATCAATCGTTTGAAACACAGCTTGCTCTTGTCTCGCTTGGTATCCTGCAAACCTTGGACAGTGGGCAACAGGCAGATTGCATCTTCCTATTTTTCCAGAAAGCGTTTGACACGCTGTCCCACTGTAGGCTGTTGACGATGAGTATACGGATTACGTTCCCACATACGTGAGCGGCTCGAAAATCTTATAAGTAATAGGTCCCAGCGCATTGACCTCGACAGCGAATGCTCATCAACGACAACGGTATCGTCAGGAAAAGTGTGATAGGACCGTTCTTATTTTCTATATACATAAATGATCTGGAGGATAGGGTGAGCAAAAATTTGCTGCTGTTTCCTAATGACGCTATGGTGTACGGAAAGGTGTCGTACCTGAGTCACTGCATGGGGATACAAGTTGACTTTGACAAGACTTCTATTTGGCATGATGAAGAGCAGCTTGCTCTAAATGTCAAAAAATGTAACTTTATGTGGATGATTAGGAGAAACAATCCTGTAACGTTGGCATACAGCATTAGTAATGTGCTGCTTGGCACATTACATCGATTAAATATCCAGGCCTAAAGCGCAAAGGCATATTAAATGGAATGAGCATATCAGGCAGGTAGTCGGGAAGGCGAATGCTCGACTTCGTTTTTCTGGTAGAACTCTGGGAAGGTGTAGCTGATATATAAAGGAGACAACGTATAGAGCGCTAGTGCGACCCATTCTTTAGTACTACTCAAGAGTTTTGTATTTCCACAAAGTCGGATTAAAGAAAGACGTCGAAGCAACTCAGAGGCGTGCTGCTAGATTTGTTACCGGTAGGTTCGATTAGCACGCAAGTCTTATGGACATGCTTCGTGAATTCAAATGGGAACCCCTAGAAGGGTGACAACGTTTTTTTCGCAAGGCGCTACTGTAGAAATTTGAGGTCGATTCCAGAACGGTGTTACTACCGCCAACGTACTTTTCGCGACCTGGCAACGAAGATAAGTTGAGAGAAATTAGGGCTCGTACGGAAGGATATAGATAGTCGCTTTTCCCTTGCTCTATTTGCGAGAGGAATAGGAAGGGAAATGACTTGTCGTGGTGCGACGAACACTTCACCACGCACCGTACGGTTGTTTGCGAAGTATGTATGTACTTGTAGATGTTAGACGAATCGGGAATTACTCTAGTGACGATAACGGACAGCAAACGAAGAAATCCACTGACATAACCAAACGACGTTGACAAAGGGCCAACGGCTGTGAATGAATATCTCGGAATCGGCGAACTTGGTCGGCAGGTCGGTTGCTGCTTTTGAGCACCTGTGCAAAGTGGTTGAGAGATGGTGAAACCACCTGCATACAGCAAGGTGATGGACGTCCACGCTTCGTCACAGATTCTGAGGGTCGGAGGCTTGCCTGCTCTGAAAATCATGGTAGGCGGCTATCTAAGGCAGCGGATCTGATGACAGAGTAAAATGCTGGTGCAGGCACAAGTGTTTCGGGGCAAAGCGTTCAATAATAATAATAATAATAATAATAATAATAATAATGTCGTACCACGGCCTGGTGCAAGTCTTTCACCTGGACGCCACTTTAGCGAACTGCATGTCCTTAAACCCATTTTTCCCCGGACGGTCACTCATCCAAGTGGCAAGGCCATTGGTACACTGTCCGGCGCACGTTGTTGAACATAGAGCTGAGCAGTGGACGAGTCCCATGCTTTCCAACGTTGACCCTACGACATCGTTAGTTACGACTGCAGTGGGCACGGTATCTTGGGCACGACCGTGGAACAAAGGAAACGTGCCGCGTTGTCAATTGAATCAATGTTCCCGTCGCACCAGGTCGATGCTCGTGTCCAGATACGCCGTCATCTATGCGAACAGCTGCTCGAAACATGCACCGCGTCCGCAGCTCGTGGTCGTGCGGTAGCGTTCTCGCTTCCCACGCCCGGGTTCCCGGGTTCGATTCCCGGCGGGGTCAGGGATTTTCTCTGCCTCGCGATGACTGGGTGTTGTGTGCTGTCCTTAGGTTAGTTAGGTTTAAGTAGTTCTAAGTTCTAGGGGACTGATGACCATAGATGTTAAGTCCCATAGTGCTCAGAGCCATTTGAACCATGCACCGCGCCAGGGTCACTGGCCTGTAGGGTGAATCTTACGCTATGGAGGACATTCACGTGGGCTGTGATAGTAATCAAAGCCACCAAGAGAGCGTTTGATTACGTGAATATTATTGTGGAGCACCTGCATCCCTTCATCCATGATGCCTGCCACCGACGATGATGGCATCTTTCAGCAAAAGGATAACTTTCTTTTCCTATAGGTCTTTATCCTGCAGGAACGCAGGGTCGGTCTTGCTATGACGGAGTTCGCAATGTTAGTGGCAGAGGGTGGCCGGATGCCCTTCCTGCCCCCTTCCCCAACCCCCCGAGGATGGAATAAGTGCACCACAGCTGTCTGTGTCTAGTGTGAGCCATGAAATAGTGCGAACGTTTTTCAAATGTCTGTGTGTCGTGGAACTGAGGCGGATTGTGGTGACCAGCCCGGTATTCACCTAGCGGGAGGTGGAAAACCGCTTAAAAACCACATCCAGGCTGGCCGGCATACCGGCCCTCGTCGTTAATCCGCCAGGCGGATTCGATCCGGGGCCGGCTCGCCTACCCGAGTCCAGGAAGCAGCGCCATTAGCGCTCTCGGCTACCCTGGCATCTACCTGATTGCCTCGATCCATGACTTTCTCGATGTCATAGGAGAAAATTGCGAGTTGGGTTTCACATGTTCGATGGTTTCGGAATCCATGCTGGTTGGCATGAAGGAGATCTTTATGTTGTTGGGGTACCTCATACTGAACGATAGTTTTGTGGATCACTTCCACCTCCCTTCTGTGCTGTCTTTGAGCTATTGGGCACGGTTTATTGTTTAAGGGCTCTATGAAGATTATAGTTACAAGAGAAGCTAACTCAGCCTGAAATTCAGAATAGAATCTGCTGGGGATCCAGTCGGGTCCTGGAGCCTTGTTCAATTTTAACGATTTCAGCTGTTTCTCAACTAATATCTATTTCAGTCATCTTCTTAGGGGTGCGAACATTAAACTGGGGCAGTTCTGGGTTTACCTTTGTGAAGGAGCTTTTGATAAGAGTTAAGCATTTCTGCATTTCCTTGCTAGCCTCTATTCACGAGGGACTGTACACTAAATTTGGTGCCACTAATAGCCTTTACATACAATCAGAATTCCTTGGGGTTTTGTGAAATATCATTTGGCAATACCCGTATGCAGTAGTCATTGCAGGCATCACACATTGCTTCCTTGACAGCTAATGCGTTTCATTCAGCCTCTCTCTATGTATAGTCCAATGCTTTGTTTTACATGTTATGCTGTAGCTTCTGATTGTTTAGTAGTTTCTTTACAGTGACTATATACCATGGAGGGTTCCTCCCATTATGAACTATTCTACTAGGTGCATATGTATCCACTTGCAGAGTCAACTACACTTCTGAACTTGATCCATAGCTCCTCTACATGCTCTGTCGTGTGCTAAAAGTTTCAACTTCCTCACTGCGATATGACTGTGTTGCTTTTCTATCTAGTTTCCTGAATATATATAGTTTTCTACTTGCTTTAGTTGCCCTTTGTATTTTGGTAATCAGTGTTGCCACAATTATGTTATGATCACTGATACCAATTTCGATCTGGACATCTTCAGAGTTCAGGTCTATTGTTGCCATTAGATATAAAATATTTCCATCGTGAGATGGTTTCCAGACCATCTGTTGTGGATAGTTTTCAGAAAAGGCACTTCGTAATGTTTCGCAGGATGTCTTGGCACGTGCGCCACAAACAAAACTGTGTTCTCTTCTGCTACTGCTGACTAAGGTTGCCCCTGTTTACCTCAATCTGTGGATGTGCTGGAGCAACTGCTGACCCATCTCTTGGGTGATCGTCCAAGTAGTCGTTTCTCTTGCGGTCATCCTTCTCCTTATCTCTCTCTCTAATTGTTTATATTTTGTGTTCCACACTATTCCCTTATCAACACAGTTGTTCTTTTGTTTCACATGGTTACTCCTTGAATCGTAGCACCTTCGTTTTCACTGCCGTTACCTTTTGTTTCATTTTTTTCGTCTCTACTCTAGTTTCTGCTACATATGTAAAAAAGGACGCACTTTTGTTTTATATATTTTTATTTTCCTCTCAGTTGTCATAAATTTGTAGCTGATGATAATATTCGTTAGATATTGAAAGCTCTTCACTTGTTCATTTGAAACTGTAATTTTCCCAATTGATTTTCCGGTGAGTAAAGTCTCCGCTGAGGATTACAGTATGATTAGGGAACTTAATACAAACGAACTGAGGTTTTCTCTGAAGTTTTCGATTATAGCAGGAGACGAGTATGGTGGCCAGTAGCAGGATCCGATTACAGTTTTATGCCTACCCCTGATACTGAGTCTTGCCCAAACAATCTCTCATGCAGTTTCAATTTCTGTCTCGGAGAATTTAAGTGTCTTGTCCACTGCGACAAGTACAGAACCTCAGATTCCCATTAGCCTATCTTTTCGATATACACTTCAGTGTTCTCCAAAAATCTTCCTGCCGTTGACTTCAGACATTAACCAGCTTTCTGTAAGTAATACGAGGTATGTCCACAAAGTAAATTCCGTTTGGTTATATAAAACAAACGTGTACGGATACAGAAAAAATATTTATTGTACAAAAATCTACAACTGTTAAACTACTTTTTTACATAGCTTCCGAAATGTTGTAGGCACTTGTCATAGCGTGGCGCAAGATTTTGTATGCCTTCTTCATAGAAGGTTGCCGCCTGTGTATTCAACCATATGGTAACATGTTCTTTCAGCTCGACATCATCATTGAAGTGTTGACCACCAAGGACAGATTTTAGGTGTAAGAGGAGATGAAAGTCGCTAGGAGCGAGGACCGGGCTGTATGGAGGATGATCAAGCACATCCTAGTGAAATTCTTGTTGGAGTTGTTTGGTCACATTCACCGTGTGAGGTCAGGCATTATCGTGGGAAAAAAACACCTTTTGACTAATTCTCGGTGCTTGTTCTGTATTGCGCGGCACAATTTCTTAATGGTCTCGCAGTAACCATGTGCAGTGTTTGTTTGGCCTCGTGGTAATAAATCAATCAGCAAAATGCCTTTTCAGCCCCCCCGTCCCCCCCCCCCAAAAAAAAAACAAAAAAAAAAAAAAAAAACGGTGCACATGACTTCTCGAGGTGTCAAGATTTGCTTAGGCTTAACCTTCGTTGGGGATGAAATGTGCCTCCATTCCACTGATTGCCGTTTGATTTCAGGGGTGTCGTACGATACCCAAGTTTCATCCCCCGTGACTATCCGAGAAAGAAAACCATCGTCTTCTTCATTGCAGCGTGTCAAAAGCTGAAGTGCACTGCCCATACGTTCTTTTTGGTGTTGTTCAGTAAGAATTATGAGTATCCAACGTGAGCAAAGTTTTCGAAATTTCAGTTTTTCAGTAACAATTTCATTAATTAGGATCGTGAGATTTGCGGAACTTCATAGCAAGGACACTAAGTGTAAACTTACGGTTGTGCTTAATCCTCTCTTCAACTGTGTGAACCAGTCATCACTAACCATAGACGGGCCTCCACTTCGTTCTTCATCGTGCACTTTATCACATCCTTCACTGAATAGTCTGACCCATCTTCTAACCATTGAATCACACGTAGCATTTTGTCCTTATACCTCGCAGATTTGCTGATGAATTTCCTTTCGTTTAACTTTCATTACATTTAGATAACTAATTACAGATCTGATTTCACACGCGGCGGCATTTTCAATTACGGCTGACACTATAAAGAAGCACTACAAAGGACACGTCGACAGCGGCGTAATGTCTTCTCCTTGAGTCGGGGTAACTGTCGCGAATGCTCGGAACAGCCGCGGATAGAAATAGAAACGGAACTTACTTTGTTGACGACCCTCGTATTATGTGAGCTTCACTGCTGTTCAGGAGAACTTCAAACCCTGGCGGTTAGCTAAGAATGATTTGGCAGTTAACTATCAGGATTTTAATAGTCTAGCCTTCAGGGGCATTCCTTCGGATCTTAGGCTAATACTTGTGGGACAGCCATCGTTATCTGGACTGGATGGAGACTCGCCTAGTCTAAAAAGGACTTTCTGTGCACCCCACACACAGTCAGCAACACGGCTAGCAGCCTCTGAAGGCTAATGCACACCCGGCCGATTTAGGGGGGGGGGGGGGGGGGGCTACAGTTGTCAACCCTATGGCGCAAGTCCAGGATGGCGCAGTCTAGCTTGACACAGAATCTTCGAAGTCTCTGGTTCAGTCCTTCCACTGGATTCAGAACCAGGGAGCGACGATCAGTTCTGTGGACAATGCTGAAAAAAAATTGGGAGTTTCGTTGAAACTCGGTGCGCAAGACAGATTTACTGAGCCTTCTCTGCCAGTCGCTGGAATGATTGAAGTATGACCTCGGAGACCAGACGATAGGCATCGTTTTTTTCCCACCGTGCGTCATAACTTGCAGTTTATTGTACCCTGTTCCCTCAATGGTTGCCGGAATAGCCTCTTCAACATGTTGAATGAGGCATACACACTGAATTCAGCTGATGTTCCTTTCTCTCCTCTACTACTGTTTCCAATTTAATCGGCGTACGGTTGAAGTGCCAACGACTACTAGATTCCTTCCCCTGTGTGTTTGCTTGCTCTTGACGTAGGACAAAGCAGGTTTTCCAACAGATGAAGTGACTCCCACTGGCCCAGTTTCAGTAAAAGATAGCACCTCGAACCTAGAATAAAATTTTCACTCTACAGCGGAGTGTGCGCTGATACGAAACTTCTTGGCAGATTAAAACTGTGTGTCGGGTTGAGACTCGAACTCGGGACCTCTGCCTTTCGCGGGCAAGTACTCTACCAACTGAGCTACCCAAGCACGACTCACGCCCCGTCCTCACAGCTTTAATTCCGCCAGTATCTCGTCTCCTACTTTCCAAAATTCACAGAAGCTCTCCTGCGAACCTTGCAGAACTAGCACTACTGGAAGAAAGGATATAGCGGAGACATGGCTGAGCCCCAGCCTTGGGGATGTTTCTAAAATGAAATTTTCACTCTACAGCATAGTGAGCGCTGATATGAAACTTCCTGGCAGATTAAAACTGTGTACCGTACCAAGACTCGAACTCGGGACGTTTGCCTTTCGTGGGCAAGTGCTCTACCATCCAAGCACGACTCACGCCCCGTCCTCACAGCTTTAATTCCGCCAATACCTCGTCTCCTAAAGCTGTGAGGACGGGGCGTGAGTCGTGATTGGGTAGCTCAGTGGTAGAGCACTAGCCCGCGAAAGCAAAAGGTCCCAAGTTCGAGTCTCGGTCCGGCACACAGTTTTAATCTGCCAGGGAGTTTCACCTCCAACCTCTTGGTTACAGGAAACGGTATAACACTCTGAGCACTCTCTGGTCCCCGTCTACTATGTACAGGACACCTACATCTAGCAATGACACCTCGCTCGCAGTGAAGTGGACGAATAATGACAGATCACGAAGTTCCTGCAGAGGAGAGAGAATGAACAGTTTAAAATAGTACTTGATGTATCTTTTGTGTTGTATTTTGTCGTGTGCAACTCTGGAAGCTCTTCGGCTAGCACGCAACCGTGTACGATTGTAGGTGTGCCAATGGCTTTTGGAACGGATTCCTGGCGATCCGCGGTTCAGAGCTCGCATTTTATTTACTGATGCAGTAGGATGCACAGGAGATGGCACTGTAAATTACCACAATGCGCACTGGTAGGCAGATTCAAATCATAGAGCAATCATAGGGGTGAGGTGGCAAGATCGCTTCAATATCAGTTTGTGGTCACGAAGTGTCGGTGACAGACCCTTAGGGCCATACAGCTTACCAAACAGATTTACAGATTCTGTGCATCACCGAATTCTTTAGGATGAACTGCCAGCGTTGTTAAAGAACTTTAGCTTTGCAAAATGCCAACGAATGTGACTTATGTACGACGGGGAACCAGCCCCTTTTTCTACGGATTGTGCTACGATAACTGAATGCAACGTTTCATGGACAATGAATTGCCCGAGGAGGTCCGGTAGCATTCCTTCAACCCCTCCCCCCTCCTTCCGGAACTTTATCCTTTGGATTTCTGGCTTTGTGGACCTTTAAGGGCATTGGTGTATGACCAACCAGTGGACACTCTTGCAGGCGTTGCAAGAGCGTGCGACCAGTGCATGTGACACAATCCGAATGGGCTTGCTGTATTCTAAAGAGTATGTGATTCACTGCGAAGAATGGATATAGGATCCGGTACCGTAGTAGCCACTTGTAACAATGCGTATAACGCGTACTTCTGCATAACGGAAAGATGGGAATGAGAGGACATACTGAACCTTGTCTCAGCAGATACTGCTTCCTGGTCATATAATTATAGGAACTGTTCTTCTATCTCCTGTAGGAATATGTGACAAAACACCCAATACAATTCCATAAGAAAGGCAGGTGCCACAATGCAGCAACTATAAACGTTAAAAAGGGCTTGCTTACCGCAGGAAATTCGCCTTACTGTCTGCTGTAGCTTACCGAAAACAGCACTTTCACATATTCTGTCGTTCTAGGTATATAATCTTACATAAGAAACATAATAACGACTCATCAATAAGGAATTACCCGAATGGGACGAAATCGATAGATGTTACATAAAAAAAGACGATGAGCAAATTCTTCCAATTTAATAAAAATTGAGTGATTTATTCAAGAGTAAGAGCTGTGTTGTAAGAGTTTCGCGGATGACAACCAAAGGGGTCCTGCATTGCATCCCATCACTCCTGGCTCTCGCGCCGTGTGGCAGGCGACAGCCAGGTTGGTACCTCACCGCTGTCCAGTACGTCTCCAGACACATCTTCGGCTTGGAATTTCATTGACTGGACTATACTTGTCATCAGCGATGAGCTGCGCTTCGAATTGAGCCCCGATGACCAGCGGAGACGTGTCTGGTCTCGGTTGCCATTTCTTTTTGTGGTGTCACCGCCAGGCACCACACTTGCTAGGTGGTAGCTTAAATCGGCCGCGGTCCATTTAGTACATGTCGGACCCGCGTGTCGCCACTGTGTGATCGCAGACCTAGCGCCACCACAAGGCAGGTCTCGATATACGATAGAGCACTCGCCCCAGTTGTACGGACGACATTACTAGCGACAATACGGACGAAGCCTTCCTCTCATTTGCCGAGAGTCAGTTAGAATAGCCTTCTGCTAAGTCCATTGCTACGACCTAGCAAGGCGCCAATTGTAACAGTGCATGTATCTTACGAGTCGCATTTGTATAGTCAAGAGAGATGTATCACAAGGAGTCATTAAAGTTAAGTATAAAGCAGCTACGTACTTTTCTTGCTACCATTCAATAGTTATCCTGTTCCAGACTTCACGCCCGTCTGCGTTAGATAGCGTGCCTATCGGCCCCCTCAAAATAACACTGTGTCGGCACTTCTGTCGACACATCACTTTTCATAATAGGGCGCCTTTGGTTGCCAACTGTAGCACCCGTACAGCCCAGCGGGGCGTCGACGATGTTCTACACCCAGTTTTGTTGCCCTTCGTGGCATGCTTTCAAAACAGTAAGATAATGCCTGCCCGCACACGTCGAAAGTTTTTACTGCTTGTCTTCGTGCTTGCAAAACCCTACCTTGGCCAGCAATGTCGTCGTATCTCTCCCCAATTGAGAATGTTTGGAGCATTATGGGCAGGGCCCTCCAACGAGCTCGGGATTTTGACGATCTGACGCGCCAGTTGGAGAGAATTTGGCACGATATCCCTCAGGAGTATATCCAACAACTCTGTCAATCAATGCCACTAGGTGGACCAACACGTTACTGACTTGCTCAGTTTGTGAAGCTCTTTCTTTGGGATAAATAATCTAATTTTTCTGAAATTGTAATCATTTGTTTGTCTATACATGTACACCACATCAACCGATTTCCGTTACCTTCTGGAAATTCCTTCTTGGTACGTCTTTCCTTTTTTGCCTTAGAGAGTGTTTGGGGTAGCCTTTGTAATCTGTCTCTGTATCGCGCTAGACGTATCGTGTAATGTTGTCAGCGACTGGAAACACCGATCGCAAGCTATCCAGCTGACCACGACCTGGGTCGGCTGCGCACCTGCAGCGGTGGGCGAGGTCGGGCGTCGAACCCGGGACAAGGCCGCCGGCGCGTCCTGCGTGGGCGCGTGCCGACACGGCCCATTGCGCCACAGCGCCGCTCCCTCTAGCCTACGTGGGCGGCCGAGACCAGTTCCGCGCCCTTCCTCAGAGAGGCAGCTCCTAGGAAAACGCTGCCTGTTGCCGGCTGCTGGTAGCTGATTAAGTCCCTCCTATGCGTTACTGGGATAACATGTTGTGATTGTAAACAACGGCACGACAGACCATGTGGAAATCCAACGCTGTGTTCGCCAAAACTTTGTGTGAGATTATATCAGTGCACGGTGTCTGTTCTTTCTGCCATGTCCTGCACCTTCTTCAGTGCGGATGCACGAGTTCGTTCGATCTCTTGCAGGAATCTAGCGAGCATGGAGGAAATGGACAGAGACTGTGGATAGGTGGCGCTCCGTGGGAACTTGGGTCGGCCGTGAGGTCTCCGCACTTGGGTCAACACTGTGCCCTGGATGGCGCATTGGTTATCTCTTCTGCCTAGTAAGCAGAAGACCCGGAGTTCGAATCCTGGTCCAGTACACCTCTTTCCTTTTCTTTCTTTTCCCTCCACCTACAATTCACATACAATGTGTGTAAGATGTCCCTTCCGTCGGTTCGCGAAGTTACTGTGGCGTCGCACTCGCGGCAACACCCACAATATACACTCATTAGCGATGAGCGTTCGATTCTGCCGATTTACTCGGAAACGTTTATTGGCGAATACAGATTACTCCTCTGCCCTGCTACACTATCACATCGCTTTGAACAAGGGCCGCCAGCCTCTCTTTTCCCTTCGAGAGAGAATTAAGCTTTTCTTTACTTGCATGCCACTAACACGAGGGCATTCCATGTCTTACTCAGAGTGGCTGTTAAAAAACAGTACCGACTGCGGTACTTCTGGCATACTGGGCTAGGAGACCTAGGTGTAAGAAAGAGAGGTGGACGGTATTATCTTAAAAATTGCGAATAGTGTAAGGTAAAAAGCCACTTACGCATTGACAGAGAATGGCAAGAAATCTTGAACAAGGCAGAAACAGAAACGATAATTTGTCACTTTCTTTGTAACATAAAAGAAGGATCAGAAATGTTATACTTCTTGCCGACCAAGGAAGCATTGCAGTCAGCATGCTAAAAATATTCCAACTCACTAAGGGTACGACGAATGATAAAAAAATACGGTGAATAATTCTATTAGATACAAAGTAAGAAGCTTACATGGAATTTGATTTAACTGCCTTCAAAGCACTGTCCTTGGCTAGCAATGCACTTATCCCAACGTTGAATCCATGACTGTAAGTGGAAACCTTCTTTTGGAAAGGCGTTCAGCTGGTTTGGCGTGGCCCTCTCAATGTCAGGAATGGTGCAAAACGTTGCTCTTTAGGCACGGTTTTAATTTTTGGGAAGACTCAGAAGTGACATGGTGTTAAATCGGATTAATAAGGCGGATTTGGAGAGACAGAAAATCTTATGCCGGCCAAAAACTCGCGAATCAAAAGCGAGGTGCATCATGGCGCAATGTTGTGATGAAGAAGGAAGCCTTGGCCCATTTTTCTGGTCTCTTTCTTCGTGCATCGTTTCGCTGAAGTTGCAGTGCACCCTTGTAAAATTCGACGTTTTCATTTGTTTCCTTTCCCTCAATATCGAAAAAACCAAAAAACCAACGAGCATGACCCTGACATTCGATTTTTACTCACGTATTTTTTCGGGAGGGGGAGGGGGGAGGTTCACTGTTCTCCATTCTGAACGCTGACTTTTCGTCTTAGGGTAGTACCTGTAGTGTAGAACAAAGTTTCATTTACGGTTAAAATTTTGGACGTAAAATCTGGATCTGAATGAGGACGAACTTTTTAACTCCGTGCAGCTGCTTTCTGTTCCATCACTCAGAAGTCTGGGATAAAATTTTGCACTCACTCGTCTGATTTGAAAATTTTCAGTTAAAATGCTTTGCACGGGCCCGTAAGAGTTCCTAAGTCTTTCAGTAAGCTCCCGAATAGTTACACGCCTGTTCGAGAGAAAAATGACACTTTATGCACCTTTTCTTCTGTTTTTGACGTTAATGGACATACTGGACGTAGCTCGTCTTCTACCGACTCATTTCATTTTTAAATTGCTCATACGAATTGTGAATGGTCTTTACTTTTACGCAATTATAGGCGCCATACACCAGTTTCAATATTTCATGAGTGTCTTTGGCATTTCTTTGTAACTTGAAACAGAACTTAATGTTAACGCATTGTTAGAAATCCATGATGAGCGACAGATACGGTAAACACAACCTCACCTTAGCGTCTCTGGACACTGACTGACAAGTCAGAACGTGTTCCAACGTAACGCTGCCTGTCTCAGTGGATCAGGCTATCGGACAAATTACATGAAACGGTTATGGTGTCAGCACCTTTTGCTAAAAAAATAATTCACCGTATTTTTTGTCCATACATTGTACTTGCGAATGTGGGGCAATAAGCACCCGGACCAAATAGTCTCGAAGTGCGCCATTAGACAAGATGTTACAGTCCAAGACAGGAAAGTCGTCTGCAATACATCATTCTATAACATAATCAGGAATGAGGAACTCATGCATAAGCTGAACTTGCTGATAGCCAAAATATCACTTTATGCAAACTGAAAGCCTTGTTGACCGGTAGAAAACAAAGTAGACGCCATGCATCATGACAACGATACGCACCAGGGCAGAATATTCAGCTACAACAATCTTTTCGGAATCAGCGGGGAGTTGAACTTCGGGGAGAACTAGCAAGGGCATGCCGAGACTCTGACAACCATCTGCCAGTTTCTGCACCTTGGATGGCATGACAGCTCCCATGAATCCTGAGTTGTGCCTCTGTACCGCCGTGCGCCAGAAGCTAACAATCCAGACAGTATGAGGAAGTCAAGTTGTGCTTCTGATACCAGTACAGTAGTGCTGTGTAGTTTAGTGTTGTATAGTACAATGTAGTCTAGAGTTATAAACTACAAAATTTGTGACGAATCCGTGGGATAAGTAAACTAGACCAGTAGCATATGCCTCCTGTGTTCCAGATGAGCGTATCTTTGCGTCACATGGCCAAAGGTTAGTATGTAGATTTATTATGGCCGAGGTTCAAGCAGCTCCATGAAACTTGTTTTCACACCAAGTCTTGACGCCAAACAGATACATGAGCAGAATGCAGTCAGTTTCATTGGTCATGTACCACTGTCCGGATAAGCATCAAGTACACACTTCTGGTACCGACAACTGAAGAACAGGACACTTCCTGCTACGTGATTGTGGTATGTGAACTGGACGATTCCATGTAAGACGAGAACCCACAGTCCAGTGTGGCTTTTACTTTAGTTCATTTAATGAACGCCATAAGCTGGGTGTCAGCACCGTGGTAATGTGAGAATTGTCTCTTGAAAAGAGCAGTTAAATTATATCAGGAACTATTAAAGTGGTTGAAGGCAAATAATTATTGCTGATAAAGTATTGCAACTGCAACCTCGCACACGAAAAATGGATAATTTTAAAAACTGCAATCAGGTTTGGAAACGATTGTCACTGACTAGGCATGACACTCGCCTCGAATCCCTGTCGGTTATGATCTTCGTACCACCACTTCTGACACCGCGTGGCTGTGGGTGGTACACAAGTGTTGTACACACGTTTGACAGTCTGTGTTGATACACCGCAAATCGGATAAATTAATACACAGTATGGTCATGGACACGTCGATAGAAGATAGCTTTCTTTTTGCTATTTTGTGACATCTCCACGTCGAACCATCGTACTACGGCGATTCCGTATAACCGACTGGAACGTACACGCCATTTCACTGCCTCGACTTACGTTTACCCTAGAATACTATTGGTAGTCAATTCGACGAACACATTTCCGTTCGATAAGCCCCCCTCTTGTTGCGGACGCGTTCTCGTTTCCCGAGCACGGGGTCCCGGGTGCGATTCCCGGCGGGGTCAGGGATTTTCACCTGTCTAGAGATGACTGGGTGTTTGTGTTGTCCTCATCGTTTCATCATCATTCATGAACATGGCGAGATTAGACTGAGCAAAGGTTGGGAATTTGTATGGGCGCTGATAACCGCGCAGTTGAGCGCCCCACAAACCAAACAGCACGCCGTCTTTGCAGCATTGCCTAAGGAGTCTAGTTGGCACTGTGATTCCGCCAGTGGAAGTGACCTACGTTGCTCTTAGATCAGGTAAACTGTATTTCGTCCCGAAGTTACAACGTCGAATTGACGAAAGTACAGGTGTGCACGTCAATGTCGATTCGTCGAAGCAACTGACGTGTAGTGTTCACAAAGAAAATGAACTCGGCGTTAAGTAATGAGCGACCAGTTTGCAGTACGTGTCGGATTTGTTGTTCGTTGAAAAGAACGTTTTGGTTTTAAGTGGTTTGTGGTAACTATTCCTTTCATTTTCTTTTTAGGTGCTGACCAATTACCCAAAACTGAAAGCTATGGATGGAATGGAATCAGATTTTCGTCGAATAAGAAGACGTCGTTTCCGACGACACTGTGCACTCTGAGTCAGATTAGGACAAAGAAACACCGAACGCAACGGTGACCCAAACTGAGAAGGAAATGTCTGTAGGGAAAAACAAGAAGGCAGCAAAACAAGAGGTCCTCAAAAGGTTCGCAATTGTTAGCCACAATTTCAGTCTCCGGAGATCTTGGTGCCATCCAAACACGAGCTAATGTCTAAGACAGGAATGGCGTGGAATGGCCTCTCTCGGCTGAATTTCATGTTCTTCCTTGCAGAAACTTTGTCGTAGGAATGGTTCATTGAAAGAAAAAGTATTTTAGGGTGACATCGGCACATGAAGCAGAGAATAGAAAACTTCTTGAGGTTACCAACACATTTGAACGGTGCCCGAAACAAAAGGAAGAGGAGCTCCACCCGCCGACCATTGCGGCCGAGCGGTTCTAGGCGCTTCAGTCTGGAACCGCGTGATCGCTACGGTCGCAGGTTCGAATCCTGCCTCGGGCATGGATGTGTGTGATGTCCTTAGGTTAGTTAGGTTTAAGTAGTTCTAAGTTCTAGGGGACTGATGACCTCAGTCCCATAGTGCTCAGAGCCATTTGAACCATTTTTTGAGCTCCACCCCTCCTCCAGCAATTCCCAACACAGGTCAGAGTCCCATCCCAACACAGCCCTCTTAGCCCAAAAAAACGCCGCATTTGTAGAGACTGCAGCTACAAAATGATGAAAAGCAATTGTGTAACGTCTGATGAACCTGTGTGTGGGGAACATCACAAGATTGTATGCAATACGTACTGTCAGGAACGCTCATGAAGACTGAAGAAATTCACATTGTCGGTATAAGTTACCTATTCATATTTTCGGGATAAGGTACCTCTCTGCCAGAAGGTTTTTCCTTTGAAGTCGATTTCGGATTTCGTACAGTTCCTCAGCGCAACATTCGTAGTCAAGACGCCAGTCGCAAAATGTAGCCATTTTCTTTCGTTACGAGCAGCTTTGATTTATTTTTTGTATCTTTTCCTGATGTTGTATTGGTTTTTATGTCGGCTATTCTGATTATTTCGTTGAGTATAAGTACTTTCTGTGTTTCAACTTTCTTTCTTAAGTTACTTTTGATAGATTAGATAAACTGATGAAGCATTTTTATTCTTTTGTGGTTCGTGTAAATATTGCTTATATTCGATACTCTTGGCACACGATCGCTCAGATTGTCGTGCAAGAGTTGATGCAATTTTTTTGTACTTATTTCTTAGCGTTCCCGCTGTTAAAAAAATATGTATCAACGCCCTTTTGTTTGTGAACCTGTGCGGTGCGAGTTTCGTGGTTCATTGCAATGGAAAGACCGTGTAAACCTTGAAATGTATTGTTCTTTAACTTTCCTTCAATATATGGTTTGTAATTCTTCTGTTGCATCGCTTTAAACCATTTTAATGGCTAAACGTTGGTGTGGTAGTCGAATCGACGAAGGTATCAGTGTGGTATAGTATTCTTGGGTTAACGGTGGAGGGTGACGTGACGCTTGGCACCAGTTGTACAAAATCTGTAGCGCTCAAAAGCGACCATCCTGATCTTTTAATGGAGGTGACTAGCTTTCTTTCACGGTGACATTTTAGAATGTTCAGCGTTTAGGAAGTACACTGAATTACAGCGAAAATGAGGCTAAGCGGATGGCGGCACCGACAGAGGAGGGAAAAAAGAGTTGCTTCGCTAGCTCAGTAATAACTGGCCGCGGGTGTGATGGGCGGCAGTGCCGTTTCCTGGCGCCAGTCGGTGACAGGCCAGTCCCTTTCACATTACGCAAACCACCCCCCACGGACGGACGCGCCAGCAGAGGTAGCGTCCCTTCCGGTCGCCGTGCGCCAGTCGCAGCGCAACTTTCGCCGTTGGACACTGCCCTGCCTACAACTGCACGCACCACAACACACACTCGACCGTTCCGGCAGGCAGCGCACGATGCCTAACTTAACAACACTCCGCAAACAAAAGTGCCTACCGAGACGGTGCTGCTCGTTTCGTAACCGCGAGCTTCGTCCGTCGCAAATTACCGCTGCCTAAAGCCGCGCACGTAGACCGTCTTATTCAACGTAACACCGTACTGGTACTGAAGCAAAGCAAAATTCACAACTCTAACTTTATTATTATTATTAGTAGTATTACTATTCTTCTTCTTCTTCTTCTCTTTCGTTTCACCTCTTTGGGGTATGCTTCTTTGTGCGTTGTTCTTTTCTTAGGGTCCAGTATTTCTTCATTCTTTCTGATCTTCTTTTCCTCTCTTCTGCCGAGATGAAGGGTTTGGACTTTTGTGTAGATTTGTCTTGGAACCTTATGTTTCCATCTTGAGTAATTACTTCAGCTGTTCGATCGATAAGTGAATTTTCTGAAATCTTTAATTCTACTAGGTCTTCCTCAGTTTCTTTAAACCAGTTGGGTTTCGTTTTGCGATTACGTAAAAAGTCAAAGATTTATTTCATTAATCTGTTGGAATTCATTCTGAGAAGATGACCATAAAAATGTATCCTCCTTTTTCGCATAGTATCTGAAAGTTTTTCAGTTTTCTTGTAGAGGGGGTTCGTTTTTAAGATATATAATCTTTGTCTTGAAATTTTGGTCCTATGATTTTTCTTAAAATTTTTCTTTCCTTTAGCTCAAGTTTCTCCATTTGGTCTTAGAAATTCATGTTTAGTGTTTCTCCTGCATACAGTGCTTCTGGCTTAACCACTGTCTTGTAATGTGTAATTTTGGACCCCCATGAAAGGGTTTTTTTGTTAGTTGGAAGGCCAATTCAAGTTTATTTTTTCTGGATTCCATTGCTTTCCTTTCCCCAGCATTCCAACTAAGCCATTCTCCGAGATACTTGAATTCCTTTACTATTTCAATCTTTTGTTCTTGAACTTTGAGATATTTACAAGAGTGCTTGATGTTTGTCTGTATCTTAGTTTTTTTCAAAGGAGATGTGAAGACCTATTTTACCTGCTTGTTTCTTTAGTTCAAGGATTTGCTCCCGTGCTTCTCAAATGGTTCAAATGGCTCTGAGCACTATGGGACTTAACTGCTGAGGTCATCAGTCCCCTAGACTTAGAATTACTTAAACATAACTAACCTAAGTACATGACGCATTCATGCCCAAGGCAGGATTCGAACCTCCGACCATAGCGGTCGCGCGGTTCCAGACTGAAGCGCATAAAACCGCTCGGCCACCTCGGCCGGCCCGTGCTTCTCACGTTGTTTCAGCAAACAGCGCTATGTCATCTGCGAAAGCAATGCAATTTACTTTAAGGTTCTTCTTTTTGCAACCCAGTCTTATACCATTCTTAATATTTGTGTTCCATTCTCTGGCTACTTTCTCAAGCTTACAATTGGACAGCAATGGTGAGAGCCCATCCACCTGTCATACACCCGTTTTTATTTCAAAGGGTTGCGATAATTCGCCCATCAGTTTAACTTTCGAAAATGTATTTGTAAGGGTCGCTTTGTATTATTATTATTATTATTATTATTATTATTACTGACATGTTGGCACGCAAGAAGACAGCGAGTTGCGCCGTCGAAATACTTTGCGAGAACGACGCTGACATCCAGCAGAGGTCCCGACCATTCAACATTTCAACGGATCGCCCGCAGAGCCTGAAGAATTACATTATTATTATTATTATTATTATTATTATTATTATTAACTTCACTTTCTCAGACGTTAAGTCCGGTTAAAAATGGAGTGACGCGGACCTTGATCAAGCGTCACTTCCTTTTAACTGTACGGTATGTGTTATATTGCATTTAGGAACTTTCGGGTAATTGAACATGTATCAATAATTACGGATTTCTGTAGCTGTATATATATGTTTGGATGTAGCTGTATTGCATTGATGTACTGGTGGATATTGTGTGGTATGACTCCTGTAGTTGATAGTATAATTGGTATGATGTCAACTTTATCCTGATGCCACATGTCTTTGACTTCCTCAGCCAGTTGGATGTATTTTTCAATTTTTTCTCCTGTTTTCTTTTGTATATTTGTTGTATTGGGTATGGATATTTCGATTAGTTGTGTTAATTTCTTCTTTTTATTGGTGAGTATGATGTCAGGTTTGTTATGTGGCGTTGTTTTATCTGTTATAATGGTTCTGTTCCAGTATAATTTGTATTCATCATTCTCCAGTACATTTTGTGGTGTATACTTGTATGTAGGAATGTGTTGTTTTAAAAGTTTATGTTGTAAGGCAAGCTGTTGATGTATTATTTTTGCGACATTGTCATGTCTTCTGGGGTATTCTGTATTTGCTAGTATTGTACATCCGCTTGTGATGTGATCTACTGTTTCTATTTGTTGTTTACAAAGTCTGCATTTATCCGTTGTGGTATTGGGATCTTTAATAATATGCTTGCTGTAATACCTGGTGTTTATTGTTTGATCCTGTATTGCAATCATGAATCCTTCTGTCTCACTGTATATATTGCCTTTTCTTAGCCATGTGTTGGATGCGTCTTGATCGATGTGTGGCTGTGTTAGATGATACGGGTGCTTGCCATGTAGTGTTTTCTTTTTCCAATTTACTTTCTTCATGTCTGTTGATGTTATGTGATCTAAAGGGTTGTAGAAGTGGTTATGAAATTGCAGTGGTGTAGCCGATGTATTTATATGAGTGATTGCCTTGTGTATTTTGCTAGTTTCTGCTCGTTCTAGAAAGAATTTTCTTAAATTGTCTACCTGTCCATAATGTAGGTTTTTTATGTCGATAAATCCCCTTCCTCCTTCCTTTCTGCTTAATGTGAATCTTTCTGTTGCTGAATGTATGTGATGTATTCTATATTTGTGGCATTGTGATCGTGTAAGTGTACTCCAAATGAGTAGGTCAATATTGGTATGGCATAGGTATTTATAGCTTTTGTCTTGTTTCTTGCTGTCATTTCTGTTTTCAGTATTTTTGTTAGTCTTTGTCTATATTTTTCTTTTAGTTCTTCTTTGATATTTGTATTATCTATTCCTATTTTTTGTCTGTATCCTAGATATTTATAGGCATCCGTTTTTTCCATCGCTTCTATGCAGTCGCTGTGGTTATCCAATATGTAATCTTCTTGTTTAGTATGTTTTCCCTTGACTATGCTATTTTTCTTACATTTGTCTGTTCCAAAAGCCATATTTATATCATTGCTAAATACTTCTGTTATCTTTAGTAATTGGTTGAGTTGTTGATTAGTTGCTGCCAGTAGTTTTAGATCATCCATGTATAGCAAATGTGTGATTTTGTGTGGGTATGTTCCAGTAATATTGTATCCATAATTTGTATTATTTAGCATGTTGGATAGTGGGTTCAGAGCAAGGCAGAACCAGAAAGGACTTAATGAGTCTCCTTGGTATATTCCACGCTTATTATTATTATTATTATTATTATTATTATTATTATTATTATTATTATTATTAGTAGTAGTAGTAGTAGTAGTAGTAGTAGTAGTATTAATTTTATAGCCTTTATTGGACCATTCTAATCAACTACACAGAGAATTACAAATAGTTGATGTTATTCAGTAACGCAGTTCAGATCAGTAATAATTCGATAAGACAATTCTGTAATGCAGTAGTTGCACGAGGATAGCATTACACTGTTCAGCCACATTACTCTTTTGAGGTGACAAAAGCCCTGGTAAAACGATATGCACATATACAGATGGCGGTAGTATCACGTACACAAGGTATAAAAGGACAGCTATCATTTGTACTCAGGTGATACATCTGAAAAGATTTCTGACGTGATTATGGCCGCACGACGGGAATTAAGAGACTTTGAACGTGGAATGGTCTTTGGAACTAGAAGCATGAGGCAAGCCATTTCGGAAATGGTTAGGGAATTTAATATTCCGAGACCGCAGCGTCAAGCCGAGAATATCAGACTTCAGGCACGAGCGTTTGCGTAGAGTTGTCAGTGCTAACAGCCAAGTATCACTGCATGAAATAACTGGAGAAATCTATTTGGGAAGTACGACGAACGTCTCCGTTAGGACAGTGCTGCGAAATTTGGCGTTGATGGGCCATGGCAGTTGGCGACCGATGCGAGTGCCTTTGCTAACAGCACGGCATCGCTTGTAGCGCCTCTCCTGGGCTCGTGACCGTATCAGCTGGAACCTAGACGACTGCAAATCGTAGCCTGGTCAGATGAGTCCCGTTTTCTGTTCATAAGAGCTGATGGTAGGGTTCGAGTGTGGCGTAGACCCCACGAGGTCTTGGGCCCAAGTTGTCAAAAAGACAGTGTGCAAGTTGGTGATGACTCGATAAAGGTATGGGCTGTATTTACGTGGAATGGACTGCGTCCTCTGGTCCATCTGCAGCGATTATTGACTATAAAAGGTTATGTTCGGCTACTTGGAGACCATCTGCAACCATTCACGTATCTTATGTTCTCAAAATGCCATCTGGCGACAGTTGTTTGCGATTGGTTTGAAGAACATTCTGGACGATTCGAGCGAATGCTTTGGTAACCCTTATCGCCCGACTTGAATTCCATCAAACATTTTGGGACATAACCGAGAGGTCAGTTCGTGAGCAAAATCCGACATCGGCAACACTTTCGCAATTATGGATGGCTGTAGAGGCAGCATGCCTCAGTATTTCTCCAGGGGACTTCCAACGATTTGCTGAGTTCATTCCAAGTCGAGTTGCTGCACTGCACCAGGCAAAAGCAGGCCTGGCACGATATTAGGAGGCATCCCACGACTTTTGTTACCTCAGTGCAATTTGACACAGTCAAAGGCCTGACCACTGTGAGACGTGCGGGAAGGAAGTCAGTTAGGTTCTGGAAGATACCGACAGTGATGTGGCGCCATGTCGACGCCAGTGTCGTGGTCAGCTGCACTAACTTTCTCGGATGAGGATCCGTGGCGCGTACAGCTCGATCAAGGTGGTCCCATAGAATCTGGGGTTTGGTTGTTTGGGGTGAGGAGACCAGACAGTGGGGTCATCGGTCTCATCGGATTGGGGAAGGACGGGGAAGGAAGTCGGCCGTGCCCTTTCAAAGACATCATACCGGCATTTGCCTGGAGCGATTTAGGGAAATCACGGAAAACCTAAATCAGGATGGCCGGACGCGGGTTTGAACCATCGTCCTTCCGAATGCAAGTCCAGTGTGCTAGCCACTGCGCCACCTCGCTCGGTACCATAGAATCTCGATTGGCTTTAAACCTGGGAATGTGGTGGCTAGGAGAGTTTGGGAAACTCACAGCCTGGTGCTTTTAGAACCACGCAAGTACACTGCAATCTGTGTGACACGTTGCATCGTGCTGCTGTTAGATGCTATCGTGCCGATGAAAAACAGACAGCATGTAGTGGTGGACGTGGTGCTCTAGGACAGATGCATGCTTATGTTGTGCCATTGTCCTTCCAGAAAGACGAGATCGCCCAGAGAATGCCACGAAACATTCCTCATACCACAATGCTCTGTCCTTCGGCTTGGATCCGTTGCTTTCAGATGTTTCAAGCCGTACACACCAACGGCCATCTGTCGGATGGAGCATAAAACGTCATTCATATGAGGTCACCTGTCACCACTCAATAGACAACCAGTTCCGGCACTGACATCCAAATTCCAGCGTTCGTCGCCGACGAATAGCAGACAAAATGGGTGCATAAACGAAGTGCCTGTTACGGAGACCCACATGCAACAATGTTCACTGAACGGCCGTTGAGGAGACGCTATTGGTGGCCTCATGGTTCATTTAGGCGGTCAGTTTCTCAGCAGTTGCACGTATATTCGCCCGCGTACAGCTCCGTGGCAGGCGGTCACCTCTGTCATCTACGGTTAGCGGTCCAGTTGCCTCGTCGCCAGTTTTGGATGGCTTCATTTTGCCAACCACTGTTTAATTTAACTATGGCGGCAAGTGAAACTTGACAGTTTCGGAAATGCTTCCATCCTTGTCCCGAAGGCCAATGATCATGGCCGTTTCGACGTCAGATAAACCGCTACGTTCCCGCATTACGACAATCACTGGACTGTTGTCCGTGTACCACTCACAAGCTTTATATGACCTCTGTTGCTAGTGGTGTCACCTGCCGCCTATGAGTATTTAACGCACGTTAACGTCGAACATAAGTGGTGATCACATTAGTGTGACTGAACCGTGAATTTTATTATTATATAGAGGCTGATTTGCTCTTCTGTCTGCCCAGTATCTCTTCATTCTTTTAAATATTTTCTGTCTTTTTTGTGTGAAATTTCTCGTACTGTAGTCCTTTTATTGATCGTCTTTTGTAGTCTGGTTTTTGTGTCTTGCAGTATTTGTTTTTCTCTTGTTTGGTTTTTAGGCCAGCTACTACAATTTGGAATTCTATTACATCTTCCTTAAATTCAGTAATTCATTTAGTGTGGCTCTTACTGTTTCACAATTTTACTGCTATTCTCTTAGTAATTCTGTTTTCTGGTGGTCTCATCAGACGTCCAAAGAATGAGAGAGAAAATAAAATGTCGTGTGACTAGGGCCTCCCGCAGGGTAGACCGTTCGCTGGGTGCAAGTCTTTCGATTTCGCGCCACTTTGGCGACTTGCGCGTCGATGGGGATGAAATGATGATGATTAGGACAACACAACCCCCGGTCCCTGAGCGGAGAAAATCTCTTATCCAGCCGGGAATTGAAGCCGTGCCCTTAGGATTGACGTTCTGTCGCGCTGACCACTCAGCTACCGGGGGCGGACAAGAATGAGATAATGCTACCTTTATTTTTATATATATTACTAAATGGCTAAAACTTCACCCACTTACTGTTGCAGGGGCAAAAATAAAAATTTCAGTATCTCATAGTTATTGAGCATATTTAAAAACTTAAAAATCTTGCCGTAATCTACTCATTAAGAAGTATAATGTTATGTTAAAAGTTTAACACGAAAGGATAAGTATTCGAGTTAAAAGTGTGTGTTTGTCTTCAGGCAGCGTAAGTCAAGGTGCGCAAATTACCCAGACTAAATTCATACAGTATTTAAGAATGAGGACACTTACCGGTTTGCAACAGACTGAACACGCAATTTCAAACCTTTTCGAAACTTTTTCTCGTTGACAACACCCACAAAACAATGAAAGAAAAAGGTTTATTGCTCAGTACTTTTTCGCTGTTCATGAAGTAAGAGTGGCTCATCGGGCATGACATTTTAATTTGTTAGGCCTAATTCTTTCATACTATGTTCACAACACATTTTGCAGACAGTATCCACATATACTACAGAATGTACCTTGAAAATTACTTCGTTGTACGACACATCCTTCAAGAGACATGACGTTATAAACATTACGATGCGTAAAAAAACTATCGTTTCTTAAAACGGAGTGGAAATTTGACCCTGCACAATTTGCCAAAAAGTAGTGTACGAACATATAAATCGTTAATAACGTTTTTCGTTACCGGATTTGCTCCTCACTTTTTCATTTGTCTGTGGGTTAATAATCCGAAAGTAAGAAAACCATTGCGTGGTTAACGGGAAATATTTGTCAATTAATCAAATGATTGAAGCCGTTTTACACATGAAGGCTCGATTCCTTTAAGAGGAGGAGACGGTTTTTCATCTGATGATTGCGGCTCCCGCCATCAAGCTATGGTGGTTTAATGATCCAGGAAGTTCTACAATAAAACTTCGCGCCAATTGTTCCACTGACTAGAATAATGACACGCAAAACTCCTGAGGGTGCGTAATAGATCCAAGACTCATTATGTACATGGTATTTCAGGGCCAGTTTGAGGAACAATGTTACATATAATGTACCCTTCTTTGTTGAGGGCTGTATCATGTTCAATCCGTCTTTTATATTTTCAAACCTCTGTTCTGAGCCTCACAAATACTTAATATTTTATTATACGTAAATTACGAATAGTTACACAACTTCTGTACAATTTACTAGGAATATACGAAAATATGTACCGTACCTGGACTTTACCCGCGTTTCCCGCTTGTCGCGAGCCGTCACCTATATCACTTCGACTATCCGAACACGCTTCCAGAGCCAACTCATACCTTCATATGTCCCACTGTCTGCATCCCATAATGCTCGCATAATTCGTGATTCCCATACAGGGAAAGAGTTACGTAGTTTTCTTCTCAGGTTGCATTCGCTTTGGCATGATATACATTAGCGCAGTGTCGTTATTTAACAGTGTCTGTGCAGTCCGACAATTCTACAATTTACTAGAAATATACGAATGCATGCATATCGGAAGGAACATTACGTCGAACTGTACAGACACTGCTGACGATGGACAACCGTATTAAATTATGAAATGTATTCGCAAATTGCGAATACGGTTACACAATAGCTATACAATTTACCAGGATCATATCTATGTCGACCATGGCAAGATGGTTTCATGAAGCGATACCTATTACTGATTCGAGAGATCTCCGTCTACATTTGCTTGTGTTCTCTGCATCTTCAAGCCATCTTACGGTGTGTGTCAGAGTACTTCTGCTACCACTATCTGATCCCCTCCCCCCTTTATCTGTTCCATACGCGAATGGCGCATGGGAAGACTGACTGCTAATTTGGACATAAGTTGTAATATCTCAGATTTAATTGTAGTTTTCATCTCGCGAGACTTACGCGGGAGGAAGTTATATATTGCCCGATTCTTCCCGGGACGTACACTCTCGGAATTACAAAGGTAATACTCTCCGTGACACACCTCTGTTGTTCAGTTTTGACCATCTCCGTAACGTTCTCGCGTCGACTATACCAACCCGTACCGAAACGCGCCACTATTCGTTGGATCTTATCTCTCTCTTCCATTAATACATTCTGGTAATGGTCGCATACTAGTGACGAATACTCAGTAATCGCTCGAATAAGTGTTTTGTGAGATGAATTGAGGTGCTGAGAAGCGTAAGGGCCTAAGGCACACCGTCATCGATTTTGAGACTTCTCATTGATTCTCGGATATTCATTTCCGTTTAGGCCCAAACCACAAAGCATAATTTTTTTGATCTGCGCGGCTCAGTTGTTATCTAGGGTTGACAGCATAACTTGGTGTCTACATCATTTACGTAGTACTAATACTATATAATCGGAGATGTAGGTCCAGTATTATCTGAACTTCATATCACAGAATGTGCTTGATGAACAAGATGATAACGAGTGTCGTGATGTTTTGGAATAGGTCGTAATTGTGTGTGTGATGAATTTAGTATCTGTGTTTTACTTTTTGATTCTAGTATCACATGAATTGCAAACTGCGCAATTCTCCTGTATCTTACTGTTGTCACTAACCCGTATAGCCAGCCGGTGTGGTCGAGCGGTTCTAGGCGCTTCAGTTTGGAACAGCGCGACCGCTACGGTCATAGATTCGAATCCTACCACGGGCACGAATGTGTGTGATGTCCTTAGGTTAGTTAGGTTTAAGTAGTTCTAAGTTCTAGCGGACTGATGACCTCAGATTTTAAGTCCCATAGTGCTCAGAGCCATTTTTCACCTGTATATGGAAATTTCGCGTATTAACATTGATTATAAATATAATCTTACATATTAATTAATATTTCACAACGTAAAGTGGATACATTATTATTTTAATAGTCAATATAGAATGCTCAGACCTCGTTAAAAAAAATTCAGACTTACGAGACTGGTCATTTGTCTACGAATTAGATTTTCACAAACGTCTATTTTTCTCAAAACTTTGTTTCTGTGCTTTGGGCCCTTACGATTCTCAGTGTCTGAATTACATTTCCTTAGGATTGTTCCTGTGAATCTCAGCCTGGGATCTGCGTTTCCCGCTATTCCTTTCGTCTGATTATTTTACTTCAGGTCATCCCTGACGTTTGCTCCCGGGTATATTACGCTTGTTATTGTTTCCAGTGATTTATTGCCAGTAGCTTAATCGAACAGTGATGGGCCTCCGTGCCTATATTTTTTCCTAAAATAATAAATAAACAGTTACTTTACGTAATAAAACTACTAAACTTTAACACGGTATGCGAGTGCTGCTACTGGTGATGGAGCTTCTTTGTGACCTATGACCGGAGTACTACCGTCGCAGCTCGGCTCTGCTGGGAATTGGATTGCTGTACTCCGCACAGCGACGCTCAATCTGCTGACCATGGAACAAGTCCTTACTGACTGTTATATGACACGAAAATGGATTATCGAGAAGCGGCGAGAGTGAGGTATGTGGACGAAATCGTACTGCTGTTTCGCATGTCGAGACAGGAGAAAATGCTTGAAGCGGGCTGTGAAGCGCGATCAGGAGTTGTTTAGACCAGGAAGCGTTAGGGCCCGGAAAAAAGACAGCGGCTTTGTTTCGAAAGCCCTCGGAAAGGCAGCTAACTGTCCATCTACATTGCTCCCGGTTGCTCTGCAGCTAACTGTACTGTTTGCTTAAAGGCGCGTCCTCGCGACCCGTAAGTGAAACTGCTTTCTTTCCCACGGCTATGGAAAAGGAAAGCTGCGCCAATTCTGAGAACTCCTCTCGGTTCGTCACGAAACTCTACACTGCCATTTCACATGTCGCATGCACAGCTCGTTTGTGAATTCAACAACGACGAATTCGCAATTTCTATTCCGATATGCTAGTGGGTAACATTACTACTCCTCTGAGTTGACAAACCATTTCTGTAACACTCCCCCTATTGATGGAACCCATGGGTAACAAATCTTTTGCGTCGATGCTTCCTTTACTCCAGTATTCCCCAACGAATGCTCCGCAAGAGCTACCATAAGGTCCTCGAAAGATTTAAAATTTCAAAATTTTATTCGTTTTAAACTTTTAATCTTCCGTTACGAATGTGGTGCAGCATCCGGTGAGGGGCGGCTAAAGGGACTATTGGGTGGGGGTCGGAGGGGGGAGGGGGGAGGGGGGCGGAGGGAGGGGAATTTGGGCGCCAAGTCGGCAAGTGGTGACATATTCGGGTCTAACAACGTTAATAAAACAGAAGGGTCATCCGAAAATAACGACGTATTGGATCATACGTAGCCAGTTATTAGCTTCCAAGGCTCTTCCTGAATGACTTAATAATACAATGCTATTGGTCATAAATTTGGTAAATGTTACCAGAAGCAGTGATTTAAATATGCACCTTTCTTTAAAAACTGTGTTCTGAAATGGACTCCGACCATGAGACCCTTCTTTTTCACACAGAAGTTCGTTGACTGTCGGAAGCTAACATCCTGGGAAGATTATACGAACTCAGAGGAGAGGCTGACTTGTTTCTAGGTGAGAAAAAATGACTTACTTGAGGAATTTCCGATCTGACATATCAAACGCGTTTGGCTTATCTCGTGGATATTTTCCACACTTGAATAAGATGAGCTAGCAATTGCAAGGTTCCGGAAACAGGCCTTTAGAAGGCGCTGCAACTATATTTATCTTTGAAGATCAACTTCGTGCCTTTATTTGCAAACTTCAGTTATGGATAGTTAAAATTGACGATAACAATTATTCTGCACTCGTTAATGGTATAACGTATGACACGATCACGGCAGACATAGAAGCAAACAGCAAGACTCATCTACAAATGTTGGCTGATGAATTCAGTCATTACAAACCGGAATATAAGAAAACAGAAGCTGAAGTTGACCAAAAACTGATTCGCAACCCTTGTAGCACCAATGGTGGCGAAGTTGCAGAATACATCCAGGAACAAGGGAAAAATTACAGGAACTGAGAAGTCTCGTATCTTGATAAACGTAAAGTTTGAGATTTAAATAAGTAAAACTATAGAAACTGTGAGGCCTCGTGTCTTGTTAAGTGTTAAATTTGAGATCTGAAAAAATAACTATGTTAAATTGAAAGTCCCTTTGACGTTATTATTGCGACTGTGGCTGTTGAAAATTAGAGATACAAGAACGAATTGCTTTCTTCGCAACCTAGTCACCGTCCAGTGACTTATTTTGCCAGCATCGAAATCTGAGGGTATTAGTAGTCGCTGATAAATGATAAAGATCGTTTAACTTAATTTTTAATTTTATTTAGATCACTGCAGATGGTCGATTGCCAACATGCCAACATGCACTCTTCCGTGCTACATTTATGTGATAAATACGTCAGAATCCACAGTAATAATTAAGCATATTATGCCCCACAAAATAAAGGCTGAGCTTATTACAGGCAGCATCAATCTGCTACGAATAATTTATCAATCAGATCTAATCTCTGATAGTGTCTGCGTCTCCGCGGCGAGAGAACCGCTCGATTGAAGAGTTACAAAAGTATGTATCGCTGCCTTGCTGCGATTCACGCAGGGCAGCGTAAATAAAATATATCGTAATAAAAATACTATTCTTACAATGGAGTCTTTAAAATAAACATGAGATGTTAGAAAGGACGCATTTGAATCTGTTTCTCTTGAGCAGTTTTGGTGTAAAAAAGCAGTTTTGGTGTAAAAATTCGAGAAATCGCCTTGCCGTATCTTACGCTGTTCTGCTGAACTTATTTATGCGAGCAAGGATTTTCTGCATTGCTGATAATTAAAAAGAACCCCCAGTAATCCGCTGAAAGTAAGTGATGATAATGCGTGTAATTTTGAGCAATAATGTTAACACAGGCTTTCCGAACGAGTACGGAAGATGCAATCTTAAAAATCACATTGATACGAAATGACTTTAATTGTCTACTGAAAATGTTCTGTTTTCTATCATAAAGGAAATGTTAATACATGTTACTTTGGAGTTTAAAAAATATGTGAAAAGTTTTAATTAAAGCATGTATTTACATTGACACAGTTTATCTTTCTTGAACCTTGTGGTCCCTGCTAGCAACAAAGAAATGAAAGTGGTCACAGGTAAACCACTGTTTTAATCCGACTCAAGTAGTCTAGTAATACTCAAGAATGGGTCACACTGGTGTACTGTGCGCTGTCTCCTTTATGCAGGATGTTCAGTACCTACTGAAGCAGGAGACAGTCTGTGCTCTCATTCTCCTCTGTTTGTCACGTGTGAGTAGACACTACAGGTAGTACTGTATGCAATTACCGCGAATCCTGACACACCCTCCAGCCCTTCTTCGCAGTGATATGCGCTCTCCTTCAAATACACCTCACTCTATTGGAATGCATTGGTCACAGATCCTCTAACTTCTGCACAGTCTCGTGCGTTGGGCATACACCGATGCCTTCAAATGTCCCCGTAGACAGAAATCCAGACTTAGGTCCGATGAATTAGGAAGCCATGCTGCGGGACCACCTCGACGAAACCGCTGCCCACGACATGCTGCGGTGAGATACTGTCACACAATCCATAGAAAACGGGGAGGTGGCCCGTCGTGCATAAACTGCAATAGTTGTCTTTTTGCATGGATAACGTTCTCCAATGGAACTGATAATTCAACGTTGAGAAGCAGGTGATAAACAGTAACTGTTAATCCATTTGGTACAGCTTTATGACTCCCACAAGGGAAACAGCCCTTATGTCAACGGGTATTTGTATTCGGACATATACACTCATGTTCATAGAACGCCTTGAACGGCTATAGATAGGACGTTTATATTCAAAACAGATGTTCGTTCGTATGTTCTGCAGAAATAATTCGCTTGTCAGCCACGTCAGTTCAGCGTATGTCGTGTTGCCTAGGAGGCACGGGGTCCGCCATGTTCCCTGATAACGTGTTTCTTGCGTGATGGCATCAACGTGTATACGGCGCGAATGCCGTCCTGTGTTTTAACCATCCATACTTAATTCACCTGGTTCAAAGTTCATCAGTGATGTTTGGCATTGGGTCACAGTACTGCATCCATCATTTCACCACATCCCACGCATTTTGAAGTGGTGATAAGTCTGGTGATCTGGCGGGCTAGGGCAAAACATGTTCCGACACCAAGAAGGCGCTTGTCCGTGTACAACACGTGGTCGGGCATTGTCTTGCTGGAAAACGGCGTCTGGGGTGTTGTGCAGAAAGGGTGTGGCTACAGGTCAGAGAGCGTCACTCACGTAGGTAAGACTGGTCACAGTGCCCTGGATACGCACCAGCTGTGGTTAGTGGTTGTATCCAATAGCACCCTGCACCATAAGGCCTCGAGTTGGCGCTGTGTGTCTTGTGCGAGTGCAGACACTGATGCCGCTCCCTCTGTGTGCGGCGAACCAAAACGCGGCCATCATTTTTAAGCAATCAGAACCTGGATTCGTCCAAAAAAACTACTTGATGGCATTCCTGTCCCTGATGACATCGTTCTATACACCATTGCCGTATAGCATGTTTCTGCACATTCGTGAAAGGTGGAGAAGTGGACGACGCGCACGTAACGCACGCCGTAATAAATGGCGACAGACTGTCACCCCTGATAGTGTACGATGTATTACATTGTTCAAATGTTGCGTCGGATCTGAGGAGGATGCAGATCTGTCCTGCAATGCCGTTCGGATAAGATTTCGACCCTCTTAAGGGGTTGTGTGCATGGTGCGACCTGACCCATCTCTTCGTGGTCTATGGCCTTTCGTGAATCACTCGGCACACACCCACTGTACTGTCAAAACACTTAGTCTCACACGAACAGCAATTTTCCTGTTTGATGTATCACTTTCTCTTATGCCAATAACGCACCCTCCTTCAAACTCACTGATTTGCTGGCACGGTTCGCGCATACGTCTGCGAGGCATCCTGCAGGTCCGCTCAAGTCACATTGCTCCATTATGTTCGGATTAAAGCGATAACGATTTTGACCTTGAGCCCGCGGGCCGACGTCGTTCAAATGCTACAGATTTCTGTAGAACGTATTAATGTAAATGTCTTGTGAATATGGATGTCCTACCTCTAATCATTCAAGCTGTTCTAGTTTTTCTGAACATGACCAGTAGTATACTTCTTTCTAAATACAATGTATAAGGCCAACCCGGACATCACGGACACAATTTCGGAGACTGTTCAGGAATGTTTTCGGAGTATTTGCGTATTAGGGACGCGTAGTCTCTGGTGGCTTATTACAGAATGAATGCATATCGATTGTTTTCTTACCACTATTTAGCCTTGTATCTATATTGAAAAACTGTGTGTCCAGTTTCGAAACAAACTTCTTCCATTCGCTCATAGTACTCGATAGTGACAACAGAAATACTCACTTTACTCTTCACCATCGAGCTATCGTTCAGTAGCACTCGGTCTTTCCTTGGGTTTGTATTACTGGCAGTGTTGTACGTTAAAGGTGATACACAGCAGCACGGATAGGTTTGCTGATGAAGTGAAAAAACCATTTGATGTCGTTTCGCAACTTACGCCTAGATACACTACGTGATCAAAAGCATACGGACACCAGTATGTAATGCGGAACTAACCGCTAGTTTCTCGAAAGGTCGTCCCGCCAGTTGAAAAGGAGGCGGGGAGTATTGTGTTCCGAGTAGGGAAGCAGTAACAGCAGAATTGGTCAGTCAGGACAACTGGGAGACTTCGAAAGTGGACTAGTCACTGGATGTCACCTGAGTAGCAAATCAATCATGGACATTTCAGCCCTTCTAGAGCTGCTCAAGTTGACTATTGGTGATGTGGCTCTCAAATGGAACCAGAAAGGAACAACCACACCTAAAACAAAACCAGGCGTACCTCGTGTACTGACGGATAGGGACCGTCGAGCGTTGCAAAAAATCCCATGAAACAGGTGTAAAAAATCCCATGAAACAGGTGGAAGGAATCACTCGTGAGTTCCAAAGTGCTGTCAGCAGTTCCAGCTAGCACAACGACTGTTCGTAGGTAAACAAGAACGGGGTACTATGGTCGATCCGTTTCTCATAAGCCACACGTATCTGTGATCAATTGTAAGCAACGCTTGAGGTGCTGTAGAGAGCGGCGCCACAAAACATCTTCAGAAAAGTGGCATACTATTTTTCAAGTACGAGGGCTGTTCGGAAAGTAAGGTCCGATCGGTCGCGAAATGGAAATCACAGCGAAAATCAAAAATGTTTTATTTGGGAGTTAGCTAAACCTTCCAACTGCTTTTCTACACAGTCACTGCACTAACTGAGACATTTGTCGTAGTATTGTGCCAACTTTCCAATAACCTCGTCACAGAAGGCAGCCGCCGGTGCTTGCTATCAATTTTCCGTGTTGATCTGCAGCTTGTTGTCTGTGCCAAAATGTTGCGGTTCATGTGAGAAGAGAGGGAAACCTGAGGGAGCCAAGTGCGGGCTGTATGGTGGGTGACGAAACAGTTCCCATCGGAAACGCTTCAGGAGCCACCTCATTGTCCCTGCAACAGGCGGCCGGGGATTGTCATGAAGAGCAGGCGAAATTGTCACGTGGCGGGATACACCGTTTTCCAGGCTCCTTTATGCGCTCACTGTGCGATCAGAATTCAAAAGAGCGACGTGATGCGATCGATGGTCATACAAGAGACAGGTCCAACACATCCATGCGAAGCTTCATCGGATTTTCACTGTGGTTTCGATTTCGCGATCGATCGGGCCTTACTTTCTGAATAGCCCTCGTAGTAAGTAAACCACGTACTGACTGGTGCAGAATCTTTACATGTCAAGAGCTAAACACAGACTCGCAGAATTGGCAAATAACACCCATACGTATAGTCTGGAGTTTCCCGTGATGATTTTTTTCTAAGCAGACATTTTCAGTAATTTTGTAATTTTAACAAAGGTAATCATTTTTTTAAACTTGAGAATTACGTTTATAAGCATGGTTATGGGTATTCAAATCCTTTGTTACAAATGGTTATTCTAGAATGCGAAACCTTTATTATCGACAACTTTTCAATCAAATTACTTTGGCTATACGAAAATTCTTCTTTCAAAAGTGGATAAAATGAAGTTTAATGGAGGTATGTCAAGGGTACAGAAATCTTATGTAATTCAATAATTCGTTGGTATAATAATTTAGCCGTATTTATTCAAACAAAATGTTTTTATTGAAAAGTAAGCACACTATTACAATCAGGAGGCCGATAGCTAAATACTGAATAATACACTTTAATGTGAACATTTTGGTAAAATTTCGACAATTCCTCGAACATTTGGTTAAACTTTATGTATTTAATATACAGTATAGAAAAAATATTAAGTGCAGTTTCAGTCATCAGCAACCCCTTTCGTTTTAAGTGCGTCCTTCATTTCAAAATGATGTAGTGACGAACCTTTATTATTATATGTTGGACATGCGTTTTGTACTTGACTAAAACTTAAAAAAATACTTTTATGTGTTACAACACACGCCGTATGAAAGAATTACTTGGATGTGATCACATGTATTACATGATTCAGATATGTGATAGTATCGAGAGCGTTTATGAACGTCGGTATCAAATGCCACAGTAGTGGAAACTTGCCTACTCCTTATACACGTTTCAATGTTCACGCGTTTACCGAGACAGCGAACAGTGAAATCTGCTCTCGGTGTTTATCGAGACAGCGAACACGGAAATGCTGTCCCGCAGATACTGGGTAAGCTGATAGCACAGTAAGTGCCGGGCCGCAGTGTGGAATTATGCGTCAGAGAGCGGCGATCAGGCCTGGCCTGTCGCCGTGCCAGCCGGCTCTCGTGCAGCTTCACGCCCAGCTGGGAACACTACACTACACTGCATTGACGGCAGTTATTCGGCGTGCGACTGAGCGTCGGGGTGAAGAAACTCTGCGATCCGGCCGAGCCGAGGCAAATCGAAGGCCGCAGCCACAGCCGCTGGCGGAGAAATCAGCCAGCCGGTTCCACAGTATACTGTAGTGAGGCAGCTGCGCTTCCTGTGCAGGGCACAGGTGGTCAGCAGAATATACAATGAAGTTGGTAAATCTCGTGAGTCGTTAGGCCGCGTCACATTCCTCTTCAAACTTCTTCAGTGCTCGACGATTCGACACCTCTGCTGGAATATTCTTCAGGATTCCACTGGTGTCACGTTTATTTACAGGAGGACATTTTCCCAGGTTTTTTCGGAGTAATGCAGTTACTGGATAAAATTTATCAGATTGCCATTGATGGGCCGCCCCCATTGGGTAAATACTAAAAACATGTGTTGAAAATAAGGGGGAACCGAAGTGCATTCTAAGACAAAAAAAAAAAAAAAAAAGACGCAGTACGAAGGAATTATCCAAGTGGGACGGAAATCGGTATATGTGATGAACATGTAGAAACAAACCAATAATTACAATTTGAGAAAAATTCAATGGTTTATTGAAGAGAGAGAGAGAGAGAGAGAGAGAGAGAGAGAGAGAGAGAGAGAGAGAGAGAGAGAGAGGGGGGGGGGGAGAGAGGGGGAGAGAGGGGGAGAGAGGGGGAGAGAGGGAGAGAACGTTTCACAAATCGAGCAAGTCGAGAACGTGTTGGTCCACCTTTGACCATTATGCAACCAGTTACTCGGATTAGCACCGACTGACAGAATTGTCGGATGTCTTCCTGAGGGACACGGTGCAAAAATCTATTTCTCGCGTTAGACTGTCAAAATCCCGAACTGATCGGAGAGCCCTGTCCATAATGCTCCAGACGTTCTCAACTGGGGGGAGTCCCAGCGACCTTGTTGCCTGGGATAGAGTTTGGCAAGTACGAAGATTAGCATAGAAACTCTCACCGTGTGTGGGTGGGCATTATTTTGCTGAAATGGATGCACAAGATGGTTTGCCAAAATAGGAAACAAAACAAGGTGTAGAACATCGTGGACGTTCTACTGTGCTCTAAGGGTGCGAGGATGAAAACAAAAGGGGTCCTGTTACGAACTGAAATGACACCTCAGTCCATCACTCCTGGTTATCAGGCTGTATGGCGGGCGGCAGTTAGGACGGCATTCCACTGCTGTCTAGGGCATCTCCGAACACATCTTCGCTGACCATTGGGGTCTGGAATCGTATTCACTGGAGTAGAATTGTCTTCAGTGATGAGTCCCACTCGGAACTGAACCCCGATGGCCGGCGAAGGGTGTATTATTGTTATTGTGTCACCTCGATACTTCCCTGTCACTTAAGTTCCTCGCTCGCCCTGACTGGTGTTTACTTCCTTGACAGCGGGTAATCATGAAGCCGGAAGCCTGTAGACGTGGTATATATTGAAATTGTACGCATTCGCCGACAAGTCAGCAGTTTCACGGACGCCACATACGTTAAGGCAAAATATAGAATCAACGGTAGTGTCGCATCAAGAAGGATATTTCTAATCAATTTGCGGTCCTACGGGGTATCGTCTCGGATGGGGCACTGGATTCCTGATTTCCTATTAGAAAGACCATAGTTGGTAATAACTGACGGAAAGTCATCGAGTGAAACAGGTGTGATATCTGGCGTTCCCCAAGAAGGTGTTATAGGTCCATGGCTGTTCCTAATCTATATAAAAGCTTTATGAAACAATCTGAGCGACGCTCTTAGATTGTTTGCGGATGATGCTGTAATTTACCGTCTGTCTAAACAATCAGAAAATCAAAACCAATTGCAGAATGATTTAGGAAATACATATCTATGGCACGAAAATTGACAATTGGCTTTAAATAACGAAAAGTGTGAGGTCATGCACATGAGCACTGAAAGGACTTCGTTAATTTTCGGTTACACGACATCGATGGCAACGGGTTCTACACAACGCTGATGACTACGTTGAAGGACAGTAACAGGTGCAAACATGTAAAACTAAGTGGAAAGGCCAGACTAACCCGTAGTTCTTGAAGAGGGTCAGCAGTCTTTTCAGTAGTTGCAGGGACAACGATATAATTGACCGATTAATTTAACAGGGTCGTAAAGGAATGAATCTTTAATATTCAGTCATGTAAGTCATGCGTCTCCTGTATAAACGCACGATTTGTGTCGTAGAATACGATCTGTTTCACCCTGTCTGTTCATTTGTTACTGGAAATAACGAAATGTCAGTCATATTGGAGATACCAGTAACTGCTGATCATGCAGCAACAGTTACATCACGAATGATCGTCGGCCCAACGCACTGCAACACTACCAGTGCAGACCCAGTGGCCAACAGTCCTACTAGCAGGTTACCAGGTCGGTCTTGTGGACATGATAGGTGGCGTCCCAGAAAGGCACCCAACATCTCTGCACACGGTAGATATAGTCGTAAAGTAATACATCATGGACACTGTCTGAGAGAGCGGCCTGTGACTTTGGTGTCTGGTCGTAGATGTAGGTCAAACGTGGCAGCTACTACAGTTTCCCAGAATGATGTTGGTGGGTAGCTTACCAGGTACTGTCAGCTAGGTCTCCAGGAGCCTGGTCATGGAGGGAACCCAAATCTCCTCATTGGCGAAGTCGAAGACAAGGTGGCGGCAGCCCATGGGAGCAAAGTTCTTCAGACCGGACTGGCTGTTGCAGTGTAGATCCTAGTCATCTTGGCAGCTCTTAGATGAAGGGTTACAGGTGGTACATTGGAACTGATTAGCTATAAGCTTAGAGCTAAACTGTGGGAGTAAGATTATTTGTACCTCTCAGTCTATGCTGATGACATTATACTATGACAAGAGTGATTGAAAGTGTCATTTTTTCTGAGCCAATGAATGATTTGCTCCTTGCCATACCGCAATGTTACATCTCGTCCTTTCAGGGTTTGTTCAGTTACATCTGCAGAATCAGTTTGCTGTACACTGGTTCTTGCATATGACTTCTGCGTTGTTGCTTCACTGTGCATGGTCACCAGAATGATGTTATCCTCCCTTCTCCATGATGTCATTCGGCTGCATCCCCACCTTGCTCACTTACCTCGGGTGGTTGTGGCATTTCACTCAGTAGTGTGCCAATGCTATTTTGGCAGTTCTTCAGTGTTGGTGCCACAATCTGGATATTGCATACTAGCCTGCTTTGACTTCCACTCTAGGTTTCGTGCTAGGTGAGGAGAACTTTAACAATCCTATAACATCCTCTCGGAATATCAGTCTGGAGCGTGACAGAAAATATCTTATTTTCTGGTACAGTCAAAAACGGAGTTAATAGTTTCAGCCGGTACCAGTGAACCTTAGATAATAAGAAAGATGCAGTGGTCCACGCCCACTACTGAGGAGACCACAATGACAATACTTCTTATGAGCTGAGGATAACAGAGATGGCTGCAACCGATTATTTCATTTTGAAATTATTTTGAGTCTGCTGTACAATGAATTATTTTGATTTGTTGTTGACCTGTCCTGGTGTTTGGTCTACAGGGTCGCAACGGGGTGCAAGGGAACTAACGAGACGTTTTTAAGTGTGACAGCTTTTCATCTATCTTCGTGTGGTAGGTTGAAGTCGCAGAGATAGTACTAGTTTGATGACTTCTACATGTATGATGACGGTTGAGGATGATATAAGACAATCTGAGGAGGAGGATCACACCGAATGTGCTCATCAATATGGTCAGCCAAGGAAGCTAAATGATAGAGGCAATTAATCATAAAAGAGATTGAGTGAAATACTCGATTAAGTGCACCTAAAGTTGCAGTCCAACTGTTGCAAGAATGTGGAATGGAAGAAGGTGAAGCAACTGTCCTGAGGGACATCAGTGAAGTAGGGTACTATGAAAGATGACAAGGAAAAAGCTATCTATAAACAAAATGAACTGAAGCAAAAGGCTTCAGTTCACAAGGGATAACGTTACCAAAGAACTAGAGTGTTGACATGATGATATATTTGCTGATGAGAGAAAATTCGAAGCCTTTTCGAAAACTATAGTGTGGTGAGAGCCAAATGATGACCTTCAGGCTAAACATTCGCATCCTAGCATGTAAAACAGTGAGTTTGGGGAGGGGGAATGTTTTGATATGAGCTGATCCTGTCATCTTCACCAAATGTTATATCCATTAATCATCTCTTCGCATTATGATTCATATTATTACTCCTGATATGTTTCATCTGGTGTGGGACAGATTACTTTCACTCGAAGTACGTTAAATAAGTAGGGATCTCTCAACATCCTGCAGCAACATTTGAACAGGTATCTACTGTTTCCTGTTGGCATCCTAAATGGACTTTCCTGCGAAAAACAATCTCAGTTTTAGACGTGAGTTCTTCTACCCAGCTATTCGATTGCCATTACCTAGTTGATGTATTCGTCAACTGGCTCCCTGTGATATATCCTTAACGTCCTTCTTCATCTAAAGAAACATTTCTAACGGTCGCAAGTATCTGAATGAAAAATGATATTTATAAATTGTGGGGACTCGCATCAAAACTGAAACAACATTATCCAGTTTCGTTTCTCTCTTTTTTTCTATGCGTAGAAAATCATTGTTCACGTTTTAGAACACATCAATTAATAACTTCCATGCTAAATAAACCATCACACTTAGATTGAAGTGTCCCTATTCTTCGATCATATAATGACATTAATATTTCCGACTGTTTCATTGTCACAGTACAAAAACGTGAAGAGTATCATTGCAACTTAACGATTTCACTAATAAAATTTTATTTAATGGCGCTCTGCTCAAGCGACAGAACAAGATACATTTTAGGAAAGCCATCAGATAGCAAAGGCAACATATCAGTGCACCAACGAGTAATTATATTTGGTCATTATTTAGCTAACATCGATGTTGATTTGCATATGCAGCTCATAGAGTTCCAGTTTCGAAACATTTAAATTGCCTTTGGCGGCGGCACCATTTCCGACGCTAAGCGGATTACAAGGAATTAGATTCCATCGTAACGTTTCCATTAGGCGGGAAACAAGTTTCCAAATGGAAGAGATTCAATTAAGTTGCGAGGCTATGCAGCAGTAACGACGCACATTATCCGTTTGGACTAGATATAGCACATACGCCCCTACCATCCGATTGAGGTATAATACAGTGTCCTGCATCTAATGAGATGTACATTGACCCTCGACAAGAAAATCAGACAACGTTGCAAATGCCACTCACGATGGAATTACGATAGCTCAAACATCGAAGGAGGAAAATCTTCGTTTGATTTTCCTTAATGAAAAACATTGGAGTTATGTTAATTTTAAACACAATAAATACTGTTCAACAAGAAATACATAGCAATATTTAATTAATAGTTAATGCACTGTCTTACACTATCTAAGAATAAAAAAAGCGTTCAACTTTTATCACTGTCGTCACCTTGCCTCATAGTCGAGGTCCCCTTGCCCCAGTACTGGAGCAAGATGAAACCTGTGCGTTATCTTTTACAACTGGCAAGGTAATTATGACTGTGTTAAAATAACAATTTATGCAACTACACTGGTGTCCAAAGTTAAGTTCTATTTTCCCGCCCTGTGTTTAATTCACGATACAATCATACAAACTGTCAACAGATGTCCGTACGATTGTGTTCTGCACGGAAGATGGCATTGCGGTCAACGGACAACCGCGCCAACGGTGGCGTCAGGCACCTCTCAAACGGGAAAGTGTTTGCCGGGTAGTCACACATCCACAATCGCCGCGTACACAGCCACAGGCAGCACAGTATGGCACAGAGAAGGCGCCTATCAGACGCTCTGCGGTCGAGGGCCATACAAAGAAGGGAAGTAGGACAGTAGCAAACTGATGTGGCCCGATGACTTAATGTGAATCGTTCTGTTGTTTCTCAAACTTGACCACAGTTTATAGAGACCGAAACTGTATCCCAAAGATCAGGACAGGACCGACCACACGTGATTCTGAAAGGGAGGACCGTTTTTGGCTTAAGAGCACGACGGTACCGGATTAGTACTGCACGGCAACTGGTATCTGACCTCGCAACATCCACTGGACGTGTTGTATTGAGGCAAACGGTGTACAGACCGCTTCGGTAGAGTGCTGTTTGCTATCGGAGATCTGCTGTATGTGTGCATCTGACCCGTCTTCACTGAAGAGAGCGTCTAGAGCAGAGTCGTCAACAAGTCATCTGGACGGTCGAACTGTGGGCCAATGTTCTTGTCTTAGATGAGTCCCGATTTAGTCTGGGGAATGACTCCTGAGGGATTCAGACCTGGAGTGAACGTGGAACACGATTTCGGGACCAAACTTAGTGGAAACAGGCCGATATCGAGGAGGATTCCTAATGGTGTGGGCAGGGATTATGTTGACCAGTCGAACACCTCTTCATGAAACTGTGTGGCTGAATCACATGGTTTAACTGCTGTCAGGTACCGTGACGAGATCGTGGGACCTCATGTGCGGTTGTTGCGAAGAGCTGTGGGCCCAGATTTCATACTGATGGACGATAATGCTCGAAATTATAGAGCAAAGGTGGTCGATGTTTCCTTGGAAACGGAAGATATTGAACGCACAGCATGGCCCGGTTTGAATTCCATAGAGCATGTTTGGGATGCACTAGGGAGGCGCATTGCAGCACATCAGCATCCACCAGCCACTCTCCACTTGCGAGAAGTTCTGTAGGAAGCACGGGCGTTATTACCTCAACATGAGACTGATGACACCATTGACAGCAAGCCCCGTCGTTGTCAGGCCTATATTGCTGCCAAAGGTGGTCACTCCCCGTCCTGAGCACATTAATCAGTTGTCAGAATGTGTGTGAAAATCCGATAAGGTGGAAAAAACGAAAAACATGATTGTCTACCTCTATCCACGTTGCAGTTGTTTACGTTATGTGTTCTTTACATTGTTTCTACTTTAATATCACCTGTTTGTATTGTTTTGGGGCAAAATAAACGTAACCTTCGCAAAATTTCTGTTTGTTGCTTTAATTTTTGACAGCGGTGTGCATGCAATACAGTAACAGGCCATTTTGAATAAGAGCAGAACATGAAACTATCTCGAAAAAAGGAATTTGTTGAAAGTGGTGAACTGCTAACACCGTCAAGCTGCCTCTGTCTTCACCACTACTTTACAGCAGCTGTCTTGTTACTTTAATTTTATCGGCCGATAATATTGTTTTTGGAGATTAAGATAACAGATGGCATGCTAAAAATCCAATGTTGATGGTCGACCTCCGGTTGATCACAATTTTTTGTACTCACCTATCACATTGCTTTGACTTCCTATATAGCTAGCTGGGTAAGTCAGTTCACAGGTCGGAGGTAAGCAATGGCCGAACACGTCCAGAAGGACCACGACCAGTTAATTACCAACTGGCAGTCATGACTCGCTTATATCAGTTGGTACAAACCTGCAAGAAAAAAATAAGAAACAATTAACGCTATGAATTACCTCTTAAAGATATTTAAAATAGCATTAATCTCCAGAATAGTGCTAAATATGAATGAAAGAATTGTAAAATAAAAATAATATGAAGTTCAAATAAAAGTTTTTGCATATTTTGCCCATAACCTCAGTTCCGGAGTAAAATACTGAAATCGACTTTCTAGATTACATAGTTATAAAAAAAATGAATCGCGAATCAAATATATCGAAGAGGTGGAAACTGTTCGTTTGTTCGATAGACTTAGGATGATGAAAACATTGTTGTGTTTTGTCTTTTAACAGGTGGAATCATCATATTGCAAGCTTCAGGTAACGTGACGTCGTTAGTCGCAAACTTTTTCTCAAGGAACGTGAAAATGCACTAAAGCTGTAGAGATTTCCGAAATACAGAAATAGTTCCTAGCTGTCATTTTCAACAAAAAAATCTTCAGTCCTTTACTCTATTTCGAAACCATTATGTTCCACTAGTGACGTTTCATTAAACTGCTGTTCCTTTGACATCGTCTAGCTTACGTGCTACCCCACAAATTAGTCGTAGGATTTACATTTTCGCGTGTTGCACATACAAAAATTTGTTTCCGTTCTGATGTCTGAAGGCAATTGTAACATAAAACATTTGAGGCTGTGTGAAAAACATTTTTATTAAAAATAACAAATTAATAAATAAATCCTAGAGCTAAGGTTGAATCGACTCTTGAACGTTTAGGTTACAGGCGGCTTCTAATCCAACTGCGTGGCGTGGCTATGAAGTATCGCCTCAGTTGCGGGACTACATTCGTGATTTCGTGTCAGGAAGGCCACAGTTCGTAGTAATGAACCGGAAGTCGTCTAATAAAAGCGATGTGATAGTGGATCTCCTCGACGGAGCGTTATAGGCTCTCTGCTGGTCTTAATATGTGTGAGCATCCCCCCGCCCCTTACATTGTTTACGGATGAAGCCGTCGTTTACCGTCTTCTAAAGTCTTCAGAAGACGAAGTCGAATTACAAAATTATTTAGAAAATATATCTGCCTGGTGCGAAATTGGAAACTGTGTACTAAAAATATACGTTCAGTTTCGATTACACGATACATGGACAATATTTAAAGGTTGTCGCTTCAGGAATTGCCTTAGGATTAAGGGATTACAATTACGAGCAATTTAAGTTGCAACGATCATATAGAAAATATGGTGGGAAAGGAGAACCAAAGATGGGGTTTTATTGTCAGAACTCTTAAAGGATGCAGTAAATCTGTTAAAAAGACGGCCTATACTACTATTGTCCTCCCACTTCTGGGGTATTATTCCGCGATTTGGGATGCTTACGCCGGCCGAAGTGGCCGTGCGGTTAAAGGCGCTGCAGTCTGGAACCGCAAGACCGCTACGGTCGCAGGTTCGAATCCTGCCTCGGGCATGGATGTTTGTGATGTCCTTAGGTTAGTTAGGTTTAGCTAGTTCTAAGTTCTAGGGGACTAATGACATCAGCAGTTGAGTCCCATAGTGCTCAGAGCCATTTGAACCATTTGGGATGCTTACCACATAGGATTTACGGCACGCTTCGCCCCAAAACGTTCAAAAAAGCACAGCATGTTTTGTGTTATAGTGAAATAGGAGGGCGGAGTCTCACAGATCAGCGAATTTGTGGCAGTTACTAAAACAAAGGGATTTTTCGTTGTGGTGACATCTTTTAACGAAATTACTATCAACAGTCACCAACTTTCTTTCTCCTCTGACTGCGAAAACATCTTGTTCACTCCCACTTGCGTAGGGAGGGAATGACGATGGTGATGAAATAAGATAAATCAGAGCTCGCACGGAAAGATTTAGGTGTTCACTTTTCCCAGGTGCTACTCGAGAGTGAAACGATACAGAAATAGTCTGACAGTGGTGCTATGAACCCTCTACCAAACACTTATATGCGCATTGCAGAGCAATCATGTACATGTAAACGTAGATACTTCCACATGATGTGGTGAAAACTATGTATATCAATAGATAAGGCCTTTCTTCAGGCACAGCAAATAGGTCGAAGATTACAGTTTCTCAAAGACGATCTACAAAAATTTTTTTCTGAATGTAAAATGGGTAGGCACCGATCGTGACGTATTCTACAGTTAACAACAAACTTCTGGTACCCAATTGGGAGGAAGATCTGGTAAGAGCCAAAAGTATCGACTACGCTACAAACAGCATCGGAAAACATTGTCCAATGTATCTCAAAGAAATGTTTCTGAGCTCGGAAAGCTCTACGTGATTGATGGGATGTAGTGCGTTCTTCTAATTGCAAAAACTGAATCCCACCAAAATATTCAAGCGAACACGTCAGTGCTATGTGAGGGATATTTCCACAAGTCCTTAAAAAAGAGTGCACTCGAGTCTTGCTAATTCAAACCGTGATTAATCGAATTTCTCAATAATTCGAACTCGTAGTCTGATCTCTCGAAAAAACGTCGATAAATCCAAAAAATTCTGTGTGGTTTTGCACGCTCGAGAACTCGAAGCTGTTGTCCCGACAGCGCGTAATATACTCTGTAATTCGAAGATAACTTGTAACACTCGGTTTTACGAATTGTTTCGTCAGCAGCTTCACCATTCATCTCTTCGTAGCGCCTCTTGTTTACTCATCAATACATAACGTACAAAAGTACAAACCACTTGTTCAGTTTATAAAGAATTACGGGACGGTGGCTGATGGGAGCACCCGTTTCAATAAAAGATGGATAGCGTCGGACCAATATTCACTTGTTTCCGGTTCTCCAACCATAGCTTTGAATGAAGTGAGCAAAGAGTTTCTTCAGTGAGCATAGCAACAAATTCAAACCATTTCAAGCTCAATCAGAAGTAGCGTTCCTGTGATTCTAACTCTTTGTGTTACGCCAGAAGCCGGCCGCTGTGGCCGAGCGGTTCTAGGCGCTTCAGTCCGGAACCGCGCGACCGCTGCGGTCGCGGGTTCGAATCCTGCCTCGGGCATGGATGTGTGTGATGTCCTTAGGTTAGTTACGTTTAAGTAGTTCTAAGTTCTAGGGGACTGATGACCTCAGATAAGTCCCATAGTGCTCAGAGCCATTTGAACCATCATTTCGTTTGCGGCTATTTAGACGCGCTGAAATACTATTGTTATCGTCTGCTATGGTTAACTTGGTTACTGTGCTGTAAAAGCTATTAGCACTTACCCAGACGGTTCGGAACAGTGACACCCGTCAGAAACTATTCGTAAAGTGAACAAGTAATAAATTAGCTGTAAAAACACCTTCAAGCGCATGTGTTTGACTCTCGCAGAAGACAAACAGCTTACTGAACGTATGGAATGTGAAAAAAAGACATGACGATAAATATCGGAATTTTGTCGTTCACGCTGTCGACAATTCTTAAGCTGAAGGTCGGACTTAAGAAACTCGGCAATGCGAGTTCCCGCGTCTTGGTCAATGATTACTGAAATGGCTTGCTCAACGTAGAAGGCAAAACTTTCTTTCGGAGATTACTCCTTCATGACAAGGCTAAGATATTCTGTTATTCCGTGTACTGAAGCGTTCGCCGTTAGTACTGGTGACTTACCAGATTTTAAGAAAACATGTATCATCTCTTAAACAAGTATTTTGGAGAGAATATGAGCAGAGTTTACTCACCATGGATAAATGAAGTAGGGTATCTGCTGGCAAATCACGATCAACGCGACGTATTCAGTACCATCTAAACGGGACGTTTTTCAAGTTTATTCGCGACTGGGCATTGACTTTCGAAGACGAAAAATGTCGTTATGGAAAATATAGCAGTTACTGCTTGTAGTGAACGAGGACTGGTCTCAGAAACTAAAACCTGACAACCCTAGATGTTTGAAGGGTAGCATATAATTTCCTGTGTCTCACCACTTCAACGAAAAGGCGTGAGAGATAAAATGACAACTTAAAAAAATTAAAATAAAGGAAAAAAAGCAAGATTCTTATAATTTGAGCTGTAATTGTTACTTTCTGCTTCCCTTTGGAAAAAAATGCGAATGTACTTAAAAGTACAGTACTTTTTTTTCTACTTTATTGTTTGTTTGGAATACCTTTATTTCGACGTTTGTTTCCACAGCTGTCAGTTAGACTTTCCTTAATTCCAACTCTGAGCCATTTGAATTTTTTCTGAGTCCTTAGAGTCGACTGCATCTTCTACTCGCATCTGTTGGTTTGGTGCTTTTACAACGGCAGTTACTGCATCTGCGCAGGTCTTGGGAAGGACGGCTTGCGAAGGCGCTTCGCGCCCCAGTTGCCCTGGAAACTTTCGCCGTGGTTACAGAGGACTGCCTGCCATGGGAAGCAGCCTAACTTTCCCTAAAGTGTCACCCGTCTGTTCACCGCTCTTGAGGTCTCACGCTCATCCTCGTACTTCTAGTCGCATGACTAAAGAACAAGAGATGAGCCCCTCGAAAGAAAATGAAAAATAGACTGCCCGAGAAATGTCTTGCGCCACCTGCATATTTGCGGAGGTATGTAAAATCTTTAGACATCTTTGAAATCAAAATTTTCAGATAGGTAACATTAGCACCTCCTTGTACCCCCATTGCATTGTAACAATGGACCTCCGCAAAAATTTATCCAAGATACTAAAATTGCTAATTTTATATAAGCGATAAGTTGTCTTAGAGTACGTGTTCAGACCTATGAATTGTGACAGCAAGCACACAAAACTCACGATATCTCAGACATATGACAGTTATCCACTCGATATGTTGTTGAAGATGATATAACTTTTATACATAAAGATAAGCATAGTTCATCAATACTTGCGGAGTACATTTTTGAAATATCGAGCCCAACGAGTTACAAAATACAGCTCGGAAATAAACTCTAAGACAAGAAAAGACGAGGCACAAAGGAATTGTCCGAATGGGACGAAAATCGGTAGACGTGATGAACATGTACAGACTAACAAATGGTTACAGTTTCGAAAAAATTGTATGATATATTCAAAAGAAAGAGCTTTACAGATTGAGTATGTCAGTAACGTGTTGGTCGACTCCTGGCCATTATGTAAACAGTTACGCCGCTTAGCACTGAGTGATAGAACTGTTGGATGTTCTCCTGAGGGATATCGTGCCAAATTCTGTCCAATTGGTGCGTTAGAACTTCAAAGTCTCGACCTGGTTGGAGGCCCCGTCCATAATACTCCAAATGTTCTGGCCATGGTAGGGTTTGGAAAGCACGAAGACAAGCAACAGAAACATTCGCCGTTTATGGGCGGGCGTTATTTTGCTGAAATGTAAGCCCAGAATGACTTGCCATGAAGGGCAACAAAACGGGTCGTAGAATATAGTCAACATGCCACTGTGCTGTAAGGATGCCACGAATGATAACCAAAGACGTGCTCATAGAAAATAAAATGCCACTCTAACCATCATTCCTGGTTGGATGGCGGGCGAGAGTTAGGTTGGTATCCCACTGCTCTCCGGGGCGTCTTCTGACACGTGGAATGCCATTGACTGGAGAACAACTGTCTTCAGAGATAAGTCTCCTTTCAAAATGAGCCCTGATGACGAACGGAGATGTGTCCGGAGATGGCCAGACAGCGGTGAGATACCAACCTGACTGCCGCCCGGCATACGATCCGAGGTCCAGGAGTGACAATGTGGGTGCCTTTTCTTTTTATAGCAGGCACCTTTTGGTTGTCATCTGTGGTACTCTTACAGCACAGAGGTACGTCGACGATATTGTACGCCCCGTTTTGTCGCAGTCAGCATGGAAAATTTCATGATTCTAGGTCAACAGGAAAGTGCCTATAGGTTTTGAGGAGAGAGTTTGAAATTATCAAAGTGTGTGACATACATGGTTATATCTTTTGATTGCGTTGACATAGAAGCTTAAATTTTTCACACGGAAAAGGGACCATATAAATTTCACCTTTATACGTCTACCCTTCCTGAGAAAAAGGGTTCTTAATTCTCAGACAGACAGACAGTTCGGCAACAAAGTGATCATATAAAGCTTAAGTTTTTCCGATTGATGTACGAAACCCTGAAAATAGCATTTTTGGTGTAGGTTGGGCAAGACACAAGCCATTTCACTGAGCGTAGTTTCCAGACATCGGTTGAGGGAAAGGAAAGAATACACAACGATTCAAATGATTCAAATGCCACTGAGCAATATGGGACAAAACATCTGAGGTCAGCAGTCCCCTAGAAATTAGAACTACTTAAACCTAACTAACCTAAGGATATCAAACACACCCATGCCCGAGGCAGGATTCGAACCTGCGACCGTAGCGGTCGCGCGGTTCCAGACTGATACACAACGGTAATACGAGGGCTGTGATGTCGAGTCTATATGCCGAAACTTTTTCCTTTTTTCCGATTTTTATATTACTTTTGCTGCAAATAAACCGAATTATTGCTCAATATATTGTATTTATCAATATTTTTGAAAAGGTGTCAGAAGGCTACGTTAATGAATATTTGGAATAGCAAATAAATTTCCAATTAGAGGTTGCAAGGCGTGCACGGGAACACAGCATACACAATTAGCGACTTCCATTGGTTTACTGTTGACGCACACGTTGTGACGATATTCATCGCAAAAACAGAGAAAACACTAATTTTCTTCATATCTGACACACGTTTTAAACGCCGAATTTTTACAATTGCATGGTGGTTTCAAAGTTTATATTCAAAAAACTGATTTACATTCATAAAAGGTTTTCTCTCATCCCACAGTGTGGCAGCGAACCACGCCTAACACATCATTTCACCAAATATTGGCAGTAGAATGGATGTCGATGCAGGCCTCTAGGGATGCGATTTATTATTCTCTCTCGATGAGATGAGAGCAGTGTTGCTTTTCGATCTAATTCTTTACCTGACGACAGAAACAGACCTCGTGGAATTTTCCAAGGGAGTGCGTTTGCGGCGGAATCAGTTAACACTGCATGATGGCAATTATTCTTCATCTGAAACAATCTCGTCTTGTAATTGTGGATTTGCTTGTCCTCCCCAAGAGTCAGTTAACAGAACATAGTTGTTGTCTCTGGAAGAGTTCATCACATCAGTTAAAAATTTTTTGTGTAAGGTTGTTGTTGTAAATTTCCCAAATTTTGACGAAGTGAACACAACATTCGTATATTTTCTCATGTACTCATCCACCAAATTTTCCTTAGCCTCTCCCTTTTTTGCATTTTATGAAAATGTTGGTAAATGTCAAATATTGAGTATTAGTTAGGTTTATTTCGAGTACAAGTAACGTAAAAACTGAAAATAAAAGAAATTCCGTATAGGCGCTCGACACCGCGACCCCCCAGACCACTGTTCTGTACTCTTCTTGTTTTAAACCGCTACACTGAAACGACAATCACTGAAATGGCTCATGCCTCGACCAACCCGTGCCAAAAATGCTATTTGCTCTAAACGCTTGGCCAGCTGGGGCTGCCACTTCTGTCACTTTCTTTTGTGGCCAAGCCCTGTATATAACATAAATTCTGACAAAATCGGTGATGATCAGTATGCGCTGTCACCTTATTAGTAAAATACTGGAAGTTATAATTAAAATGCATCTACTCTCGGAAATCCGGTGTGGGCTGTAATTATCGTATGGCAGCGAAACTTGGTAGATATGCTAATACTTAAAGCAGAACCGATTTACGCTGCCAAAAATTAGTTCTAATTTTGACCACCAAGGCCAAATCTGGCACTGTACAGCATCTCATTTACATCTCCGGTGCTTACATTGAACAAATTGTCTAAGCGGAAGGTAATAAAAAAATCAACATTATACCTTTCTCCCATGTTTTACCTTTTCTGTCCACGTCCAGTTCCAAATTCACTACATATGGACACATTTCTGTACGTCTTTCTTACATTCACAGCGCCAGATTTGCACGTGGTACCCAAAACTGGAACTATTTTCTTCCCGAGTAAGTCTGTTCCGCATTAACACATTAGACAATTTACCAGGGCTGCCATACGATAATTACAGCCCACACTGTGCCTCTGTGAGTAGCTGTACTTTAATTATAAGCATCCAGTGCGTGTGTTCACCATCTGTATCTGTTGTATACCAGGCTTGAGGCCGGCCGGAGTGGCCGAGCGGTTAAAGGCGATACAGTCTGGAACCGCACGACCGCTACGGTCGCGGGTTCGAATCCTGCCTCGGGCATGGATGTGTGTGATGTCCTTAGGTTAGTTAGGTTTAAGTAGTTTTAACTTCTAGGGGACTTATGACCACAGCAGTTGAGTCCCATAGTGCTCAGAGCCATTTGAACCAGGCTTGAGGATACACAACAAATACCACAGGACGCTGCCACCACACAGGCGCCACAACTCTCCTGGCGCCTCTGTTTCGTGCAGCGGCCGGACCTTTTCCTGCTTTCGCGCCATATGTATCTCCGCCTCATACTTGCCCGCCGATAGTGTGGATAACTGACAAAGGGAGTGCTGTTAGTAGTGGACTACATTGTTTTCGCCTTGCACTGGCAGACAACGAAATCCTTCCGCTGACAGGCACAAAACATGATACGCCGTGGACATTTACACAATAATTATGATCATGGAGTTCGACAGTTCAGTTCAGTGCCTGAAGCCAGTCGAGTACACTTCTCCAGAGAGTACCTTCCGACGTAGCAGTCGCTGTATACGGAATTATAGAGCAACCAAGATTGTTTGCAATATTACTGCCATTCATAGTAACAGTAACGTAGACTGTGAAGGGACAGTACAGTTATTTGGATTTCATTGTATTAACTATAGGTATCAAGTGCTACGTATTAAACCGTACAAAGGTTCAGTACTATGTTGTAACATACTGTTAATAAATGTTTTTGGTTATTTCATATTGCGGTGTCACATTTCAGTTACATTACCGCCTGGCAAACAAGTGTTTCAGTAGCAAGTGCACTATAAGCCAGTAATTACCAATTGAGTACCAGTGGTACCAGTGGCTTCCACCTGAAAACACCATTTTATTAATGTTTTTTGAAGTACCTGGGCCTTTAATATAAAACCACCGATAGTTCTTTACAGAGACATTTAATGGTCAGGGGCAAAACACAGGGAGCGAAAGGCTATTTACAATTTGTACAGCAACCAGACGGCACTTCCAAGAGTCGAGGGCATGAAAGGGAAGCAGTGGTTGGGAAGGGAGTGAGACAGGGTTGTAGCCTCTCCCCGATGTTATCCAATCTGTATATTGAGCAAGCAGTAAAGGAAACAAAAGAAAAATTCGGAGTAGGTATTAAAATCCATGGAGAAGAAATAAAAACTTTAAGGTTCGCCGATGACATTGTAATTCTGTCAGAGACAGCAAAGGACTTGGAAGAGCAGTTGAACGGAATGGACAGTGTCTTGAAGGGAGGCTATAAGATGAACATCAACAAAAGCAAAACGAGGATAATGGAATGTATTCAAATTAAGTCGGGTAATGCTGAGGGAATTAGATTAGGAAATGAGACACTTAAAGTAGTAAAGGAGTTCTGCTATTTGGGGAGCAAAATAACTGATGATGGTCGAAGTAGAGAGGATATAAAATGTAAACTGGCAATGGCAAGGAAAGCGTTTCTGAAAAAGAGAAATTTGTTAACATCGAGTATAGATTTAAGTGTCAGGAAGACGTTTCTGAAAGTATTCGTATGGAGTGTAGCCATGTATGGAAGTGAAACATGGACGATAAATAGTTTAGACAAGAAGAGAATAGAAGCTTTCGAAATGTGGTGCTACAGAAGAATGCTGAAGATTAGATAGGTAGATCACATAACTAATGAGGAGGTATTGAATAGGATTGGGGAGAAGAGGAGTTTGTGGCACAACTTGACTAGAAGAAGGGATCGGTTGGTAGGACATGTTCTGAGGCATCAAGGGATCACCAATTTAGTATTGGAGGGCAGCGTGGACGGTAAAAATCGTAGAGGGAGACCAAGAGATGAATACACTAAGCAGATTCAGAAGGATATAGGTTGCAGTAGGTACTGGGAGATGAAGAAGCTTGCACGGATAGAGTAACATGGAGAGCTGCGTCTAACCAGTCTCTGGACTGAAGACCACAACAACACCGAGGTACTTAGAAGCATGCAGTGAATTGTAGAAGTCGGTTACAGTGTTCAAAGAAACAGGTGGCGCGGACATCGGACATCGTACAGCGTGGTTGCAAAAGATCGTGAAATGTCTTTTTTTTATAGTTGCCATATTGAGAAGATGAAGGTAAGTCTGTTGAGGTTACGAAGTGAGACCATTAGGGTAGTGTATAATTATGATGAAAATATATTAAATTTTTGCCTCATTTTTGCTTGCTTTTTACAGCATTATGAGTTCATCGATGTTTCGAGATATGGGGTTGTATCGAGGAAAAAATGCGAATTTGCTTTCAAATATATCACACAAAGTAATGGGTGGCCGAGTAGTGTTCGTCCCAGTGGCTCAAAGTGATATCACCGCCTTAAAACAATTTACTGGTTACTTTTTGCCAATATTTTCTTATATTCGTTGCTTACTATGATAATAAAGGTTAATTACTGAGAAATTTTTAATTTAGAATTATTTTCATATTTCTGGTGGTTAAGGACTACAGTAAGGTAACTCTTTCCTGGTACCGTGGAAGTTTGAGCTAATAGAAGCATTCAGTTATTCACATCAGTACCTAAGAATACAAAGTAATCTGCGAAACGTATAGTTTTGTAGCATACTCTTAAATTGTTATTACAGTCCCGCTTACTGCTTAAAATTAATTCGCGGCAAATTCTGAGTGCTTCTGCTAGAGATGTTTCCAGATACCGTGGGCTGGACGAGTAATAAATACGGTGGTGCGAAGAAGAGCAGATGGAACGAGAGCCTGCACGAAAGTATTGCTGCTAGGAAAAACAACTTATTCAGACATTTATTACGCCACTGAAGCTACTTTGGGACCCTGTTAGAGCGAATATTGGAGAGAGGAAGTAAACGAATAAGGACGCTTACAGGAGCACGCGAATGCTGTCAAAGATGGGAGAAGACGCAAGGAGAACCGACAGTGAGGGCTTGTATCCCGAAATTGGAGGAAATGCTTAGGCTATCGGAAAAGCGAGAGGCAACAGTAACTGGCAGCGGACAGCACGCAGGCACGAGAGCAGTGCTAGGCGTTGCATAATTGACGGCGCGATCCGCTTCTCGTTAGCAAGTCAGATTTTGGTGAGCAGATGCGGCATGCGAGGGTGGCTGGCCAGCAGCGTCGCCGACGGCTGACCCCGGCGCGTCTCTGCCGAGGGGCTGCCGTCTCGCGTTCTGCTCTGCAAACAATAAGGCGGATCTGGGAGAGCGACCGTAACAGGGTAAGTGCCGCGGAGGAGCCGCCGAGCTAATTGGCTGGGCCGGACGAGTAGGCTGCGGGCGCGCTAGCCGCCTGCGGCCAGAGAAAGCCGCCTCAGGACCTCTCGTAAAATTTTAATCCCGTGTTTGGTCCGGTTTTATTTCGCTTTCCCGTCTAATAGCCGGTTTTTGATGGAAAGCAGACCACCTAGAGATGCCTGCTAACAAGATGGACTGTCAAAACACGAGCCCCTAACATACAATACTAGATGCGAGACTGAGATTCATTGTGATCGTCACGAAATAAAGCGCACTCACCAAGGAAGTAGCTTACTAAACTTTCGCTCGACTGATACTTGAAAATTGCTCGTCAGCCTGGGCCCATAACAGATAGGATTGACAGAGAAAACAGAGAAGATACAAAGAAGACGCGCCCGTTTTCTTTCAGTTTCATTTAGTAAGCGCAAAAGCGCCACGAAAACGCTCAACAAACTCAAGTGGCAGACGCTGCAAGAGTTGCGTTGCGCACCACATTGCTTCACCGTTGAAGTTCACAATAGTTTGGTGCATAAGTTCGTAGAGTTCTTATTTAGTACTTTGGTATTATGACTGCTATTAGTTTGTTTATCGATTGTCTTTTTTATGTGTAGACAAATGTTACTATCTGAGTTTATATATAGTGATTTTGAGATAGTGAGTGGAGCTGTGGATTCCAGGAAATGGAGCGCCAAGTGCAGAAATCGGAACATTTCCGACATATTTTTCTGTTTCAGTTCAATATAGCGGTGACACCAGCTGAAGTAGCCAGAAACATTTGCACGGGTATGGCTACAACGCCATTGGACATAGCACGACGAGAAAATAGTTTTCTTGTTTTGAAGAGGATCGTTTTGAAATTAGTGACAATCCACGTTCAGGAAGACCTTAAGGTTTTTATGAACATCGTTTAAACGTATTAATCGACAATGATCACGCCAATATTCTTGAGGCGCCGCTAATGTGATGGACTGTGGTCATTCCACCACCGTGCGACGTTTGCATGCAGTGAAGAAGTTTCGAAAATGGGGTGTATGGGTACCGCATGCTTTAAGCCAAAATTACAAAAATCAGCGGGCGGCCATATGTGGATCTCTGCTTGCTCGTCATCAGTTGGCTCTTGAACAACTCCGAGCATTCCTATCCTGTATTGTTACTGATGACTACAAATGGCATCTTTATGATAACATAAGGAAAAGAAGGGAATGGATGAGCCCAAACGCAGAAAGACTTATTGTCACTAACTGAGACGTCTTGCAGATGCAATCCAAGAACAACGACCAGCTACACTGCGTGAAGTGATCCTACTCCACGATAACGGCCACCCGCTTTACGCTAGTCTGGCAAAAAACACTAGACAGGAGTTGGGTTGCGAAGTCATTTCGCACCTACCTTATTCACCTAATTTGCGCCCTCGCTTGTTATTGTGGATTGATACGTCAATTTACGAGCCCAATTCTTGACATCTGCGGGAAGTTTTAATTTTCTACTTCTAAAATGCAGGGAAAGACCTACGGTGAGGCACCAATTACTGAAACGACATGCAGAGAATTGTTTCAATATTTAAGAACAGTGATTTTTACGTCGAAGACTTGTACGGCCATGGAAGACGAAAGTTTTCGAAGTACTGGAATCGACGGAAGGAATTTCAGGATACCGTTATCGAAAGCGATAGATGTGGGTCAGCCGCGCACTGAAAGACAAACGGCGACAATACAGCGATACACATGATAAGGCGAGTTTTCTACATGACTATGATCGACCGCATGTCGTAAAAGACGTCAAAAAATACTTGGGAACGTTGAAATGGGAGGTCGTTTTCTGCAGACATTGCTTTCCTGACCATCACCTCCTTCGATTAATGCTACACAACCTGGCTGAACAACGCTTCCGGTCATACGAACAAGTGCAAAATTGGATCGATTCATGGATCTCCTCAAAAGACGCCCAGTTATTCCGCCGCGGGGTTAGTACACTGCCCCAAAGACGGAGGAAAGTAGTGGCCGCCGAAGGCCAATACTTTGAATTGTAAACATTTTGTAAGTTTTTCACAACAAAGCCGGACTTCGACAAAAAACGGCGGAAGCAAATCTGTAGAGTTAACAGAATATTGAAACAACGTACTGCTTCCTCCTACATTCACCTCACAAAAAGACCATTACGGTAAAATTTGTGGGATTAAAGCTCACATGGAGACTTATCGGCAGTTGTTTTCTTCGCGAACCATACAGTATTGAGAAAGAAAATGGGGAACTGGCAGTGGTACTTACAGTACCCTCCACCAAACATCGTTAGGTGGCTTTCGGAGCGTAGGGGTAGGTGTACAATAGAAACTGGCGTTAAGTGTGGTTCCGTTGGAGTAACATTGTTATTGTCGTTGGTCTGTTGTCCAAAGACGGGTTTGATGCAGCTCTCCAGGCTAGTCAATCCCGTGCAAGCCACTTTATCTCTGGCGCCCTACATCCATTAGCACGTGCTTGTTACGTTCAAGCCTTGGTCCCTCTCTGCAATTTTTATCCGCCCACACAATTCTACATCTACATCCATACTTCGCAAGTCACCTTACGGTCTGCGGCGGAGAGTACTTCTGTCATTTTCCCTTCTCCTCTTCCGGTCGCGGATGCGTCGCGGGAAGAAAGATTCCTGGCAAGGCACCGTGTGGCCTCGAATCTCTCTGATTTTCCCTTTCCGTGAGATACACGTAGGATGAAGCAATATATTGGTCGACTCTAAAAGGAACATACTCTCTCGAATCTTTAACAGCCACATCACGATTTAGAACGCCTCTCTTGCAGCGTTTGCCACTGAAGTTTGCTAAGCATCTCCGTGACGCTTCCGCTCTTATTAAGTGAACCTGTAACACATTGATCTTATTTGGATCTTCTCTGTTCCCTCTATCAATCCTGTCTAGTACGGATCTGACTGACGGGCAATATTCCAGTATTGGTCGAACGAGTTATTTGTAAGCTACCTTTTTTTGTGGACTACATTTCCTGCCACATGTGCGATGTATTTTATGTGGTTGTTTCTCATCAAATGGCTCCGTGTGCATACTCCTACATATTTTATGGGAGCAACTGCTTCTCGTGATGGTTATGCAACCGCTGTAATCATACAACATAGGGCTTTCCGCCTGCGTGTTTACAATACGGTACAACTGTTTATTTTGACAGTCAGTTGTCAATCCCTTCCCAATTGTCGAGCCTGTGCTGGTCTTCCTACATTTTGCTAAAATTTTCTAGCGTTGCGAATTCTCTGTGTACAGCAGCAAACAGCATCTGCGAAAGGCCTCATGGAACTGTTAAAAAACAAATTCGATACGTTGCGCCGTTTCGAAGTTTGCAACTACTTGAGTGGCTAACTCCAAAGGTAAGCAGTTCGGAAACACTGCATCATATCAAATTTATTTCCTGACAGCTATTTTCAGTACAGCCTCCCCTGCAGCACCCGTACAAGCTTTTCGGACTGTATGTGACCACCCTGTACATATCGGGAAAAGTAACGGTCTTGTAACACTCTATTGAGGCACGTCCGAAGTTACTTTGACGTCTTAATTTTTTTTTTGCGTTCAGAATGACGTGTTCTGTTCTGTTTGCTAGAACTGTTGAACTCAATCACAAAGTTGGTCTGGTATTACGGATGCCCATAGTTTGTTCATTAGGCGGCAGTGCCGAACTGTATCGAAGCCTTCCGGAAGTCAGGGGAAAGGGCATCTACCCTTCCCCCCCACCCATCGTTATCAGACTGTCCGTTTTCCCCCATTTGAATAAATACCTCCTATTTAGTTACTCCATTTCTAAAGCTACTATTTTCTTCTTTCGTGAACTATTTCCTGACGACGTATCACATCGGTACAAAGCTAAGAAAAGAGCAGGAAGTAGACACAAGTGAAACCTGGCAAAGTGCTACACAGGACCGCAAGAGATGCAGAAAGTGTCAGAAGCAAAATAACTCTCAAATTAGCACATGTGTAATTCATGTACTGTTTCCTTCGCGGTTCTTTATCATGCAGAAACGATCCTCAAGACAACTAAAATCACTTGCATCACTTGTTCTCATCATTATAACAATCAAAACATATTGTGGGCTAAAAAAAGGCATAATTGCTGTTCACTTTACTATGTGTTTTTCTAGAGAAGGAAGGATTAATGAAATTCGATACAGTTAACTGTGTGGTTTCATTCTATCCTGGACTACCTTAATTTACGATTTGCTTTTATTTAAGCAGAATCAAAAAATGAAGCTGAGAGATACTGGGCGACCAACGTGATGCCTAGTTGGGCAAGAGCTGGGTGTTGCACATATCACGGGAGATCTGCAATATATTTTATCATTCAAAAAATTTAACCATGTTACCCACCCAAATGAGATACAATTATATTTTTATACTTGTTTTGCAAGCTGTGACTACAATGTGTTTACTCATCTGATGAGCAAAGTTTGACACATTACGCTGGAATGTAGTATTCAAATATGGTATTATTACGTGTTTCTACATGAACATTTATATTCGGCAAGCCCCCTTATGGTGTGTGGCAGAGGATATTTTGTGTACTACGCTCGTTTTCCACCATTCCTGTCACAGTTGCGAATGGCTCACACGGAGAGCATTGCTGGTAAGCCTTTACGTGAATTCGAATCTCCCTGATTTTATCCTCATAATGTTACTGGGAGATATACGGAGGAGAAAGCAATATATGGGTTGACTCTTCTAGGAAAGTACGCTCTCGTAACTTCAACAATAAATCACACCCTGGTGCAGAATGCCTTTCTTGCAGCGTCTGCCACTGGATTTTTTTAGAAGATACGGACCTCAGACTGCAATATTAAGGTATTGGTCGAACGAGGGTTTTGTAAGCTACTTTCTACTTGCGTGGACTAAACTTTGAGGATTCCTCTAACGTCTCAATGTGGTATCTGCCTCCCAGCTGTTAGCCTTATGTGGTAGTTTCACTTTAAATCGGTCCGAACTCATACTCCCAAATATTTATTGGATTTGACTGCATCCAGTGATTGTTTTCCAAACGTGTAATCATACAGTAGTGGGTCTTCATGGCTATTTGTGCACAACACATTACATTTATTTTTGTGTACAGCTGCCGAATCCTGCAACAAGCGACGCTCCTCTGTATGTATCATACGTTGCTGATATACAGGGCGATTGAAAAAACCTATACAAACTGACATGAGACATCGGGCGTACCAGAAGGATCAGTAATCATCAGGAACCAGATGCCGCAAACGCCACAAGAGCGTGCTCCGGTCGCGCGTGGACTGCCATCATCGGAGGCTGTTGGACTGGGTCGAACATTCTCCTGGACCGACTTGATAGTCGCACGCTTCTCGTATTCCTACGAGGGGTTCTGCTGAACATGCTGAGTGACGTTCCCATGCTTATTCGTCGCCGCATTCGATTTCAGTACGACGGAGCCCCTGCGCATTTCAGCAGTCAAGCGAGGGCACATCTGCAGGCAACCTTTTCCGTCCCTTAGATTGGTCATGGCGGGCCAGTCGCATGGCCACCACGATCATCCGATCTGTCCCCAATCGATTTTTTTGTTATAGGGGTCTCAACAGGACCTTGGGTATGAAACACCTGTCACGTCACTGGAGGACTTAGTGGCAGGATTGTTGCAGCAGCAACAAAGTCTTCGAGATACACTGAGTATGCGCCATTCAATGCAGCGTCGATTTCGGGCGTGTCTTGCTGCATCCGGGCAAAACTTTGAGCGTTTTCTGTAGTGGGCATCCATTGTAGCATGTGACTAAATAACTGCAACACCATGTAGTAGCCCCGGATGTCCTCTGCGACCCCGTTTCCTTGGTGGTTGCTGATCCTTATTGTATGATCGATGCGCCCTGTCAGTTTATAATTTTTTTTAATCACCCTGTAAAAGGCCGTTACAAAACGATACCCACAAACTTCGAGCGATTGTCTAGGGTGTCATGAGGACGCGGAAACGTCTTCCACTGAGGCAAGAGAGCATCGCATTCGTAGGAGATAAGACCTGCCTACGCAGCAGCTGGCTCCATCTTCCCTGGCGTTCGTCGCAGTCAGACGCTGTCCATGAATAACAAACAACATTACTAGACGTTACGGCTACGAACCGTCAGCGTACGAAGTCACGTTTGCTGCCGATGAGATGGCCTCACAACAGTCACCGCACCCTACAGCTTCGACGCACCTTAGCGTCGTTGGATGACGTTCCTGTTCCTTCCCTCAATTTGTTCTTCACGACACGCAGTCACGAAGTACAATCCCTCGAAGTTCGTCTGTGTCGTTTTGTAACACCTTGAGAGAGAGAGAGAGAGAGAGAGAGAGAGAGAGAGAGAGAGAGTGTGTGTGTGTGTGTGTGTATTTTGTGAAAAGTAATGGTTTCATAATACTCTGTTGGAATACTCCCGAAATCACGTTTACGTCTGAAGATTTCTCTCCTTGAAGAATGACATTCTGTGTTCTGTTTCCTAGAAACTACTCAATCCAATCACAGAGGTGAGGTGATGTTCTAGACTCTAGTAAGTTGTTCGTCAAGCGCCAGAGCGCCGAGCTGTATCGGACGCATTCAATCTCCAAAAACAAGAGATAAACTGCACCCATATCCTACATGGAGATCAGAAAGTCTGTTTGTTGAGAAACCAGTGCGCTATCCGCAGCATACTCCGTTGCAAATGAGACAAGAAACAGAAATCACTTCGTAACGACAGGCGGAAGAAAGAAACAACTACAAGGCGATGACACGGTGGAGTCGGGCAGTTTGTTACATTTCTTCTTTTTCGTTATTGCCTTAAACTCGTCAGTAACGAGGAGTAAAGTTGCTTACAGATTGATGTAACATATACCTTTTTGACATTTTGCGCCGCCATTGATGGACGAAAAAGAAAAAAAGTGTAAAAGAGATGATTGCCGCATTTTACCACGAATTACTGCGAAACAAGACAGACAAAAGAAAATTTTCAGTTATTTGTCCACATCTCCCACCCCGTTTGCATACGTACGAGCATGAACTTTATCGGAAGGACTGAAAGTACCGATCTCATCGCGTGCGCGCGCACGCTGTAATTAGGTGCACTCCAGCCGTTTATTAGCGGTGTGCGTCACAGAGGGACAAAAACGCCAGCGACAACCAACGCCCATGCCGTATTTGGATGAGAGGTCGTGCGCTGCACTGCTTTTTATGATCGTCAGAGTAGCTTCAATGTATGGAAGTACAGTTCTGCGGCCGGGTCTGGTACGCACGGTTGTCCACGTTATACGAGCATATTCTGTCATACCACCCACTGAGTACCTGCAGTTGCATTACAAAATACAGACATTCCTTTTCCTTTGTTTATGTGGATACCTGCGCTGGCAACTGAATCTTAATAAGGGGAAATGCCAGGATTTTGAATCGTGAGTTATACGTATGCGAGTCGCTACATTATTGTTCTAACTGAAACGTTCCAGTAGATTAAAAGTGTGTGACTTTTGCCTTAATCGGGCAAGGGCTCTACTGACTGACCTATACAAGCACGACTCAGGGCACACTGCTAAGTGAAAATTCATTCTTTAAACAATCCTCTAGCCTTTTCTCAGCAATATTCTTTCTACGAGGACCATGAGGCCCACAAGGTATGCAGTAGAACTTCCGTGAGTTTGGAAGGCAGGAGAAGAGTACTGGTAAATGAGAACAGGTCATGAGTAGTACTAGGGTGACTCAGTTAGTGCAGCACTTTCCCGTGAAAGCAAGGGTTCCAGGTTCAAGTCCCGGTCTGGCACTCAACTTTAATCCCCAGGAAGTTTCATATCGGCACATAAGCTGTTGCAGGGTAAACATTCTTTCTGGATTCCTGTAATTGCCCGTTGTTTCTCCCCTCGAAACAAGTAGCACAAATGCAAATCTAATCAATATAATCTGATTTTTATTATCAGTTACTATAAAACACTACTACGAAGAACTCAGCTTGAGTTATACAACGTGACTGTAGAACTGTAGAAGCATTACTGCGGTGAGGAAGTGAAGATCGGACTGTAATACTCTCTAAGACCAAAGAAAGAGTTATCCAAATGGGATGGAAATCGGTAGATGTGGCGTACATATACAGACAAACAAAGATAACAATTTCAGAAAAAGCGGATGATTTATTCAAGACAAAGAGCTTCACACTTTCAGCAAGTCAGTAATTCGTTAGCCCATCTGTGGCCCTTATACAAGCAGTTATTCGGTTTGAAACTCATTGATGGGGCTTTCGGATGTCCTCCTGAGGGATATCGTGTCAAACTATACCCGATTGGCGCGTTAGACCGTCAAAATCGCGAGCTAGTTGGACGGCCCTGGCCGTAATGCTCCAAACGTTGTCAGCTGGGGAGAGATCAAACGATCTTGCTGACAGGGTTTGCCAAACATGAAGGGAAGCAGTAGAAACGCCCACGGTGTGCGGGCGCGCATTATCTTGCTGAAATGTAAGCCCAGGCTGGTTTACCATGAAGGGCAACAGAGCAGGGCGTAGAATATCGCTGAGCTGTAGGGGTGTCGCAATCAAAGAGGTCCTGCTATGAAATAAAATGGCACGTCAGACCTCCCGACAACAAGGAGTGATGGCCTGGGACGCCCTTCCTTTTCACAGCAGGACACTCATCTGCAAGCGTGTAAGACTTGTAACCTATCTAAGAGCCGGATTACTCGCAGGTTAGAACAGTGAAATGGTGTGTAACCTATCTGTAAATATGCAGTACGGGACAGATTTTTAGCTATAAAGTAATATGTCGTCAGGTGGAACACACCGCCCTGAATAAATGAGGCGACGCCCTTCACTTTCAGTTTGAAATAAATTGCTTTCTATTAAATATGAAGGGGAGGGCTGCTTGCAAAAACTGTTGAGGATGCGGGTTTATTCGATGGCCTTTAACGGAAAGGACGCGTCCTCTTCACCTTCGTATCTCCCAAAAATGACTAATAATTTATGTGAATAACCATATATATGCATGTAGCAACTTCACATGAAATATATTTAAAGAAGGTGCGATATAATATTCAAATTACAAAACTTGAATCATGATGGGATTGGGGAATTATGAATTAAAGCTCAAGAATTATCATGAACCCCACACACGTGCTTTATTCACTTTCAGATTGACACGATGTGAAGGACTATTAAACACACATACGAAACGAAACAAGACTGGTTCCCGCTATTAATTAACCGTATTTGGGAGAGGAACATACTATCGTTAAATGGCTTCTAAACACAAGCATAGAGAAAACTACGAACGTTATTCGGTTACTGGGACGAGGAACGTATACAAAAATCACACACTCGGACAGGCCTTCATCGTATAGCGGGGGCAAACTGTCCATTACAAGCCTATGACATACAGTGCTACAACACGTGGACAGAGAGGCACTACCATACCGACAAGTCGAAAGTTGTGTGTTCGCTAAAATTGTTACATCACAGAAAGACGTGACTTAAAACGTCTCTTGCTGCTGCATACGATTAATCAGTGACCAAGAAAGAGGACCTTGTCCCACTACTAGTATTGCGGATTCCGGCGGATTGTCTGAGGACGCCCGGGTTCCCGGGTTCGATTCCCGGCGGGGTCAGGGATTTTTCTCTGCCTCGTGATGGCTGGGTGTTGTGTGATGTCCTTAGGTTAGTTAGGTTTAAGTAGTTCTAAGTTCTAGGGGACTGATGACCATAGATATTAAGTCCCATAGAGCTCAGAGCCATTTGATTGTCTGAGGGGAGCATGATTACTCATCAGTGCGCTATCACCTAGAAAACTCAGCAAATAATTCGAATGGTACATCTGGTTTGAGTAATCAAAGCATTTCTAATGATTTATAGCATCATACAATGTAGTTCGGAGCATGATACACGTTGCCCACCAATCGTACAAAGGCATTTGTAAGTTCATTAATAAATTGCGAACTCCGGTGAAGTGCATCGATTCGTAGTAATTGTTCCTGTAAACTGAGAAATAGTTTATTGCCGTAAGAGTTGCCTGAGTGTCCAGTACCTTTGTACAATCGCTACATGCGGCCCAACGGACCATTACACAAAGCAATCATGCGAAAAAACGAAAAGCTCTCCTAAATTTCTGCACTTGCAAGTACATGAACATTGAAACATTAATAAAATATAACAACTGAACGAAAACCGATCAAACAACTTAGAGGCGTAACAAGGAACGTGGCTCATCCGGCCAGGCGACACCATTCCACTGATCCACGGTGCAAAAAATGGTTCAAATGGCTCTGAGCACTATGGGACTTAACATCTATGGTCATCAGTCCCCTAGAACTTAGAACTACTTAAACCTAATTAACCTAAGGACGTCACACAACACCCAGTCACCACGAGGCAGAGAAAATCCCTGACCCCGCCGGGAATCGAACCCGGGAACCCGGGCGCGGGAAGCGGGAACGCTACCGCACAACCACGAGCTGCGCACTCCACGGTGCAGTCTCGATGATCCTGGGCCAACTGCAATCGTAACATGTCGTTGGGTCAACATGTAGACGACGTCTGTTGTGGACTTCAGTGTTCAACAATGTAGGATAAAAGATGTTTTCCGAAACACACCTGCACCAGCGGTATACTCCGTCATCAGATCTGCCACAGATCGGCAGTAATCCTGCTTTACAAAGTGGGCAAGCCTCCGACCTCCACGTTCCGTGATGAGGCGTGGACATCCAACACCTTATCGCCTACTTGTGAAGCCACCGTCGTTCAACCACTATCCATGCACTACAAAACAAGACAAACAGCCAACCAGCTCCGCCGTTTCCGAGATACTCGTTCTCAGTCGCTATGTCAGTGGATTTTCACACTCTCTGCCCGTACCATCACTATAATTATTTCCTGTTTGGTTCTGCTGTGCTTATATACTTCATTTATCGCGTCGCGTACACGTAGCGCCACTAAGTGGAATGCAGTCTTGCGGTGGGCAGTAGTCATTAGATTTCGGTTCCTCAGTGATTTGCTATGTCTGTGTAGTATGTCTATTACGCATATTACGCCATCGATATGACGGTTCCAGTATACAATCTTAAATCGTTTCGAGTTTTATTGTAGTTAAAGTGTTACTGAAACGTCCTGTAACTCCAGAAGCACTCGAAACTGTTCAGATTTACGTAGAATTCAAGATAAGGAAGGGCGACTATTGGCGCATCTGTGGATCTCGTTTACTTTAGTAGCGAAACCGTTGTGCTATCTTTTACAGTCGTCGGTACTAGGAGAGCTTGCAGAGCAGTTCTGTATGTGGGGCATAGAGTGGATGCGGAGAGTGGAAGGGGCGGGGGGGGGGGGGGGGGCTGTAGCTGTAGCCACTGGCTTTTAGCGAGATTGAGATCGACAGGGGAACTGCGTTTTCTTTTTGTCTACGATCACGCCGACAGCAGTGGCGCCGGCACAGCCGCGGCAACAGAACGAGAGGGATGGGCCGGGGTCCTGATGCAACGGGCGATTACTGCCATCTTTTCCGCTCTGCAAACTAACCTCGTTCCTTAACAAAGCATGTCTAACATAGCCAGAAGGGAATTTCATAACACGTATTGCACCCTTCTGGGTTTCCGAAGCATTACTAGACACCCATTAAAAAAAAATTCAACAAATAGAGAAATAGTTCGCGGCAGACGCAGTTCCTTACGCACCACAACAATGAGCCGATATGTAATTTGTTAGAGCTGCAAGCGCCTGTGGGAGCTAGGGCGGCCATCAGCGTACGTTACTGTTGTCGTCACGTGATCACAATATCAGGTCTTCCGGAGTTTGTAACAGGATTGCAATTCGCGAAATGGTCAGCTAGCATTGTGAAGGATCAAAGAGAATGCCATGTGCTTGCATGAGACAGTGTTATCAGCGCTTGACACAGTTTGAAAGGGACGTCATTGTGGACCTGCATATGATCTAAAAGCGCAATTTCCAGAGATTTGGGATGTTTGGATACGGCAGTGGCGCCGATATTGGAATGAATGCATTTATCGCGAATCTCTTGCACAACGCAATGTTCGAAGCGAGTGAAAAAAGCACAGATAATTCATGTATATAATACGGGTGGAAGAAAGGACCCACAAAATTACAAACCGATATCATTTGTTGAATTCTTGAGCGTATTCTAATTTGAAGTATAATAAATTTGTATGAGGTTGAAAAACTTCTCTCCACTAATGAGCACTGATTGAGAAAACATCTCTCGCACGCAACTCAGGTGCCCTCTTCTCGCACGATACCCTGTGAACCGTGGATGAAGCAGGTCAGGCAGATTTCATATACCAAGATTTCCGGGAAGCGTTTGACATAGTGCCACACTGCAGACATAAACAAGACCCGAGCACACATGAACCGCTGCCTTTAAGGACATTTTGGCAAAGACAACGAGCTGCAGGTCAGCGTAGAGAATTGGCGGGAAGCAGAGGCGGCTACTTTCTCCGACGGTGGTATTGGAAAGATGGTATCACACTACGGCAGATGTCTAAGTCGGAGCGGCGACTACGTGAAGCAGTAGCTGGAAGATGTATCTAAATGTTGCAGATAATACATTTTTTGTTTCCAGTGTGGTTTCTTTTTTGCGACCGATCGGACATTAATAAACGAATAGACCTCGTAATTTCGTAGCCGGGAAAACGTGTACGTTTCAACTGGGTACAATGCTCGAACATATTAGAAGTGCCATTATTCTCGGTGTCTCGGAGCAGTCGGCACGTATCGTCTCTGAAGTGCTCACCACGGAGATCCTCAGGGTAGGCGCCGTGTTGGCGAAAGTTTGTCTCTAAGGCCTTTTGCTGAGTTTTGTTGCTCTGCTGAAAAGGGTGTAAGGACCCCGTCTCGTGGAAAGAACGTAACCGACAGCAAGTGTTGCTCACCGCTCACTTCCCGTCAATAACGAAGCTGTTTTCTCTCTGAGCTGTCGAGATGCTGTCGACAGCATCCGTCCGGTTATAACCGACGCAACAGAAGCAGAAACTTCATGTTCCCAACGCACGCAGGAACTTAACGTCGAGTAATTGCTACGTTACGTAAGGATCAGTGAAACAGCGCTTCGTCTGCTGCTGTGTTCTTCCGTGAATGACTGTGATAACTATGTCTCTTCCTTATAGCTCTCAACCGTACAAAACGCTCTTAACTTTCAGCAACAAAGGGTTTCGAGAATATAGGATCTCATGATTTGATTTTGTCCAAGAAGCTACATAACTGATAACATTCTCCTATCGTCACACTATAAAATCTTACAGATAGATAATCGACTAATTGTCAGTATTTCACTTAAAAACTGGTGTTCACTGTCCACGCTGAAAGCACGAACTCGCATCTCACGTCGAAAACAAGTCATCTACTGGTTATTGTCCCGTCAAAGCTGTGTTAGTGTGATTCTGGGCCACACCGTCCTGTTATTTTCTATGGCGCAACACTTGCGAACGAGTCTGCACTCGTATTCTCGAATCTCGCCTGAAAAGAAAACGTACTTGTTCAGTCTCGACCTCTCGTATCTACTAAACCTACTGGTACGGGGTCTCGGCTTCGTCCCCTAACGTGATGTGTCGTGTGACGTAATACGAACACAGGCAGAAAGAGAACAGGGCAATGACAATATGCTCTTGCGTCTATATTATTGTTCGAAATATGGGCTGGGCAGACAGATTTATCTGCAGCGTAGCCCGAAATCTAGTTCGGTTGGGAAGTGGCATTTTGGTTGTGAGTCGCAGAAGTTCATGAATGTGAATACGAAATCTTAGATGTGGTGACATACAGATGTGTAGTATAGCCCGATATCTAGGTCAGACTGAAAACTGAAAGTTTAGTTGTGAGTTGGCGAAGCGATATCGAACCATTTAGTTAATTCGAACGGCTCAAGCATGCCTTTACAAGCATCATTTTGTTTACGGAAAATGTCATACTCAGATAACGGACGCCGACTTCAGTAACCTGTATCCTTGTTTTACGAAAAAACAAAAAAGAAATGTGATATGCCGAGTAAAGTGTGATTTAAATAAACGAAAATATTATTCCCACATTAACTCTTCGTAGTACACATGCTACGGAAACAGTCTCGCAGTACAGCTGTTCTTCTTATTGTCTTTTTCTCCATGTAATACTGTATTCTTTGACTTGACCTACATTACAGTACAATATTTGTACAGAATGTAACTTAGCAGGCTCAATTAAAAATTAAATTAAACCACTGACGACTGCTTGAACGTCTCCTCATCTTGGTACATGCGCATGTTTGAACTATTGGACAATCATGAATAATGGGCATTCGATCAAACATGAAGCTGCTTGTACAGTCTTGATGCTTATGCAGAACCATCCTACATATGTTCAAGCACGCTTGGGCAAGTACGTTGCGCAAAAGTTCTTGTCAAACATGGGTAGTTATCCATCTTCGGGGAGGAAATACATTTTACCAACATTTCGACGGAATTGCAATTCACTTAATTAACTGCACATACGCAGAATATGGAATGAAATCATGTTCGTTGCTCTCAAACATAAGGCCAGTGAACTGTGCACTATTGTAAACTTTGATTTTGGTACACTTTTCTCTGAGAAGGTGACAGATAATAACAGCTATTTCGGATGACGGGAAGTACACCTTCATCTTGCTAGATACGTGTCAAAACTCAGATTCCTTTAACTTTCACAAATATTTGTTTCCCTAGGGCGTTGTCATGAAGGTACTTCGAGAGCAAGCGGTTTGCTTTGAAGTCGAGACGCCCAAAAGCGTTGCGCTATAATCGAGAATAGCACCTGGGCGTTGTGATTTTTCGGAGATAGCAAGACTCGCAGCAGAAACGTTTACATCTTCTATTTAAGTGTAGAAGACAGTATCCGGCTGCAACATTGTGTTGCACGCTTACGTGGCAGAATTACTCTTGGTTCTATGAAATCGATGACCGTTTATTTTTTTTTTGCTGCAAGAAATGAGTAGGCCTACATCCTGCAGTTTCATTCACTATATGTACTGATTAAATTAAGTCATACCCCTGAAGCCATTCTAAGTAGACTTCGGCTTCTACTTCTACGCCTATACTCTGCGAATCACTGGGAAGTATAGGACAAAGGATACTTTATACTGTAGGGTGGTTGAACTAACCTATGCACCTTAAATACTTCCAGCACCGTTTCAGATATCGTCATTTTGTTCTCGCCCAAACGAATTGCGAGTATTCCTCACTAAACGACGTGGACGTATAGTCTGTGTACATACCTTCATTAATTACAGACCTACCAGTGTCAACTTCGCTTTTTTCAAAGGGAACTATACTAAATTCTGCTCCTAGTATTTTAGTTCTTAAAGGTGAATTAAACGGCGTTGCACTCTTCAAAATGCGATACTAGTTTCGGAGTAATCACCGTATTTAGAACTTACGATTTATCTGTTCTGAACATGAAACCGATTGCTATCTAATGCGGTAGTTCGCGATTTCATAACCAAATAACGAAATACGTCATGTCAGATCAAGTGAAACAGTATTTTGCACCGCTGGGAACCCGGAAAAAATGGGTCACAGAGGAAAGTAGCTTTCATTGTGCCTGTGTCGTTCACCTAAGTCGAGGGCTGGTTAGTTCGAAAAAAAAAAAAGTTTCTGAGAAACCTGGAGAAACACGGTTTGTTATTCCTTTACTGAGAATGCAGAAGGAATGCAAAGGCAACAGTACAGTCACACGCTAACGGTATATCGACAGGCGGCGGCCAATGGAATAAGAGTCCATTGAATGTGCAAAAAATTGTTGTTGGAAGAGTGCTTGTGATTCATTCAGGAGAAAGAGGTTCACAGTCTGAGCAAGTCAATAATGCGTCTGTCCACCTCTGACCCTTATGCTACCAGTTGTTCGGCTTGGCATTGACTGATAGAGTTGTTGGATGTCATCCTGAGTGATTGCGTGCCAAATTCTGTCCGATTGGCGCGTTAGATCGTCAAAATTCCGAGCTGCTTGGAGGACACTGCCCATAAATGCTTCAGACTGTCTCAGTTGGTCATAGAACTGGCGAGCTTGCTTGGAAAGGTAGGGTTTATCAAGCAAGAAGACAAGCAGTAGAAACTCTCACGCATGTGTTTGGGAATTGTCTTGCTGAAATGTAAGCCCAGGATGGCTTACATGGAGGGCAAACAAAACGGGGGTGCAGAATATCGTCGAAGTTCCGCTGTGCTGCAAGGGTGCGCGGAAGACAACCTCAGAGGTCCTGCTATGAAAAGAACTGGCATCCCAGACTATCATTCCCAGCTGTCAGGCATGGCGAGCGACAGTTAGAATAGTAAGCCACCAATTGTGGGGGGGGTCTCCAGACACATGTTCGGCCTGGACTCTCAGTGAATGGAGTATAATTGTCTTCAGCGATGAGTCCCGCTTCCAACTGAGCCCCGATGACCAGAGAAGGCGTGTCCCAGACAGCGGCGTACATCAACTTGACAGTCGCCCACCATACGGCCCGACAACCAGGATTGATGGTCTGGGGAACCATTTCTTTTCGTAGCAGCACCCGTTTGGTTGTCATTCGAGGAACCCTTACAGCGCAGCAGTACGTGAACGATATTCTATTCCCTGTGCTGTTGCGCTTCTTGTCAAGCTATCCTGGGCTTCCATTCCGGCAAGATAATGCCGCCTGCAGACGGTGAGAGTTTCTACTGCTTATCTTCGTGCTTGCCAAAGCCTACCTTGGCAAGCGAGGTCACCAGTTCTATCACCAACTGATAACGTCTGGAGCTTTATGGGCCGTGTCCTCAACCAGCTCGGTACATGATGATCTAAGGCGCCAGTTGGACAGAATTTGGCACGCAATCCTTTAGGAGGACATTCAGCACTATCAACCAACGCCAAGTTCAATAACTGCTTACATTAGGGCCAGAGGTGGACCAACGGGATCTTGACCTGCTCATTTAGTGAAGCTCTTGCTCTTGAATGAATAAATCATCCAATTTATCTGAAATTGTAATCAATTGTTTGTCTATACGTGTATGTCACATCTACCGATGTCCGTCCCATTCGGATAATTCCTTCGTAGTGAGTCTCTTTTTCTCTTTTTTTGTCTTATAGTATACGCAGAGAGTAGGGAGTAACGGGCGGAGCGAACGAAATGGATGTTCCGACAGCTTTTGCTCGTAATCCACATGTTAGCTTCAGAGAAACTGCGATGGTCGCTGGAATAAGTCAGGCCAGCGTTAGTTGTGTTTAGCGCACAGGGACCTCCATCCGTCGCTTCACCAGCAGACTGATCAAGAGGGTGGCAGAAAACGCGTGAAATTCTGTCCCTCGATTCTGATGCCACATAAGGACAATAAGCTCTTTCTTCGAAGAATTCTCTTTTCCGGTGAAACTACCTTCACAAATCAAAGAAGGCTGAGTGTAAGGAATATGCGTTTTTGGGACGCCGGGAATCCTCACTAGCTGAGGTAGGTTGGTGAAAGGCAAGTACAATTTCTTAGCGAGTGATGCCGGATCTCTGAGAGGAAGTACCACTTGAAATACGTAGATGTATGTGGTAGGAGCACGATGGTGCTTCGCTCACTACTCGCTTGTGGTCAGGAAAGAGCCAACCCAGTTCTGTCCTGGTCGCTAGATACGACCTCATGGCGTTATTGGCTGGCCTGCCCGTTCAGGTGGTCTGATTTTTTTTTTTTTTTTTTCTCTGGGGTAAACTCAAAAATGTAGTCTATGTGCAAATTTCGATGACCCAAGAGGATCTGAAACGCCGCATTGTTGTAGCATTTGTAATGTTATCGAAGCAGTCTCTTCGGTCCATCTGAAAGCCATTGCATCTTTAACTGCAAACGTGCTTTGCGGCAGATGATGGGCATTTCGAACATTTGATGAAATAAATGAAATTCCAAGGTTGTATTTACGCTAATTTGTTTTGTGATTTCCCTTTTATTGTCGTTCCGAATGTAATTTTCGGATGTAAGTGTAGGGTGGTTCTAATTAAATTTTCGCTACTTGAGAGAATCCCCGTGGAAAAAGAGTGATAACAAGACAATGAAACTTTGTGGAAGAGGAATAACAAGAAAAAAAGCATCTTAATTTCCACATGATACGATAACATTTGTTAATTTTGTACCATGTTTACGTAAGAGGTTACAAATTTGCTCAATTTGACGACCATCTGCGCCCACGAAAACCTAGGACCGCACTAGAGATTGTTCCCTTGTTACCCGAAACAACTCAGGTGGGATGATCGCTACCTCCAAACTGTGTTACTAGTAGTTTGCCGTTCTTCAGGTGACCCCACAGCCAGAAATCACAGGGTTCAAACATGGTGATCTTCCTGGTGATCTTGGTGGCTACGCAGTTCGGTACGATAGGCGATGATCCGGTTTTCTGCAGATGTCTTACAGATGGCTCGATACTCACGAACGGCAGCAACACTCTTGCTGTTGTGTTGACAAAACAGTCTTGCGAGAAAGGCCCTGCTCGCTCTGTCCCGACCAATGTTCACTGTCTGCAACTGTAATGCACACCGACGCTTTTCTTTGAACCCTACGTCAGCGTACGATTAGCAGCGCCTAACGCAAATCATGACACTATCTCTAGTAACAGAGCAAATCGTGCAGCGCACAGTCGGAACATCATTCCTATGAAGTTTTCCGTCTACACTTCCTTATGTAGCGAAAGTATAATTTTAATCACCCTGTATGTACGAGGGCCTACTGAACGGCAATGGATCCGAAATTTTTATGTCAAAACTCTTACGTTTTGGAAACAGGCGAAAATCTGATGGGGCCAACTCGTAATGGTATGGATGAAGATCGATGATTGTGAACACAAGACGACGGAGTGTTGCAGATGCTGCAGCACTGGTGTGTGGTCTGGTATTTTCCTGCTGAAGGGCAGGGTGCTCCATGTGTGGACGAACGATTTGTGCGGCTGGAAACTCCGTTACAGCCCGCTGTTTCTCACGCGGCGACGTAGTTACTTTACACACCGCCATGTTGCATGCTACAATTCGGAGCCCTCTAACAGCAAAGCATTGCAACTTGCGTCAGCGAAGCAGACAAGTTAACCGAGTAATACGCGTGACTTGTGATGCCACAACCGATATTGAGAACGGGAAAAGAATTCGTAGGCATAACTTTTTCACCAACCCCTCGTATGTTGTCATTAAACTTATTACTGGACGATCTTTATACATAAGATTTCTTGTTTTGCAGTTGCATTCAATTTTTAATGTACAATTTTTTTAAAGGTTGTGTTAGAAATAAGGGCGGAATTTTTACCATGTTTAAATGTGAATCATTCTTAGATGCTAAGTCATTTGCCTTCCAGTTGATGTGGCGGTCCAGCCAAATATAATTAGTATTAGTTTTAAATTTAACTTTTGTCCACCATTAGGCTCTGTGAGCAGACTCTCTTAGCTGTGTCAAGCTGTAGCGGCCCATCACACAGACGCGATATTTCCGAGTAAGAACCCCAATTTCCGCATAAGGCATCAATCGTTTTCATGTTCCAGACAGATAAATCGTAAGTTCCAAATATTGGTATTTCTCCAAAACTACTAATCGAATTTCAAAGAGCGAAATACTGTTAAATTTTTCCCTTTTAGACCCACTATACTAGTAGCAGAAATTATCACAGTTCCATTTGAAAAAGTGAAGTTGATACCGGTATCTCTGTAATTAATATGGCCATGAAAAGACTTTACGTCGTTTGGTCAGCACTTACTCGCAATTCATTTAATTGGCAAGAAAATAATTATATCTTAAAAGGTTCAGGAAATATCTGAGGGCAACAGGTTAGCTGAATCTTTCTGTTTGTCTGTAGATGTAGATCTGACTGTAGCGTGGACATCAGCGTCCAGAAGTGAAGAATGGCCTTACGCACTCACTTCCTGATGAGTCATTTCCGACGACAAACAGCCTGCCTATATCATTCGTGCTTGTCTAGAATGTGGGACGCAGCGGACACACATGGGCACGACCGCTCCACGCACACAAGAAAGGAGAAAAGCGCGACGTTCTTCCCTGTAGTTCTGCGCCACCACGTAGTCGACTACGGAGTCTCAAACTAAAGCTGATATTTCTCTTCTATAAGCCCAAGCAGAAAAAGTAATTTTGTTCTGCATTTATTGAGGCACCAGATTTGCCAACAGTTATCGATAGTGGACGTCGTAGCTGCTTTAACCCATACATACTTCGGGAACATGTTCTTTATACAAAAACAAGAAAAAGTTCATATATACATAGCAGTAAACGCCCACTCCAGATTCTTTAAAGAATTCAGCTCCCATGTATAAAACAGATTGAAACGTCTGATTACTTTACAAATGAGTTAATGTTTTAAATATTGGACATTGTGTATGTAAAACCTTTATGACTGCATTCGGGAGGACGACGGTTCAAATCCGCGTCCAGCCATCCTAATTTACGTTTTCCGCGATTTCCCTAAATCGCACAAACAAATGCAGGAATGGTTCCTTCGAAAGGCCACCGTCCTTCCCTAATCGGAGGTTGTGGCCCGTCAAATGGTTCAAATGGCTCTGAGCGTTATGGGACTTAACATCTGAGGTCATCAGTCCCCTAGACTTAGAACTACTTAAACCTAACTAACCTAAGGACATCACACACATCCATGCCCGAAGCAGGATTCGAACCTACGACCGTAGCAGTCGCGCGGGTCCGGACTGAAGCGCCTAGAACCGCTCGGCCACAGCGGCCGGCTGTGGCCCGTCTCTGATGACCTAGTCGCCGACGGGACATCAAACACTAATCTCCTCTTCCTCGTCCTCGTTTATGACTGAAGAAACAAAAGCTTGAGTATGATGATTTCATTAATTTCGTCCACAGACCAATGAAAAATAAAAAAAAAAAAAAACGAAATCGAGATGAGTACAGTCTGGGTGACTTCGGCTCCCTTTTAAGAAAAAAATAGTTTTTCATACATCGCAAAAATGTGTTAGCCGAAAAACTCTTTTCTTTTCATTATTTTCTGGAAGGTGTCCGCGAGACAATGTTTCGAATATATTTGAAATTATGTGTAAAGTTCATTGGAAGGAGCTAAGTTCTCTCATTCAGAGTTTCGATGAATATAGGCCGCGTAATTTATACGCCCTGAGTTACGCTCGTTAAAGATACATACACAGTTTCTAATTGTAATACTTGTCTTATCGTGTTAAATCTTTGTTACAGAATTTTAAAGTTGGTCAGTAATAATACGTAATACTGAAAATCAAATGTTTGTGGTCGCTGGAAGCCGCTGAAGAGGCAACCGGCGTGACCTTCTCACCATATCAGTAATATAATAAAACTGTTCCAGTGTGGGTTGTAATTATTGATGGCAGCGAAACTTAGTACACATTCTAATGCGTTAATGCGGAACTGATTTAGTTGGAAAAAAATTAGCACCAGTTTTGGCCATCAGGCTCAAATCTGGCATTGAACAGCACATTGTCGAGGTCTCCGGTGATCAATATTGAACAAACTGTATAACCGACGGTCAGTAATAAGATCAAATTAAAAGTTTAATTTGATTAAAGCACTTACTCCTCGATTTCGGGCAGGATTCCCCGTTTCGTTCGATGCTGAGGTATTATTCCAACACACTTGAAGAGCTTCTGCGATGCTGTTCGAATTTACGAGCAGTAGCAAGTGGGCTGAGGCATGAATGGAATGTGGATTGTTGCATTGAGGAGGGAGGCGTGCTATGGTAGTCCGAGCAGTTGTGCAAAGCCACAGTGGCGTAGTCATTAGCGCATCTGGCTAGCGAGCAGGAGACCAGGGTATGAATCACAGCCTTCGTACAAATTATCATTGACGCTTCAGTCTGCATACATACACCTTTACCATTTGTTTGACATTTTTTGTCCACATCCCGTCACATCTGGAAACATTTCTATACCTCTTTCTTGCATTTGCAGCGCCAGATTTGCACCTGATGGCCAAAATTGTAACTATTTTTTTTCCAACGTAAATCGGTTTGGCATTAGCGCATTAGAATATCTACAAAGTTTCGCTGCAATACGATAAGTACAACCCGCACTGGACCTCTGTGACTAGCTGCACTTTAATTATAACCACCTGGTAGATTGAGATTTTTTTTTTAATGATGCATAGTCGTCAATTGCCTACTGGGTGTCGAGGAGCCGTACCCATATTGATCTTGTACAACTGGCGACATAAGTAGTTTTTTTAAGGGTATTCCTGATTTGAAGCTGATAAAAAGTATTGTATTATTTCACTCTATCATTGCTCCTGCTGTGTAGTCGTGGTTGATAGAGCTGACCCAGTTACACTGTTGAACGATTAGTGGCGTATTTGTTGGTGCACGGAGGTCCACAGACAGGACACACAGAGATAATGAACGCGTTTAGAAATCGCTTTGGCAAGGCCCCAGCTCTTGATTGCGAGAAAAGTGTTTTTTTTTTTTTCAACCAGTGTCGAAGACTGGCCGCATGGAGGACGGGTGAAAACAGTAGAGAAAACGTGAGCTGTCGTCTTGCTCAAGAGTGCTAGCTTCTGCTGAGTGTGGGAGGTATGACATTTCACACAAATGTCACACCCTATTATGTGCAAGAGATGGAAAGAAAGCCGCCGAAAGTTAAGATATGGACCGAGATGTCATCACAATATAGGTTTGGATAATTTTTTCTTCAAGGATTCGTCAGTTAAAAAACTGATTTGGACGTATTCTTAACGTTGTCAATACCCGCTCGATGACAAACGAATCGTGGATCATATGTGGTTAGAGTAGGGAGGGGTCGCCATGTGATCCTCCGCCAGTGGCGTCATTTCGATACAGCGTGGAGGGGCACGTCGTCATCAGAGCGCTCTCGTGGCTGTTGGTAATTAGCCACACCTCGCAACTCCATTCTCGCTCGATTACCTCGTCAATTGGCATCACGAGGCTGAGTACATCACCTCCCTGTCGTGCTACCAATAATCCAGGCGGCAGGCACTAAAAAAAAAAAGAGGTTCCTTACAAAACATCCGCAATTTTAAACTTTCAGTATGTTGTATGTAGTTGGCCTTTACTGTAGAGTCCAAGTTTTAGATCTAGAGAGCCCCTGTTAACTTGATGAGAAACGAAAAAACGTGAAATATAGTCACATGGTCCGGTTTTTTGTCTGCAATTTTTCCCCTTGCGTTTTATGGCAAAAAACACTTCGACCGTTCTTTCACAGCGTTGAAGTTCCTACAATGGTCAGTAGACAACCGTAATTTTATAGCACAGATACCGCTGGAAAGCAGGAGGAGGGGAGAGACTTTCTTGGGTTTATTAAGTGGTGACAGTTAAAATCACTTACCATGAAAACTTGCTTTTTTTATATACCATTTTAGGTTTCCGTACCTCAGTCGGTGAGAACAAACCCTTATACGATCAGTTTGTTGTACATCCGTCATATACTAAGGTGTATAGTGCCTTGGGGGTGTAATAAATGTAAGCCTGTAAGTCAGTGATATTAAAAGATACGGTCATTTACGTCAAATGTTCTGGTGCTCGCAAACTGACTTATCGAAACCTAAAGGATACTTCCTGTAGGCCCAGAATCATGAAGTTCGGCAAGAAGTAATGTTTCGCAGTACGAATAACTGAAAAATCCCGAAAAGCGTCGATTTGCAAATATATCACACAGAAAAACTTTTTTGTTTTCATTTGGTGTCCGACTGTCTGTTAAAACCCCTTCCGCACAGGGACGGGTAGATGTATCAAGTTGAAAATTGTTACATTCCAAGGTCTGTGGTCATGGGTGTTGTAAAAACGTTAAGCTTCTAAGTCAGTGCAATCAAAAGGTACTGCTATTATGTCACATAATTTGATACTTGCAAACTCACTAATTAAAATCTATAGGATACTTCCCGTTGATCTAGCATATAAAATGTGGCAAGAGAAGGAGAAAGTCAAGAAGTTGTTAATTGGTGTCTATATCCCACAAAAATATTTCTTTTATCATTCCTTATCCAATTAGAGACTTAAAATTCCAAAAGGCCGTATCTTCCCAGTATCAATGTCAATAACAGGCAAAAATCATAGAGATTTCTGGTTCCTATCAGTGCGTGTGATGCCAGCGTGTAGAATGGGGAAGACGCGCAATCTGAGTTTGACCGAGGGCAGACTGTGATGGCCCGGGGGAATCTGCACGACTTGTCAGGTGTTCGAGCAGTGCTGTGGTGAGTGTCTTCCATGCGTATCGAAACCAGGTTCAAACCACGCCCACATGCCGTGGGTTGGGCGGCGTAGGCTGGGCAGACTGGTAAAACAGGCAGGCGGCGAATTGTGACAGAACTAACATCAGACTTCAATGCTGGGCCGAGTATATATGAACACACAGTGCATCGAACACTCCTAATGATGGGCCTCCGCAGCCGACGGCCCATGCATGTGCAATATTAATACCACGACATCGGCAACTACGACTGAAATAGGCATGGGACCATCGCCACTCGACGTCGGCGCAATGACTGAGCGTTGCATGGTCTGATGAATCCCGATACCTTATTCAGCATGCCGATGGGGAGGATGCGGATCCGTCGTCTTCCAGGGGAACAGCTCCTTGACACCTATACTGCAGGCCGGAGACAAGCTGGCGGTGGCTCCAGTATGCTCTGGGGAACAATCACGTTGACATCCATGGGTCAAGTGTGCTCGTTCTAGGCACTATGACGGCCAAGGAGTATCGTGCACCGGGTGCAGACCACGTATTCCCCTTCATAACGCCCATGTTTCCCGACAGTTGTGGCATTTTTCATTTAGATAAGGCCCCGTGTCACAAGGCCAGGAGGGGGTGGTTCGAGGAATACAATGGTGAATTCCAGTTGATGTGCTGGTCCCCCATCTCACCAGATATGAACCCGATCGAACACATCTGGGAGATAATTGAACATGGAGTCAGAGCTCATCGACCCACTCCCTGGAATTCACTGGAATTAGGTGACTTGTATGTGCAGATGTGGTGCCATCTCCCTCCAACGACACACCAAGGTCTCATTGCTTCCATGCCAGTACGTGTAGCCGCTGTTATCCGTGTTAGAGGTGGACATGCCGGCTGTTAGAAGGTGCTCATAATGTGCTGTCTGATCAGGGTGTATAACTAAGTTTGTACAGAACCGTCAGAGCCCTACTCACACCTGGCCAGTCTTTTACATTGCCTTTGCAGGAAAGTCCGCTCTGTGGTCAGCCTGTCTAACTGCTCTGCAGGGAATCCGGGTTTGATTACCGATACTGCCAGTGATAGTCCCTCGGTGGGAGGACTGGACCGGTGGTGAATTCAGCCACGTGAGACCAACAGAGGAGCTACTTGAATGAGTAGTAGTGGAACAATGGCTGGGAGAGCGGTTTGCTGACCTCTTGGACCTTTATACCGCTTCCAATGACGCCGTTAGCAGAGGACGACACGGCGGTCTGTCAGTCTCGATTGTATCATCAGGAAATGAACGCGGAGGTGTGCTTTTCGCTTTGCAGGAATGGGCATCCAATTCGGGGTACGGTGGAGGCGGTGAATGGTTTCTTGCTGATATGAGACATTGACCATTAGAGGCACCTACCATTACCATTTTAAGAAGTTGTACTACACATATTATGCTGCAGGAAAGTGAAAAAAATTGATAAAATTTCGCGAGCACTGTGCATTTAGCACAGGTACGATGTACCTGCCGACTGGACTGCAAAGAACATTCCCTGTAGTTCCGAGAGCTGACAGCAGCACTCCGCACTCCTATAGCCACGTGTTGAATTTTGGAAGGTGTTTCCCCGCGTAAATATGTTACAGACCTACTATTTTGTGGAAATATTACCATGGGGGCGGGGGGAATGACCAGGTGCGATTAGGACTCGTGTGACATAATTACAAATTAACACTTTCCAGATTTTTTTCCTTTACTTCTACTGTTGAGCCTTGTTTCTTTGCAAATTTCGTGGCTCTGGGTCAAGGCGAAGTACTCTATAGATTTTGATGTGTGAGTTTACGAGTTTCAAAATATGTGACAAATACCCGTACTTTCTGATTGCATTGACTCTGAAGCTTACGTTTCGTACACTGCCAAGGGATCACAGACGTTAGTATTTCACTTAAATTTCAACGCAGTACTTCTACCCGCTCCTGACAAAAGGGGGCCTTAACAGAGGGGCAGACAGAGAATAAGACAACAAATGGGAAAAGAATTCTTTTCCATATTACATAATTACAGATTAACGTTTTTACTTGTATTGTGAAACCTTGCTTCTTGCCAAATGTTATGCTTCTAGGTCAACGTTAGGTACCCTATAGCATTTAAGAAATGAGTTTTCGGGTGTTAAAATGTGGTATCACCGCCAGACACCACACTTGCTAGGTGGTAGCCTTTAAATCGGCCGCGGTCCGTTAGTATACGTCGGACACGCGTGTCGCCACTGTCAGTGATTGCAGACCGAGCGCCAACACACGGCAGGTCTAGAGAGACTTACTAGCACTCGCCCCAGTTGTACAGCCGACTTTGCTAGGAAAGGTTCACTGACAATTACGCTCTCATTTGCCGAGACGATAGTTAGCATAGCCTTCAGATACGTCATTTGCTACGACCTAGCAAGGCGCCATAGCATTTGATAATTAATATTGTGAAGCTTGTACAGTAACGAGAGATGTTCTACAATTGTGGATTAAAGTTAAGTATTACATCAACTACGTACTTTATTTGCTACTATTAATTCCTTTAACTGTTCCAGACCTCACGCCAATCTGCGTGAGCTTAACGCGTGCTTTTCGGCTTCCTCTCATTGTGACTTGGCTGTCTTGCCAAGTCACAACATAAAATATGTGACATAAAACATAAATCTTTTGATTACGGTGACTTACAAGTTCAGTATTTGACATCTCCGAGGGACCGTAGACCTTAGTATGTGACACAAATTTCAACTTGATATCTTTACCTGTTCCTAAGAAAAACGGGTTTTCACTGTCGGACTGACTGGTTTATTGACTGACTGACAGACATACAGACGGATAACCAAGTGAACCTTTATGGGTTCTGTTTTTACCGACTGAGTTATAGAACCCTAAAAATGGAATTAACTTTTAAGTAACCGTGTTTAAATATAGCAGTAATAGACCAAGCAGTTTAAAATGTCAGTAATAACTAATAAAAATTTTGCAAGCGGCAAAATTTATTAAAATACTGGCTGAAAGATAGTGACAAATTGACAGCCAGAGTCACCGGTACTCTCTCTCTCTCTCTCTCTCTCTCTCTCTCTCTCTCTCTCTCGCTCTCTGAGTATTTCATTCAGTTCGATCGAAGTTCAATTTCTCTTCTGTCTCTCACCTCCCACTGACATTCGAGGATCGTTACCGAGGTAACCGCCGCCGCAGAAGCTTGCTTACAGTTTGCTGTGGTGTTCAGTTTCTGGCTTGTAGTGACCGCTTGCTTCCATTTTTCTTTATTTTTTTTATTTTATTTTTTTTATACCGTGTGTGAAACTTAACCTCTGCGCGGTCGTATCTGGCACACTTGCTCGACCGGTACTTCTGTGTTTACTGAGACAACCGATATCCCTAATTTGTTGATGCCAATGCACAATGCTCCGTTTACATGACAGTTATTTTCAATAATTCGTTCTGAATATGCACATCGCACTGTTGCAACATCTCGCATATTCCAACATACGAAAACTCTGTTCTTGCTTCGCCATCGTTTTGTCAAGGCATTGCTCTCGTCACGCCAACTGGTACGCACAATGTAAACTTGGTGAATTTGCGGTCCTATTCATGCATCGATCAATTTGCACATGTAATACTATGGAAAATATAGAACTTCGAAAACGAATGAATCGTCAGCAGGAACCCTTTGTAGAAAACATCAGTTACGGAGTTATTATTTCATTCATAGCTGTTATTTTTCCAGCAGCTGTAGTATATGTTTCAGAATAAAATACAGTCGTTAGCTGCAGTGATTATTAAGCGAAATAAAAATATCTGTGCAACTGAAGACTGAAATTTATTCTGAAATTACAGAGTTCAACTCCGCAGGACATAATAAAATATGCCGTCTCCAAAGTTATACTTGTGACGTAAAATCGATGTTGCGTCTTACTGGCCACTGTCCTCTCCACGGTCAGGTTGTTCTTTTCGCCCTTCTCAATGTAGTGGAACGTTAAGTTCCATGCTGTGAAGTTACAAAACTCGACCAGCTCCCTCATGTGAGGATGCCTTAAGCCGTCGGCACACAGACCGTGTTGTCGAACGTTAACGTTGAGCGTGCCAAGTTCAACGTGCTGCTGAGTGCTCAGGAACGATGCGACTCGTGCATACGGTACGTGGGCCCCAACGTGGTATAATCGATCGCAACGCACTCCAGCGGCAGTTTGAGGGATGTTTCTAGTTCGTAAATCACACTGCTTACTCAACGGGCGCATGTAAATTTCCCACGTTAGGTCTTCTAAAACGCACATTTCGTCCATCGTCCACGAAAAGAAAGTACCATGTCCAATCAATAAGGTCACAGGCTTATAAAAGTTCCATTGCAAACAGTGCAGTACAATTTTGGAATACTTTTCCTCATAAGATAAACATTATTTCATCATTCCCACATTTTAGTAAAACCCCAAAGTCAGTCTTACTTGATCACTGTTCTTACAGTAGCAGAATCTTTGCAACATGTGAATTACGAAGCGTAAAAGAAAAAGAAGCAAAATATCTTCATACAAGTAGCGCAAGCTTACCTGTAGATTAAGGCAATCGAACAAAGTTACCCCTCAAAAAAAGGTGAAGTTATATTTACATAACATCAAATATTATAGTATATACTTCCATTAAATTAATAATTAGGTTATCACAACCTAATAAAAACGCTAATGTTAGGAAAAAAATTTTGGAGTGACAAGACGCGAACCACCGCTCCAACAAACACAATGCGGGACAGTGGTGCTACTTTTTTTTTTAATCTCATTGTGTTCGCTTTTGTTCGTTGCGTCTGTTCGGGGCGGACGTCGTAAGACATTCGTTTTAAGTTCGTTGATGATCGATTAACTCAGTTTTTTCATTACAGAGGGCGCGTAACCCTCTGACCGAACATGCTGAGCTACCGTGCCGGCACTCATTACGCTACACCAACAACACGCCACGTGACACTACATATTGTGTATTACCCCTTGCTGAAAACCTTAATCGTAAATATGTTACCAATTGAAATTTAATTATAATAAGTTGTACCAAGAACAATGCGTTTTGGGTGGATCTAAAGCGTGTTGCTGCCTTCAAATAGCCTACTCTCATAATACGCAAGTTACAGTAATTCTTTTGCCACAAATATGATGTTTCTCATTATTTTATTGGAACGAATCACACAGTTAACAACGGGTTTTGCAGTAATTTTCAATTTGCTGGTGCTCAGAAACGGCATATTTACATATAGGCTTGAAATGAATGCCAATATGGCGCCTCACAACTCTGTACTGAAGGGAGACGGCGTGTGTGTGACCTAGGTGGCGTTGTGCCATCTCATTGGCCAACGCTCAGACGCACGCTCAGAATATCTGACATGCCAGATATTGCTCTGATCGTTCGGAATGGCTCCCGAACGTGCTGTTCCACGCTATGACGTCAGAAACTCGGCACGCTCAACGTTCGGATGCACGGTCCGTGTGCCGACGGCTTTAGGGAGACTTCTCGTACATACTTACAATGATACCATTGCTTTTCATCAGAAACTTTGAATTTACGCTCCGGGGCGAACTTACTTTTTACGTCCCTCCCTCAACTTGTTCAGGAAGAAGCGGATGAGAGGAACCTCGATCAGACTGTGCAGGGCGACCCAGTGGCCCGGTTCGCCCTGTTGCGGAGCGGGGCGGCCCCATCGATTGGTCTCGCCGAGCCTCGGCATGACGCAGTGGCCGGCAGCGGCAGCGGCAGCGGGCTGGCCCAGCCAGACGGCGGAGCCTGCAGCCTTGGCACGTGGCGCCCACCCTCCCTCCCCATCCCCCCGCCCCCACATCCCAACCCCCGCCACTGCTCCCTGCCCACCTGGCTACACGTGCCGCCTCGAGCTGTCTGCGCGCTTCCCTTAGCCGGTGCGCCCTCGCGGCACGTCATTTCCGTTGCGAAGGGGTAGCTGGCGGAACCTGCCAGCATTCTGGCACAGCTAGAGGGTGTGTCGCATACAATACTGACGCGTAGTCAGGTGGGCTAACCACCGCAGAGCGCTAAATAAATATCACAGCGTACCGTTGCGTTGACGTCGAGATCATTAGTGGTAGCGTACTAACTAGGGATGCGAAAAACCGGTTAGATAAAACCGATACAGGCATTTTACTTCCGAATAATTGGTTTATTTCGGTATGTATTTGGTCTTGGTTATAACAGGTCTTTTTTATAACGAATAAAGTTTATTCGTAAAATTTCTCTTGCTGCGAAATACTGTATTGTTAGAGATAATGGGAAAGGCGATAAGTACTATTGCAATAACTTTCGCAATTAGAAATGAGTATCAAACATGGAACGTAAGAATAAGTGCCGCATTGCTGGGACAATAATCAATAATGCACCTGTTGTCCTTCACTATTCAGAAGCAGAGCAGTAGGTGTATACCAGGCTTGTCATTTATAGCCCTTGGTAAGAAGTTCTTTGGCTTCTCAATTATTATTATCATCTTCGGATGCTATTGTTTATGATGAATTGAGTCTACGCACACATCCAAACATTATAGAACCAGTGACTGTAAACAGACCGGTCAATAAATATTTGCCACTGTTCAAAAATGGCTCAGAGCACTATGGGACTTCTCAGGTCATCAGTCCCGTAGAACTTTGAAGTACTTAAACCTAACTAACCTAAGGACATCACACATACCCATGCCCGAGGCAGGATTCGAGCCTGTGACCGTAGGGGTCGCGCGGTTCCAGTCTGAAGCGCCTAGAACCGCTCGGCCACCCCGGCCGGCTTTGCCACTGTATTAATTCATTACTGAAATTCCAATTATTGTCAATTAATTATTCCTGCTAAATATTCTATTTTGCTTATTATTAAAATTGTTCATTTCAGTTATTTGAAACAGTATTTTTAGTCCTGTTAGCAAAAATCATATGTATTCAAATAACTCTTAAAAAAGAAATAAACATGTTTTACTACAAAATGAATTTTTCCTTTAAAATAATTAATGAAAAAAAGAACATCACAGATTCCACACAAAAACCTATTAACTGTCTGTCATTTCTATGAAATAATACAAGAGAAAGGACATAAACGCAATTGTAATAAAGTCAAAACTTAACAGTTTATTCAGTGTTTATAATAAAAGTAGAAATTATCTGATCTGCTGCCTGCGTCTACAGAGTATGCTTTTATCTGTTTGTAGCCCTTGGAAATGGACAACAAAATGCGGAAAACAGATTTGTCCAACATCACTTTTCATCCTTTATCGTTAAATATCCGAAATGCTTAAATAGCTGGGTGATCCTTGATAACATCATGATTTTAGCATAGTTGCAAAAAACTTGAATCAGTAAGAGAATGCTGGTTATTTTTCATATTAACACCTCACAACTTTTAAAAGGAAGCACCGAGCAATATACAAAGTTTTCTTTTATTTATCTGTTTCATTTGATATTTGATTCTAGCTGTCTTCAAATCTTTACTGCAAAAGTCTGAGAAAGTCGTAGAATTTTTCAATCTCTGTTGGTACAGAATTGAAACAGAGGCAATAAAAACCAGAAAATCGATTATTTCAGAAATAGGTTATTTTGAGCGGGTTTAATGATCAGGTTAAACTCGAGATGAAAACAACCGGGATAACTGAAAACCAGTTGTTACACCAATAACCGCCATCCCCAATACTGACTGACTTGGAATACCATGAATGTAGCCGGCCGTGGTGGCCGAGCGGTTCTAGGCGCTTCAGTCTGGAACCGCGCGACCGCTACGGTCGTAGGATCGAATCCTGCCTCGGGTATGGATGTGTGTGATGTCCTTAGGTTAGTTAGGTTTAAGTAGTTCTAAGTTCTAGGGGGCTGATGACCTCAGATGGTAAGTCCCATAGTGCTCAGAGCCATTTGAACCATGAATGTAGTAATATAGTAATAATACGAGGGAGTGCTCAAAACTAATGTCTCCGAATTTTGTATGTGAAAACTGTTGAAGCTTTTTAAATAAAACAAACGTTATTAACATTCTGAATGTTTAATCTTCATGTCTACATATTTGCAGCTCTCTGCCGCTAGAGGGCTCCGAATTGCAGCGTGTAACATGGCGGTGTGTAACGTAACTATGTCGGTGCGTGGGAAACAGCGTGCTGTAATCGGGTTTCGAATTCTAAGAGTTCGTCCACACATGCCGCACCCTCTGCTACAGCACGGCAGTGCCACACTACACACGAGCACTGCGGCATCTGCAGCAATCCGACACTCTGGGTTCACCGTCATCGATCATCCTCCGTACGGTCCCTACTTGCTCACGTCCGATTTTAATCTGTTTCCAGAACCTAAGGAACACATTCGAGGACTTCACTTTGAAACTGATGAAGCGGTGCAAGCAGAGGTGAAGCTGTAGGTCAATCAAAGGAGTCAGACCCTTTAAAGTGATGGTAACAACAAACTCGTCTTTCGTTGGGACAAATATGTTAGTTGCCAGGGTGACTATTTTGGTGTCGTCCGAAGAACGAGATCCCAAGATAACGTTGCGACGGAAACACAAGTAAGCACAGTCGCTACTAGACGCAAGGATGAATGCGAGACGGTGTGGCAGACACCCCGTCAAAAGATCCCATACGCCACTGCTGCTGAAAACTTAACATCACCGAGGACGACAGTATCGTCGCACTACCAAGCCAGCAGGGAGAGAACTGTATCAGACTGACTATGCTCCATTCAATAATTAAAGAGACAAATTGGTCTGGACAAAAGAGCGTTTATTTTTACAAAACAATACTTTTTCTACTTTTCAACATAATCCCATTGAACATTTATGCACTTGTTCTAACGGGCTACAAGATTTTTTATTCCGGCTGCAAAGAACTAATTTTCCACAAACTTTTTCACGTCCTCATTGTCCTGGAATCTCTTCCCACGTAAAGCCTCCTTCAGTGTACCAAACAAATGAAAATCACTAGGTGCTAAATCAGGACTGTAAGGGGGATGAGGCAGTACTTCCCAGCCCATTTTGCCGATGGTTTCACGGTTTAGTTGAGCAGTATGAGGACGTGTGTTGTCTTGCTGGAGAATCACAACTCTCCTCTGAGATCCATAACGTCTCTCTCTCATGCCTGGCTTGACCTTGTTTAAAAGCAAATCCGAGTAGTATTGGCTGTTCATTGGACGATGCTCTTTGAAAGAATCACAAAAAAACTGGACCTTCATCATCCCATAACTCCGTCAACATAACTTTTCCTGTTGATGCTTGAGTTTTGAATTTTTTCTTGACGGGTAAGTTGGTGTGCTTCCATTCCATGCTTCGTCTTTTCTGATTCTGGCTCGAAGCAATGAACCCAAGTTTCATCACAAGTTAAAATTTTGATGAGGATGCGCTCACCTTCTCTTTCATAACGTTTCCTTAGTTCTGTGCACACTCTCAACCTTGTTTCCTTGTGTACTTTGGGCCCCCTCTTGCACATGTTTTGCGGTACTTCATCTTGTTACAGATAATGTTATGAACTGTATCAATAGTAACTTGAACCATATCAACTATAATTTCCACAGTCACACGACGGTCGGCACGAATAATGCCGTCAATTCAACTTTCAAGTGAGAGAGTTGAAAATGAACTGGTCGGCCAGAACGGTGTTCGGCAGTCGCTGATTCGCGACCATTTTTGAACTGCTCTACGTACTTGTAAAAAATTGCACGATTCATACAAATTTCACCATAAACCTCATTCTACAGTATATATTCACTGGTTTCTCGCCTTCAGCAGTAAAAAATGAATAACAGAACTTTGTTCAGCTAATGTGGACGTTTCAAACGTACTCGCCACCTTGAAATTTATTTTTGAGGTTATAAACAGAAGAGTGTTGATACATCAGCTAATCAGGGCCCCTCCCAGTAATGTCAGCCATAAAAGTACCAAACTTGCCCTACTAACAGTTTTTCCCCAGACCCATTTGTCTCTTTAATTATAGAATAATCCTCGCAAAAAGTTAAGTATTTCGTCTTGATAAAGTTATAATAAACTGATCCAACAATTTGTGTTACAGTATCAACTCGCCCACCTCGAGAGGTGAGTCTAAGAATTCACCATTGTCCCCGCGACTTTTATTTCATTCGATGCAACAAATATGTTGAGAAATAAATATGTAGACATGAAGAATAAAGATTTGGAATGTTAATAACGTTTGTCTTATTTAAAAAGCTTTGAGTTTCCACCTAAAAATTTCGGAGGCAATACAGTGTGCGTTCGTAGTAGTTGTTAAGTCCAAATACAGTTTTGATCCAGCTCTCCACGTTGATGTATCTTGTGCAGGTCTCTTCATATCTGCAAAACTGCTGCTACAGACGTCCATGTCAACAGTATTAAAATGTAGGCTGAACCATGTTTCACAATACAAGAGCACTAAAATTCATGCGTTTAGTAGGAGCAAGCCTTCATAATCACAATTATTCTACGAGAACGTCATAAGAGCGATGAAGATAAAATTGAACGTATTAAAAATTTGTGGTTACTTTCCTTGTAACCGTGTCTTGCTAGAACGTGTTTCAACGTCATTCGTCCGGTCGTTAGATTAAACTAAAATAAATCAGCTTACGCAGTACGTGAGTATCGGGAGCGTAACATCAACAGTTCATCGCATGCACGGTCCGCATACCTCCAGGACACGCACGCCCACGCGCGTACGCGTGCGCGCGCGCGCGCGCGCGCGCGCACGCGCGCGCACACACGCACACACACGCACACACACACACCCACTGAATACAATCAAATAAGCTGCGCCATTGACGACTTTGTGCGCATAAACAAGAAATCAGACACACATCAATGATCAAAGATAATGCACACACGTATGTATATGCTCTGGAGTCCAGTCGCTCCAAGCACAGAATTCAACACTATAACCGTAATTAAAGCAGACCTACAAAGTTTTTCGAAAAAAGTTGCTTGCGTCTCCTATAATCTATTCATTCAACGTATTTCCATTTTTCCCACTACCTATCGTAATCTCAAATTGCTCCAGTAGATCCAGTTTCCTACCCTTGCCTAATGTGTGCGAAATTGTGAAGTCTTCTTCAATTCCCAACAAACCAGATTCATGAATGTGCATGGCTGCGGCCAATGTTTCGAAATTAAGTCCGAAACCGTCCCTCTGTTCGTTGTGCCTCAGTTTAAAGGGCCTGCCAGTGTAACCTATGTTGTTCGCATTACAGCTGTTAAAATGAATTTTGTAGACACCACCTTTACCATATGTATCAACCTTCAGTTTCGAATTAGTCATTAATTTTCATTCTAGCGTGTTATTGATTTTAAAAGCGGCTTCAACTATAAAGGCTTAAAAATGTTATGTTCTTCGTGCGACAAATTCACGAAATACGGAATAGTAACACTCTTAGCATTCTAAGTGGCATTGTTAGTTACCTTCATGCGCTGTTTCTTGCGTATTAATTTATTCATTATATTTTCAAGGTATTAGTTAGCTCTGGCTAGATGTCTTAAAATGTATTGCTCAGTCATTTTGTCCTGTTTACTCAATGGTAATTTAAGGGGATCTGGACATATTGGTCTGTATTTTTTACTAGGTAGTGTTTTGAAATATAACAACACGAAAGCTTTAATCGATATTGAAATAAAACTTTAACTACGTATTTAGTGTATTGTGACCTCTATGTGACAAAAATTAAATACCTTGGAATTCATAATGGAGTGAACTTCGACTTTTATCTTACATACTGAATTACGTGTAATTTGTTTTGTTACACTGTATTCCACACTATTCAACAAAAAGGGCAGTACGAAATTTTTTTCTTTGAATTATTAACTTCTTAAAAGAAATTTCTTGTGTATTTAAAAAGTGTTTTTCAGTAACAGAGAAAGCAAATCAGAAAGCTTGCACTTACTAATCAAAATGTAACCGCTATTTTCACTATTTCAACTTTCGTTTTCGGTAAGATATTTCAACCCTAGAACCCTTACCGTGTGTTCATCATGTCAGTTGAAACTACATTTATGCCACAGACAGGATATTATGTGCATATTTTACTTGCATAAGTACGGTGAATTTGAACATCTGGATCTTGGCAACGAATAGTGATATCGAAAAAAGTTGCGAAGTTTCCAGAAAATTTCAAGTTAAGAACATACGATAAAAAGTCCGACGATCTGCCATGATTACAAACTATAGAAATGGCCATCCCCACAATTGGTACGTTTCGTATCCAAAAACGTCTTTTTTCGGTGTTTCCTCAGGACCCGCCCACGTACAAAAAATGGTTCAAATGGCTCTGAGCACTATGGGACTTAACTTCTGAGGTCATCAGTCCCCTAGAACTTAGAACTACTTAAACCTAAATAACCTAAGGACATCACACACACCCATGCCCGAGGCAGGATTCGAACCTGCGACCGTAGCGGTCGCGTGGTTCCACACTGTAGCGCCTAGAACCGCTCGGCCACCCCGGCCGGCGCCCACGTACAAATAGTGCTTATATCCACCCGAAATCACACCCATTGCAAAAGAACCACCCGATTTGCTCAATTGGCCTGTGATCCAGGAAGTGTGTAATTATTACGTTTTGACCCTGTACTGTAAGATAGCTTCAGTATGACTGCTTTTCCGATATGTATAAAAATAGTCGCTAGGCCAACACATGACCCCTTATCTCTGTCATCAATAGAACCCCACATATGACCCCCTGAAAAATAGCATTTTCGTGCGTGGCTTTTTGGAACATATTCGCACTGTACGCTGCTGTGCACGGACCGATTGTGGTTGTCCTGAATTCACGTCGATGTTGAATTTTTTTGAGTGTTTTTGAACTTTGTAAATAACACAGACGAACTTGCGTAATGTTTTCTCCGCTTTACGAAAAGAGCGGCGAGTTCAAGAGAATTTTATCAAATGTTTTAACCTATGTTTTGCAAGACAATGTATTGCATTGAAAATCTGTTATCTAGGACATATAAATTTTTATTCTTCATCCAAAAAGCGATTTCACACGAGATATTAAGGCGTGGTCATGTCGCCTTGTGGTGAAATAATGAAAGACAGGAGCATTTAGCAATTGTGAAGCCGTCGTAATACGATACACCTCTTCGCGTCTGCAGGTGATCACTCATCTCTCCCCTCTTATCTTTTGGACAAGAAAATACCAGGAAACCTTTGAGGAGACAAATGGATTTACAGAGTAAAAGTTCGTTGTTTCAGTGATCCCGCCCAGTGCCGTTAGTTCAGTAAATTAGGCTGAAATTTTCGCGTCTTGCATGTGTTGCGACCGAGGGAGCTGGGTCGCTCTGTGTTCAGGAGACCGAGCAGGGACTGTGGGAGAGTGGTCCAGAGTAACGGACGGAGACATTAGAGACACAGCGGTATCTGTAATAACATGTATTTGCCAGGATGAGTTAAAAAGCTCTCTCCGAGAGTCGTTCAGTGGACGAGCATTAGCGCGTACTACGAAGTAGTGCGCACGTGCCTGGTCAACGAGTCGTGAAGTCAGGGCTGCAGGTCAATGTGCCGCGCCATGTGTTCTCACGCAGCGGCTGGGCAGACGTTGACCACCCCTCACGTCCTGCAGTACAGTACGGCTCTGCATCTCAGCACTCTTCTAGCCAGCCCATCGTGCACATAGGGGAGGATAGTCTGCTGTGTAGTCCAGGATGTCGGTTATTGTGTGATCCACCATGGATCGACGGAGACGCAGCAGATGTTCACAAGTCGACGAGAGGCTACGTGAACGCGCAATGCCTGGATGGTGTGGAGATGACAACTTGCAGACCCTCAATGGGATGAGGACTGGCAGCACAACAGTCTTCTCCTCATCAGCAGTATCCCAGTAAGCACCAATGGTAGACCACCACTGTGGTTTGAGTCAGGTTGGCTGCCACGCGGAGTTGAAGTAAGCAAGTGCATAGCAGGCTGACCATCATCAGCCAGCTTGTTACGGTTTACTGAAACTCAGTGGACCGTCATTCACTCTGATTCTGGGGACACAGACGAAACGGCGGCACGACTGAACGTGTCGTTGAGATCCGAAAGCACCATTATCCAAAGAGCCTATGACGGGGTGGCTCTGGGTGCATGAGAGAATTTGTTGGCGTTTATTGTTCTCGTCAGCGATTCTCATCTAGCTGTGGTGGCTCAATTATTACTCTGCCGAACCCGGGTGTTCTGCAAAGTTGGCTATGGCAATGGCGCTCTTCCGCTTCAAATGGTTCAAATGGCTCTGAGCATTATGGGACTTAACATCTGAGGTCATCAGTCCCCTAGAACTTAGAACTACTTAAACCTAACTAACCTAAGGACATCACACACATCCGGGATTCGAACCTGTGCGGTCGCGCGGTTCCAGACTGAAGCGCCTAGAACCGCTCGGCCACATCCGCCGCTGCCGTTTCAGATTGTAGACTGTTACTTCATACTGCGCTGTTACGATGTATTGCAATGTTTGCTATTTTGCTTCCTTCGCTCTGAACGAAGAGAGACTGGGTTTAACTTCCCGTCGATGTCGAGCACAAGCTCTGATGTGTCAAGGATGGGAAATGAAATCGGTCGTGCTCTTTCAAGGGAACCATCCCAGCAGATCACAGAAAACCTAAATCTGGATGGCTGGACGCGGGTTTGAACCGTCGTCCTCCCGAATGCGACTCCAGTGTGCTAACCACTGTTCCATCTCGCCCGGTCCCTCGCTCTGAGGTTGTGTGGCAATGATTGCCCGGTACTCTGTCTTCCACTACATCGGCAGTATACCGAGTTGACATTCTGATTGGTACACTGGCCCCAAGCTGGCCTCCTCGGCCCTGATCCCATCCAGTAGAACTTGTAGAAAAATTAGGCATGTATACCGAAATTATTTTGCAGCGCAGCACAGGTAACAAATATGGCAGATTAGTTGAGCGTCTGTTTACAACTAACGTTGCCAGCGGGTGTGGCCGAGTGGTTCTAGGCGCTTCAGTCTGGAACCGCGCGACCGCTACGATCGCAGGTTCGAATCCTGCCTCGGCCGTGGATTTATGTGATGTCCTTGGGTTAGTTAGGTTTAAGTAGTTCTAAGTTCTAGGGAACTAATGACCTCAGATGTTAAGTCCTATAGCGCTCAGAGCTATTTGAACCTTTTGAGCCATATAACTAATGTTGCTCTCACCAAAACAGTGCGTAGCAGTGGAAGTCAGCAAACGTGTTTACACAGAAAAAAGCATTACAACCTGGTACAAATTTCTGTAGGTGATTCCTGGGGTTTACACTGTCACACAGTTACTGTGGGTTGATTGACTGCGTTTTAACGCAAAAGGGTGAATTTAGAAAGGCAGTAAATTGAAGCTTACACGTGAGTGGCATATAAATTGTTCAAATATGTGTTTATTCATAGATACAACTTGGGTTTCAGACGATAACTACTTGAAAATCACAAGACGTCCAGGAAACAGCGCACATCAGTGGATAGAGCATGTATCAAAAATTTTACCTCACATTACAGGTGCTCAACATTTGTGACGTGGCAAACTCAATAGGATAGTCAAACTACTGCCGTAACGTTCCATCTCATCATGGTCAATATCACTGCCTCCATTAATTAAAGGTTCCTTACATGTTTTCAAACAGTAATGTAAACTGATGCCTAAGCACCTGAAGATAACCCATCATGGATCGAAACGCATCGTACTTTTGAATAAAGACCACACTGACTGTAGGCGGTTTGTATTTTATTTTGCGGAAATGGTAGTCACGGCAACAGTACAGTCAGCAGTGGACAAGATTAAATCTCGTCTGTTAATTTCATTTTCTGATCTTATTCCCTCCGCATCACGTGACTTCATTCGATTAAATTCAATTACCCTTGTTTTACTTTTATTGATGCTCATCTTGTAACCTCTCTTTAATTAGTAAACTACCACCTGAAACTACTTACAGTATCCAAACTGGACTCGCATTCGGGAGGACGACGGTTCAATCCCGTCTCCAGCCATCCTGATTTAGGTTTTCCGTGATTTCCCTAAATCGTTTCAGGCAAATGCCGGGATGGTTCCTTTGAAAGGGCACGGCCGATTTCCTTCCCAATCCCTCCCTAACCCGAGCTTGCGCTCCGTCTCTAATGACCTCGTTGTCAGCGGAACGTTAAACACTAACCACCACCACCTACAGTACCCAAAATTGTAACGAATCTCTGATAAAGAAGAGAAGAGATAGTAGAGGTGGTTGGTCAAGCCAAGTCATTTCAATTATATCTACATCTACGTGATTACTCTGCTATTCACAATAAAGTGCCTGGCAGAGGGTTCAATGAATCACTTTCAAGCTGTCTCTCTACCGTTCTACTCTCGAACGGCGCGTGGGAAAAACCATTTGCGGAAGCGACTCCCTACGGACCATTACAAAGGTTGTAATTTGTTCTTAGCCTTCTCACTTATGTGCTGCAACAGGCTTTAGGTAAACAGTGGTATTGCTGCTGAATTACAAATAATTGAAGGGGTCGACGTATGAAAGTGTCACCAAAAGAGTGTAATTTGGTTTGTTGTATGGCGTAACTCAGTCAAGAACGTAAATACAAAAACACAAACGGCTAAAATAGTCAAACGGTCCCACCTACAGGCTGCGTATCTAACGGCGTACAGAGCCAACAGAAATTTACTTTTGAGTATTTCATAGAGTTAATGATCAAATTTAAAACCTTAAAATACTTTTATACTCGTTAAGAAATATAATCTTACGTTAAAGGTTTTAACGCGTTAACTCAAGTACAGAAATTAATAACTGTCTGTATATATGGAGGCATCGTAAGTCAAGCTACGCAAATTACTCAGAACATATCCATCAAATATTTGAAAATGAAAGCGCTTAGCGACTTCCGATAGATATTACACGTAATTTCAAACCCTTTCGAAACTCTTTCATCACGGCATCTCCCGCAAATAGACGACAGGGTAAAAGTTTATCACTTAGTTCATTTTTTCTGGTCATGCAATAGAACTGCATCATCAGGCATGTCGTCGTAGTTTATTACTTCTTTGCTGCTAACTATACTCGCAATACATTTTTCAGACAGCGTTCACATGTATACCTGAATTTACCTCCAGATTATATCGTACGATTCATAGTTCGGGAGATATGACGATTTATACATGGATATTCGATTCTTTAAATAATCAGGGGTGGGCGAAAGTTTAGAGGTTTATACAAGGTGTAAGAGGTATAAGAGTAAGTGCTGATATTTTTATATGTAGTGCCTTAATGTGTACACACATCAATGTTTTTTTTCTCTCTCTGTGTCGAACAGTTTTCCCACAAACACGCCGCAAAACTATACGACCTGATGTTTCCTGCAGTGCCTTAACCGCATAACTAAGTGTACTACGTCTGTATGTACAGACTAATCGTTTTAAATCCACATTTCAACACCTGACCTGTTGCGCAGAGGAAAATAAGCATTAATTGCTTGCGCTTGTCATATGTACTTGGAGGTACTAACTGTAATATCCTGCCCACTCCTCTAGTATAGGGTGCCTGGGAAGCTGCTTTCTCGGATCGATAGACAGCTATTCAAGCAAATCATATTAATGGAGTATAGTATAGTAAGTTAAATGGACAACACTTTGCGTATTCCCAAAAGTGTGTCGCAAGTAAAAGGCGATGTCCTTGGTATATAAAATTTCAATGCAAGCAAAAGAATACAGTTCATACGTCACCGCTATTGTGTTTGTACTACAGCTCGCGGATATGGGGCGCGGCGCTTATATTCTCTTCATATACAGGGTGTTACAAAAAGGTACGGCCAAACTTTCAGGAAACATTCCTCACACACAAATAAAGAAAAGATGTTATGTGGACATGTGTCTGGAAACGCTTACTTCCATGTTAGAGCTCATTTTAGTTTCGTCAGTATGTACTGTACTTCGTCGATTCACCGCCAGTTGGCCCAATTGAAGGAAGGTAATGTTGACTTCGGTGCTTGTATTGACATGCGACTCATTGCTCTACAGTACTAGCATCAAGCACATCAGTACGTAGCATCAACAGGTTAGTGTTCATCACGAACGTGGTTTTGCAGTTAGTGCAATGTTTACAAATGCGGAGTTGGAAGATGCCCATTTGATGTATGGATTAGCACGGGGCAATAGCCGTGGCGCGGTACGTTTGTATCGAGACAGATTTCCAGAACGAAGGTGTCCCGACAGCAGGAAGACGTTCGAAGCAATTGATCGGCGTCTTAGGGAGCACGGAACATTCCAGCCTATGACTCGCGACTGGGGAAGACCTAGAACGACGAGGACACCTGCAATGGACGAGGCAATTCTTCGTGCAGTTGACGATAACCCTGATGTCAGCGTCAGAGAAGTTGCTGCTGTACAAGGTAACGTTGACCACGTCAATGTATGGAGAGTGCTACGGGAGAACCAGTTGTTTCCGTACCATGTACAGCGTGTGCAGGCACTATCAGCAACTGATTGGCCTCCACGGGTACACTTCTGCGAATGGTTCATCCAACAATGTGTCAATCCTCATTTCAGTGCAAATGTTCTCTTTACGGATGAGGCTTCATTCCAACGTGATCAAATTGTAAATTTTCACAATCAACATGTGTGGGCTGACGAGAATCCGCACGCAATTGTGCAATCACGTCATCAACACAGATTTTCTGTGAACGTTTGGGCAGGCATTGTTGGTGATGTCTTGATTGGGCCCCATGTTCTTCCACCTACGCTCAGTGGAGCACGTTATCATGATTTCATACGGGATACTCTACCTGTGCTGCTAGAACATGTGCCTTTACAAGTACGACACAACATGTGGTTCATGCGCGATGGAGCTCCTGCACACTTCAGTCGAAGTGTTCGTACGCTTCTCAAAAACAGATTCGGTGACAGATGGATTGGTAGAGGCCGACCAATTCCATGGCCTCCACGGTCTCCTGACCTCAATCCTCTTGACTTTCATTTATGGGGGCATTTGAAAGCTCTTGTCT